>NC_134643.1:144187162-144799263 GCF_030463565.1 Pelecanus crispus
ACCAATGGCTTGTGATTAGCAAGCTCTAGAGTTTAAGGGGACCTCTTTGTTTGTTTGTTTTTTCCTGATAATTTCCAGATGTTTCCTGTGGCGATTTGTTCTGTGATGTAGGAATTCCATCTGTTCCTTCCTATACGTTGGCTCTGCTTTATTTCGCATCTGCATCACATTGTGATTCAGAGGGTTTGAATTAGTACCTCTTATTTGCTGTACCTCCTGTTTATCATAATTTCTGCATTTTCAGATTGTCTCTCTTTCACTTCTCTGAGTTAATTATTGCAATAAATAATAAATAATTCATCAAAATGTATTAGGCACTTTTCTATACACTTTAGAGTACCTCTAAACACATATTTGAAACTCCTTGCAAAAAGCTATTCCTGACCTTAACAGAATTCAAAGATAATGGGTACTTGAAAGGTGACAATAAAGACACTTAGGGTAGCACTAATACATCAGTATGACAAACATAGAGTCTTGGAAAGAACATAAACCTCCATTTGTTTATTGCAAAATAATACAGACAAGTTAATACTCAACTTACTGCTAGAAAGCCAGTAGTTCTCTGAAAATTGTGAGTAGCACTTCGAAGTACTAGGTCGTTAGCAGGACATTTTATTTATCTTCAGTAAATAGCTGTGTTTACAGGCAAGACCTCTGCTTGGCTTTGACCCAGCAAATTTTAAATAAATCTCAATGCAGAAGAGAAGTTAGACTCTGATGGTCAGCCAGCAGTTGCAAGAAGTGGTAAAACTGACACCTTGATAAAGTTTATTAATCATAAGAAGCACCAGCTGGAAAAAGTTCCTTAGTAATGGGTCACTCCATATGGACCTGAATATATGAGAGGACTTTTGCCTCTGTGCATTATCCTATTTAGAAGAAAAGCGTCCCCACTGACAGCCGACATTTTTTTTAGTTGAAAGAGCAGTAGGAAACCCTTACAGAGCTTACCAAAATCCAGAGTCAACAGGCGTGTTTTTAACTAAACATGGTAATTACTTTTTAATCCTTGCAATTATTATAAAATTATTTGTTACACTTTCCTCATGTTAAATATGACTTTAGGATGGCTGGCCAAACCTGAGGAAATTTGTTCTCCAAAGGAGCATTTCTAAACAGGTTATTTATTGGTCCATTCTTGTCATGTCCAGAACCCCCAAAAAGACTGGGCAGCAACAAACTCTGAGATGCAGGGGGGTCAGTTTGGTTATGCAGGGTAGCAGCCTGGAGAAAGCATTTCTGATGAGTGAAATATATCTGGTATGCAAGGAGGATGCCTGTATCACGGAAATTTTCTTGAAATTGTAAAATTATCTTTTGAAGTTCCCACACAAATCCTTGGAGTTATAAAGAATGTAAAACTTACCTTTTAATATTAACTTGGCTGGTTAAACTCAGAACTATGATCAGTTGAGCAAGTACTGACTGAAATTGTATATTTAAGGATGTGAGGTGGTTGACTGAAGGTAAGAGACAAAGATGGCATTCAAACCTTTAGACTGCTTCTGGGTAATTAACTTTTACCAATTTTAATGCATTTGTTTCATGCAATGCCTTTGCTCTCATCAGCAAGACACCAGCTTTGCCATATTAAGCTTTTACATACAGGCTAACAGATTTCATAATACAAAGTGCGAATTGGTAGTAGTGGCTGGAGGAAATCCTGCCTCATGCTCCAGCACAAGTCTTTGTGCAGCTGTTCTGAACTAAAAAAAAAACCAACCAAAAAACACGCCCAACCAAACTCATCCGAGAAACAGTACAGGTGAACTCAGGAAAAGATAGTAATGGGAATACCGGCAGCCAGTATTGCTGCCAGAGACTTCATGTTGTGGAACCACAGGTCCTGCATGTTTCTGGGGGCCACACATCAGCTGACGTACCCTGGGTCATTATGTTCCTTATTGAAAGCTCTAAGTCTTCTCCTCATACTTTCTTCGGCATTCTTACTGATTTAGGAAATAATATTTAAGAATTAAATGTTTAGATTTTGTGTGTTACCAGTTATCCAGTTCATCAAATCAGATTCACTTCTTCATTGACCTAGCATTTCCATAAGTGCCAGTGCTCCAATATTGACATTTTAATGTATCTCTGAACTGCATGGTTGCAGAATGATGTAAGGAGTTTTACATTTGCATTTTTTAAAACTTCAGGGTTTTACCATCTCCCGATTGAATATTAATCTCATGTCCAAAAGGTCATCTAGAAGTTTATCTCTCTTCTGTGTGGTCTGTTGGTACAAAACATATTATTCTTTATTCCAAGGATTTCTCAAATGCATTCCATTTTGCACACTGCTAATACAGAAAAGACCAAACATTTGGATTGTATATATAAATGTGATTTGTATGGCCTATGTTAAAATAACTTGCTCTTACTAGCACACTACTGGTATGGTTATCCACAATCCAGACTGCCTTCAATAATTTTTAATTTGCATTTAAAATAGCCTAGTGAGTTGCTATAATCTCTGGCTATGGTCTATAATCTTTGTTTCAGACACTCATAAATAGCTGAACCATGTACAGAAAAAATTCCACCAAAACAAGAAACTGGTGGATATGTTGCTTATCCAGAAGTGTAAAGTGTAAATCCCCAAATATTCACATAAGTTTTGAGAAGCTTGCTTACATATTCAGCATCATCATTATGGCTTGTTTTCTCTCACCCTAATAAGGCATAAAGCCTCCTTTATTCCTTCTAACCCTTTGCTGTGGAGAGATTTCATCAGCGGAAACCCAATACAGCCATTCCTGTCAAATTACAACAGAAATCCTTTTCTTCCTTCCTTCCCTCTGTTTGTTTTTTTTTAATGCAAACTGTTTAGAAAGGCTACTGAGATTAGACTGCTCCTTGTATCAGTAGGCATTGCTTTCCCAGAGTGACAGGCTAATTTCCTCCTTTTCTCCTCACAGCCTTGCACCCTGCTAGCACTGTCGTGGGAACCAGAGAGTTCGCCATTAGCATCCTGAAAAGGTTTACCTAGGTCTTCATTTGTATGCATTGGCAAGTGAAAAACGGAGGGATAAAACTGAAATGCATGGGGTATGGAGGTGGGGTTTTACTGCTTCAAGTGTTGGAAATCAAACCTTCAGGGACAAAAATGTAACATTTGGGGCTCTAACACTGCTACAGATATTTTGCAAAATGTAAAGAATTACATAATGGCAATGTTTACAAAAGTATGAGTTTAAAACGAATTTAGAGGATATTTTTACAGGAGGAATGAAATCACCCTTTCTGGGGGAAAAGCTGAGGTAGTACACAGCAGCCTGACAAACTAGCACACTGTGGCTCTTCCTCCCAGCATCGCACAGTTTAGTTTGCTTTCTGTTTCCGTGTCAGAACGTCAAACTGTGAGTTTTCGGAACTGAGCCAATACAGGACCATCTGATAGAGGGGATGGGATATGGCTGAGTACAAGCGCACTGCTGCTGGTTTTGTCCACATCGGGCCGTTAGATGTTATCAGGGGCTTGCTCAGCTGTGAAACGTGCTGCAGAGAGGAATATTGTCACTGAGCTGAAAGGCATCTCACCAGCTGCTCCTCAGGGTAAGATGTTCTGCTCCCATTAATCCTTCCCCAGAGGACGGTCACGGCGGGGGCTTGCCCTGTACTTCTGGCACGTGGTACAGCCTGCAAGGGTACTTTCTCTCATTACTGGGTGATCACTGTGGGAAAGTAAATGATAACGAAGTTTTGATTTCAGCTGCTGTCTCACCACAGTGAAGTCCTTTGTCATATTCGAACGGGTCAAAAGGAGATTTACAGTCTGAAGCTTTAGCTGAGTCATGAATCTGCTCTGAATTAAAATTAGGTGTTCTCCTTTTCCCAAAAGCTAAAGCTAAGATGCCTATTTTCACCCAGATTCTACTGCTAACTCCCTTTACATTTTATTCCCTTTACATTTTATTCCCTCAAGCTCATATTTTAGCAAATCACAATCTTATTCTTATATTGATTATGCCCTCGGCACAAAACTCTGTTTCAATTTCACAGTAAATTGTAATGCTGATCTTATTAAAAGCCACTGAATGCCCTTACCCTGTGCATTGATGTCATATCCCTTTCTGATAAACAGCAGTAAAAATGTATGTATCTAATATCAACAATGTACGCTTCTTACCTAGTATGACCATAGTATGGTTAGAAACCACTTGAACTGCTGCTTTGAGAACATCTTTAGTCAGTGTGAGATCTTCCTGGCAGCAAAATACTTCACAACCAAGTCAGGATGAGTCTCGACTAGCACTAAAATACAGATGACATTCAGTATTTTTATGGTAAAATCCGTAGAAATCTAATCTGGAGTACAGACGAAAATTAATTAGCACAGCAATTTAAATTAATTTAACGCAACATTACATGCTGATTTCTTTTATTTGCTTTCTGGCACCTAGAAACTGTATATTTTAGGTAAGTAAAGACACAATACTCAGTCTTAACTGTCCAGTTGCTCAAATACCAGAGAGCTGGAATACAGTTTTTTTAAATCTGTGTCTTAAGTAGAGAGATGGAGACAAGTATTTTCTGCAGCAAACAGCTTTTTCCTTTGCTTTTTTCTGTAAAAAAACCCATGAAACAAAGATGACCCTTTCAGTTTTCTGCTATGGTCCTTACTTCTAATGGAGGCATGTAATCAAAGTATGGTCCAGAGCAGTCACAAACTTAGCTTGGGTGTTTGTATTTAAAAAAGCCAAAAACCAAATAGCAACACCCTCCCCTTCCCAGTTTTCAGAAGGTGGAAAAATCAGTTCCTGCCTTGAAATTGCTTTAAAGGGTAGAACCATCCTTGCTTTAAAAATAGATTGTTATAGTTTGGCAACAGCAATAACCAGAGGTAGGATTCTGCCTCTGGACCTCTGGGTGGCTTCTGGAGTGAGCCCTGCTCATGCAGGAGAATTTACATCTCCATGCAGAGTTTTTCTGAAAATGACAGTAAGAGACTGTAGAGGAACATGACTGGCTGATTTAATCTCTAGGTAGCCTGTATAAGAATATAGAGGCAACAGGATTCAGTACTGAAATATGGTTCTGTTACAATTGCCCAGAAATTCAATGCATTGCCAATACAAGCCCACGAAGTATTTTACTTATAACAGGTGGGCTATAAAAGAAGAACAGCCTGGCACATCGTTACACAGAACTCCTTTTAAGTTCAGTGAGTTGAAGCCTCTTTGGACCTACGTTTGTTCTCATTAAAACTTAAAAGATTTTCCTTTGAACTCAATAGATCTTACCTGAACCAATACAAAGAGAAGAGGCTGATGTGCTGAAATAATAATACACAATATAGATGGCATTTTTCTCATCTCCCCTTTGTTGTTTTCCTGTAAGCTTTTCATATAGGTTCTTCCTCTAATCAATGCAGAGTGGGTGAGGTTTTTCTGCAGAAAGGTTTATTCCACACTGAAATAAGCAAGGGACCCTGGAAACATCTCTCTCTGCTGACTATGGAGGGAGTTGAGATAACCTTCTTAAACACAGAACTCAGCCAGAAATTCAGTTCCAGATTCAGTCTCTTGTGTTCCTGTTACAATTAATGAAAATAGACAGCTGCATTCAATTGCCCCAACTTAGCACCTAGTGCCTTTTAAGATGCCCAGGTAAGATGTCTGCCTGCTGGTTGCCTGCCCATCATGTGTGGGTCACCCGTAAAACCTGACCCATATTTGCCTGAGTAGATTTTCCTGCCATCTTGAGTCCTCTGAAATGGCCTATTTTCAGGCCACCCTTATTTAGGCAACTGAAACGAGCATCTCATAGCCACAGTAAACAAAAGGTGAGATTCAGTTACCTAAAATTTGGCAGCTAATGCCAAATGAGATGCCCTAGGCCACACGAGGTCTTCGCTGCTCAGGGCTGGCAGATCCATCCTATGACTTTCTGCCGTGTAGAATAATTGAAAATGTTGAAACAAAGAAAACATTTACCATCCCGAAAGGCCTGTTCAGGCAACTGAACTTTCCCTCTCCCTGGGTTTAAAGAACTACTCAGCTGATGAAAAGTAATTTTAGATACTGGGTTCAATTCGCTGTAACACCTTGCTCATACCCAGAGGGTAGGGTAGACAACTAAATACACGTGTTTGAATACCAGGCTCGATCTGTAAATTCATTAAGTTTAGATGGGATGAAGCCCACTGCAGTTGCTTTATGCAGATGAAGTTATATATAAACCTTTGCTGATCTGGCAGTGATTGCCATGATTAGCATTTGCAAAGTATATGTGTTTCTATTGCCAATTATAAAAAGAATACCTCACAAAATATGCACATTATTCATCGCCATTTTACTCTCTAGCACTGTGATAGTTATGGTTTGTCAGCATTTCCCTTTACCTTTTATGAATCTGACTTTTCTCAGTGAGTTTTACAGTGTTAGACCAATTTCTTTTCAAATTAAATTACACCCTGCTTTGCTTGTCATCGGCCTAAATACATTTTTAACCAAACATTGTAAATCAGGGAAAACATTTTAACCTCAGGCAGGTTAGTTCTTCTAGACACATTTTTGGCATGCTATGTATAACAATTTGAGCTAGAAACAGAAATTTGGCATCACAATTTTAGTTCTTCCTGAAGGCTGGATTAGGTTGAACAATCCTTTTAGCAGTTGTGATCAGGACTGAGCCAAAACTTTCTTTTTCCACTTAGGTTTAAACCGTTTGGGGGGATAGATACTTGTTTCAAAAGCCAAAGCTATTAGTTTGAAAGTCTAAAAATTCAAACTATTATCACTTATTAGAAACAGTTCTGGGAACTTGAGATCCTTTTTTTCTTTCATTGACTAATTTCTGGTGCCACTTTTACTTCCTTACTTGATGATGCCTTAGATGTATATACACGTGCCTGTGTTAATTGTTGACTACCAGGTTAGCAGTCCTATGAAAAAAAGAACATTATTATAGATGTTGGAATGGGAAAACAAGAAAATTAAATTATGGGAACTGCTTCTAGGTACAGGGAAAATATCTAGGACGTAAGTACCAGCTGCATACCTCAGCCATAATAGGGTTACAGAAACAAGCATCTCAGACCTCTTGCTCTTGGATGAATTGGGTTAGAATCCTGACGATCTTCCCTCATGAGGATGTATAGCAGATATGACATGTTAACTTAATTATTGCAGCAGAAACACAGAAAGATGCCATGGGGAAATCTGTTGTCTTTTTTCATCCCCATATGTTAAGAAAAAAGATAATGTTTTGACTGCACCAAAATAATTATCTCTAGAAACTGTACCCTGAACGCCACTTTTTTTTCTTTCCTTTTTTAGTTCTTACTGTGTGGCTTAGGGCAAGCGACCAGCATGATACAACTTTACATGTGACTAATAAAATAAGACTAATCCAAGAAAGGACTCAATACCCACAGCCATATAATACTGTGTCTTTTCTTAGATAGGCAAGAAGCATTCCCAAGAGGTTCTGAGACTGTTTCTGCAGTTGATTCAACAGTGGATGGGAAGAAAAGTCTCAGTGCTTACTGAAGTCCTAAAGGAGGTCCATAATTGCTGATCAACTTGGAAAGGATGTGCCTGCAAGTGCTGGGAAGTGTCTCCCTGTGTGTGCTTTCCAGAGGCTGGGGTCAGGGTTCCCCACCACCAGATGCTCTCTCTCTCTGTGCTGCCTCTTCGGAGCCTGGCTCCTCCCGGCATTCCCCTCAGCTGTCTTCTGCATTCAAGTTGCAAGCTGGAAACTTGCATTTTAGAGGCACCAGGCTGCTACAGAACAGATCTGTCTTTGTGAACTGAACTTTCTTTGTCCTGAAAGAATGATACTTTCAGCAGTAAAAATACATTTCCAATCTGCGTAGGTAGTCATGTTCCCTAAATTGGATAAATGGTGGCTGGCCCGTTTGCTTAAGCATTGCTTTGATTCACCACTGGTTGGAAGGGACAGAAACTTCACAGAAGAACCATGCTGTCTGCTGAGTAGTTTAGTAGTTTTTGCAGCTGAACCTAACATCCTCTCCAGTATACGTATTTATTGTCTGTGATATGCAACTGTATCACCTCTCACTGAAGATCTTAAATGGTTTGTAAATAACAGTCTAGTTGTATCAGCTCAATGCCTGTGACACTAAGACACATAATTTTTCAATTACTATCAATTACTATATGCCATATTCTTGTATGTGTAATTTTTCTCTCCTAGAAAACTGTTCTCATAATATGGGGGGAAACCTATCCAACCAAAATCACTGCAGTATTGTAGAAATTGCACTCTGCAGCTAGTGAATCTAATCAGAATAACACCTTTTCTACCAAATTTGAAATTCCCCTGAAAAGTTCGTAGCAAGCATTGCCTCTTATATTCTAGGCTACCTTAAAATAGCTATAATTTTCCTTCTGACTCCTAAGGAATTTTCATAAGCACTAGAAAACTCTTGGCTGAATCCTATTTTCCTTATTCTGAGATTTAGTCTGGGTCTTACTGAAATTACCAGGAATATTTGCATGAGTAAGACAGGAAACATTTTATGCTATCCCCACAAACTATGCGATAGGGAAATTTGTCAGCCAGGCTTTCCAGGAATGATTGCATTGATTTATCTTCAGTGTGGTATGTCTCAACAAGATTTCTTCAAACACTTCATTCTTAAAGCTATTTCCCTTTAAGATACTCCTGACATCTGCAGCTTTTATAGCTTAAAGCGCTAGAAGGTTGCTCCTTAGATGGTCGTTACTTCACAAACAGTCGTGTTTTTGACAGTCATGGGCTATGCACTGCAAAATCCCAAATCTCTGCATCAGAGATTGGAATTCTTCTTTTAGAGAATAACTCTTCTGACTTTCTCCAACACTTTTTTGTTTTATTTTGCTTAGTTTCTTGTTATATTTTCTGGAGCCAAAAAGGGCGTCTTTATCCCTTCCCATGAGCTCCCTACATGTCATGCTTGTGAGTGCATTCTCTCCTGTGCCTGTCCTCCCAAAAACTTCTCTGCTATGGCAGTTGGTTACATTACAAGTGGAAGATAAAGAATAACAATATGCCCTGGGCCCCTTGACTCCAGGGTAAGTCTTGCATGGCAGCGGCAGTCACTGCTTGTCCAGGAGAGCTGCAGCGGGACAGATAAGAAAGGCATGTGGGCTCTGGGGAGAGCCTCCATGGGAGGCAGGGGCCTCCACAAAAGTGGAGCTCTAAGCACCAGAAGGGAAGCGCCTGGGATATGTCCTATGCAGAGCAGCCAGAAAACAAGGAGATATCCTAATTCCACAGCGAGTTCAACCTTTTTTCCATTACAGACCTTATGGCTTGAAATGGTTCCTGTTTTAATCTGGAGCCCCCTCCAGAGACCACAGTGGCATTCATCCTGAGCTGTGAAGGAAGAACTTTTGAAAGCTCAAGCTTGGCAGCTTTGTCTGGAAAAGCTTTGCTGCTGCCATAATGCCCTGGGAGAATGACAGAGAAAATGTAGGCTGCTAAAAATTAAAAGGATGAATATTGTAAACAAGCTGATTAAATTCTGTAACCTCTTCAACTTCATGGCTCTAGGGTGGCTTATGTTCCGTTAAAATGAATGAATTCTGCAAGCTGGGAGGAGGAAATTAGAGTTGGCTAACAGCAAAACCGAAGCAGCATGCAGTAAAAGAAGGCACAAATAACTAAAGAGAAATTGCTATTTTATTTTTTCCATCTGATCTACCCTTGTGGTGATCTGCCTCATTAGTTCATGGGGTAGAATATGGTAAGTGCCTACACACAAGGCTTTACAGAATGCAGGTAACTTTTTCTACCTAGTTATCCAATCCTGTTTAAAGCAGGTTTGAAGGATACCATGCCCAGAGCACTTTACAGGGCAATTGTGTCTATACAAATCTAAAATACATTAAGATATACAAAACAAAATTCCTGTTCTGCCCTATTACAAACTTCCTGAGATGTAAAGTGTCTTCAAATTAAGAAAAATATGAAGGATAAAACTTCTTGCCAGCCATTCCTTTATAGCACGGATTTATTTTCACGAAGATTAATGGGTGTGACTCCATATAATAAGGTAGGAGAGAGTAAATATAAACTATTAAACATGCCACAGGTTGTCATTTTTACATTTGTGAACTTAGAAGAGGCATGGGATGTTTTGTGTCTCTGTCCTTTGCCAAAATTTTTGTCAGGTTGGGAAGCTTTATCTTCTCTGGGGTGTCCCAAAGTACCTACACGATAGCAATCCCATGAAGTATGTGCCTACTTTGTCTGCAGCTGGACACACAGATGCAGCTGGAGACCTGTCTTTGGCATTACCATTAACATCCTTGATAAGCCCTGTGGAGGACGATATAAGGAAAACATGTGGTCACAGGTTCCCTTGGGATCCTTGAGGTTCAGAGGTGCTCTCCACTGCAAGAGGACACGTGAGCCAGTAAGGGTGCAGATGGGCAGCTGGCCCTGCTGTCTCAGGTAAGAGGTGCAGGTGATGGGATGTCATATTCTGAGCATGCCAAAGTGTGGATGTGTACCCATGGCAGTGGAATAAGACAGGAAACTTCCTTTTTCCTCAGGAAAGTGTGGGGAAAATCATCACTGAAAGAAATCTGTGCAAATCTTGAGCTGCTAATGTCATTAGCAGAGGAACAGCTCAGGCAGAGTAGAAATGTACCTACAGATTTACACCTACCTAGTGAACACAGTTCTAGAGTGACACACCAGTGCTGGAAAAGTGCACACTTTGCACGGAAAAAGATGGTGAAGCTACTGCTCTGTAGGTCTTGGGTCAGAGAGGAACATGGTGTAATGAACTGAAATGTCTCATGAAATTATCCTGTTTCTTCTCTCTCATGTCATGAATACAGCTAGTGTCCCACACAAGGAATTCTGGCCAGGCAGGAGAACAACTGAGAGGGGTTGAAATACTCCAGTAAGAATCAAAGCAGTAGAGGGACTTCAATGAGTTCAGTCCCCTGTCATTTCTGGCAGTCACATCATGTAACCCCATAGGTTTATAATTGATCAAGCTCTATTTTACAGCTAATTAGATTTTTTTTTTTTTTTGCATTAATGCCTCCAAGTAGAAAGCTATTCCAGATCTTCACTGTAATAATGTCTAGAAGTCTTCTAATTATCAGCATAAGTTTCTTTACGGCCAGGTCTTATTAGTTCCTTAACCTAAATAACACTTTCTCCACCATGGGATTTCCTTCGTTAATATATTTATACAGATGAACCATAGCCCCTTTCAGACATTAATGGGAACGTAAACAAACCAAGTTGGTTGCTTTGTTACTATTTACACATGCTATCCTTAACAAATGGGAGCAGCAGAGGGAGAGATAGGAATCTGGGGACACAATCTGCATTAAACTTGATATGAGTCAGACGCTTAAACCTCTGCTCATTACTCAGAAGAGAAGCACCGCTGGCATCTTCCTTTTCTAAACTTGTAGAAGAGTTAAATAGTTCAGACAAAACTCTGATCTCCAATTGGTTGAATTGCACTAGATGCCTAAATATTGCCTGTGATATAAATTAAAAATAAGCCAGCCAATGTTACCGTCATTATAAACTCATGGGAATGAGCTTTCATATGTGTACTGTACTTTCTCTCATTGATTTCTTTTCTCCTTCTGGTTTGTTTGATCTTCATTTACTTGTAATAATAGAGGGAAGAGAAACCTGAACTGGCTTTTCTATTCAGAGTTTAAAGTGTTTGTGTAATTTCAACTACATAAGAGACAATATCACATTGTTAATGTGTGCTTTTATAAATTCTTTGAAAACTAACCTAAGTGGCTCTGTTGAGACATTGTTTACCTAGAGACAACCTTTGATATAACAAAATAACAAAAAAATAACAAAAACGCTGAAATTAAAAAAAATCAAATTAGAAGTACAATACAAAATTGCAATAGCCAAAATAGGTGAACTTTGGAACAGGTTATTTAGAATAATGGGAGTTTCTACAGCAGCAGCAATTTTAAAATCAAGACTGCATGCTTTTCTAAAATGTATGCATTATATTAGAGAACAAATTAACCCAGTGAAGTATTTAGGTTGCAGTAGGTGTTCATAGTAATCCTGTCTGTCAATAAAAACAATTTGTTTAAAATTATTGGATGTGTGGTATGATTATTCAAACTGCTCTGGGCTGGAGCTGTAAAAAATGAGGTAACTCCATTGCAGAGAGGTAAAGCTGGTAGCTATCTACTCTAATAAGAAGTTGGAGTGGCAGCAAAAAAAGCTTATACACAAATATGAAATAGTTATGCCTCCATTTAATCATGACTGTTTCCTGCTAAGATTAACAATTTGTCTGGAGTAATGAGTACAATAGGTAAGGTATTCACTGTTATGGGTGGCTAGGGGAACCAATAAGACTTGCAAGGCCAGCTTACATTTGTGCTTAAAGGAGCAATTCCTGGAATTGAAAATCCTTGTGAAACCTCTCCATAGGTGTCAAGGATGCTGGGAGAAGCTGACAGGAAGCTTTCTACTACACAAAATTTGAACAAAATACCTATAATGTGATAGTTTTATATTGAGTGCAAACATGCCCCAGTACACCAGACCTGCCCTTTCATGTTCAGCATGAACAAAGTATTGCCATATTGTAAGCAAGATTAATTCCAAGAAAATACACGGTGACACTAAGCAGATGTTGCCCTTCAGTCACCAAAACATACATTTGTAGAAATGCTGTTTGGAGGAGGCCTCTGAAGTCATCCAGCTCAAAAAGCAGGGCTACTGCCAGTCGTCAGCCCTGGCATTTTCTTGTCACATCTTGGAATCCTCTGGAGAGGGAGATCTCACAATGTCTCCGGGCACCTGTTCCAGCACTGCACTGCCCTCCTACATTTTTCATATGTCCTGCCTTCCAGAGTTTCCTAAAATCCAAACTGAACTCCACTCTGTGGGCATTGCCCTGTGCTTTACCTTTGTCCTGGTTTCGGCTGGGATAGAGTTAATTTTCTTCCTAGTAGCAGGCATAGTGCTGTGGTTTGGATGTAGTAGGAGAAGAATGCTGATAACATGCTGATGTTTTAGTTGTTGCTGAGTACTGCTTATGCTAGCGAAGGACTTTTCAGCTTCCCATGCTATGCCAGGTGCACAAGAAACTGGGAGGGGGCACAGCCAGAAGAGTTGATCCAAACTGACCAAAGGGCTATTCCATACCATATGGCATCATGCTCAGTATAGAAACTGGGGGGGGGTGGCCAGGGAGCAGCGATCGCTGCTCAGGAACTGTCTGGGTATCGGTCGGCGGGTGGTGAGCAATTGCATTGTGCATCACTTGCTTTGTATATCATTATTATTATTATCATCACTATTATATTGTTATTATTATTATTACTATTTTACTTTATTTCAATTCTTAAACTGTTCTTATCTGAACCCAGGAGTGTTTCTCACTCTTACTCCTCCGATTCTCTCCCCCATCCCATCGAGGTAGGGGGAGTGAGCGAGCGGCTGCGTGGTGCTCAGTCACTGGCTGGGGCTAAACCACGACAACCTTAAATTGAGAGGGCTTGGGTCCGTCACCTTTGTTGCAACCTTTCCTTAGCAGGATTGCCCCTTTGGCAAGTTTTGACTTGGCTTGCTCTTCACTTACAGTCATGCAACATTCTCTACCTCTTTATTCCCTCCCACTTAACAGTTAGGTTTCTTGACACCCCTATATTCCAAATTCTATGGCCATTTTAGTATTCTCTGATGGGGAAAAGCATTATATTTCCCCTTACCTTGTGATGTTTCTATTATGTAATTCTCAGTTCTGCTTGATTTATAAAGCATTTGAGGGACTGACTCAAAGTTCACTGAAATCTTATGGGTAAGGTCACAAAAACACTGATTTGATTTCAGCCTCAGGTGAGTGACCCTGACCTTCTTCAATGTATTGACCATTCCAGAAGTAAAAGCACAGTAAGACTGCACAGCAGTAAGGTTCCCCACATATAGCATGAGGCTTAGCAACATAAACTAGTGCAAAGGTAATTATTTCACCCCTCTGTCCAAGTAGGTGTGAATCCAGGCCTTTTTTATTTCTCAAACAAGTATAAAACAGCCTGAAGGAGGGCAAAATATGAGGAATTTTCTTTCTAACATAATGGTGATGGAGTTTTTGACAATAAGTATTAACTAGTTTTATGTTTCTCTTCTGCCAGATGGGGAGAGAGGAGCATAAGACAAAATTTTTACTAAGTGCTACCCCTTGTACAAGGTACCTTCTTTTGAAACATCAATGCTCTTTGAGAGCATCTGCTCTTCAAAGGAAAAAAAGACAACTGGTTTGAATAGTAAACCTTAAACCTTAAGCATAATAGATAAAGAATGTGAATGTCTTTTGATGTAACCAGAAGTCTTTGATGTATTATAAAATCTTGCAACTCACCTTGTATTTTCAGCCAGTTAATATATGGATTAAAATAATTAGTTATAACTAATATGTTTTACGATGTTTTAAAGCTTTTCTCCTGGATCTTCCCTTCCTTAACTGCTGACATGCCTGCTACTTTTGGAAGCCATATCACTGGTTTCTATAGTCAAAGGCAGATGTGCTAATACAGAAACGCTTAATGACCCAAATAAAGCTTCCTTAATACAAATGGAAATTAAAAGCAGAATGTGTGTTGGGTGAAGGAAACCAGGCTGTTGCTATGTGGCTGGTTTCATTTATAAATTTGACAGTTCCCTTGCTTAGCAGAGCAAGAGCCAAACTGTACTTTCATTTCATGACACGATAGTATAATCCATACTAGCTCCACTGAGGTCAGTGAATTTATTCTCAATTTATCTCTTGGGGAGCAGTATTTGGCCTTCACTAGAACAGGATTTCATTTGCTTTCTTATATGATAAATGTGTTGGAGACATTTAAGAAAATTCTGAACTGAAGTATTCATTCTGTAAAGGTACCAGTGTTATTAAAATCATCTTATGACTTTTCAATGACTGTCTGCTATGAAGAAAAAAATCCCTTCCTCCAGGTTTTGGGAATTTTGTCTGACCAGCACTCTCCACTGCTCCTGTCCTGCAATCTGAGAATAATGCCTTCCCTGAAGCCCTCCTTTAATAGCTCCAGACTTGTCTGGTGCTTCCATTTAATAGAAAAGTTGTTGCCCTCAGAAAATATCAAGAGCTCTTTTGGCTTTTTGGCCACTCATGACTTTATTTTTCATAATAAAATCAGTTGTTTTCAAATCAGCAGAGTGTAATTGCATGTGCTAAGGGAGCGTTCACATCTCCTCTGCTATAATGAATGTGTCCCAGGGCTATGGTATCTAGTTGCCCTTCCAAACTGCCTACTTAATTTCCCCTGCAGCAGCCCAGCACCTGCTGCTCATTTCACCATGGGGACTCATCGTGGATTTTTCTAATAATATTCATGCATCTGTCCTGCACACTTTCTTCTGTGAACATCTCTATTACTTTCCTTCAGTCAACCTACCTTTGTTTCTATGACCTTTCTTTTATGAATAACTAGGGACTTTGTGCTATGTGAAGCTTTATCACACCAGTGCCACCTGGTCTTCAGAGTTGTCCACATACCTGAAAGGCAGATATGATATACCAAACACCAAAAATACAACAGAAAACCTTCTGGTCTTTAGTTCATGTATTTTATAATTTCAGAGAAGGTTTTCCTTGTAAAATCATGTGGTTTCTGCTTCATATCTCTTCTGTCTTACTGTCCTCTCATCACTTCTTTTCTTGCAGGTCAGTGCAATTGCTCCACCTGAATTATTGTCAATCATTACTGCAGTTACTAAGTAATGTTTCTGCTCTTTGTTTGATTTATTGCTTTGTTAGAACTGTACAGCTAATGTCACCATGGCTTTTTTCCAGTGATGTACTGGACAATATGGAGATTCAGCCTGGGATTAAGACATGTGAATTGAGGTGTCTATGTTTGAGCTACAAGAGAAAATCGGTTGGTAAACTCAGCCTGAAGGTAGGTGCCTCATGTCAACTGAGACATGCCAGGACATCCAGCATATCCATAAAGGACTGGCAGGCATGACACAGAGGTCATGGGAGATCTTCTGGAGAAGCAGGTCCAAGCAGAAGGCCCTATAGCCTCTAAAATTACATTTCAGTATCTACCACCAGCCAACTGCAAGCCTGTTGCTAATACTATCTTTTTTGATGTCCTAAGCTTGAACTGAATCCTGCCTTATGTTATACAAGAGTGGTCAATCTAGCATGCTTTATTCAGGCAAGAACTACTCTGTTGGTGGATGGGCTTTTGCCTGAACAAAGCCGGTTGGGTTGGGTTTCTAAGCATGTGTGTGATTACTTTTAATGCACAATCTACTTAAAATATTTGGGTTTGTTTAGAATATCCTCTGTTACAACCACTCGTTATTTTTTTCCTAAAAAAAAAACCAGGTTAAAGCTGCCAAATTTGCAGGATTTTCTTTTCCATTCTCATACAGTAACTTTCAATTTTGCTTCCTAAGTCTAGCACATAGGTTTCTCATTATTTCCCTTTGAATTGCTCCCAGATACATCATGGGCCCTGTTTGCACTCTTGTTGAATAGGTGTCATGAGCAACGGATTTTGCTCAGCACTTTGTTGCATCAGGCCTTATCTTCACACATTTTCTGTGCAACATTATGGGCCAGATCTGTGCTGTGATGAGAGAATCAGCACAACTTGTAACTGGTGTGAGAAGGGCAGTTTCCAAGATTTGAGTAGTGCACGATGATACATCTGATGCCTTTCAGACCTGACCTGGAGCATGTTTTTATAGCAGCTGGCCTCTTGCCTTTAGTTCACATTAGAAAAGGGGTTGCTGTTCATTGATTCTGGAGAATGATCTAAAAAGAGTCTTCCAAACTGGCATCTATTGCACCATATTAAGAAGCTCTCTCCCAGTTTGCACCATGTCAGTAGTGAATAATAGTAAATAAGAAGCAGAATCTGGAACAGCCTTGTTCAAACTTTTCATATCCCCCATCCTCTATCTCTACCCCCTTAGCAAGAACAGGGTTGTTGTGGATTGTAATAGGAGCTCCTGCTCTGGAGCCACTGCTTAACTTCATAGCACTCGGGGCTGAGCAGCTACACTGATGGATAAGGTCTTAATACTTCAGATTGTCTCTGAGAGAGTTCTGTTTACTTTTGACCTTACAAAGATTAATCATAGCCTTTGATTTCTGATTTTTACCAGGAAGCCTTCTCTTTCCTGGATTTTTAAAAAAAAAAAAAAAAAAAATCCCAGAGGTTTGGTTTTAATAAAGGTGACTTATCTTAGATTTTCTTTAAGAATGTGACTCTCCTGGTTTTGCAAACTCATCCTCAAATCTCCTGCTGGTGCCCCATGCACATATATCAGGTGGATGAGTAGAAGAAGACAGGAAGAAAAATTACAGTGCTTCACTGAATCTGCATTGTATTTCATCTCCTCCAGATACATAATGCCTTGAAAGAATGAGTAATGCAATGAATTAAAAGGAAAAGCTACTCAGTGGAATTCAGTGAATTAATGAGAAAGACAAATAGCAACACAAAGACAAGGACTTGAAAGAGAGTAAGGCAAGGAATCAAGACAAGACAGTTCAGTGAAGCCCACCTTCAACCTTTAAACATAATCTTTTCCTTCTTTAAACAAAAATAAAAAGCTAGAAAGGAAAATGTTGGAGGCCTCCTGTAAGAAGTTTAAAAAAGAAAGTCATCAAACAGCAGGAAATATGAAAGTTCAAATGAGGAGTAAAGGCTTGGAAAAGACTTCCTGGGTCACTGAGCCTGATCCTCTGCCATTTCAAACAATCTTTCTGGTAAACTGAGCAACCACCCTCAAACTAGCTGAGTTTTTTGTCCCTTCACTCCTAAAGGGAGGCCACTGCAGCATTGCTGATTTGCTGTCTAAATGTGTCCATATTAGTGCAAACCATTGAATTCTTTTGTCAGCATTATTAATCAATACTTCAGTATCTTCTTATATTCACCCCATATGAGTTACTAATACAAAGCACACTTTTTAAACAACAAGCAGTTTTAAATTTCTCCTTTATGAATACATTATGATGATCATCAAATTTAAGTAGTAAGCATTATCTTGCACCAAAGATTAAGATTATTACAACGTTATAATAAGATTTTAGAAGAATGTTTCATAAAGCTCGTGATAAAGAGATCACCCCATAACCCACAAAAGTAAGAGATACAGGTTAACAATGCATATTTCTGGAAATTGAAGAACATGGATGATGCAGGCTAAGATGGGTGATAAAGTTTCCAGTGCCCATATTAGCTTATATTTCCCCTGTGGCCTTGGGGTGTCACTTTGCCAGCCTGTGCTGCTTTGTCCCCATATTCACTAAAATGGGGATAGCAGCATGTCACAGAGTCACCATGAGGGTAAAGGGTTTCAGATCCTGTGATGACGATAGTCATATTTTAGGTAGACTCGCAACAGGTGTTTATCGTGAAAGCGTTATGCCCTTAATTTGTATATGGGGCAGACATATGTTTCATATACAGTACATAAAGTGTGTGTCATATTTCATATAGCAACACTGAAGACTGCAGCATATTAAAGCTTCTTTCATGTAATGAGTTACTCTATGATCTCATATAAATTCAATCTGTGAGACATTTGCAATGACTATAGCATTTGTAAAAGTACTTGCACCATAAGGAATGCAGTATATACTCCCCAGCAAAGAGCACGTAGCATCCTATTCACATCATGGCACATAAACTTATTAATAAACAGAACACTCTAGCAGTGGCAACCTAGAATTAATTTAATATTGGTTGTGAGAGCCCGAGCAGTTAAATAACCCTGAATATTTATATAGTTCGCAAATTAGAATAGGCTACTTGCTTACTGCTGAAAAATGCATTTAGCCTAATAGAAATGTGAATGGAAAAGGGGAAAACACTTAATTTCTCCTCATTAAGGGAAAGTAAAGTAATTTAATTATGGCAATTAATCATAGAAAATTTTATATAAAAATGAGGTAATACAGGACCAAATTTTTCTGTGTTCATACAAAGTACGAACCAAGTACTTGACTTGGCCAGGAGTTTCACAGATTGCATCAGTTTATGTGGACATTAAGGTGTAACTCATCTCACCTAGCTTTCAGTGTTTACACCTGTCATAGTCAACAGAGAGAAACAGATCTTCTGGGCATGATTCACAGCCTTTTAGATGCCAGCTTTAGAGTGGAAAGAGTGCTGCCTAGTTCTGACCACTGACTATAACGTGAGGTTAGACACCGAGCTCAGAGGTAGAAGTATGCTGCGGTATGTTGCCAACATTTAGAACAAGATTCAGATGCCTGAACGTAGGCATGCAGTGTTGTTTTAGGCACTGTTTAGTGTCTCACTTATCTCCTGCTATTCCAGCAAGATGTGGGTTTCCCAGCAGTCCCATGTCATGTCTGCTGTTTACATGCATGTATCTTGGATAAACTATGTCATCTGACACAGAACTCTGTGCCTGTATTTAGGCAACAAAATGGTGTCCTTGCCTTTGGAGAGAAAAATGCCTCAGTCTAGATACAGAATGTCAGACCTCACTTCAGCGCCTTCAAAGGTCCATGGCATTACCATCCAAGGGGCATGTAAAATAAAACCAAAAAGCATAGGAGAAATTTTGTGGGGGAGGGAAGGAAGAGGGAGAAAAAGAAGTTGAACAACTTCAAAAGTACCATATGCACTAAGCATTTGCAAAAGGATTTCCTGTGTACTTAAAAGCTGCAGTGATTTAACATGTCCTACATCTGGAAGTCCAAATCTATATGCTGATTAACATGGACTACAGTTTGAGCTCTTTAAATGAAAAAGCAGGTGTTTATCAAAAAAGTGGGAATGTTCTTAAAACGTAGTTGTAAACTTTGATCCCTCACAGAAAGAATGAATATTTCTTAATGTTTTACAGAAAAAGAAAGGTAAAGCAAGAATATTTTAAACTGAAACACATGGCAATATCACTCTTTGCCTAAAGCAGTAATTATTACAGAAAACAAATTGTTGTGACTGCGCTTTCCTACACTGGGTATGAAAGTTCATGTCTTAGCAAAGGAGTGTGATGCAGTTACATTGGAAATTGTCTTTGTATGGGGAAAAAAAAAACCTCTGTGTGCATGTAGATCTGTGTACTGTGAACATGATTTTTGGAGAGGTGGATTTTTGCAGGAGAGGGAGGCTGCTTATTGAGCTGCATAATGAAAACACTAGCACATGCACTTTGTGAAGCAAGATAAAGGCTCTCTTCATATCACTTTCTTATTAGTGAGTAAGGTATAAGGCAGATGAAGCAAAGAATTTAAAGGAATTTCCTTATCAAGGTCTTCTGATTGTTGCTTCTCCATTTAGCCACATGGGCATAGAGCATTAAAAACACTGATCTTCTGTGGTAATGAAACCTATCCCAGTGGCTTTGCACAATTTACCTTCAGGCACTTGAACAACCTTCAGAAGTCACCCAACTCTCTCCAATGATTAAACAGGAACATATGCTTCAACGTAAAGTACTCTGAATCATGTGTAAGCTAGACATCAAAAACCATCTTTTCACAAATGGCCTGAACCATTATATTCCTGTCACAGATACCTTCTTTCCGTCTGTGACCTACCCTGGGTTCATGGTCACTAATGGTCTTATCCTTCACTCATTTATTCAGTCTCTTTGTGGTCATATTTGATTCCGGTTTCTACAACATCCTGTGGCAATAAGTTTCACCTTTCTTATTAAGTATTGTGTGAAGTAAATAAAAGTTTTGCTCTTAAGCTTTTCACCTTGGTAAAATGGAGGTGTGTTAAAATTGGACTACAGTTCTCCTTGTGTAACTTTAACTCTGTGCACTACAGTGCTTTTTTTACTCTTACAGACAGGTATCCCATTCAAGAAGGTATCCACATGAATTGTCTTCAAGAGTTAAAAATTAAATGATGTAATTTTTCTGTGGCTACTTCAGAACTCTTAAAATAAGTGGTTAAATGCACACTGATTTCTTCTGAAATCTCCAAGACTTGTACAGCATTGGAACCTCACAAGGCTGAAGTAACCTATTTTTCACTGCCTACAGCCAAGCTGCATGAAACGCAAGCCCGCTGAGTTGCAGACAGTCTTCTTATTACAAGGGTATACAGTGCCTACCACAAGGGAGACATAACTCCTGTCTCTTCCTCTGTGGCTTTTTTATTCTCCCCGAGCAAATATGTTCTTGTCAGCGCTGCATCTATGGTTTGGCTGGGTGTAATAGGATGGCTTCTGTATTCTTTCATTGGTTGGCCATTTGTGTTGGAATTAGCATTTGTCTAGTCATCTGAGACACAGTGTCAACATCTGGAAAAATTTAGTACATTGGGGACATCGAGTTTGTATTTTTTCCTGTGCTTGTAACGTTGCTTATGTCTCTTAATGAGAACTATTTTTGTTGCATTTTTAACATGAATTTACTGTGTGTGCTGGTAGATTGAGAATGATTCTATTTTATCATTTTAGATATCCATATGTACAACATTATTTTAAACAACATGTTTTCCAAGAGTTTATTTCACCTACTGTTTCAATTATGGCTACAAAATAATTCTCAAAATAGATAGTTATAAACATTGTGGGTGTTTGGCAGGACGTTTTTTGTGGCTGACTACAAGAATCAGGAAAGCTGCAATACTTTACTCAAAAAACATGTTCAGACCTAAGACGTCTACTTGACAGAGGGCATTTTCTGGATTTAATCTCTCTGATACATCTCATGAGCATTTTCTATAAAAGTCCTAGATGGATTTTTACATCATTGAGAATTTTATGCCACAAGAATCTTTCCCTCTTCCATTCTTACTGTTCTCTTGTCCACAACATTGTTTTTTAGGTTTTTACAGATTGATTTAATAATTTAGGTACAAACACTGTTTAATTTTTAAAATGGGTAGTGGACCCAGTATCTTAGATGTTTTTAGGTGAATTTAAATATTCGGTATTTAGATACATTTAGCATAGCTGATCCCTCATGCCTTAGAAAATCTATTGGCAAACTTCATGTTTGTATAATAGATCATATCGAATGACTCACCATCTCTATGCTATAGTTGTCTCACCTATCAAACTAGGGACAATAATCCCTACCAGTCTCATAGCGATAAGGTCACTTATGTTATATGTTATACAGCTCTCTAAATACATAAAATATAATGTGGGATTATCATTCATTAGTATCAAAGACCCATTGTTTCGAAGTAGATCACTTTTCAGATCATATCGTTTTAAAATGTGAGTTCATTGACATTAAAAATGTATTTCTCTGTCTCTGAACTTAACTGCTTATAGCACTGGATTGTTATTAAAGAGAGCTAAATTGTCTTAAACGATGAAGAGCTTTGGTTTTGAAAGTGAACAAGTGAATTTAACTAATGACCTGACACAGAAAAATAAAGGAGACTGCAAAAACTTCAATGCATTACTCCTGTTCAAACTGCTTTTAAAGCTCATGTTTTCTTTAGTCTTCAGAGAAATGAACCTAAATCTTTCATAAAAGGCTCTGTACAATCAGAGTAAATATGGTCATCATATTCTAACATCTTTTTGCTTTAAGAAAAAAAAAATCTTTTTTTAAATCAAGCAGCTGAATGATAAAAGAAAGAATACAAGAGTCCATAGACCCTTTTTTCACTGTTTTTTTCCAGCTCATTCTAGCTCCAGGCCTCAAACAACAGAGTTTTAGTCATTGCAGTCTATGATTCATAACACTTGTTTTTAATCAAGAGAAATTCTGCTTTGATTAAGAGTTTTGAATACAATGTGAGTATAGGCATGAAGTAGTCCCATGGTTCCTCAGGAAGCTGTCCCACCATGCTGGCCAGCTGGAGGGATCTCTTTTACGATCACATAGAGCAATGCGTGACCATCACAGGGAAGGAACTTTCTCATGACCTGCTGGGTAGAAATCTCTCTGTGTCTCGCCCCATCCAAAGAAACCAAAGCAAAACAAACTTTTGGATGTGCTGCTTACAAAAAAATGCCTTCCACAAAGCTCTACACAGATAATAAGCTCAGAGAGTCTTTACAAGGACTCCTTCCTCTTCTACTCCTGTTGCCTGCCTGACAGTACAGAGCAACCCTCAAGATCACCGCCTTCTCAAATCTGTACAGCTTTGGGCCTTTCCAGGTTGTAGGATGTGTCAGTCTTGAGTCCTATACAAGAGGCAGCAGGCCATGGCTTATGAGGGGTTTTAGGGCATGTTGGGAAAGGAAGAGGACAGAATACCTCTCTCTACTCTTTCATGGAAAACCTATTTTCTCTGTTGAATGATAGTAGGTGACAAAATAAAGGGAAGCCCAAATACCTTAAAGAAGCTAAATTCTAAAGAAGCAAAAAGAAAGAAATGGCTTAATGATGTGAAAAAAGAAGCTTTTGAAGTCTGATTTTATACCAAGGCTGCAGTAAAAGAGGATATCTTGGGCCAAGGGAATAGATGCCAATCGCAGGTGAAGAAGCAACGTAAGGCTGCAGCTCAGAGTAGGCATCTAATTATCCTTTCACAATTAGGCCACCATTTAAGAGAACAGAGAGAAGGTAATATCAAGTGTGTCTCTCTTGGCTGCTACAGGCATCTGTGCAGGTAAGGAATGAGCAAATGTGGACACAGAATAGTCCTAAGCAAAGCTGCGTTGGAGAGCTCTCTTTCTGAGCCCTTACGGCTTCTTAGAAGCTGCTTGTAACATGAAGTTTGCAATCTAATAGTGTCCCTTTGCCAGAAGGTGGAGAAAAGAATTAAATCCAGATAGATACAAATGCAGGTACTTGTAAGGAAACATATCAAGTAGTTACTATATTCCCACAATAATCAGATAAAAGGATGAACAGTAAAAAAGGGAAGAAGTAAGGGGGGTAAAGAGAAACCAATATCTAGAGGGAAAACAAGAGTAAAAGAGAAAGACTGAAGGCAATGAGAATCATGTATGCATTGACTAACACTTTTTAAAGTCAGGCTAGTATTTTTTTTGGTCAAGCATGTAGATGCATTTCTTTGGTTTTGCTGTTAGGTTTTTCTCCAAAATGCTGATCATCTACAGGTTGCCTGAAGTTGAATGGAGCCACAGAGTGTAATGGGCTAAACAGGGAGCCAGGCTTTTGGTACTTAAATAAAAGCCCTGGATTTCCTTGTAAACAGATTAGTATCACTTTTTCTGATTTTTTTCTAAATAAAGAAAAGGAAAATATTTCACTCCTTGATTTTAAGCACCTGGGGCAGAATGTATGACTTCATCAGACATTTATCTAGCTAATAGTTAACTATTTTAAGAAATCATTACTAAGAGCTCTCTTTCTTAGCTGAGTGAGCAGCTACATTTGGTGGCTTAAAATCTTCCTGGAAAGTTTGCAGAGTGTATATGCATGTAAGAGGGATAGGAAGAGCTAAGGAGAAGTACTCAGGGAGAAATATTCTGCATTGTCCTGGTGTTGGCTGGGATAGAGTTAATTTTCTTCCTAGTAGCAGGCATAGTGCTGCGTTTTGGATTTAGTTTGAGAATAACATTGATAACACACTGATTGTTTAGTTGTTAAGGACTGTTCAGCTTCCCATGCTCTGCCAGGTGCACAAGAAACTGGGAGGGGGCACAGCCAAGGTAGTTGATCCAAACTGACCAAAGGGCTATTCTATACCATATGACGTCATGCTCAGTATAGAAACTGGGGGGAGTTGGCTGGGAGGCTGCTATGGCTGCTTGGGAACTGGCTGGATATTGGTCAGTGGGTGGTGAGCAATTGCATTGTGCATCGCTTATTTTGTATATTATTATTATTTATTATTTATTATTTATTATTATTTTCCCTTCTTTTTCTGTCCTATTAAACTGTCTTTATCTCAACCCACGAATTTTACTTTTTTTTTTCCGATTCTCTCCCCCATCCCACTGGGGAGGGGGAGAGTGAGCGAATAGCTGTGTGGTGTTTAGCTGCCTGCTGGGTTAAACCACAACATGGATAAATATCCAACACCCATGGTCAGGCCAAAATGCTGACATAAAAATAAACATGGCAAATATTTCCTAATGGAAAAGTGTCTAGTTTGAGTTCTGATCTAAAAAGTTTAAATTCTGTTTCTAGCTGAGATTTCAATCCAGATAACTGCATTGCCTTCAAAATCACTAGCACCATAAAGCAGAGCTAGAATTCAGTGAGACACATGGTACAATTTAACTTGGTGTACTTAAAAATGCAAAAAAGAAAACAAAAACCCCCAACCCTTGTCCAAACCCAAGAAAACTACTTTTAATATTTTGCACTGATATTTTTTACTAACAAAGACACTGAAAGGCAACAAGACTGCATGACATTACAAATCAACACAGACTGTTTTTATGCATTCACTCCACTCACAATCTTACTCTAAAAGATCAGAGTGAATTATCCCAGGCTTCAGGAACATTAAATCCCCAGGACATTGGTGATTCCAAGAAGAGAGTGAGTGTTGATCATAAAAATCAATGCCAATAGTCTGGGTTTTCTCTATTAACAACTGCTAGCGGCAGAGTGTTGATTATCACCCTCTCCTCTCATTTCTCCATCCACCCACATATTAGTTCAGAATCAAGTAGCCAAACTGATGTTAAGATTTTAAACTGCTTTGTGCTCTCTTTCTCCTTTTCCTGTATCCTAAGGGATCCTAGTCTCACATTGGACCCTGACAGAAATGAAACTAATTTTATTTTAGACAAATCCCTATTAACTTTAATTTTTATTATCAGAAAAAAGGCACGCAATCTCCCATACTGTCAGTGCAACTGATGCTGACAGCATCTCGGCCGTCTTGCCCTGGCCCTGAAGGGCACTAATGGGGTGACCATGGGACTCTGCTTCTCTTTCTTTGTCAAAGCGAATGTCTAGCAGCTGCAGTGCTGAAATTTTGGTGCTGTCAGAAAGGAGCTTGTCACAAGCGCCCCATGGCTCCCACAGCTCTTTGAGCGCACCCTGTCAAATCCACATATATTTTCTCCCAAGTGTCAGCTGTGCCATGAGTCCTGTTGGTTAAAAGACATGTTGTTGCAGGGGTTTGCTGAAGAAACATAATAACTAGGCATGAGTTGTCTTCCTGATTTTTCTGACTCATGAGTAGTTTAAAATAGACAAGTACATTTTGTAAGCTCTTTGCTCTTACCATCCTGCTTTCTTTTTTTGACTCTTCATGGCAGTGTCTCTTATTTACACCTGAGTGATGGCTTTACTGAATGAAGGAGAAAATGGGACATAGGAGGGATGTGCTGCTGCCATGTGACTTAGTAACTACTCACAGTCCCTTTGTCCCACCCACAGTGCAACAAAACTCTCCGCTTCCATGCTCATCTTAATGACAGCAGTCACCAGTGCTGTTCGCAGACTTTCATTCCCCAAGCAGCTGGGCTCAGTCTCCAACAGCAGAGAACTTGTGCTTCTAGGCTGTGTAAATACCTCAGTCTTGAGATGGCGGGAAAAAGGTCCTGTGCAAAGCCAAGACCCATTAGAGAGAAGAGGACCTCACTCCTCTTTCCCATCCCCAGTCATCACGGTATTTGTTCCTGTCTTTTTGTTCTTTTGCTTAATTTTGAGAGGGAGAATGTGTGGGTGATGGGAACATTGTCTCACATTGTCTGAAGGAAGCAAAGTTCAGTACCTCAGATTTGGAAGAAAAAGAAGGAAGGAGATTTTATAAAACATAAAGCAAACTGCCTTTAATCACCCTTTGCCTTCCATCCCTTCCATGCTTTGTCCCCCCAGAGCACAGTCCTGTTGTCTCCAGGTGCAGGGAAAAAACTATTATTAGATGCTGCAGAGCACTGCCTGGGTCCTCCATGTTTATCTTTAGTTGTCCTGTTATCTTTCCTGATTGCAGAAACATGACTCTGCTTCTTTCCTGGCTGCTTGTAAAGAATTTCCCAGGCTGTTATGCTCAGGAGTGACTTCTACCATCCTGTCCTTTCTGTAACCAAGGTTGAGTTTGGTTGCTCCAGCTCACTCCACAGATCATTAGCAAGTGGAGCTGCAGAATTTCTAATGTGACACTCTGTTGAGCTTTCATAAGTATTCAGTCTGAAATACTGAAGGATATTATTTCTCTGGTGGTGGAACTGCCGGTGTTGTAGCTGTATGGAAAATTGCATGGTCACTGCATCCATCAGAGTTCTTGGATATTTTTCCTAACAGTTTGCAAAAATAATATAAAACCTGATACAATATCTAAGAAAGTTTCTTTTTAAGACAATTGCAAAAAAGTACTGGTGTCTTAAATATGCTCCAGCTTATTTAAAAATTGAAAACAATCCCCAAGTTGCTGTTTTTTGCCTTCCACCCCCAGCCCCCTTTTCTTAGGTTGCCTATGTACAAAACATAAAGGTAACCCAATCCACAGAGTATTTCAATATTAATGTCGGACCCTGAAAATAAGACACTGAGTCTCAAAAACCTAAGGCAAACACTTTTGTTCACTGAATTAAAATTAAGAGAAAAAGAACTCTGCAATTATAGGTCATGTGCAATTACCTAGAAGGTCAGACAAAAAGCTACTGAGAGAAACTTGTAAGCAGTGTGGGTTGTTGGGGAAAGAATCTCACTTAATGGAGCCCTGCAGCACAAATGTGTGAGGCTGTTTGCGATAACCTTGGAGTGTTTGATAAGGAATGTTAGATGCTTTTGCTCTGAGCTACTTCTCCAGCTCTCTACCAGTTTACCATGGAGTCTGACCCCTACATGAAAGCTTTGACAATTTTGCTATAAATTCCACCCTTTCAGAGGTCCCCTACTCCCTACCTGTTTGTTCCTTCAGGATTTGAAAGCTGCATAGCACGGAGACCTCTGTCCCCTTTCCCTGTATTCTTCCCTAATGCTCTGTGAAACAGCTTTTCTGACCAGCTAAAGGATTAAAGCTGAAGAAAACCAGAGACCACCAGCTTTGTCCCTGATGCTAACCAGAGGAGTTCTCCAATCAGTGGCACTTTATCATCAGCCAAGAAACATGAACTTCCAATGTCCAATATGTGCTGGGGTCTTACTTGTTGAGGGCTCAGAATTAGACCCCAGTAACATATGAGGCATTTTCTACTAGTTTCAGTGGAGTCAATCCAACCTTATTCTAAGAGTTAATGGACTCAAGCCTTTAGCACAGTCCTTTGAAAATGACCTCTTTTGTCTAGTGTGATACCTCATGAGATGGGATACCAAGCCATGGAAGATGTGAGAGAGGATGGTAAATCAGGGCTGTATGTGCATGGGATCTATAGGCCATTCTGTAATGGTTGCCAAACAGATCTGTATGCGGACAGAACTTCTCTTTTCATGGGGAAAAAAAAAAAAAAAAAAAAGAAGACCTTTCAATTAAATATTTTTTTAAAAAAATGTTTTAATTCAGAACAGCACCTATGAGAATCTGAACAATTTTCACTCTAATTTTTCTTCTTTATCAGACTTTATTTCCACGATCCTTCATTTTCTTACTTCTCAGTAGAAAAGGAATCCTGTGCTGTGATGTGCTTTGAAGAAAGACAAACTCGACCAGTTGAGCAGTAGAGGAACATGAAGTGCTCAAATGCAATTCTCCGGAGACAGCACTGCTACCTCAGATTTTTTACAAATATTCTTCAGTACTAGATATACTATTTTTAATATGAAATTTCAACAGACATAAACAATAAACAATCTGCTTTTAAAAATATACAGATTAAAAATGTTGTTCATCTTTATTTCTTGTAGAATAATAGCTTTTTAAAGAAACTTCCACTTCCTATTGTAGCATTTACTTTTCATCTCACTCTCCAACAAACCGCTCCTTCAAATTGTCAGAATTAGATGGCCAGAGTGTAGCTGCATATTTCCTATATGGCCCTTTGCGAGTAACAGGACTGGATTGCTCTAGGCAGTTGTTCACCCTGAGAAAGTGAGTGCTAGGTGGAATGAAGCAGAAGTGTCTATTTGTGGTGGCTCGCGTGGGAAAGTAAAGTGAGTGCAAAGTTGACAAGACACCTGAGTGTGTCTGATTTGTCAAGAGACTCTGCTGCCATCAGGTAGCTTCCCCATCAGTCAGTCTTGCCTGCTTTTACAGGGCTGCCATCTCATTAATTTTAATAGGGTTGCTTGCTTGGCTGTGGGGGTCAACGCTGATTAAAATTGTTTCAGACTGTTGCTGATGAACTGGAGCCCAGCTGTAATCCTAATGAGAGGTCAAGAAAGGTCATGAATCAGATCCTACTAGTTTTGGACAATTGGGCCAACAGTTGTCAGAAGAGGAGGGAATGCAACTAATAAGCTCTTACAAGTGACCCAATAAACAAGTTACAAGGAGGCAGCAGAAATACCAAGTCCTGTGTATAAAGATCATAGTCAGAAGTATTAGTTATGAGGCCTGAAGTACCAGTACTGGCCTTTATATTACAAGGCATTATTCCAACAAGACACCTCTTTCCCTCTTTCTCTCTTTTTATGATACAAGTTGTAGCACTAGGTAATTACACTTCAGGTAAACATCGCAGGCTCACTTTGCAGTCAATACAGAGAAAGATGTTCTTCTAAGTGCAATTCATCATTTTGCAAAATCTCAAATAAGCCCGATGAATCACACCCTAGAGGTTTTCTCTGTTGACTGCAAATGAAGCTTAAGACGATTCAATCATCTCAGGTGCAGATATCTTCATTGTTACTATCTGGAGTCAGGAGAGATGAATCTCACTGAAAGCTCCTGTACTTGTGAAGATGCTCTGCTTTTATTAATGGGAAGGCACAGACTCAGAAAATGTGTTCTTGTTCTAAAGACATTAATTTCTAGCCAAACCTGATGGTCTGTATAAACACTGCATGAGGAAACATGTGAATGCAGGTCCTAATGAAGTTCCCCAGTCACAGGCCTCTGCTGGAAATAGACCAAGCAGCTGGAGAAAAAACAGTGCTCCTGAACACCAACTTTTTGCACAGCCTCCATGGAAAACAGCTGGTTGAATGCAGAGAGACCTTCAGTGACAAGCCTATGAGGCTTGTTTTGGCCAACACGCTTGCCTGCCCAAAAGCAAAGAAGGCATAGAAAAAATAGAGGACAAAAATATGTTTCATTGATATTACTACCCAAATGGCTCTTTTTCAGAGCCCTGTGTCTTCAGGCTGAATTTTAGCAAGCTGAGACCTACATAAGTAACTAATAAATCAAAATGCAAATAAGACTTTCTTTTAATGAGAAACTGTTAATTATTAGCAGAATCACAAAACCAGTACAAAAAGTAATCTATGTATCACTTCTTTTTTTAAGGCGAGGAGATGCAGAAGTGATAGATGGATTTCCAAAGGGCACAAGGTACAGTTTTGCTTGGATTTTTTTCATGATACTGATTTTGTCTTCTTTGGCTGGAGAGTCTTGTTATGTATCTTCATGGGACAAACCTTTCTGTAAGATTTCCTGACATTAGTTGTCTCTGAATTTCATGTGAGAATGTTTTTTTCTTATGGAGTTTTGGTATTACTGCTTCTGATCTCAGTCTACTCTTAACTGTTGGAATCAACAGAGCTGAGTGAGATAATTTTGAGCTTTAAAAAAATTACATTTTAAAGCTTCTTGCTCAATGTGAATATTTCATTCCTGAAACAGGGACTTGGCTTCTTCAGGTGCCTGAACAGGTTGCCAAACCTCTAAGGTCTCTGCTAAGATGTTTGTTTAGTGACTGTGCTCAGCTCCCACTTGCTCAGGTTATGTGTGAACAGAGTTGTGAAGATAAATGCAAAGGTGAGTGACAGCTCAAAACAGTTTAGATATGCTCATACTTCTTACAACTGAAGTAAAGCTGTAAGCAAAGAGATGTAAGACAAGGGCAATACCAAAGATCTGACTACTGGCCTACCTTTGCAGAAAATGGAGATGAGGTCAAATATTGACATGAGCCAGGAGACTACTGGGCAGAAGAGCTTTATGGTAACAGGTGATATAGCTCATACTGCTAGTACTGGCCAGAAACTGAAGAGTTCTTTCATGGAAAATTTTGTTTTTTCCTAAACTTCCTGCAAAATAAACAATCCCACCCTAATTAGTCATAGCAATACCATATGTGCAAAGAGGGTGCCTGGTCTGAAGAATACAACTTTTGATGGTCGTCCAGTTAGAAGTCCAGACCGAACTACCTCAGAAACCATACCTTGTATTTGTTTTCAAATACTCATCAAATCCAAAGACTTTCAGATGAAAGATGTTGACCTCAACATACTGCATTTTCAAATTATTTTTTTCTTAATGGGAATGTTTCCAAATAGTACAGCATACAGAATTTTTCTCAGCTCCAGAGAGCAGCTGGAAGCAACCGTTGAAAAATCTCCATGAAAGATGTAGCTGGGCATTTAAGGATGACACATTTCACCCTAGGTCAACTGAAAAAAAAAAATGAGTGTTTGACCCTGTTTACTATGCTTACTTTATATTCCATTGATGAGCTATCCAAGCCTATCTTCCTACCCCAAAGCTGTTCTACCAGTATTAAATATCCATTTTTGGAAGTGATGAACTGCCCCTGGAAGTCTCTCTCTCAAGTTAGGTGAGATTAATTAAAATCTAAAATGCCACATAGTAATACTTCACAAGCTCAGAATGGTACATTCGATCTAATTAAATCTAGCAGTGTGGAATAATTTATCTAGCCTTGACTTCACCCTCCTTATTTCAGTCACATTATTCTCTGTTTTTCAGTAGACACCAAGCGCCACAGAGAGGTTTGGGCCAAGAAACAATTTTGGGACCATAAATTGACAGAATTCCCAAGCAAAGATATTTTGACTCTGATATCAAGAACAAGAGATCAAAGACAGGAGAGTAGGGGAAATGGGAAAGTTACCTTGCAAAAACATATTAAAAGCATAGTAACTGCTTACATTCCTTCAGGTTGTCAGTGTCTGATGTTCATCTGGGGAAAGTGATATTTAACATGGTGAATTGCAAGACAGCTGCAAAAATGAGTTTCTATAGCACTGCTCTAAGCTGTGGCCATGCTGGAGGTACCAGGGAACAGGATGAGGTATAGCTGAATGGGGACAATCTCCTATATATGCAGGTTCTTACGCTTTGTTGTGATAGATCATGTCATTTCCATATATCTGGGTTGTTTGTCCACATTTTTGCCTACTGCCAAAGAAATACTTCAGAAATAAATCCCTATTCCCTAACATTTTATTACGGTAGCCCAAAGTGACCTTGGCAGCTCAGTAGAAACCCCAGCACCAGACTTCCTCAGTTCATCTTCCACATCCTTTCTTTTGACAGGTTTATAAGTTCTAGCTATCACATACGCACCCAGCCAGAGTCAACACAGCTGATAAGGCTTTACCCATGCCCTGTTCTAGACACCTTTTCAGCACTCCCACGTTCTTGCTTTGGACTCCTTTCTCCTCTCTGCCAAAGAGAACTCCAGGTCACAGTAAACACACATAAGGTCTTGCTGCAAAGTCATTCCCTTGATCTGCTGTGCACCCATGTGAGATTGCTCATGGTTCTGACACTGAGTCTCCCGCTGCAGTTCTTTGCTGCTGTTCAGCAGACAGCATTTATTCTAACTTGTTTTTTCTTTTTTTCTTTCACATCAGAATTCGTATTTGAAAGAACAGTCTTCTAGTATTTTATAGGATAAAGGAAATCCTGATCAGAGGTTTAACAGCTTCTGGTCTGGGTTTTGGTTTTGGGTTTTCTTTTTCCCCCTCTTTTAATATGATAATGAAAAAGAACATCCTAGTCTTCCCTGCATGGTTTTGTGAAACATTTACTGGCACTGAAAGCACTTTATGGATTCCATCCACTACAGCAATATCTTTGATCTGGAACTGGGACTACTCCAAAAAACACATTCTCTGTGCATGATGCACTGTATTTCTTTTTCACCTGGTCTGTTTCATTTAAATGTTCTCTGTACATTGCTTTTAACTCTTTAATATTACTATTTTAAATGTTATGCTCTAAACAGTACATATTGATTTTTCTCTGCTTCTTAATGTAGTCATATAAAGTAAGAAACAGTGTAAAAAAATTATTGGGAAGACATGAACAAAACTGGTTTGAGATGAGAAGAAAAAGTAGCCTAAATCTCTTGGGACTTGCTTTAGAAAAGTGTAAGGTGCATATGCTTTTTAGTAATGAATGTTACATTCTAAAGCAGTGCATTGCTGTAGCAAGAAGTCTCAGTGTAGGACAGCAGTGGTTCAGTAACAAGCATGATAAAACAGAATAAAGACATCAGGATTTGCTTCCAATAGTTTCAGGGCAGGTACAGCAGCAAAACTGCATTCTAAATATAAGAATAAACATTCCACATTCAGAGACCATATCCAAGGTATGCAACACTGACCTATCAGTTACAGCAGCCATTTGTCTACTGCATTCAGATTCTGGGTTTTAACACGAGATGGTAATCACAAATTAAGGTTATCAAGCAACAAGTGAGGAACAAAAGAAACCTGTAGGAGGATAGGTAGACTTTTGAAAAGAAAAATTACATAAACAATTCAGGAGCACAACAGCCACTGATTTATTTCTTCTTGCCATGATCCATTTTCACTTCCGCAACAGAAGATTTCTTTCTAAGGGCTTCCAGCAAAGGGTGACATGTTTACATATGTAATCAAATATCAACGATAAAATAAGACATTCGGAAAAAAGTTGAAGCGCCTTACCAGGCAGGAAGGAAGGAAGGAAGACTTGTTTCCAGTAACTTGATTTTGTACTCCTAAATGGGGTAGGCATGTTTTAAAATTCCAGTCACTTTCTAAAGCCTTTCATCTTTTTGCAGACATCAATGCATTTTTCCACACTACACTAGGAATTCAGTCAACAGGACACTCAGATGTGATTTGTCTGACCAGATGTGGACATTTACATCTGAGCTGGTCATCCGGCTGTATTACCTAGCAAGGACTTAATAGGTGAAGTTCATCTGGAAATAGGTACCTCCTTTCATAAGGTATGTTTCTACTCATTCTACAAGAGACAAATCCTAGAAGTGCCTCTTTCTTTTCTCTGACTGTGAAAAGAGTTATGGGTGAGTAACCCAGGTATAAACATTTTTATGGTTGACATCTCAAGTCAGGTATGATGAATCCCAATTTGAGAGTCAGTTCCAGACAGCACATCCATGTTACCCATATCATACCGTAGAGCCACCATCAGTCTTCATTTGCTGCTAAAAGACAGACAGGAGTCTTTCATCCCTATCTTTTATCATTCTAAAGCAATGGTGGTGATGCCATGACAGAGAGCGTACCCCAGCCAACAAATCTCATTCAAACAAAACACACACAGTTTTTCAGGATGGAGGGTAAAAGCAGTTCTATTTTCAAATAGAAAAGTCATCTTGACTCTCTCAAGAGTTTTCCTACCTGCTCTGTCACAGGGCCAATGGCAAGAATCATAGAATCATAGAACTGTTTAGGTTGGAAAAAAACCTTTAAGATCATCCAGACCAACCATTAACCTAACATTACCAAGTCCACCACTAAACCAATTAAGGGTAGAGTAGCAACCCCACGCCTCCTGGCTTGGTGGCTGGATCATTTATAATGAAAGTAAAAACTAGGAATCATTAAGATTGGAAAGGACCTCTAAGATCATCAGTCCAATCATCAACTCAACACCACCATGCCCACTAAATCATGTCCCAAAGTGCCACGTCTACCCGTTTTTTGAACACTTCCAGGGATGGTGACTCCACCACCTCTCTGGGCAGTCTGGTCCAATGTTTGACCACCATGAAGAAATTTCTCCTAATTTCCAGCCTAAACCTCCCCTGGTGCAGCTTGAGCACATTTCCTCTCGTCCTATCACTTGTTACTTGGGAAAAGAGATGAACACCCACCTCACTACAGCCTCCTTTCAGGTAGTTGTAGAGAGTGATAAGGTCTCCCCTCAGCCTCCTCTTCTCCAGGCTAAACAACCCCAGTTCCCTCAGCCGCTCCTCATAAGGCCTGTGCTCCAGACCCTTCACCAGCTTCGTTGCCCTTCTCTGGACACACTCCAGCACCTTAATGTCTTTCTTGTATTGAGGGGCCCAAAAGTGGACACAGTATTCCAGGTGCAGCCTCACCAGTGCCGAGTACAGGGGCACAATCACCTCCCTGCTCCTGCTGGCCACACTATTCCTGATACAAGCCAGGATGCTGTTGGCCTTCTTGGCCACCTGGGCACACTGCTGGCTCATGTTCAGCCGGCTGTCTACCAACACCCCCAGGTCCTTTTCGGCCAGGCAGCTTTCCAGCCACTCTTCCCCAAGCCTGTAGCGTTGCACGGGGTTGTTGTGACCCAAGTACAGGACCCAGCACTTGGCCTTGTTAAACCTCATACAGTTGGCCTCGGCCCATCAATCCAGCCTGTCCAGGTCCCTCTGCAGGGCCATCCTACCCTCCAGCAGATTGTCACTGCCACCCAGTTTGGTGTCATCTGCAAACTTACTGAGGGTGCGCTCAATCTCCTCATCCAGATCATCAATAAAGATATTAAACAAGACTGGTCCCAAATCAGAGCCCTGGGGAACACTGCTCGTGACCAGCTGCCAACTGGATTTAACTCCATTCACCACTACTCTCTGGGCTCGGCCACCCAACCAGTTCTTTACCCAGCGAAGAATACACCCATCCAAGCCATGAGCTGCCAACTTCCCAAGGAGAATATTATGGGAGACGGTGTCAAAGGCTTTGCTGAAGTCCAGGTAGATGACGTCCACAGCCTTTCCTTCATCTACCAGGTGGGTCACCAGGTCATAGAAGGAGATCAGGTTGGTCAAGCAGGACCTGCCTTTCATGAACCCATGCTGTCTGGTCCTGATCCCCCAGCTGACCTGCACATGCCTGTTGAGCGCACTGAATATGAAATGCTCCATAACCTTCCCTGGCACCAAGGTCAGGCTGACAGGCTTGTAATTCCCTGGGTCCTCCTTCCGGCCCCCAAAAAAAGAAAGATCAATACATTGTAGTTACCTACTATCAAACCTTCCATCTTTGAAGCTATGGTCCCTATTTGCTCCCTTTCTGACAAGAACTGCACATTTGAACAAGAAGTTCAAACATAACAGGCCACCATTTTGTTCAGGTTTTGTTTGTCTTTTATATAAAGATATGTTTGTATCAAATAAATCCTAGTAGATAAGGGATTTTTTTGCCTTCTGGGACATTGCTATTATTCTACCTACCCCCTTGGTTAAAAGGTGTTCAGCTGCACTCATTGGCATGTCTGCATCCTTTCTGTTAGTATTCCCGAACGTGCTGCCTTTTAAGACTTTTCCCTCTTTCACCACATTTGACAGCACTGTCTCCATTTCATCCTCAGTGCATTAGCGAGGCTGTCTTGTGCAACACAGTGAATTTCTGTCTGGTTTTGGGATATTTCCTGGCTAAAACATGCAATGATTTGTCATTCAGGCTGTGCTGCAAACTGCCTTATTATACCTGACAGCTGTTGAAGAGGGCAGCTGGGAGGAGGGAAGAGCTTCCCGGTGTCCCAGGCTGGCTCACGCTGGAGGGAGCAACCCAGGGGCCGGTTGTGCACGCACGGCCGCATGCCACTCCAGGCTGCTCCAGGGCTGTGGTGGTCCCATCACACAGGGCTCCTGTGCCCACTGCCCCTGCACCCTTTAACTTCATGTATTGTAATGCATTAAACTAGGATTCCCTTTCGAACAAGGCAGGGAGAAGTAGGAAGTACTCTGGGCTGTTTTCTTTTCCAAAAGGCACTCTCGTTTCAAACTCAGTCAGTCCCAGATTTTTAAGATTACAATTCACTTGCTAGGTCCTTGTTAGAGGGTAACCATTTTGTCCTTGTTCAAAGTAGGAATGAATAATCCAAATACAAATTCTTAATTTTCCATTATAGTAAAATGGCTATAAATATAATGTCATTCCAAACAACAGCTCTAATTCTTTTCACCCAATACCCCTTTTTCCCCCCTCTGCACTAACTCATAGGAATAAAGCTCATATCTCTGAAAAATACGCTTACTGTTATATGTATTTGTTGGAAAATATAGGTCCTTGGAGTAGTATCTTTAGAATACACAGAGAAGCAACAGGGAAACTGCTGTTATTGTTACACATCTCCTCTGAAATGCATTTACCTCTTCATGCACGACTGCTTTTATACGCACTGCTTGCTATCTTGATTTTATTTTAATTAATTTATTCCCTGTTCAGAAAACATGTAGACATTACCACCTGGCTGAGTCTTAATTTAAATATGTAGAATAGAATAAAGCCGAACAGAACAAAATAGAATAGAACAGAATGAACATGTCAATGTAATTAATATAGGATATTTTAGCATTTATTACTTTTAAAGTGCACTTCAGTCATATGCATATTTTAGCCTTTCTCTGCAATCTTAATGGCTAAAGTATTATTGTCTCTTTTTTAAAAAAAGTTTTGCATATTAGATGATTTCAAGACATTTATAAATAGTGGGAATTACCATGAGATCTGCCAGAAAATGTGAAAGTTGGCAATGCTGTTTAGAGTACCAAGATTTGACTAATTTTTTGCAAATGATAAGAAATAAGTCTCCCTTGGCCGCCTTTGTTTATTTGGAACAAGAAGCAGCAAAGTAGCCCAAGATTTTATTTTCAGTGCTTTATACTGAACTTGTCTAAAAATGTTTAGATAAAGATATGTCTTTGGGAGCAGTAGTCGTTATTCCCAAATCCTTTGTCTGGATGGCTGAGTGTGGCTGTGCTGGATAACAGTTTTTGCAAACATGGAAGAAATAAGGTTTTGGCCTTCTTTCGAATGGTGTTTATAAATTGGACTCTTTGCTCAGCTGATTTTGTCTGATCAGACTTTATCTGTCTGGTCTCCCTCTGCATTCAGCGGAGAGAAATAATCACCTCCAGGCACATCCTATCATGTCAGCTGAAATGTCCTCTCTGAGTGCCTACGTGTCTCCATGGAGGGTGCCTTGATGAATACTGAGAATAGATAGATAGCTTTTACAGAGGAAAAAAAATTAGATGAGATGGATCCCTCCTGATTGATCATGAGAGGAAAAGAGCCCTGCCCCCATCCTGAGCCATTGAAACCTGCTATGATAACTCATCCAGGCTTTAAACAGTCAAAATGCTGGCGATCCTGCATTCCTCAGTACATGATGTGGAGAGCTTCAAAGGGAGCTTGTTCTTCACTCAGACTTCAGCAAAAATACCAGGTCAAAGGTTGAGGGTTTGTAAACTAATAATCCCCAGATGACAGGAGAGAGGAGCCCTTTCCAAAATTCTTTTCCTCTTTTTTTTTTTTTCCTCCTCATTTCTTTACTTCATGGGGACTATGTCAAAAAATGGTCAAAGGAAGAGAATTTTTAACATAAGCAGCAACGCTGCGAATATCTTGAGTAAGAAGGGAAAGAATACATGCACATTTTCACACATTTTAAGAAAGGAATACGTGTGAGCCTAGAAGAGGCTTATGGTTCAACTCACTGAAGACTGTATTAGCATTTGCAGCAATGTTAATTCTTGGTGTGTTCTTCCTATCCTCTTTTAGTTGTCTTGGAGCTACCTGAATTGTGCAATAAAGAGGAAAACCAGGAATTCAGCTGATATCCCCACCTTTTTTGGTAAATGAGTTATTAAAAAATACACTGGACAAAGGAGATCCTGGATGCAAATTTCAGTACCCAGTCTGTACACAGGTCTGCTTTACTAACACAAGGCTTAGAAGTTTCATATGGGGGCCTTCGTAGGCAGGGAATATGAGTGGAAGTTTTGCAATGACCTGAGGTGCTGAAATAGTCTTTAGGAGAGCAATTTCCAGCCAGAGGCATCTGTTTGTTGTCTCTCAGCCAGCAATCCCAACCTGTGCAAGATCAGAAGTTTATCTCCAGGAAGCTTTCTTCAGCTCAAGCTCCGACAGCTCACATACCCCCATCTCTGAAAACCATGAGACAGAGCAGCTCAGTCTTTCACCCATGGTCCCTAACTACTTGGTCTGTGAAGGAATTTCTTTATTGGGGTTTCTATGTGTGTATACGGATAATGAAGACATTTACAGCTATGCTAAACAGGAGGAAAGCAGCCAGGGAGCAAGCTGTGTGAGCAACAATGCTTTCCCAATGCACTGCCACACTTCTCAACACATGTAAGGTGCTGCCGAGAAGAGCAGGACAGAAGCCACTCCAGCAACTACTCATATCAGGGAGGTACGAAATTTCTTAACTGCCCAGCAATGGAACAGAGACTAAAAAGATTGGACTACACTAAGGCCTGACAGCAAATGTTGAAAAAACATTGAATTTTCCACACAGTTGGTCTTTGACTCTCACCATGGTTTTCTTGGACCATTATGGGCTTTGTCTGAGAGGCATACAGTCAAATCTGATATGACAGTCACTCTGCATATAGGACTCACCAAATCATAAGCTTTCTTGCAGCTAGAAATATCGATGAAAAATGGACATAACTGTATCAGTCTAAAGGTTAGATGGCCAGTCTGTGTTGGTTATCCTTGCTCAACTTCTAACAGAGGTGAAGGAATAAAAAAAGAATTTTGTTAGCAGCTCCTCTCATGCCATCTGGTAATTATTAATTCGCAAGCCTTGGTACTTTGACTGAATTTTTGCTAAAGTCTAAGTGGGAAATAGCTGCTTTGAAGCTCTTCCCAACCTCATGTGGTGTGACAACCAGATCTCTATAACTCAGCCTGTCTGAAGCCCAGATGAATTACTGTAGCAGGTTTCACCAGCTTAGGACAGGTTATTTATGCCCATACTGCTTACTCCAATTGGGAACCATCCTCACTTGCCTGAAAGATGGGCTGGTTTAACCTTTCAAGCTCTGCTTAAAAAAATGCTAGAAGCCTTTAGAGGGTAATTCAGCCACCTCCCTTGGACACCTGTTTTAGAACCTGCTGAACTGCCGCCTTGAGTTGCAGCTCTCCCTCTCTCCACCTTACATTGAACACAGGCAGCTCCCAGGGAGCTGGCCCAGAAGAGGCACCTTCTCCAAGGACTCCAATGAACTACTCAGAGAAAATGGCAAAAAGAGGCATGGAAGAGGAACACAAGAACAGTGGGCATAAAGCTAAAAAGTAAAATGGTTATGGCATGTAGTGCTTCACAGGTGGAAAAATAAACTGTGCATCCATTCATTTAGTCACATACAACTGCTTCCTACACGGCACTGCTGGTTTTTCTGCTGCAGGCTTTGTTCTATCCTCCATCCAAAGAAAAATACTTCAGTTTTCAGAGAAATAGCTTTGTCTGCAAAATTTTTTGTCTTTGTGAGCAATGACCAGAAAAAGTTAAGGTAAAGCCACAGAACGGTGGCCCCTGTCCACATATTCTACCTCCAACGTAGCCAGTGTGGTTTTGCTTTAGAATAGCAGATTTGCCACATAGCAAATACACGACATGTTCCGTATGGCTTATCATAGCCAAAAATACATGACAGAGAAAAGAAAGAAAATGCTTAGTGTTACAAAATCAACAGACCTCATGCTCAGAAAAATGTAAGCAATTTATTACAGGTCTAACTGGTATCATTCCGTGTGATTGTAAGAAAGCAGGGGAGTTTAATTGTTGGGAAAAAAACAATCAATCTTTTACTGGAATCCCAAGGATCAAGGCAAAGCATGGCATGGAGCCCAGCTTTAATAACCTTCAATGACATATGAACCTTAATTTTCTTCAGTAGAAAGGTATTTTTTCTTCGAGTACATTTTTTTTCTTTTGGACAGATATTTGACTACTGTAGAGCACATAATACACACAAGCTGCCTTCAATAACTTTTTTTATAAAGTATGTGGTGTCCAGTTCTGGATTAAAAAAAATTTTGGAACAACTGGAAATCCCTGAATATACCTTTTTAATATTTTTAAGGATTTTCTAGACTTTCTATGGTAAAATAGATTAATTAAATGAAAAGTTTGTATAACTGGCTTCTATGGAAATAATGAAATTCTCACCTCTCCAGCTGTAAAAATGTATTGCCCTTTAATATAAGCATACCTAATATTTCACAGATCTGTGATCATTAATTATTTTTTCCAGTGTATCTGTCCCATATTTCCCCTGTATATTTTTTCCCACTGGCTTATCTGCAAGGAAAATCCCAGCTGTTGTTAAATCCAAATACAACTGAAAAAACCAGACCTTTGAATTTTCCCACAACACTTCTGATTCTGCATTTCCTAGATGATGGATGAGGATTGGTTTGAGTCCAGGAGTTTTCCTGTGCACTATGCCATGAAAAGGTGGGGGTGAAACAAAACAGAAGTCTCAGCTAGGTTTTGTTGGTTTTGACCTATGTTTCCTTCTTGTACTCCCATTGTATATACAAAAGTTTTGCCATTAAGTTCCGTTCTTGCATGTGGCCAGTGGACCATACTAAAGTCTGCCGAAACTGGAATATCTCTATGGATATATGCGAAGTTAAAATCTGTCGTTTAAGCATCTAAAGACAGAACCAATTCTGCTGAGAGAACTTAATACATCCTTTACCACACATATGATGCTGGGAAAAGTTAGAGCCCAGGGACGAAATGTTGGCCTTGACATTAGCTCTCCCTTCCATCATTCCTAGACTCATCCCATATATGTGCACTCTTACTCAGTTAACTGATAACAAGCTGCATCCAGCTCTGGGACCCCCAGCACAAGAAAGACATGGACCTGTTAGAGTGGGTCCAGAGGAGGGCTGCGAAAATTATCAGGGGCTGGAACACACCTCTCCTATGAATACAGGCTGAGAAAGTTGCATTTATTCAACCTGGAGAAGAAAAGGCTCCAAAGGAGACCTTATTGGGACCTTTCCATGTTGAAGGGGGCTTATAGGAAAGATGGAGAGAGACTTTTTACCAGGGTCTATAGCGATAGGACAAGGGGAAATGGTTTTAAAGTAAAAAAGGGTAGATTTAGATTAGATATAAGGAAGATTTTTCTTTATGATGAGGGTGGTGAGACACTGAAACAGACCGCCCAGAGAAGCTTTGGATGCCCCATCATTGGAAGTGTTTAAGGTCAGGTGGGACGGGGCTTTGAGCAACCTGGTCTGGTGAAAGATGTTCCTGCCCATGGCACTGGGGTTGGACTAGATGATCTTTAAAGGTCCCTTCTGACCCAAAACACTCTGTGATTCTATGAAAACATCCCTTGCCTTTTTACGTTTGTGCCAGTATCCTGGTTCCCTTTTAGTTCCATTTTATTAATCTTCCTTGTTTCCCTTTTTCTTCTTCCCTCCCTGACCAAAGAAAAATACTTCGGGTTACTAGACAATGGAAATTTTAGAAAATGTGATTCTCCAATTCCTTTTGTGGATGGGGAACAAACCAAAACCTCACAAATGGTCAGAAGACTGGTAAAGACTTTTCTTCTCAATTCTGTTTCTAACGTTTCTTATATTTGACATATTGGTGAAATCTTGATCCAATGATATCCGTACAAAAAATTTCAACTGATTGTAGCGGGAGCTGCTCTTAAATCATACCTTACATCTGCTGAGACTACTCATTAGTATTGATCTAGATATCACTATTTTAACTTTTATCTGGAGGTCCTGCAAATAATAATTTTATTATACATTTAATAGACCTTGTTACATCTCTAAAGCCAAAGAAGATACAAATACCAGTGTCAGTGCTTAAAGGTATCATTGCTGGTATTCTACGTAACACTGCCAAGCATACTATTAATTATACAGGTGCCTCAAGTGACTTGCAGTTACATTAAGCAATCAGAGTAAAAACTTGCTGAATTTCAACCAGTGGCTGGTTGCTGCCCTGCTGTTTTGGTTGGATTCTAGCATTAAATCAAAAGGTATGTGAGTGAGGGTATGAAGATTCCCAATAGGCAGAAATTGTAATATGCCAAAAAGAGCGTGAATGACTCACAGCTATTTTAGGAAGAACTTGCTGTGACAAACTTAAAACCCTTATGATGGATTTATAACTGCATTTACTTTCAGTACTACCTCCTGCTATAAAAAGGTGCAGAAATTATTTCATCTCTCTCTTGCTGGATGAAAGGCCCGCACAAACAGTGTAATTTTAAACTCCAGGAAAATAAAAGGCAGCACAAAGGGAAAAATGTTTTCCAATCATACTCTTTTTATGAATGACTTAAACCAACTGATTTCAGCTGATAGTATCCTCATAAAGTCCAAAGACATTAGCTGATTGTATTGATCTCTGTTCTACTGTAGTAAACCACTACCAGCTCCACATAAAATGACTACAGTTTGATAGCTTCTGTGATGACACATTTTGAAACCAAATCTTTGGAAGCTGAGTTTTACTGCTGTTCATTACTGCCTTTAAATTCAACTGGAAAAATGACATCATGCTCTCACATAGGCAATTATCAATATTTGCTCCGGGGACCTTTGACTTTGAAGAGAACTGAATGATACAGTTGTTTGTATGCGTAATATCCTAATATGTGCACAGGCTATATATATATGTTTGCACAGGGCTGTGTTTATACAGGTTCCTGTTTGAAGTCGATAGCTTAAACCAAACTCCCTTCCTAAAGCTATACGACCACGTCAGCGTGGAAAGATGCCGGTTGGACTACGTCAGGCAAAGCACTTCATAGGCTTTTTGGATCCAAGCTGGTTTCGGGGGCTCAGCTGCCTCAAAACAGGGGGCTCTTGGGCTTTGCTGCAGTTCTCTGTGCAGACAGGCTGCACGGAGAGCTCTTTGGTGGCATCTCGGCTCTCAGCTGTGCACCGGTGCTTTGTGTCTGCAGGCACATGGGCCGGTGTGTGCTCCTGCTCCCCACTCCCGCCTGCAGCTGGGGTGCGGCCAGTTCAGAGACAGCCTTTTCGCTTTCACTGCAGGCTGAAATTATCTGTAATGGCTTACAGGTTTGGCCTGGATTCTGTAAACACTTAAAAATTTGGGAATGGTCAGGGCCGTGACAGCAGTCGTGCTGGAGCAGCTCCGGTGGCTGCCAGCAGAGCTGAGCCGAGCCGAGCCAAGCCAAGCCATGCAGGCAGGAGGGAAGCCCCAGCCGCCCATTCCACCCTCCCAGCCCAGCTGGTGCTGAGTGAAGAAATGAACACAGACGAGTTATCAGGAGGTGAGCCTGGGGAAGTGTACTGGGGGCAGTGGGACAGCATGCTGCGGTGGGGAGCTCTCCTCCTCTCCCTCCTGCAGTGCGCGCCGGCTGCCTGGCCGTGCTCCTTGAGAACAGATAAGCATCATCTTGAATTCATTAAAATTGTCCTCATCTCTTGTGGCTTTTTTTCCTTTTTTTTTTTTCTTTTTTCCTGCAAACAAACTGTGTTTACCCTCCCTTCATCTACAAAACAAGGCTGATATCCAGTGATCTGGTAACCCCTCAAGATATTTAATACACTGGCCTTTCACTTCTGAAGATTAGAGAGTCCTCTGGGGGCCAAGAATACTATAACAGTGAAATTCAAAGGGACGTGGAAATGTATTGCTTTGAATTCATTAAATATCTTACACGTGTGAAAGACTTCTTTACTAGTTTTTCTAGTAAGGCCAATGCGGCACATTGTATTCTGGAACTGGGTTTGATCTGAGACATTTCTGCTGTTAAAAACATCCATCCGAGTCATAGGAAAATGGATGATCTCTCTGCTCCAAGACCCAATACCTGGCAGGGAGGGCTCTGCTCTGCGTGAGGAAGGGAAAACGCTGGGGGACAGTAGTGAACATCAGGATGTGTCTAACCCGCTCCATGGGCAATTGTGCAAACACCCCTCTCTTCCCCCAAAAAGCAGGGAGCAGTGCTGGCTCCAGGGCAACCGTGGGTCCCACGGGAGGTACTTCTACCTCGAGCCTCCCCCCCGCAGCTGGGCAGCAAGGATGCAGGTTCTGGGGCTGATGCAGGGGGTACTCCTCAGAAATGCTGGGAATGTTTCAGTATTAGAAATCGCTGCCTTCAGAAATTAAAGCTGTAACTGTTCCTCCTCAGCTACAAAGGTTTCCGCTAATGGCTTTGGCAGGAGCAGGTGCCCAATTAGTCAAACGAAAGAGCGGCTGCTGGCCCCTGCATACAACAGAGATACCCAGACCAGGGGTGAAGAAATCTGAGGGACTGACATGGTTTGAAGAAGTTGTTATGAAGAAATGTAAATATATCCATAAAATTCCTAGCAGATTCTCTTCTTTGGTGAAGAAATTAAGATGCCTCTTGTACCCTGTTAAAGCTTTATATTGATTCTGTCACTTAGTGGAGCTGCTGAGATGTTTCTTTTTAAAATGTGATATTAAGAAATCAGAGTCAAAGGTGCGTTGGTGGCTTTTCTGTCTGGCTGCTAAACGGCTGTCTCAGAAAGCCTGCAGCTTTATTTTTAGGGAGGAAATGGTTTTATGGATTGAAATTCAAAGGATAAGGTAAACAATTGCACATAACTCTTTACCGCGAAAGATGATTTTTTCCCTTCAGTGCAGGTTAGTGCTTTCACAACAGGCTGATGAAAGAGGCTCTCGCTGCTTTTTTTCCCCTGTATAGGCTACACAGGGTCTCAGGTGAAGCAATAAAATATGGAAGAGCAGCACAAGTGTATATGGAGGAGAGAGGGGAGGGGGAGGTAAAGCCAGAAAAATGAGCTTCTGATCGTCAACTATCCCAGCTGGAATTAGATTATGTCACTTGTGAATATTTCATAGTTACCAGCTGAAAGGCATCTAGTCAAGCAATTAAAGCCAATCAGTGGAAGATCTGAATGTTTTGCTTCTCAGCCACCTAAATTAAGCCACAATTTGTATTAACATTTTAAGGGGAAAAACAAGAAAAGCAATATACTTGGTCCTACTTGTGACAGGAAGGAAATGCAGGTACAATTTTGTCAGCGAGTGCGCGTTGCTGAGCAGTAATTGCAGAGAATAAACCATCTGGGGGAGCAGCTCAGGGACTCCCGTGGGAGGCAATATGCCAGGGGAGGCTGGGCGTGCATCTGTGGTGCCCTGGTCCAAGCAGGGGGCATCAGGGAAAACCCCCTCTTCCTACCTGACTAAAGCACGCTGGAGGATGTTTGGCTAGCTTAGAAGGCCTTCCCCTGAACCCCATCTCCAAGCTAAACTCCCACTGATGTGAAAGGCAATAGTCTGAAGAAGGCAGCAGAGGCAGAGCTTCATGTTGCAACCTAGCCCCCCCTTCCCCTTTTTTTCCCCCTTTTTTTCCTGATGGGATGCTAGAGCCATGGAGCAGATTGACTACAGTAGAGAGCAGAAAGAAAGTTCTTATTTCCTGAGCACCAGCGCATCAGGAGAAATTAAACCTAACGCTCATTTTCTAGAATAACATTAACTTCTATGAAGAAATGAATTGTTCAGCTGGCCTCTTAATCTAGATGACAGTTTTATTACAATTAAAATATCACCTCTAGGAGGCCCTTTGTTTGCATTTGACAGATTTTATTGTGTTTATATAGGCTAATGAAGCAGAATGAAATTATGCAGCTTATATTAAATTTAAATGACTGATTTATTGTATTTAAAACCCAAAATTTATCACACATGTTCTTTAATGCCACACAAACTACATTAGTTCACTGCTGGTTTATATTCTACTTCAGTGATTTGCCCAATCAAATAAGGTTTTGTGAGTGCACTAAAATAAGGTGAATTAATGTCCAAATAGTTAAAACAAGAGAGACTGTCTTTAAGCATTTTGGAAGGGTAAAAATATTGTGGTGCTAGGTCTAGCCTGTGCTTCAGGTCAGTGGCTCTGATTTCATGGGTTACTATCAGTGATTTCACTGAAGGGCTTTAATTTGAGCCTTTGCCAGCTGAGCTCAACTTTCGACCCGCTCATTTTTGTTGTTGAGCTTTCTTGTTACTTATTTTTATTGATCTAGCAAACTCTGTTATTCCCCATTGAACATGCAGCTCAGATGATCCCTACTGCATACAGTATTTGATAGAAAGGAGCAGTGAGTGCTCAGGTTTCCATGTAAGTACTGAGCTGATCACCGTAAATCTGAATACAGCCTGATTCACATTAATATTTTCTGATGATGGAATTCCTCTCACTTTACTTTAGATTTCTGTCCCATAGATGCTTACAGGTCATTTATTTACTCCATGTTTTCTTTCTTCACTAACAGAGACAATTAGATACATGGTGAGATTCACTGGATGTGTATTTTAGACTTTAGGATGAGGTGGGTTGTACTGTAATACCTCTATTCCTTTCCATATAGAGGAAGCCAAAGGTGATTAGTTTAGATGTAGAAGACATCTACACTGTAGAAATATGTTTACTCAGATTAATCCCATGGCTAGTATCTGAAATATTGCTAAGATATTTTCCAGTCACAGTGAATACTGGTACTTTTTACTGTCAATACAAGCATAAATGAAGGGCTTGGGATAAAACTTTTTGTAAATCAACCTCCAAAACAAATAACTGGAAGCACTGCTATTAGGGTGTATGGTGTGTCAGACTTTCTAGGAAGTAATGCTGGGAAGCTTTAAGTAGGCCAAGAATTGCTATTCAAGAATAGCAATTTTGCTGAAAACTCAACTTTCAGAGAACAAATTAATTTCATATAACCAGTTTGAATCTGATAACCAATTCTGGCTAGAGGAACTATGGAAGGAGAATTTTAGAAGATCATTTTTCTTTTTTAACGGCAGTGCTGGGTGAACTCATGACATCACTGATTTATTTTTCTTTGTAGTATTACTATATCTTCAGCTTGGCTTTCCGCTTTGGCTATTAGCTCATTGACATATATTGTTTCATACGTAATACTATGGGGAAAGAAAGATATTGGGGCTGATTTTCTGCTCAGTTATTAAAATGGTATGACTGAGTGAACAACTTAAATGATTTCTGTGATTAAATGTATTGTGTAACAATACAGATGTTTGTGGGTACGAGTAAGTTGGACCTAGGAGTCAGCTTCAGCTTCTAGGAATTTATGCAGGATGATGAGTCTCATTGCCCTCATCCTTCAGCTCCCAGCTGTCTGTACATAGGGTCTGCAGTGTATGGATTTGTCTTGCCTGTGGGTGGCATCCACCAGTTTTCATCAGCAGAAAGCTTCGTTTAATCTCCAGGGTTCAACTGTGCCGATATCACTTTCTGTTCAGTGTAAGTAAAGATTCAGTAACTTGCATTCCTTTGTGGTGCCTTATTTGAACTGTGGAAAACTAGGTCTAAGCAGGAAACAAGGTGGAAATATGCTTCTGGCAGATCGTTCCCACTTCTTGCTAACTCCTCGTTCAGCCGTGGAAAACACGTAGTAGGTTCACAGACTTGTTAAGTAGCTATAGTGTACAGGGATTTGGCAACTGCCATGCATCAGAATTAGGGAATCTCAGCAAACAGGATCTTCTTTAAAATATAAAGACTCTGATTCTGAAATACTTAGTTTTTCCATCTGATATGAGGAGCAGCTGTGTCTGATCAGATAAGTACAGCATGAATTGTCCTCCGCATGACTCACTAGAGGAAATAACGCTTCTCTCCCATTGAATTTCCAGTGAGAAAAGTTAATGCACCATGTTAGAACACACATAACCCAATACTGAAAAATACATCTGCTTTAATATACCATAGCCATCCTCCCTAAAATCAAGGGGTCAGGTTATGGCCCATCCTGCAGTGAAGGACCAAAGTCCCATGTGTTGTCCCTTTCAAAGTTTCTAGCCTAAGGACAGATTTGTGTCTCTAAGACAGGTCCAGGGTGCTGTCCACAGATTGCATGAAGAGCCCAGAAGCCCTGGCAATCCTGGAAAGCTCATTAGCAAAGAATAAATGTTGCCATGTGAGCCTTTCTTATATTTAAAAAAAAAAAAAAAAAAAAGATTAATAGGCTTTTGAGTGGGGGAACAACATACTTCCTCCCTGGAGCAGCATCACCTATTCCTTTCTGTCTGACTCATCTGGCTTCTGTCCTTTTTGCTCTATGTAAATCACAGTGATGTAATGAGCCTTATAAGCAAAGTCATTCCTGTGTGCTAACAATGTGCTTGCCCTCTCGGTGTTGTGAAATATTACCTAGGTAAACTGTTGTATTTTGCAGCAGATAATTTGTTATAAAATAGACAACAGTTTGCAATGTAGAAAACGATGAAGAATTTGTGACAAAAAAGGAAAAGGTTCTTCCTGTGAGCTCCTGTATAGAATATCAATTAAGGAAGGGTCTTGTCTGTTTATGGATCAGCTGTAAGTTGGGCACAACATCCTTGAAAACGATAAAGCTGTTCAGAGTTAGAGATGCAAAGAAGCTGTAGAGACATTTGATGCTGCAGACTTTGCATTGCTTTGCCACATTTACCTGGGAATAATCTGCTAGATAGGTTTTTGGTGATTTCTTTGTGATAATTGAATAACTTCCTACTTTCTTAGGATAGCAAAATTAAACATGTAAATATGTGATTGTCTGCTGCTTTCCCCCTCATTTGTGTGATGTGATGAGTGACTCATTGCTTTTTTTTCTCTGGCAAGTTTTTGGGTGCAAGTTGGACAAGACAGTCTCACGGAGGGCCTGAGGAACACAGAAGACTGTCTTTACTTCAAACTAACTGGACAAAGCCTTAAAGGTTTTAAATTTCTGTTGACAGCTCATGCTGTTAGAGATTCCATACTTTCATTTTAATGCTGTTATTTTCATTTTTCATGAAGTCATTTGAATTAAGAAAGGAAGATATTCCATTCTGCAGTTCATGGGCAGAAATCTGTATGTTAGTGTATTTAATCAGGCCTGTTACAACCATTGAGACCGTGCAGTCCAGGCTGTATATGGTAAGGCTATATGGAGCAGAAGTGAATCTGCCAAAAAGGCAGTCAGCCCCTACAGTTGCCAGAAAATGTGTTAATATTTTTCTCTGTTCTAGTAGAAGCTCATTGGGATATGCAAAACTCGTTCGTTAAGCACCGCCGCAGAGTGACAGATGCTGACATATATAATTTGACAGCTGCAAATACCAGGTACTAGAAAGTGTCATTTCCCATAAGTATAAAATAATGGGTCATTATTCCCTGACAGATTAAAAACCAAGTACTATGAATAAATGAATCAGTAATCCTGCGTACTTTAAAAGAAAGATAGAACATTCTTTTTCTTCTTCCAGAAATAAAGGTAGTTTCCTTTGTTCTCCTCTCACCTGTGTGCATCGCCATCAATTGCCAACCCACTGACGAGGAGGAGCAGAGGAGGGAGTCGCTCACACCATCTACGTAAGGCATTTAAGACCTTTATGTTTCCAGATGAGAGATGCTGGTTCCCTAGGTAGCCAGTGCAGAAATGGCACGTGCATGCAGCAGACAGTTCAGAGGAGAGGCTTATGTTCTTTTTGATCGCAAGAGGGTCCCAGGAGCGCAGGCTAGCTGCCTGATATGAAGGGTGCAAACATCGCCTCTCGAGGGTTACCTGTCTTGCTTTGTGCTGATCGATAGGACGCATGCTGTTACATGGCTCCACAGGAGGGCCCCAGCTGCAACTGCTTCTTGCCTGCAATTCTGAGCCCACATTTCTACCGCTGGGGCACTAGCCACAGTGACCTTCCTCAGGCAGACAGCTAACGGCGGGGGACCCCTAAGATTTCGGAATGAGTACTGTTAGAAACCTTTGTCTTGCTCACGGCAGGGGGAAATCTGTCCAGTGGTTGGAAATGAATCACAGGAGGGGAGCAGGAATGGACCACACTCAGCAGAGCTTTGTTGGGGCTGCACCTGCTGGGCTCGCCGGAGGGGGCACATCTCGCTGGGGGCTGGACTGATGCTCTGCCTAATGCATCCTGAGTCCTAAAACAAGCCACTGGGCACCATTCCTAATATCATTACACTCAACGCATTTAACAGGAATCTAGTTGGTGTCAAATTGGTTTCCAGTGCCTGTCTGTACTTACCAGCCTTGCACCTACAGTATGGCTATACCGTACCCTGCAATTAGCAGTTAAAACATGGCTATAGTATACCTTCTTTCCTCCCTCCTACCTGATTATCAAACCCATCTTCACAATAACATTATATTGCACTAGATGTTGTTGAGACTGAAGGTCGTTCTCCAGCTGAGGCAGTGGATATTGTCCAGTCACCATAACTCCATCATTGTCGTGGAAAGGAGCATGGCAGGAGCTATAAGCAGTGCCCTTGAGTCATTGGAGAAGTCACCTGAAGAGAGGATATCTCTTAACATCTAGTTAAGTAGGCTCTGACAATCCTTCCCAGCAGCTCTGCAAGACCAAGCGGCTCTTTGCTGCTTGAGAAAAGTGCTCTTTGGTGTCTTTTGGGAGAATGTTTTCTTTTGTGCATTAGCTACTTTCAAAAAGAAGCATTATTTATTCATTTATTTCAGCTTCTTTAAATCTACATGCTTCAGTTGTAACACAAGATAGGGCCATTACAACTGACAAGTTTGAGCTCTTGTATAATGGAGACCCCACAGAATTTCACTCTAATTCCTGCATTAGTGACTTGCTCTTTTTTTTCAGATAAGGACAATCGCTCACATAAAAGACAAATAAAATAATGCCTTCACCCGTTACTTACTGAACCTGTGTTGGTAAGGTTTTCAACAAAATACTTAAAGCTTTTCAATGAATTTTAAAATGTAACTTCCATTATACTGCCAGAGCAGTACAGAGATTTAGATGCTTTGGCAAATCATGCCATGTTTAAGGTCTGTTCTTTATGTTGATTTTTAGTAAATTATGCTTGCTACTGTCTTTGTGTGTAGCAGATTAATTAGAAGCATGATAAAACCGACTGGAAAAACAACATTGAAGTTAATGGGCAGATTTCCTATAATCTTTGGGGTTTTCACATGTCCTCTACATTTAGCACAGTAGCATTCTGGTCTGTGACTGGGCTCCTAGGAAGTATAATCATATAAATAATAATTAGATGGAAGTTAAAACCAGCATGACCATACTGAACAACTATGCAAAATTACAAATGTGTCTGTATCAGTGGGAGCGAAAGAAAGTAAATATACTTCAAATGTTCAGATTTTAATACCTCACTGCTCAGAGATCATAAATATTCATTTAAGGGATGGATTAAAGGGAAGTCTTTGCCTTCCCCCAATCCACTTGTTTCTTCTCCTGTATTTAACAATTGACAGTGGTTCAGAGATCTGCACAATTTGTTGAGGTTTTCTCATGTTTCATTCCTAGATGATTTTATCTACAGGCCACCTATCAGGCTGAACTGGTTAAAGGGAACATTTCTGGGTGCCTCACACCAGTCTTTGTGAACTTAGCCTCATGCTATCCATGGCATAAGATGCTGGTCTTCCAGCACTAGTTCTGTTTAAAGACAGATACTTGGACTGTTGGTTGGCAGTGGGATATATTCTTGGCTTCAAGAACATACTTTTGAAGTCTTTGAAGACAAGAAGCGTTGGAACAAGTTTGCAGATAGGAGATTACAAACAAAGCTGTGTAGCCAGCATTGCAGAGATGAAATGAGTGCTTTCCCCAGTCTCTTAAGCTCCACATTAATCAAGTCAAATATTAAAGAGCTGTTAAATATTGTAACCAATGATTACTTAGGCAAGGCCCAAACTTTATACATTTATAGTGTATGTGGGATATATATATTTACAGTAACATTTTTTAACTTTCAGAGAATATAGGTAACTTTTTTTTTAATTCTTATAACATAAAAAGTAGAGTTAATGCTTTTTTACCCCTTCAAGGGCCAAGATTTAAAAGAGCAAGAATAAAATCTAATCGAAAAGTAAGGTTAAAAGCTTTAAGGGACATGGGATGCATGCTGACGTTATCATTTTCTTCTTTTAGTTCTAGGTGTTGGTAACTGAAATTTCCCTTTGGTAACTGAAATTTCCCTTTGATGCAGCAGACAGCTACAGTGACAATACATCTTTCTCCTTAGTATTTGTTGGCAGTCTAGTTTGCTTTTGTGCGTATAAAGTAGAAAGAAGCTTTAAAGGCAGTCGCTCAGGATATGCGGTGCATGGAGCACTAGTAAAGTGGTTGAGGCACTGCTGGCAGCAGGAGTCTGCAAAGAAACCATCATATCAGAATGAAAACAGCTGTCTGCCAGCACCATAAACTTTAGGAAATGTTGTGGGTGATTAGTTGCCGCTCCTAATGTGTGAAAGTTGGCCTGTCTGCATACAGGCAAAATAAACTCCCTTTTACTTCTTGCTATTCACACATAGAAATCACAGGACATTATGGGATTGATTATAAGCCATAAAAGCCAGGAAGTTCAGTTTTAGAGTGAAAACCATGGCAATGACTGTCTCTTTCTATTTGGATGTCATTGCATGAAAAGCTAAGGTGAAATGAAAAGGAACAGGAAACAAACCTCAGATGGAGAATGGGAGAAAAATCTCTAATGGGAAAAGCAACTCAGTCAGGAAGGAACACTCAAGCATATAATACAAGGCACCTGGCCTCTCTGAAACTTTTGGGTTTTTAAGTAAAACTTAGTGCTCCTGGAACAATAGCACGAGAACAGTCCAGCAAACACACATTCCGCTGAGTGCCACATAGTCTTTTTCCCCAAAGACAGACATCCTACCCTTTTCCACCACCCCACTAGCCGGAATATTCTGAATAAACTCCACTTCAATAAAAGCAAAAAGAATCTGGGTTGATTGCAAAGACAAGAGTGTAAAATGTTTGGTTTTTTTTTGTTATGAAACCCTTCAGTTACATTTGTCTAGGATAAACTGTTTCGCAGGTCATTTCAAAATTGAATCAACTGTGACTGTAAATCTGGGAATTTAACATGGATTAAAATTATCCTTGCTTTGTGCTGTAAGGCAGTTTGAATGTTTTCTTTCTTGAGGGATTTCTCTCTCTGAAATGATTATGAAATAGATGTGAAAACCAAGGGCAGAAGGTGGGGCTACTTAGGTTTTTTTCTTTTATATACCTCTGAGCCTTCTGCTTTAAGCAATCATAACAAAGATAAATATTTATATAGCACCTGCCAGTCTATGTCTTAAAAGCACTTAACACAGTTTAATATATACTGTTGCACAGAAATAGAAAAAAATACCTTTCTGGGGTGAAGGGTAATGTCTAGCTGATGGCAATGCTGGAAAACAGAAAGTAAACAAGGTTTAGAGCTAAGTAAACCAGAACTATTCAAACTAGGAATCGACTAGAAAAGCAAAGTTAATTCCACTGCTGCAGAATTTGTCAGTGTGAATGTCAAAGCCTGATTTTTCTTGTCTTTCATAAACAGGCTGTAAATCTTAGGCCCCACAAAGTAAACGGATGGTTTAGTACTTACTCTAACAAAGGACAAGATTTTATTCCCCTAATTTAGGAAGATACAGCCTTGGAAGAAATAGTAAGATCTAAGTCTAAGTGCCCACAAGGGGTTAAGAGGGGCTGTAGAAATGACTAATGCTCTTGCCTAAGCAATAAAACTAAATTTTTGGGTGGGGGACACCGCAATATTTTTAAGTGCTTTTTCCTCACAAAAATGTCACAAAAAGATTTGCTGTCATTCAGCATGATCCACTTCATTGTATTTGGAAGAAAAGTAAAAGAAATGAAGACTTTTACTCTTGGAAATGCCATTTTCGCTTTTTAATGCTAGTCATCAGCCCAGTGATTTAGGAGTCATCCTCCGGAGAATGCCAGGACTAGCAGATGATATCAGAGAGAACTTTATTTTTTTCTATTCTACAGCAGAACCCCAGGCCTTAAGTAAAAGTCCTAAAGGTTGTTCCAGAAAGTCACTCTCATTCTGTGAAACACGTATTTAGTATTCTGTGGAAAGTAGGACACCTCCAAGAGAAAGGCATGAAAGAGCCCTTTCTCTGAATGCCCTGTCTCACAGGACAGATTTATTTCATAAACATAAGCAAACTGCTAACTTTTGAATGTGTAACCTTAATTATAGCAGAACTTAACATTTTCTTTTCTTTTAAGCCAGTTAGGAGATTTTTCTGCTTACTGGGGAGACTATTTTAAGAATCAATTTAAATATTCTAAATTATTGTGTATATATAGTATGAATATGCTAAATTTAACCTTTGAAGTAGTTATTAGCTCTTCAGCTTCCACAATGAAATCAACTGAATAAAAATTGCTCTGGATTAAAGAGGCATACTCTGTATTTCATTCTTGGTAGAGAGAGACCTCAGTCCAGGGCTTATAAGGGTACCTATTTTGTAATAGGCAGCTTTGGTCCCTAACAACTTCAAATGAGGTTTCACAAAATCTCCATCACTTCTCTCAGATCCCTCAGGATCAGTAGGAATTGATTTACTCGCTGCCAGCCATGTTGATCCAAACAAGCTGGCACAGGCCAATATGTGCTATGCCAAGACACTAACCCTGGTCCCGGGGTATTCTAGCTCTGCAGGTACAACACTTACTCTCCGCTAATCTTTTCTCCACCCTTCCTAGGAGGGAGGGCTGCTGTTAGCCCAAGCAACAAGTTGTGTTGCCTTCTGTTCAGGATCCATATTTTTCAGAGCCAGCTACAGATGTCTAAACAAGCATGCTGTGCTTTGCCATGACTCCCTAATCTTTTGGAGACAACCTCCAGCACATGGGAGAACTCGGTCTGTCTTAGCCAAGCCAGCCTTCTGGCACCCACCTCCCACTTTTTGGGGCTCACAGATCTGGTCTCTCCCCAGCCTGAGCTGGTGCTCTGGCATTGCTGAATGTCACAGCCTACTTACTTTCAGGCACATGACCCAAAGAAGCAGCTATGGACCAGAAAAGCAGCACCTGGCTGTAAAACCCTCCTCAGCCTGCAGCTATCAACAGCCATAACCTCATCTCTCAAGGGACTGCCCTGACCTTCAGGCTAGGAAAAAGCAGAGAGAAAAGCAGTCTTTGCCCTTCCTGCTGAAGCTGAGCCACAGGAATGCATGATGCTGGGCCACAGTACGCAAAGGGAAACTCTCTAGCCTAATTGCTGTGGCATTTACTTCAGAGGCGGGAGACTTCAGTTCTGTCCTTCTTCCCAAGCCTGGTGATACACTGTACATTTAAGAAATGTAAGTAAAACACATAAGCAGAGTTGGGAGAAGGGGTGGGAACGCAGATCTTCCTTCTCCTACTAATTGCACTAACATCTCTCTTCTCCCTCCTGCCTTTCCCATGCTAATTTTGCTTGGGGGAGTGGTGGGGTGGGGGGCTGTCAGCCTCCTGAAAAGAAGTGGGGGGTGGAAAGGCCTGAGCCCTCATTTTCTGCTTCCTGCTCAATGCTCTAAGCCCATGTAAGGTGCGGGCCACACCACCAGAAGAATGTCCACAAGTTCTTAGATCTTTTTCATAAGAAAAAAGTGAGCAAGTGCTCTAAGACTTTGCTCAGGCATATGATCCAGAGGGACAGGAGACTCCTGTGACCTCCAATACAGGGAACAGATGAGATTTCAAGGTCTTCGGTATTTTTTCAGTAGCTAACATCAGCTTTTGCCTGCTCCGTGTGCCTGCTACAGTGAAACCCTGTCCTTAGCATTTAATTCTCATTATACTTTTAAAAGGCTATTTAAGCACCTAACTTGGGGTTGTAAATTGCACAGAAGCCTAAAGGTTACATATAGTAATGCTGCCCACCAAGGAGCCTACGCTGTTTTCTAGATCTGACCAAATGCTTTAGAGGGAAGGCCTTTTACTCAATTCTCTAATGGTGTTTATATATGCTTTAGAATTGCCATTGCAAAATAAGAGATTTTCATGCTCTGAGGGCCTCTGTGCATTCCCTACACAGACTTTGCTGTGCAGAGGAAAATGCTTACACAAATATGAATGATGGTAAAGAAAGTGGAGAAGAAAAATATCAGGACAGAAGAACAAAACTGCATTTCTTTTAGCTCCATCAGCTTGGCAGCTTTCTTCCTGACAGCAACTTCGAAATGGCAAAGGAATTCCTTCTTCAAACTCTTCCTGTGGCCTAAATGCATAATTGATGAAAATGTATTGGTTACATGAAAGCCTCACAGAAACCACCGGGAAAGCATTGCAGATTATTTTTTCCTCCTTTTGCCACTATGTTTTTACAGATGTGATATGTGGTTTAAGAAGCCAAAGCAGACAGTTGTGCTTTAGCCCTGCCAAACAGTCCAAACAAAGAAAAAGGTTTCTTTCTTTCCTCTTCCTTTCCCTTTCCTTCCAGAGTATCACTATAGCAAGCTTTAAAAAAAAAAAAAAAAAAAAAAAAAGAAAAAAAAGAAAAAAGCTTTTAATTGGCATATCTAAGAAAATTCCTGAGAAAAACTACACATTTAGAGCAAACAATTAAACAGCTTTGATTGCTACAAGAACCAGAAGTCAGCAGACAGCAAGGACCCCAATGGCTTTTGTCAGCCTGCGCAGGGTTTGTGGCACTGGCGCTGCCATGCCGAGGGTCGGAATGCCACCTAGCGGGCCTCGCCACCTTAACCCGCTGGAGCCCTTAAATCACATCCCTGCTCATTACCCTGACACTGATGAATAAATATTGTGGCTGAATCTAGAGCCAGCGGCTCACAAAATACGCCGAGCAATCGGAGCGGCAGCGGGCGAGGGGAGCGTTTGCTCCAGCGTGTTGCAGGGGTGCCTGAAACGTCGTCTGCCGGTTCCGAGGCGGCACAGAGCGCGCCCGTGCACCACTGCTAGCTCTCCTACACACAAGGACATTGGCCTCTCTCAAGAGTCCTCTGGTACTTGAACACCCTTATAACAGATAAGAGCTTCTCTTTGAAGTTCATAGAAAATCTAAATATGAAGACAATTGTGGGGCCCTTTTGGTGCTCCAGGAAAGATATGAGGGTAGATGGTGGCTGGCTGCTGTGATAAATTGCCAGCCTGTCTTGCTTGGTGCAGATGGAGCCATGTTAGATGTAGTGATGGATTTGGTTTTCCATTGATCTGGGAAAGGCCAACTGTGTGCATGCATAAGAAAATAAGCTAACTACAACTCCTGGTATGGCTGTGTAGTGCAATGCAGTTATTTAGTCATTGAATACTCCTCCACTGACAAGCTGTGAGCTTAGCATGAAGGAGCGGTGGGAAGGAAATGGCCAGCCAGGCCTTCTGAGGGCCAGCTAAAAGGTCAGTCCCAACAGGGAGGATCCTTGGCCAAGTATTGCACTTCTCCACCTTTTCCTCTGGGCATTTCTGTTCCCAGAGCCCTACAGAGCCAGGAAAATGGAGATGGGAGGAGGTGGTGGCGGCGGTGGCCTCCGGCTGTGCTGGGGAGGCGGTGTCCACGCTGCTGCTCTAACTGCTGTTGCATGTTACTCTAGGTGGAGAAGAGCTCCTGGTGTTTCTGTGCGTGGGGCTTGGTGTGCCAGCAGTTCAAGGGAAGGGAGTGGTGCAGGTCAGGCTTTGCTGGAGGGTCTTTGTGCCAGGAACCAAGTGAATGAATAAATTAATATATTGCTGAGGGAGCATACAGGATAAAGGCATGGCCCTGGCCGGGGCAGGGGTGGAAGGGGTCACCTGCTTGTTTCTTGTCCCTTGCCTTGTGTCAATAGTGAGGTACAATTCTCCATTTAAGAAAGAGTAAACTTCTGTAAGGGGGTGGGAAGAGAGGGCTCACCCTTTCGTGGCACCGCATTGTGTGATCCACAGAAGAGCAGGTCCCACACTTGCCTATGAGGGGCTGGCCACCAGGCACCTGCAGGTGCTCCAGCATGCCCCTTTGCCACAGCAAAACATTTTAGTCTTGCCCCTCGCTCCCTCCACGTCCATCAAGCACAGCTGTTGCAGGTTTTTACACTGGAGAGGATGGTCAGTGTTAACAGACTGATGTGAAGGGCTTACACTTCCTGTACAATGTCTAGTGTAACTCTGGGCACCTACAATAGAAATTGTAGGTGCTGGGTGTCTTGGTGGGGTGCTGCCTGTTAGAAACATGGAGGATGGATGTGCATTCAACTTTGCCTCTCCACAGGTCTTATTCTGGGCTGAATGTCCAGCTGGATCTCACAATGTCTGGGTTTGGCACTTACACCAGCCACTTCCCACAGGTCCCTTGTTTCCCTGCACGCACAGACTTACCTCTTGAACACAAACATCTTGATGGTTTCAGCATCCCCTTGGGAGACAGGAGCCTTGGGTTCAGTTCTTCCCTCTCCATCCAGTGAGCAAATGTAACCACTGCCAAAAAGGCTGGGTTTTTCTCTGGTCTAATGGATATTTTCCTGGAGGATGAAACAACTTCAGTAAAAGAGGCAAAATCTTTTATATCCTCATGAACAGGGCATTCTCCTGAGAAAAAGGTATCTTGGCAAGGGAATAATTCCCCCTCTCCATCTATATTGTTGAAGCTTGAACAGCAAGAAGCCAGCAGTATAACATGGAGCAAATGAGAAGGAATCTGTTACTGTGGTCTGTATGTACCAGGCCATCAGATGAGCAAGCTGGCTTTTGGTCCTGGTCCCTCAACAGCTTGTCTGTTACAATTCACAAGCACTGAATATTTATTCAGTGGAAATAATGCTGGGAACTAGACTATTGCTTAGTTAATGACTTTGTTCCTGGCAAATTTGCATTCTGCACAGTAGTCCCACTTCAACAGAAAGAGCAGATGTGTTGATTTTTTTGGGGGGTTGGGGTTTTTGGGGGTTATTATAGAAAAGCTGGAGTGGGTACGCAGAGTGGGCTGGGACCGGAGGCTGAATGAGGAGAAAGGCAGAAGCGTTTGGAGCAGAGCAGGGAAGTGAGAAAAGGAGGAGGGAGATGGGGGAGTTAGTTACCTGCCCTACCTGGTTATTCTTATGCAGAGGGAAATCTGGTACACTTGGAACGGTGCCGGTGTATCTGGAAGGAGGCAGTCTGACACAGCGAGGTTTACTAAACAGGAGTTCCTGTAGCTGTTGAATGTGCGAGGATTTCTATTGCCCAAACCCAGCTTGGCAGAGAGAAAAGCAATGGTTTCATGTACATTTGTTCCCTCAGGCTTGGAAAGGAGAGGTGCAGTGGAGATTATGACTTACTCCTTGTGCTCCTGTGACTAGTGCTTTGTGGTAGAGTTCCTTAAAAGTTGAGATGTGGCCAAAACATAATTCAGATTCAATGTTGATTATCTGTGATGTGGAAAACCTTCAGCCAGACTGTGTTTGTACCTTCGTTCTACCTCTAATTATAGTACCACTTGAATTAGTTAATTGAATAAATAAATAAATCATATGATGAAACAGGTGCTTAAATGTAGGGCAGAGATTAAAAATCATGAATTACTTCAATAATCCAAATGATGACTGACGTCAAGCAGTGACTACGTAGATGAAAATTAAATATTCTGGTCAATGACAAATGGCTGTAAGGTGTTCTGTTCTTTGGCTTTGTTTATTGGGTTTTTCTCAACCATTTGACCATTTGAATATTCTGTGCCTGTGAAATACCTTAAGGAATCTGAAGCTGTGAACCAACTGTTTAGCAGTTTGGAAACCAGGATTTTCAAAAGTGAGGAATTTTAGAGGCAAACACAGACTTTGTCCATTCTGTTCTTGTAACTGTACTCATACGAAGCCAAATACCATGTTCAGGCTACAGAATGGCCTAAAAATATGATGGACACCCCCCAACCCCTTACGGTAATTATGAGAGTAAAAGCAGGAGCCAAAGTTCCCTATAAAAATCAAGATACAGAGTCTGCATCTTAACATCACTCAGAACAGCCAGCTGAGACATCTCTAAGGACAAGTCTACAAATGCTTGTAGGGCAGTGCTCCTTCTGGCTTGCCAGAAAGCCAACCAGAGCAGTAATTAGCAAAAAAGGAGCTGTGCTTATATCAGGAAGTCCAGTGCCACTTAACACCTGGAAGACCTATAATATAGGGATTAGGACATTTACCTAACATTATAACTAGATCCCAGCCCTACCAGATCCCAAGAATCTCTAACCATGAGGCTACTGTGAAAAAGGAAAGGGCTGGTGATGGCACCTGTTCTTTGTTTTTTTCTGGAACTCAGTGGTGACCAGGGCCACTCTGGGGCCTTTGGTAGACTTTGTGTCCTCTACCTCATCTCTGAATTGCAGCAGAGCTTAGGTGTCTCTTTTCCCAGGCTTGGGGTCTTCAAGTGGAATCTGGTTGTGCACTCTAATTCATTCAGAGATCATAGAATCATAGAATGTTTTGGGTTGGAAGGGACCTTTAGAGGTCATCTAGCCCACCCCCCCTGCAGTAAGCAGGGACAGCTTTAACTAAATCAGGATGCTCAGAGCCCTGTCCAACCTGACCTTGAATGTTTCTAGAACATTTTGGTGCCTAATGGTCTTCTAATCTGAGAGTTAGGCGAGTAAAATTTGTCTCTAGGCAAAATGCAACTTTGGTAATGATCTAAAGGTAAATACACATTATAGATCCTAAGGCTTCATAATGGGGAAATACCTTTCTATGTTACCTGGTGGCAAGCTTCAGAAGTAGAGAACTACAGTTCATCTCACTTTTTAATTATTTGGAATGGTCCTTTCCCATGGTACAATTACTACAGCCACTCATTTCTACTGCATTTATTAAAGAAGAAACACTCAGCTAGCCTTTGACACACCAGCCCTGCAGCACTCCACATCAAATTGTGTGCAGCACAGTCACAGTCCAGTTCTCACCAGCAACTGTTGAACGAGTGAACTTACTTCGAAGGGGGGGGGGGAGTTGTCTTTTAGAATACTTTAGGAAAGAAAATCAATAACATTTGTTGTACTCGATAGAAACACATATGATTTTAGTTTTATTTTAGATATCACTGTTCTAGTGATGAAACTAGACAGTATACACTTCACAGGGGATGGTTGTCCTGAGAGTTAGATGTGTCTGTGGACATAACTTTGAGATAACAAAGCGACTCTCCCTAGCTAATATAGTTGACTGTCTAGTTTCCTAAGCAATCTGCACATTTTTTCTGTGCCCTTTACTGAATCTTTGTGGATTAAGAGAGGCTGGTTCATCTGTAGGGTATGTGTTCTATAATGACAGCTGCCCCACGCAGCTGTTGCTCTGAATGCTGTGCAAACCAGGAACGGACTGCAGGGGCTTTGCAAATCCCCACAAAGAGCCATGCACTGATTTTTCAGGCTGTAGAATCATTCCTCAAATGAAACACAGCTGAATTGCCAAATACTGACTCTCCCCAATCTGTCTGTTACATATGGTAGTGTCTTCCTAACCAGTTAACTGCTGCAGCTGGGGAAAGCACTGTTATCTGTAGGAGCACTGAGATTATTTTGACGATGACTATACGAGGTAATTCTGAGGATAGCAAGGGCTGAAATCATTAACTGTGCTCAAATTGTGCTTATAATGAGCTCAAACTGAGCCATGTTAATTACGCTCAGAATGCAAGAAAGATTAAAGGACGGATGCAGAGCTGACCAAATGCTACAGCTACAGGTCAGCAATTCTTGTCTCATTCTGCCTAAGAGCTCATAACTGCTTCAGGATACAGCTCTCACAGTCATGTCCCAGCTCCTGGTTGCCTTCACTGTGAATTCACTAGTTACTGGTTGAGATGGTGAACACATATAGATTGATCCATGCAAATGCAGCAGCTATTTTTCAGAAAAGTCCATCTTTTTGGTTTTGCATTAAGATAGCAAGCCAAAAAAGCAATCAAAAAACTCAGTGCAGCATACCAGTGCCAGTAACACCGTGTTTGCCGTGTCCTCCAGCAGGGAGCAATACAAAATCCCATATGGCATGAGGGGCCTATCCACCACAGGTGCACCTTTCTTGTATGGGATACAGCATTGGTAAGACTGCACTTGGTGGGCTTCTGGGCCACCACAGTGGAGAGGACTTGGAAGCAAGATTGCATTTGGAGTAGAGGAGCAGGGCAGCACAGGGGAATAATATTGCTTGTAAGAAATATATGGGAAGAAAGGTCCTCCTAAAGGAGCAAAAAGGCACATGGATGGCAATAGGCTATTTGGTTTAGAGGAAATGAGGCCATAGGCCAGGGTACATGGTGCACAGCTCTAACAGGGCACTGCTGAATTCCTCTCAATATTTTCTCTTCCATTTCCTGGCTCTGCCATTGCAAGTGATGACAGGCAGGTCTAAGGCTCAGTCCCTTGCGAAAACCTACAAACTACAGGAACTATTACTACTTATTTAAGTTGCTGCACGCCTAATGCCTCCTGGCTTTTCGGTGTGTGCATCGAGCTGTGTTAGGGCCACAGCAATCTATGGAAGAAGCTGGAGGCTCTGGGACTCCAGCACCAGCTTCTGAAATGAGTAATTTAACTTAAACTAGGATATTGCTGATATATCAATTTTATCAAACTTGTTCTCTGGAGCATGTCATAAAATCTGTAATGGTTCTTTTGGATAAACCGTTGATTAATGTCACATATGCACAAAGCCATAGTGCCTTTCTACTTGCTTAGTTAGTACGTTAATCAGGATGAAGCCCATATTCTTTGCTACTACCTAAAAGTTAGCCTCTGATGGATATTTAAGGTATGTTTCATCCAATTAAACGGGTATGACTGAACCTGCTATTTTCAGTCTTTGAGTTTAGCTCTGAATTAAAGTGCAACTGAAAAATACATACAAAAACTAAAATCATAAGGGCTTTGCAACATCTAGCTTTAAAGAAGTTTCATGATTATTGTAAACAGAACAACCTGGTAGGACAAATTTTTTTCTTCTCTTTTAAGATTTCTTTAATAAAGGGTTTATGATGCTAAATTAAAAAAAAATTCTCTCTGAAAATAAAACTGCCAACTGTTAAGGCTGATTCTTTGAAGTTCACTGCATGAACTTTACTATCTCCCTACTTAATATTAGGTAACCCATAACTGAATTAGATATCCTAAATCATTCATCAGGCTTGAGTTACCCCATAGGTGGGAAAAGGAAACATCAAAATCATACGGAGACATTAAGTGAAATACTTCTCCAATTAATAAGATGTTCAAGAAATGTTTCCAGTAGTGTCAGTTTTATTTAAAAAATAGAGTCCAAACATTGCTTTTGATAAGGTGCAACATATATACTGTTTCCTACAATTAAAAAAAACCAAGACCAAAGCAAAACAATATTCATAATTATAGTGTCATTCCAACACGGAATCAGTGGATCTCCTGTAATTCTTAAACATTCTTTCCCTGCTTCATCAAAGCATAAGAATTAATAATTAGTATCACTGTGACAGCCAAAGGGTCTGGCTAATGTCATCTATGTTCTGTATTTTAATAATAAACTTTCTGGTACAGATTGCTTCAAGTACACATCAGAAGCTGAATGTAACTGTAACACAGTTCATGCAAAACAAAGGTACAATACTGAACTTGCATCATTTAAAGATTTTTGTTCTCTTGTTTAGTTTGACATCTTCAAAGTCCAACTGCTTGAACACAAGGATTAAACTGAGGCTGCATAAAGTGAGCACTATATACTAAAGTACTTACGCAACTCAGATTGATCAGGCTACGTGACTATCTCGAGCTCTAAAAATCGAAATAAATATTTAAGGCTGAGATCTATGCCTCTTTGAGTCTATTCAGTAACTTCTGAGACATATTGGGGAATACAGATGGAAAACAGTGACTGATAATGGGCTTGTTATGGGGAAATACATTAAATCATTACATCAGAACTGCATTTTTGAGAAAAGCATGTTATTAGTTTATATTAAGAGTGTTCCCCATTCAGCCACTCAAGCTAAAAGAGCAATGAAGACTGTAGCATGGGGGAAGTTCAACAGAAAGACTTAACAGCCAATTACCACCTCTGAAAGTGTCTAAAGTGTTAAGTTTTCTAATTAGCAAAGTCTGTCCAGTTTCAAAACCCTTCTTGTCATTCTAGCATCACCTCAGCCTTGATAATGCCAAGCAGCTAAAGTCAGCTATGGCTATGCCAGTTCTGGAGAGCTAGATACCCGTCCTTGCTCTGAGGGGGTTTAACATGTTTTGAACAAGGAGCAGCGGTCTAACTACCCATGTACAGTTACACATACAAAACTTTTTTCCTTGACCCCTTAGATATTTAAACCATTCCATCTAAAGAGGAACATAGAAAAGAGCTGGACCCCCATTTACCTGCCTTCTGCTTGGGGGGTAGTCCTGGGGTCAAACTGCACCCACAATAAGTGCATAAATCTCAATTCCTTCTGTTGTTTCTTCCAAACCACCATGTTAGTGTTATGGATCCTGTTCTTAAGCCCTAAGGGCTCCTCACATGCAGTCTAATAAGATGAGGCGACATGCTATCACAGGGCTGACTGTTGATTTTAGTGGATCAGGCCTCTGGGTATTAATGGGAATTAGCTACAAAAGTTTATGCCTATGCATAGCCACGGGCTGACTTTAAGCTGATCACCTGAGTCAATACCCCAGTGAGTTTGTATTCATGGCAATTTTAACCTCAGTTAGGTGACTCCATGTCTTTTTCTCAGGAAATGACAATTTTTTCAGTGTTGATATACCATCCTGGTTCCTGTTAGCAAACACTGTCCTCAATACCATCAATGCTCTTCAGAGTTAGCTCTGCCATGGACTACATGCTAATGCAGCATGGACTGAAATTTCCTTGGCTAACAGAGAAGGCTTTAGATCTCTCTTTTTCCCTGACATACATGAAGCCTTGAGTTTGATTTCAAATAGCAGATAAATTCACTTCTCAATTTATTTCTTTTGGCTTATCAGCAAAAGAGGTATTTTAGTATTCAAGTGGGGAGATTATGCACACTTGTTTCCTATGTAAACATAGAGGAAGATGGAGAAAGTGTTCCTCAAACATCTATGTATTACACATTAAGAGCTATAAAAGTGAAAAGTAGAACACAGTCCTTCAGTTTTCATTTCAAAACAAGATTGCCTTCAAAAGTCAGCCTATTTATCTTAGTCCAAATCCCTTAGTTTCTAGTTTTGGATAGGAACTGACATTGGTACTAAGCCCCTTTTGGGGTTAGTTGTGGGAATGCACTGATTTTGTGATGGCATCTCTGTTCAAATGAAGGAATCCAATGTTTATGGGTTTGGTTGTTGATTTGGTTGTTTTTTCATGAGTTTGGCTGATGATAGCTTCACAGAAAAACATAACAAACAACAATATTATGTTGTATTTCCTATTTTCAGAAGGAAAAGGTTGCTCAGTTCTGTAGTTTACATAGATTTAAGAATATCCCTTTAATAATACATTGTACTGCAGATGTTCAGTTAACAAAAAGTATACACTAAGATATTTATGGGCTTTGGCCAGAGCTACATATATTTATGCCAGTCTGTTTGAAACACTATTGTTAAATGGAGTACTTAGCAGATTAAAATTATCCCTTAACTTCCGTTTCTTTTACTTAAACAATTTGGGCCGTACTTTGTGTGAATGCAGTGGGACACATGCCAGAAGGAAGCAGGGTCACTGGAGATAAGAGGAGGAATTTGTGACATATAACTTTGGGCATCTAACTTAGGGTGCACCTGGCTAGTTGTCTCAGTTCAGGGACACAGTAATCATACACATTGCCTGCAAGTTGAATCAACCATCTGGCTTTTGTCTGGAGTAAGCAACAGGCTCTTCTGGCATGAAAGGACTCCCCTCATCTCTGTCCATGAAGACCATCTGGACGCAATGGACTTGAGCTACTGGTATCTGTATGAATTTGAACAGAAATACCAGAGGTCTTAGATGCCTAAATGAAGCATCCAAACTCTTGGAGGGTCTGAAGGGGATTCAGGGCATCTAAGTTAGGATGCAACCTCTCTCTACTATTTAAGCTTATAGTTATAAAGCATACAGTGGGCAGTGTGGATTATGTGTTACTGAGAGTAGAATTTCGTCTTCTGTTACTGATAGCAGTAAAGTGCTAGTATATTAACACAGACAATGTTGACTCCGTGCATCTCACATAGGACCAGAACATGGGTTTAGGAAAATTTAGCATTTTTACCTGAGTGACTTGGAGGTCCCTGCTGGGGGCTGTTAAATCTTGTGTTCTTGCTGCAAACAGATCAATAATTAAAGCTTTGTTATTGTTGTTTGCTTTCTCAGTCCCTTTGATCTTATCCAGTCACAGGACTGTGACTGGCAGATGCATAAAGAGTAGATCTGCTACAGAATAAATGTCTGTGACTGTTAAATTAACTTCAGCAATCTCTTGGCAGGTGCAGACAAATGCCAAGAAATAGCAACGATGAACTAAATGGAGCATCAGGAATCAATGCAGAACTTCATTAGTTTGTGAAAAATGATGTTGTACACAAGGGGAGACAGATGAGGGATTCAGACTCTTGTCACTAACATCAATGAGAGCTGGATACCAGTCTCCTTTCAGTGCCTTTAAAAATTCCTCCACAGGCTTCTATGTTTTTTCCTGTTGTCACAGCAAACCACGTAATACTAAATATTACAGTACCTGTATGCAGAATTGCATAGAGAAATAATAAATCCTTACAAATAAGTCACATTTCAACATTAATAAAGGGAAGCTGATTGACAGAAATGCTAAACTGTATAAAATTCAAAGGACTAAATCAGGGAGCAGGGGACACTACGTTTTGAACTGAGTTGAAGTGTGTTCTTGCTCCTTTAACTGCAGTCCTGATTCACTTAACTTTTACAAAAATAAAAGATGATGACAAAATTATTCATTCTAAAATATGACGATTTTTTCCCTCATGAAAATGGTATAATTCAGTAGCAAATAAATAGCCATGATTTCAGTAACAAAACCAATTGACATTACTCATACACACTCTCTAGTTTGGAACACAAATCTTTACATCTGTTAACAGCTTATAGATAAACTGTGTCTGCTAGTCTTCACACCTGCCTCGAGAGCTACTGTGAATGTCGATGCACCCCACTGGCACTCCTGGCTCTGTCTCTAAGTGCTACATCACTTACACCCACCAATGCTCCAACTGAGCTGTTGGGAATCTCATTAAGGAAACACAGCTTGATGTCTGCAGCTGCTCAGAGCTTCTAAACTGCCTTCCTCATTAAATAAGTGCCATCCTGCATCCACTCCCTCTGTCAGAGGCATATTGGGCCATTCCTCATACACATTACATTTTCTCTTGAAACAAAATGAAACACCAAACATAGCCTTTGTGTTAATCTAGAAGGGATTCCTTTGGGGTTACTTTCTTCTTCCTTTACCAGTCTAGTTAAACATGATAGATTCAGGGTCCTGGTTTGCCATTTGAGCCATATGTCTTAATACATCCTTTTTAGTTATGATACCCAGCAGCCTCCTAGAGGAGAAAAGGAAAGGAAAGGTCAACAATCATCTCATATATCATCCGGTTTTTTCCCCTGTTCAGCTGCGGGGACATTTTGTGAGTGCTTCCATATAGCACTGTCCATCTCATCCATTCCCCAATTATTATCTTCTATAAAAAGCATTCTCACTTCGTGTATTTCATTTATGATCGTTAAGTGAAATACTTTGGGTTGTTGCCTCCTTTTATTGGGAACATGACTGACTGAGGAGCTACAACTACTGACGCCTTGTACAACACGGTAATGAGTTTCCTTAGGTTCAGGCTGCAGAGGACCAACAGCACAAAAGGAAGGCACCAGCACCCTGAGCTAGGGCATGGAGTTTAGTAATAGGTGAACTAAGCTGAAGGACAGACTTGCTGAAACTCTCAGTCCAACAGCAGAATTCCTTCAAATATGAATTATAATTTCTCCTTTATGTAAACCTAAATGAATTATATCTGTCAAGAAAGATGAGGCCTATGGGATGTCTGGCCCCAAGAGTCAAAAATTTCCTAACCCTCAGTATTAAAGGGCTTTTATTTCCAGTCCTTGAAGGCCACAAGGCACTGAATTATGAAACTACATCATTGTTATAGTTTTTCCACCTTTCATTGCCTGTAAGTGCTAAAAATGAAGATCAAAATTTAGAAATCCCAGCACTTAAAATCAGGACCTAAATCTGTGTCCTGATAATGGTCCTCATTTTCTTAATGCTGAGGACACTGCATTGATAATAACAGGTACTATATATTTGAATAACAAAAAGACTTTTTGTAGAAGTCTAAATTTTAGTCTTCCACATTTGAAAATGATGGCTCTGGTTTTGCTATCCTATTGTAAAGTTTCTTCTTACCACTAGATATTGGGATTGAGCAATGCTCCCAAAATAGCTCAAATCCCATTGGAATTGTGGGATGTTATTTCTAGTGCACATGGTGCTGCTTTTTACTCTTCTGATTTCATGTTTGCTCACACTTCTTCATCTGTTTTTTGTGGACTTTTGGTTTAAATGCCTTTCCATTTTCCTCTAAAGAAAGCTGAGCAGATTAATTTTCCTCCACTGATATCTCTATCACAGTCTTCACAAGCATCTAATCTAGCTGGATGTCTAGAAACAGGCACATCCTTTACAAACAAGACTACTTGCCAGATCTGCCTCTGCTGAAAACTGAACGATAGTGGGAGTCAGAATGGTTTATTTTGTGTTTATCTTTACCTTATCTAAATAATAATACACTAAGGATTTGGGAGAACAGAATGAAACATGATGCCCAGCAAGGGCCATTTTGGCTCTGAGTCTGACTTCATTTGCTGCCCTGGAGAGACACGTGGGCAAGCTTCCCTTATTCTTCAATTCATAAAATAGACAGAAATCAAAATGTTTACTTGACTGTCTCAGAGGTGTTGATTAATTAGCTACTGTCTATACTTGGCTTTACACAGGAAAAACGGTGTTTTTGTTAATGCTGAAGAAAATCTCCCCAGATTCTTTAAGAGTGCTTGACTCAGCATCTACTCACCCACTGCGAGTGACAAGACACTGCCGGAGTCCGAGTTTCCGGAAAATATCTACCACAGTCTCCATTGGTGTGTGGTCAGTGACAGTGAAAGGGCTCAGGTTGAGAATACGCCGCAGCTTCAGTGGATGGGGACTGTTGGGTGGCAGTTCTGGGGGGTCTTCAGTGAAATACACGATGGAGTTGCTCACCACCCCATCCTGACGCTGTCTTGCATTCTCTGTACAACAGAAAGATCAAGGTAGACGGTGAGTTAGTCTTCATAACAAAACAAAAACAATTATCCTCCTTTGGAAAACAAAAGTAGTAGTAACAAAAAGCTACTACTACCTTTGCTTTCCAAAGGAGGATAATGTGTTTTACAAACACATACTTTTGCTTGGTTGGGGTAATTTTCTGAATAAACATGCAGCTCATTGTGTTCACAAACATCACTAATCCATTTTCTGTCAAATTCAAATGATTATATGTCATTTCCTCCATTGTGAGAATCACAACAGAAACTACTATTATATGCCCAAAGGAGTGGAGTCAACAGCCTGTGTACAGTCCCAGCTGGCTTGGAGCAGTATGTTTGTTCCCAGACTTCTCAGTGGAGTGGGGGAAATCTGAACATGGTGAATGGATTTATGAACACAAAGCTAGGAAAAGACAAATTCGCGTTGCAGGGATCTGGGGGTAGTGTGGGTGTTGTTCCAGACCAGCACACCTCTCTGGCATGCAGAGTGAATTTTGTGGTTTTGTACTTAATGCTTTAAATAGAGTTTGCATATCTAGATTTTAAAAGGGCAGAAAAAAATAGCATCCTACTTAAAGGAAAATAGTAAAGAGGGGAACAATACATAGCAGTAAATGAATTTGATAAATTTTTCTCAACATTACATATTTGACCACTTTCAAAAGGTCAAAAGCTGTTATTCATACTTTGATCAAACTATGACATGAACTTTACACTACATCTGGACTCTACATGATCAGTATAAGCCTTTTACTTTAAAGTATGCTCCAACAAGAACTCTCAGCATTGAAGTGGTTTATTTTCTTTGTAGTGTTTACCTCATTTCTACTCCACACTACAGGGCACAACCAGTGTATGGGATGGATTTCCAAATGACAGACAACTTTTCTCTCCCCAGAATAAGCATATCATGTGTTCAGCTCTGAGGGTTTAACTCTTTCTTCTTTTTTGTATAAATTCTTGGAAATGGCTGGACTTATTATCTTTGATTAATTTAGGTTGCTTCTGTTCTTGAGAGGTACAGCAAATCAGACATACTCAAAGCCTATGTATATATTCTTGGAGATCATTGCCATCAATCAAAGTGCAGAAACCCGCTCCTGTGACTTGTAATGTGTAGACAGTAATGGTTTCCAACATGTTCCAGCTGCATTTTTTCCCTTTAACAATCATTGTCTTGTAATATTTCTGGAACCAGAGTAGTGCTGGCTCAGACCTAATATCAGTACACTATATGATTTTCAACCTTCTCACCCCACATGTTACAAGCCCTATTGCAATTTATAGGAATGATGCTAACTTTGTCTCATCTTGTTTTGATTCATACATCTAATTTCAAGTGTGAACATGCCTGCACAGCTCTTTGATATATGATCTGTGGTAAGAGGTAACATTAATCAAACTGAAGGTAACTCCCACCCTTTGATAAAAACCCTTGACAGCTTAGGTATTTCCTTCCTGAAGCTGCACCCAAAGCAATAGGCCCATGCATTTTAGTTACCACATTGCTGTTCCCAAGGCAGCAATGACTCTGGACAACAGTGATTAGCCAAAGCCATGACTTCACTCTTCAAAGTCAAACATCTCTCATGAGAAATTTGAATGATGTAGTACTATTGAGCAAATTCAGTGGCATCAGAAAATGGTGGACTTTGTATGCAGTCTCACTGGATGGAGGAGTTAGAGTAAAGGTAAAACAGAATAACAGATCATTTTTGCAGTCAGTGGGTAAGAGAAAAAGATATAGCTTAACAGAAAGAGCAAAGCAAATGGATGACGATGTCTGGTTTTACACAGTAATCTATGCAGAAGACTTTTGTCATAGCTAGAGAGTGAATTAGTTCTGTCAAATGTGAAATGGCATCTCATATTCAGGAGTTCACAGTTCACAGCCTGTATTAACTATGTTGCTCTCTCAACTCCACACTGGGAAAAGTACATTATACAGGCCACCTGGCTTGTGTCCAAGACTCTGCCTTTTGTACGATGCCTCTGAAGCTGGCCAAATTTGAGAAGAACCCTACAGTGTCAAATACTCCCCTCCGTAAGACTGTAAAGTAGGTGCCATCTGAAATGTAGACACCTCTTCCCAGAGGGTGACTCTGCCCACCTGACCTGCCCACCTGCTCAACAAGGATGAGTGGAAGGATGCAATCTACCTGAAGGTACTTCTGAACAATTGGAAGTGGCATTGCCATCCACTTTACAGGCACTGGATGCATTTCTAGAGCATGCTTAGTGCTCCACTTAGTAAGAAAGAAATTATGTAGGGGTAAATCACGAGGCAGAGCTGTGTGTGAACACATATTCGATGTGGGACTCAACACCTCTTGCCTTCATCCAGGAAGTCAATTGTGTGAGGGAATCGGAGTACTTCCTCAGAGTATTCCCCGGGCCACCACGCTGCAGACAAAGAAGCTGAAGCTTCTTGGTTGAAAGTATGTCTCTACATAGTGCAACGTGTTGTCATGTAGAGGCACTGAAGCTAGTTCAAACCGAGCAGCATTCTGCAGGGCACAATGTGGTGAAAGAAGAGATACTGGTGTGGGCCTGACTCCGCTTTTCAGAAGACCTCATTCCCTGGCTACAGTGCTGCACAGGTGGGGCTTATACTGTTCCCAGACATAACTCCAGTATCTCTGGATGCTGTCAGGCTGAGCAGGAGATAAGAACCGGAACAGGAGAATAAAAGATGCTTCACCACATGTGGCATTTACCTATTGGCAAGTAATTTTATAGTTTAAGGAGACTTAGTGTTATGCTCCATGAACACAACTATGAAGCAAGCTGAGGTGAAGGTTTGCAACACATTAGCCACTCTGTGGTAATGACGAGCAGTGACTTCTTCTGCAATAAATGGAAAGCAACTTTGGCCTTCAATGAAAGAGGATTAGCTATCAAAAAGTTGCTAGCATGGTACAAAACCAGTGTTTTGCCCTGCCCCATACTGGAACCATATACTGTGTCTTTTGGAAAAGTGAAACCAAATCCAGATTTTAAGTCACAAAGACAAAAACCATACTGGAAATAGTAACCGTTTATCACAGAACGACATCAGGATCTGTCATACCCAACCCAGGAGAAAAAGGGTCACCAGAGGTCCCTGGCAGCTAAGGATTTTAGGAAAACTTATCTATGCAGAGAAGTTTTTTATTTTAAATCTCAGTTCTGCCTCAGATCCTATGAAAGATGCTTTTAATTTGAGCTGATCAGGAAACTACCTTTTCCTCTGGAAAATGTGGATGTCAAAAAAACAGTTTTTGAACAGGAAAACATTTTGATCTAAAGTGTTTGCTGAGCTTATTTCTAACTGATTTCTTTGTTATCAGTGCATAGCTGGATGTTTTCATACATCTCCTAGCAAGCCCGTTCAGCCATGTTGCCATTTATGACCTGAATCAAAAGACTCAGTTCCTCAAACTTCTCTGACTAGCTTCAGACAGCATCTGATCTTTCTGTTTTTAAAGTGAGGTCTCTGCATCTTCACTCCATGCAATTTTCCCACTGACATACCTCCCTGCAAAGGAGATGCAAAAGGCTATAAAGTTAAGATGGCAGCAAGTGTTACAGCCATGACATGGCACAGACAGTGTAAAAGCCAGACACAGGGTAGGCTAAATACATCTAATTAAAGTTTTTTACTTCTCACAGGGGAATGCAGAAGGCATTTGAAAATCATTTGCAAAAGTAGGATAAAATACAAACTATTTTATAAATGGTATCAGTTCTTGGCATTTACACATTTGGTAAAAATTCAGACACATATTTACTTTCCTAGTTTGGCCATACAAGGCATCTTTTGTTACTACCAAAGGAAGATTAGCCCTCAGAAAATCAGTTGTTTGAAAGGGGTATTGCAGCTTGCAGCCTTGGACTTCATCTTGGTGTCAGTAAAATCCTCTTATACTGAGATTGGTACACAGAGGATTATAACTTCATGGAGACTTTATTTTGCCTTTTTGTGGAGGAGCGAGGAAGGAGCAACCAGAGATAAGGGGCTTTTAATGAAAAAAGTTAGATTCCCACACTCCTTGGAAGTTAAACTACAATCGTACAATTAGAGGAGCCATAAAACTGGCAGTAAGGCCTGTCTGCTTTCCTGTGTTTTGGGAAATCAGTCATATAACTAAATGCAAAACAGTTCACAATCTATTTTACCTAACTGAAATGACAACTTACACCACAGAAGGGAAAAAATGAGAACAGAATTTCTTACTGAAGATAATTCCACACTACATTTTAAGGGGAGAAAACTGGGCTCTGTCATTTCTTTTCTTCTTCTGTATGTAGTATTGATATAGCATTGGTGACTTTCTGCGGTGGGATGAGAAGAAGGGAATCAAGCAACAGCTGAGTGTCCGTAAATAAATGAATATAAATTTTAGTTCTAATCACTTAGACGGAGTCTTTTTACATGCAGTAGATGAAAATAAATATGCATTAAAAAACCCCATGTGCTTTAAAGAGCATTGTTATTTCAAATTTTATTTTAGCTTTGTGAGAAGTGAGCAGGAAAGTGGCCCCCTAAAACAGTCCTGATTTTCCATTTATGGATTTTCTTTTCTGAAGAATATGGGAGTTTCCATCCGAGACAACAGCTTTTTAAAGGTGCCTGAAGCAGAGGGATGAAACAGGCCCACACAGAGAGGAATAATTCCATGTTAGGACATTGAATCCAATGTCTGGATATGCCAGACATTCCACTCCCCTGTAAAGTATAAAGCAAACATGCCCAGCCAGTGGCCTGCCTGCCCACCAACTGGCCCTCAGCACCACAGGACTGCCAGAATTGGCAGTGGACCATGGGGTTGATTTGCCAGACTCACAGACTTCTGCAGCTCTGGATGCCCTTGGTACAGGGAAGGTGGGAACACTTGCTTTCATCCAATATACCTGTCTTTTCAATCCTCACCTATCCATCAGGCCAACCAGGAAAGGACATGATAGGTCAAAACCTGTAATGACCTGGATCAGGCTCTCAGGCAACCAGCCAGCTATCCACTGGATGCTTGACAAAACTCAGCCATCTTTACCAAACAACATCCTCCACTGAAAAGCTTTCCACCCCTAGTGCAAAAGGCCTGTGTGTGAGAAAAATTGAGATAGTGCAACAGAAAGAACAGGGACTTGCACTTCATCAAATGCTGACAAAGGTTCACAACTGCCCCAGCTGCTTCTGGTGGCCCATAGATACTACAGGAAGCTCAGCACTGCAGTGGCTTTTCATCTGGTTCTGACAAATCTTCTGGCCATATGAGTGAGGTTTTTCTCTGTTGTGTCTAGTAGAGTTGAATCATACTGTTGTGAGTAACAACAAAATTAAGTCCACAAAAGCCAAGCCCATAGAAGTCTATCAGGTGGTATGCTACAATAGAAAAGCTTCCAGCTATGGGTCCTAGCAACTAGTAAAAGCCAGACTTGGGGAAAAAGTTAGGTTTGGTTCTTATTTATCCATTCTTCAAGGTGAATACCACCGGTAACATCCTACCCTATCAAAATTCCTATCAAAATCAAACTTATGTACACTGATACTCTACTCACTTATTGCAAGAATCAGCTCTCGTCTCTGTGCAAATCCAATAAGTCTTTCTGAGTCTTTTGAAACCACTACTGGAAAGCCATTGTAGTCAGTCTCCTTGATTAGTGTCTCGACATCCTCCACCGTCATGCTGTCCTGCGTCAGAACAGAGAGAGGAGCTTCCCCACGCCTTGGTCTCATGACATCAGTTGCCAGGGTTCGGTGGGTGAATTCATCCTTCACATCCAGAAATGGGTAGCCGTTCAGATGAATGTGAGCTTCATAGATCCCTTCTTTCCCAAAGGCGTCTGCCACCCACTTGCTTGTGACAGCTGCAGCCATAAGAGGTACGATGTACTCCAGGCCTCCAGTTAGCTCAAACATAATCACCACCAGAGAGACCGTCATTCGGGTAACACCACCTGCCAACAAGGAAAGCAGTCAAGTTTCCCTCAGTGTTCTCGAAGTATACATATTAAGCAACTCATTTATATTTTTGAGCCTTACACTCAAAAAAGCATGAGATTATTCATGTTGAGTACTTTTCCCTTATACTTTGTAAAGTGGTTTTGGGCTTATTTCGCTGAAGAAAGAGATTTTTCATCTACTGCAATTTTCATCAAAAGGATTGAATGAACTTGCTCAAGCCAAAGATGCTAACATTGAAAAGCAAATAACGAATGCTAAAAGACTGAGCTATCAAACCAGAAAGCATGCCAAAAAGTCAGCTATACTGGATACCTGAGAAACTAAAACTGAATCCTGCCATCAGCCCTCTAAAATGACTCCAAGAATCAGCTAAGTACCATGGCTGGGCAGGTAGGAGCATTGAGAGCTGTCATTCGCATTGGTTTACCTATCGCATTCATACTGAAGAGAAAGCGAAGCATTATCTTTGGGCATGGCATGGTTACAAAATCCTGTGTAGGGAGTTTAGGGCCACTGCAAGAGCTATGTTACAGCTTAAACACTAGCTTTTGATATCAGTATAACCTACAGTTTGAACTGTATACAACTTGGTTTGGGGCCATCTAGGCATGCAGCTGTAGACAGGGTTGTAGCTGTATTTTTCAATCTAGTCTTTCTGTATTAATTTCATAAGCAAGCTCCTCACTCCTTCAGTTTACATTAAAGGATAAAAATAATCACATAACTGCAGACAAGTACATATATATCGTTGAATTATTAGGTAACATTTCTTTGCCTCTGTTCAAAAGGCAAATGTAATGAATCTGCTATTTTTAGACCTCAAACTACAGTACCATTTTAGATGAGAGAAATCAGAAACAGGTCATTAAAAGCTACTTTTAATCTAGGAGCATACAGGAAAATTAAATTATTCATTATTTAACACGATGATCCGGATATGACTTTCATCTGAGGAATGCCTTAAACTTCTGACTCTGAAAAGCTGAGAGCAGATACCAGAGTAAGGATCATTTAATAATATATCTCTTACTCTAAATGAGACAGGTCTTGGGCTTAAGAACGAGCAGTGACATTCTGCTGCATGTCTCACCATACTGTTAAAACAACTGCACCTTGATTTAGACCTTTTGAAAGAGGAAGTGATTTCTGACTAGCAGATCAACTGGAATATCAGAGCAAAATTTTTGTGTATCATTTCTTTTATGAACTTTAAGATCACTTATGGACAACAGGAAGCACTTCACTCTTTTTGACAGTAAGATTCAACCTAGCTATTTTAAAGTGTCTACACTGCTGTAGGTGTTCACATCCAAAGGGGTGATGCAGATTGCCTTTACAGTCTCCGGAGAAAACCAGGCACTTTTGAGGCCAAAATCATCTGTTCATTTGCCTGATTTTAGATGTCTGTTGCCAGATGAGACTGATCTTTCCAGTATCTCATTTTTCTGTTTTGACTGTGAAGGGTATCAACACAGCTAGCTCAGATGTTGATGTCTACATTACAGATATTACATTTAGACAAGCAAATCCTGCCCTTCCTTCCTCTAGAACAGATAGCACAAATGATCCTACTTTTCTAAATGAAGCTCCAAAACTGAAACTTTTCCAGCTCTTCCCTGAGTACATCTTTCATTTCAAATCTACCAAATTACATTAATCATGTGTTATGCCTCCCCACTATTATTTCATCATCTAGTGACGGTATCAACAACAACAAAAGGATGTAGAACATACAAATAAAGAAGGGAAAAGATACAGTCAGGCAAAAACATATTCAGATGGTATGCTTGTAACATTCCTGTTGCATCTATGACTAGAAATTTGATATGTGAGGTATTATTCAATGATCTTGCTTTAGTGGTCAACAGATCATTCCTGTTATAGCCAATAAATCCTATCGGTTGAATGTAATCAGATCTTGGCCTATGGTCAAAACAAAACCCAAAAGACAGCCCCATTGACTGAAGTGTGGCACACAGCTAAAATAACACCCAGAATTTTTACCTCTGTGTAGCTTAAAATTTGACCAGAACTGGGAATTTTGTTCCCTGCACTGATACAGAACACAGTCTAAACAAGGAAGTAGCATTAGTCCAGCTACAGTGGATTTCATTACATCAAAAAGGGAAAAAAAACCAAGCAAAAACCACTCCTTGGAAACCTGTAGCCTAACTTTAATTTTTTCTTTCCTTCTATGTGCTTTTTGGCAGATTACAAGGAGCAAGCATTGGTGACTGCAAGCTTCTATTTTGTTGACTTCCTGGAAGATCACTGGAGAGGCCATTTGAGTAAGCTCCCCATGCTTTAGCCCATCACATCTATTACATTCAGAAATGCCAGCATAGTACCTAACACAAACACAAAGCCCTCATAAACAACTTGTAGGTCCCCAAACATCAGTGTTATCCATGCATGAAGCAATGATCAGCAAGTACTGTACCCAAGCAAGCTGCCGCTCCCACCATAGCATAAAGTCCTGGCGTGACGCAGTCTGCCCCAGGTCTGCACCAGTTCCTGAAGACAATCCAGTCATGATGGTGATATGCCAGCTGCTCTACTCCGATCCCAACCATCCTGCCAGCCATGGCTCCAACAGCCATGCTGGGAATGAAAAGACCTGAAGGGATCTTGAAAAAAATATAGACACATGAGCACCTTGACAAAAATGACTAGTAATGAACCTATTGAACAGACAGTTTATTATTAGTGGTAAGACACCTAGTTTCCTTATTAAATGCTAGCTCTGAAGGCCATAGCCTTTTGGCAGCCTACAGTGATGTTCCGCATGGTCTGAGATAGGTTTCTGCAGTGACTGAGTTTGTGTGGCCACACGTGTATTAATAGCCTTATAGAATTTTAATACATTTTTTAAAGTAATTTTGAATCCTACCTGCTGCATCATACTGAAATTGATAGATAAATGGTGTTTCTCAATAATAGTCTGCTTTTAAAGTCAAGATGCTTCTGGTTTTGCCTTTATTGCTTTCTCAGAAGGAAGTCAGGAGCTGCTGATGGTTCTGTCATGGGCTTGAGAATAAGCTTAACTGAAAATAACATCTTGATTTCAACCTCTATGACAGAGTGCTTTACAGTTTTATTACTACGCTTTCAGGCTAAATCAGACCAGATTTTAAATTAAATGTCAAATGCAGAATAAAAATTTAGAGAGAGGAGGCTTACTGCTCAGAGGCAGCTATTTCTTCATCTCAGTTTGCTATATATTTTTCAGGAATTTCCGTGAATCATTACCTTGTTGCCTGCTACACAGACAAGTCACAGCTAAAAAACAGGATTGAAATGAAAAAAAAGAAAATGAAAATTCACTTTGCCTTGCCTAAGTGCATTTCCTCTTAGATGTCAAGTGCACCTGTCAAGTTGGAGACAAATTTCCTGGTGGAGATCAGATCTGTTGCAAGGGCTTGCATGGAGTTTTTGTTGGTTTTAGAGAGGAAAGGTTGTTATATCTTTTTAATTCTGAAAATATACCTTGAGCTTCCTATACAACTAAATGAACAACCTCAGCATGGCCCAGGGGCATCAGGGCTGATAACAGCAGGAGCTACCTTCCCCACTATATAGTGTTAATGTTGTTGATAGTCAGACAGGGCCTTCTAGATTTGACGGGTAAAGCTTTTTTGCCAGTTCTTTTCCAGAACAGATGAAACTGTCAATTGCTTCTAATCAATTTTAAATATATGGAATAAATAAAGAACCACATATCAAACAAAGAACCAAACTCAGGAGTTTTTAGACAAATGAACAAGCATAACAACAACCAGCTGCCAGCCCCAGCACAAATCACTTTCTGCAGGGAAGGGCATCTCATTTCAAGTCCTCCTCCAGAAATGTTACACCTGTGCTTTTAAATTCCCACTCATTCTCCCTGCTCAGGAAATCAGCAGGATTCAGTCACTGGTCCTAAGCGACCTTCTACCATTCAGTAGTTCTTGTCATCAGGGACATCCCAAAAAGAGAAAACATGAAAGAAAAGCAAAACTTCAACAACATCCTACTATTTTGGGGGTAACAGTCCTTCTAGAAGATGGATCCTCAGTTCCAGCTCAGTTTTTGAGAGAAAGATGAGATGCTTTAGCTTTGAGTGTGGCATAACATATACTGTATAACTCAGAAAAGCTTCCCATCATCTGCTGCAATCAGATCCAGGACTAGATGCTCAGATAATGGGAGCTGTAGACAGACAGATATGCGTTTTATAGGGGCTCTAGCAATCAGACATATAAAACTCACCACAAACAGCTTTGCATATATTGAAAGCTTGGATAAATTGTTCTTGGACCTTTCATCACCATTTATGGGGAGGAGGAAGAATGGAAAGAAAAAGTTGCAAATCCAGAATAATCAAATGATACATCTGTCACTCCTCCCACTCATTTCCTTTTTTTCCCCAAGCTACAGTGCTTAAAAAGATTCAAAAGTAGAACTTTTCAGCTACTTTTCTATTTTTGTGAGGTTTTAAATGTGTCAATCAGTAAATTCAAAGCTATTACTTCCCTGAGCATAGCTGCCTTGAGGCACATCAAGACATTAACCCAAGAAGACAAACAACAATGTAAATAGTCCATATCCCTGCGAGAGCTGAAAGACAGCCACAGTGGGAATCATCTTGAATTTGCTTATTGGCAAGAATTTAAATTCACACCCAGGTTTCTTTTTCACTTAATAAAACTGCAGATGACTAGAAGGTGGAAAAGTAGGGCTCATCCCTTTGCTGCGACAGGGGCCCGCAGAGCAAGGTGCTGGCTGGGGGGTGAGCCAGCAGGCATGTCCACTACACCTCTGTGGCTGGGTGTAGGTCAGAGGCCCACAAGCCCTGCCAGAAAGACCACAGTTGCTGATGGCAACCCATCTATGCAGTGTGCTCACGACAGTTTCTCTGCCTGTCCCCAGTTTACCTTCATGCCAAAAGTGAATATCGTGATGACAATTTTAAACACCAAAGCCAAGGCGAGCTGCCACATGGCAGTGTAGACTCCAGGACCAGCAGGTCTGTCGGGAATATCATCCACCGGCCGGGTCATGTTTGGGTCATTGATATAGTCGCAGAGCTGTGAGGACTCCAGGGCACCGCAGTCATTGAAGAGCTCCGAGATCAGCTCACTGGTGCTCCTCCGGGTGTAGGGGTTGGGGTAGGCGATGATGGCGGTGATAGCTGTTATCACTATAACCTCCAGGACTGGGTATTTCCCCAGTCTGGTGGTTTTTCGCCTCCTGCACCAGGCGATGTTGCATCGGATAAAGAGGGTCCCCCACAGGCCGCCGAAGACACCGAGCAGGATGAAGGGGAAGAGCTCAGCCATGTACCAGGGGGTGTGGTACTCCACGTAGAACAGGACCAGACGGCTGTTTCCAAAAGGATTGATGGACCTCAGCGTGAAGGCAGCCACGAGAGCAGCAAAGAATGACCTCCAGAGGGTTTTTAGAGGAAAGTAGTAGCTGACCTAAAACCAAGCAGAGACTGTAAACACTTCACTGAGTGTGACAGAGGGTGTTTGCTTTAATTATTCACCAGAGCACTGTGCACAGTAAGCCATTGCTGTGTGTTTCATCTGTCACCCTACATCTGGCTTTACTGGGAACACCAGTCCTTACCGCAGCCAGGACATGTTCACAAAGGTATCAGAAAAGGCATTTTCAGATTTCAGATAGGGAGCAGCAACCCGTGAAATATTGATAAATCTAAATACAAAGTTGCTGGCTAGACACAATGAGATGGGTGCTCAGCAGCTCGGCCCATGCAGCACCATGGCGAAAGCTAGAGAAAGCTCAGCACAGTGATACACTTCCAGATTACACAATTTTGTTTGTTTCCAGAAAGCCAGTGCTCTTCTTTTACTCAGATTATGCTAAAATACCTGGCTATTTCTTATTACTAGAAATCAAAGATTATTTTTGCTTTAGAAGAAAACTAAGCATATAAATACTTGAAAAATAAAGAGGAATATTAGAAAAAGGCATCAGTTGAAAGTATATTTGTTGAAGCAAGTGAACTGCCAGGTCTCACCTCTTCCAGACTGAAAAGCACACCTCCAATCGGAGCCCCAAAGGCAACAGAAACTCCTGCAGCAGCTGCAGCCGAGAGCACCTACAAAGCAAATATTTATGTACAAGGCATGAGTCCTTTGAAACACCGAGTATCTGGACAGGGAAATTAAAGGTGATGTGAGCCAACCTCACCTCTCTCCTCTTCCCTTCATTCTTGCTGTACTTTGAGAAAAGGCTGCTGAAGAAGTTTCCGCAGCAACAGGCCACGTGGACTAACGGCCCCTCTTTCCCAAGGCTGAGGCCTGAAGATACCACCAGAACCAAGGTGACTGTTTTGATTAAAAGAGTCCACTTTCCCAGGTAGCCCCTAATAATGAACCCACTCAAGATGGTTTTTATCTGGAAAGCAGGAAGAACATATTGAAGAGCTGAAGAAACCTTTTCTACTCTGGAGTTAAACCCCAGCAGAGTTAAAAAAAAAAAAAATCACAGACTGCTTGAAAAGAGACAGTGATGAAGAGAAAGAAACCGTAGGTAGGGCAACTTTCCCACAGTGATAGCTGAGCAGGGGTTAAGCAGACCGCACTTTTACTGTTCTTATGGGTGGTCCTGTGCGCTGGTAAGGAGTCATACAGAGATCAATAGAAATACGAAACTGTGACATATCTCCTTGGCTTACAGGATCAGAGTTAAACTAGACCCAACTTTAACAAAGCAGAAAAAAGCAAATAAACAACCACAGACTTTTCCCAGTTAAAACAAGAAAAAAAATGTTGTAAATATTTGGAATGGCCATGCCATAAAAGCATGCAAGTATTATGAAATGAGAAAGTCCAAGAGACCTTATTTTTACACATTTCCTCTTAATTTTGCATGTGAGTGGCTAGACTAGAGCACAATGCACGTGCATGACACACAGGCTGCAGGGTGGGATTTGGGTTTGGACTCTGGCCCTGGAAATGGACTGGAGCTAAACATCACCTCACAGGAGAGATTTACCACTCAGAAACCAGATTTACAGTTAACTATGAAAACTTTTTAAAAACACTTACAGATATATCAAATATGTAATGAACACACACGTGACTACTTTGAAACATGGAAATGATTAAATATTTCAAATTATTTGTGGTGGGTTTTTTTTTCCTGATTGGCTATGAAACAATTGGATGCTTCTTCTAGAGATGAAGAAAAAAAGTACTCCCAGATTTCTCAAATTTGGGCTGTTGATTCTGTCTGCCATATTCCTAAGTAATAATCCCAGTGGTTCTATAGCACTTTTAACAAAAGACTGCCCCGATTTCAAAAATTTTAAGTAGCTATGCTGCTTGAATTACAGGGTTCCTCATTTTAACAGCTTAAATAGGGACTGAGGCTCAATATGAAAAATATTGAAAACCAAGTAAAGGTTTTGGCTGCCATAATGCTCTCATGCCAGCATAAAATTGTGTGCAAGGACAGAATTTGCAGAAGATGGACAGCCAGACACTTTTCAGGCATCCCAAATGACGGACATCTAGCATCTTCAGTAGCTTAGGAAACCTTACCTTTGTAGCCTTCCCTCTTTATTTTATTTTGGTTTTATTTAAAGCCTAACCTAGAAAATGACTGGCTTTGTAACTGTCCCAAGTAATTTCATCCAAGGAAAATTCTATATAATCTTCTAGTATGTGCTTCAGCCACAAAAACTTGGAGTCCATAAAGTGATGACTGGGAGCTGTTGATTTTTAATTCAAGCTCTGGTAATGAAGAAGTATGTACATTAATCTGTCACAGTGGCATTTGAACATTTTCTACTATGAAAAATTTAGATGGGCACCTAAAAGGCATGTTAGACAAAGGAATGAAGGCAGATGAGATGGAAAGACAATCTTCTTGATCCTATGCTATCTCATAGTACAGTTCTGGAATGGGAGAAGGCAGCAAATTATCTTTTCTTGGTTTTGTTTGGTTTTTGGATAGTCATCCACAAAGAGAAACTCACCTCTGGGATTCCAGAGCCACAGGCATAGGGAGCAAATACTCTGACCAGGGAGACTGCCAGGAAAGCAAAACATAGAGCCCACATAATGTATAGAAAATAGTTTAGAATGTAAGCACTTGCACCCTAGAAAAATAACAGTAACAAACATTGTTAGACAAATGCAGGTTGGTAAATCTCACGCTTCTACTAGTGATCATGAGGGCATGGAGCCTGGTCTTTTCATTTACATGCTAGGTGCTGCTTTTCCTCAAGAAGGACAAATGGCTTTATATACTCCAACAATTTTATTACTCCTGGAACAAAGCAGCATACTAACATATACCTAACCCAGTCCATACAGTCTGTTTGCAAGGGACCCAAACACCTTAAACAGAGCATCTTTTAAGCACTAAAAAATTAAGTTAACTACAAAAAGTTCCAAAACGTCAAACAAATCTGTCATAAAGGCAAAAGTAATTGGTGATAAAAAAGCACCTAATGAAGGAATCTGCTGTTTCATCCCACGGTGGGTGACAGGGGATGAGACCCTGATACATCTTTTTCTGAGGGCTGGTATTCAAAGCTCAGCTCTCCAGGCAGATGCCGATCTTTTCAAACAACATCCCTGTGTATATCAGTAGCCAGTTTGGTTCACAAATGGGAAGGGTAAAATCATAAATAAATTATTTCCTTTGATATGATGCTATCTATGATAGGGTTGAAAATCATTTGAAAAGACAATAACTTGGCAGATCCCACTCAGACACATCTCAGTCATTTTTGCCCTGATACATTAAAAGCATTCCAGTCAATAATAAAACCTATCTTCAAAGTGAATATCTTTACTGACAGAATGGAAATGCTAATGATCATTAGCAATGGTTGACTGTGCAGTGCCATAGTGAAAGCATAGTCAGTAGTCACCTTCAAGCTTTCTACCTGTCTCTAATGGTCAAGTCAAAACTGTTGTTAAAATTGGCCTTAGAATACCCTTCCCTCCTCACAGGCATAATCTTTTAGATTAATTTCAAAAACCCCACCTACACAGACAAAAGAGAATCTAGTCAGAGGCATCAAATTGACATAAGGAGCTTAAGCCTTCAAACAAACTCCTCTAGCAACGTATCACTACAGAATAAAAAACAAGATGAACCTCAGCGCATGAATTGGTATGAATCCTTCACCTCTAAGTGAACTCTTCCTACCGGATGCAATCCCAGCTGCTCAAGAACATCGGGGCCCCTGTCTTTGCTCTGCAGGACAGCAGCCTGGATATCAACATTATGATAAATCAAGTAGGAAAACAGGCATTAATCAGTTGTATCGTGTCTTCAGTTAACAGAGCTGGCCAGGCCCAGTTCCCAGTCATAAAAAAACTAGAGCTGAGAAGTCTCCCTGTTTGCAAGCCTGCAAGGAATCAACTTTTAATGGTATGAGTGCTTGCTAGCCTCATTTTCCAGGTCTCTGCCCAATTGAAAAGACAGTAAGAGAGCCACTGCCCTTGTCCTTATGGATATATTTGGAAGAAGGGCAATTTGTTAAGGTCCTCTTGTGCTTGCTGAAGTTAGCAGATGGCGTTGCTGCTAACAGCAGAAGAGCAATACGATGCCATCCCCCAATGCCCTGAGACTAAGAAGTCATGGATCCCATGCTTACAGTGATTGACATCTGTCTGTAGTAACCATGGATCTTTGTTGCTACAGCTGAAGACGGTCTCATTTCCTCATGAATGTCTTCTTCGAGTGCTTTCAATTACAAACAGCTATGGCAATATTTACTCATCCTCTAGAGAAAACTCTGGATATGTTGCCCCAGGGCAAAATTCTCCTGTCAGTGTGAACGTGGAGTAACTCCAAAGAAGACCAACGCCGTCACAGCAATTTGGCCCTACAATGTTGAGTGAAAGCTATGTTTTGCTTCTAAATTCATTAGAGTCAAATTAACTTTGTTTCTTTTTACTTCCTCTTCTTTCACACCTCAGAAGTCACATGAAAACTATGTCATCTTGTTACTGCAATCACAAATACACCTACAGCACTGTGGCAGGACCCCAGAAGAGTCTATATGGCCAGTTCAGACTTACCCCTTGGGACAACTCTCATTGTTACATTTTCCAGATATCTGGCATTCTGCAGGTCCAATTGCAGGAGTTTCTAATGATTAATAATAAGAAAAGCTTTGGGAAGTGAAGTAGTAGTAACTCAGTATAGCAAATGGTTCATTTCTCATTCATTACATGCCATTACTAAGGCCCTGAATCAGTAAAAGTCTCAAGCACATACACTGGAATCAGAGACCAAAAACGTTCATCAGCAGAGATGATTCTGCCAAGACCTTTTCCACTAGTGGCTCATAGGACTCACCCTGGCAGCAATAGTAATGGAGCATGCAGGAGAATTGAGCAAAACTTTGTATTTTAGTTTGCAAGACCTAGCAGTATTTCAGATCTAGTGTCAGTCCAATTTAGGTAAAAATGGAGCACAACTGAAAACAACCCTCACAAACTCAGTATGCTGAAATAAAACATATCCCTTAGGATGCCATCCATGGCTGACCAATGCTTGTTTTCTCCAGAGGTGGAGAGCTCTATTCTGACTTGACTTGGGATCTCACAGCTTGCAGACTCCCTCCGGTGGACATTCCAAGTTGGGAAGTGGGTTCCAGGTGTAGAGGGGCTTCCTTGTCTTGCAGGTCTCAGCTTCATGACAGGAGATGCAGAAGCCCTGGGATGGGAATCCAGTCCATTGCTGGATCCAGTGTCACCAGCCATGGAAGACACAGGGCCCTTTTTCCTCTGCTTTGCATAGATGTGAGGCTCCAGAAATGGGGTCCTCAGCTCCAGTGAAGTTGAGGTTAGGACCAGCCTGGATCTGCAGAATAGGGAAGCTCCAGGTCACCAGATATTGGCTAGTGATCTAGCTGAAGGGGATGGCATCTGATATGCTTTAACACACCCACTCCCAGTAAATTTGAGGTTTTGAAACCCTCTTGCATCAAAAAACTCTTCACCTACTCTTTGGTAGCAGTTCAGGACCAGAGGGATGAAGGTTATCATTGGCCTACAAAACAGTGGTTAGGGAAGAAAACATAGCCTAGTATGTTTCAGATGTGCTATTATGTTTTCCATAGTAATTTATAGCAAGACTCTGCTTTGGGCTCATTTTATAGGAGGACTAGAAAACGTTTTTCAAGAGATGCTATAGGAAATGTCACAATTCTCAGTGAGAACATATGTACAGGGTTTATCACAACCATATATGGGCAAAACCACAAGGAAGAACTGATCTGAGTTTTAGTCCTCAAAATGTCAAACTGAGTTGTCTACAATGACAAAGAGTCACAGGCATGCATAAGAAAGAAGACACATCCGACCAGAGTACCTTTAGGGAAACTGTTCCAAGGACTGTCTAAAATGTGCTCAAAATTAGTCCTTCTGTCCACTGTGTATTTTACAGGGCTGTTACCCAAATATCAGGCACAAAATGAAGCAACATACAAAAAAAAAAAAAAAAAAAAAAAGGCAAAATTATCCTGAAACGTAGTCAAATTCAGTGTATTTTGATCCCTCCTACAGTCCTCTACAGCTCCAGGAACCATGCAAACTTGCCCATATCATAAGCCTTTTGCTGCAAACCAGAATTTTTACTTTCCATATTCACATTTTTGTTGGGCTTTGCCTGGGATTTCAATGTAACAGTAATGGACAGCTGTATTATTAATATTTACAGCATCGATCAGGCCATAGCAGCCAGAAGCCCACAGATCTTGGAGGCCCATTTGTTTTGAGAAGAGCGTAAAACCAAGCCAAGATTAACCTTTTTTTTCCACTGTGCCACTATACAAGGGGGTGAGAAGCCCAATTTGAATACAAAGTGAGTAAAGTTTCACAGTGCCCACCCTGCTGATACCTTTCTTATCGGCCCCAGCATACAACAGTCATGACTGCTGATTTCGAGTAGCAGGTGAAAGCAATAAATTTCCTCAAGGATATGCCCTGTTCATATATCCCAGCCTTTCAGAGTAACAGAATGTCAAACACATGCACAGGATTTCCAAATCCCATAACAATTGTAACATTTTCCTCTTTTTTCCCTTCCCACATTTTTTTGTTCTCTTAAATTACAACATCGTCCCCAGTCCTGCAACTTTATACCAGGGTAATATTTCTTCACTGTTACAAAGACACAACCACCCAAGCCATCTGTTGATGAAGACCAACGTGAACCTAGCAAACTTCTGGCAAAGGGAACTGTGGACTGGCAACTGTGCAGAGAGATTTGTGCCTGCGATCAAATGGCGGGAATATTCAGGAACAGTGAGCACCCCTCTACTTTCACTACAGTTAATTAGAACTATGGAAAACTGGGCTATACATATTCACAGATGCTCTCATCTGGTACTACTTGTGCTGTAAACCTAAAGCGGCAACTGAAGGGAATGTGAATGACAAACTTGTGCGGCGATGAACGCGCCCTCAAATACCTTCTGCAGGATGAGACCACCTCCACACTGGGGGAAGATTCGAGACAATCTCTCCAAGTCACCCACTTTTTAATTGCTTGGCTGGAGATGGTTTCTCCCATAGAAGTGTGTATTTTCCTCTCCTATTGTTGACCAAACTGCATTACCAGATATTTTTTTAAAAGCCCCATTACATATTTAGGCCAGTTCTCTGCAAAGCCACGTTCATCCCACCCCCATGTCATATTCAATTTTTGTCATATTCAAGTCATCTGTAGAAATGGTGGGGAGGGGGGAGTCAGGACAATAATTCTGCCAAAAAAATTCAAGTTGTGAAGGGATCAATATTATTCAATACTTTGAACAGCTTAGGTTGAAAATAAAATGTCCTTTTCATATTTTTTATAGAAGTATCATCTGCTAAAAGGAGTACAGAAAGGCTTCTTCTGATGTCTTCAAAGCAAAACTTTTACCTGCTTTGCTTTGAAACAACATTCTTTGTATTTAAAATTACTGCAATTAAAAAAAAAAAAAAAAAGATAGGAAAAAAGTTCTTAGTATGTAAGCTTCATGTCAGTCCAGATCAGCATTTTCCCTTCCTGTCCTCTCCCCCTGCAAATTTTTCACTTTGGCCATCTCCCAGGGAGCACATTATTTCCCCAGCTTTCGGCACTAGCTAAATATTTTGCTATCTGATAGAGAAACTGATTGCAAGGACATAATAAGCCATTCTTACACAGCTCCCACTACTACTCACAGTATTTGAATACATAAAAAGCATCTGCAATCCTGAAAATTTCCTCTTAAATGTATTTGGCAGGGATCATCTTTTTCGTCCCATAAAATTGTGTTTAAAAGAAAAAAAAATGGATAGCAGCTCAGGTCCCCTGGTGATTATGTTATGAGTGTTATGAAACACTTTTGGTTTAATACTGATAAAAAGAGAGAGCGATCTCGCAGTTTTCCAATTTCCATCGCACATGACACTGAAACAATAGGACCTCTCCCAAGTTAAGCAGATATTGCTTGTGGAAATGTCTTTTTTTTTTTTTTTCCAGCGTTCTCAGTTCATTACTTTCTCTTGCAGAGAAACTCTCCGGAGGGAACATCAGCAAGTATGAAAAAAGGGCATTCCTTGGCCTGCCGTGACCCCAACCTAATCAGGTCTCCCGTACCTCAGACTGGCTTACAAGAAGTTCAGACCATTTCTGCCACTGGGGACATTTGTCCCTGTCATCGAATGTAGTTTCATTAGACGTCCAGCAGCACTGCTCGTGGCTGTACCAGAAGGCAGACAGGCAGACACCCTCTTTCAGGTCTGTCATCCAATCCACAGCTAAATCTATCACTCCGGCTAATGTGCCTGGAAAAAGAAATGCAGAAAAAGAAACCGAGGCATTAAAAAATACAAAGTCACAAGGAAAATATAGCAACAGCAAAAACTCATGATTTGGGGAAGCAGCTGCAACGTAAGCATGAACCTAAACGATTCTACGATTCTATGATTCTATGAATATGCCAAACACATGGGGGTAACAGTGAGTTTGCAAAGAAACAGCCACACCAACGTGTTGTCTGACCTTCAGTGTTCTCTCAGGAAGCTTTTATTTTAAATGTTATCATATTCATACTGACCGATTCCCAAATAGGGAAGGCATAACTGATGCAGGGCCTGATCCTGCAGTCTGTCCCAGGCAGGTGCACCACTGACTGCGATAAGCAGGACTTCGTGCGGGGTCTCTATACGCATACTAAGCTGCAGGTCTCAACCCACGCCGTATTTCCGGGGTAGGGGCGGAGGAGGATACGTATGTTTTCCTATAGCCTTACTGGTCCTAACGCAGCAACCTTTTCGAAGGATGATTGCAGTACAGAAACAATATGGATGCCAAATTCTGACTTACCAACTTAACGGAATCGGGTTCTGGATGTGTACCTTGATTAGCAATCCAAACACGCAGAATAAAATTATCCTTCAAATCCTCTCTGTACCAAACAAACCCTTATTCCAGTTTTTCCCCAGTAATTACACGGAGCTACAGTGACACCCGGTGGCCACCGGACACAGACAAGAGAAAAATTGACGTGGCCTTATACAAAACAGAAGATCCTGCTTTTCTAGGGCATTTGCTCATGAGCAACGATACCCTGCCCCTGCCCCAGCACCAGCACCCGCAGCGCAGATGCGTCCTCACGAACGCAACACCAGCAGCAACGGGGAGGCTGGGAGCAGCCAGAACACAGAAAGGCAGACCTGCCTTCAGTCCCTGTGTCCATAGTTTCTAGAAGGCATTAAACCACCAACTTATAAAAAAGTCATTTACTGTTTTCCAAACCCCTCTTGCGTACAATGGAAAGTAGAAGTCAACAACATTTTTACTGGTAAGCATTAATACAATTTCAGGAAACCGGCAATGAATTTGAACAGAATTCATCAGTGCATTTCAGTAGGACTAAAACTGAAAAAATATTTTGGAAAAATGCAAAATGGCTTGGTTTTATATTTCCAAAATTTTTAGCTTTGTGGCTCCTGCTAAGAGTGCAATTATGTGAAGCAGGGCTGGGGGCTGCTCCCCTTTCCCCTAGCAGCTGGGTTCAAGAGCTGGTTTATTTGACCTGGAACTAAAGTTTTCTGCTTTTCATTTCTGTGAAAGAGGAAAGAAAATTCAGGTAATTCTGGCATGTGTAACCTGTTTTTTATTCCACAGAACAGAAAAACCCCACAACTGTTCACAGAGCCTTACACATAAGCATGTCTTCTCGCTCTCTTAAGAAGGATATTTGTCACCAGACTATCAAGCGATGTGACTCGGCTAGCAGTGAAGAATTTTAGTTGTATAGGAATAATCTGAAGAAATATACAGATACACTAGACAAGATCACAAAAAAAGGCTGCAGCAGGGAGTAATGATATAGGTACCAATTATTTTATTTCATGAAGACCTTGGCTTGCTCTTGCTTAGCCTTTTCCATTTTCCCAAGCTTCTATGGAAACAATGAACCATATTCTTAGATGATGATAAATCACTGTGTTGCTACTAACATCAACGTGCGTAGCTTACTGAGTTTTGCAGTAAACTGTAAATTCTCCTCCAATTTTCTGAAATTAAACTTTTTAGTTTCATTTAGGAAATAGTACAAAAAATCCTCAGCCCTTGGCCACGAGCACCAAATGCTATGCCTCTTATATCTCTTGATGGACCTTTATCATCCTCTGCAGTTACGCCAATCTTCAAAGCTCAGATCACACTTAATCAGCCAATTGAGTATTAATGCTACCTAGCAGAAGGTGCAAAGGAGGGCAGGCTTTTGATTGTTTTTCCCCAATAAAATTAATAAACAGAGTGAGGACCAAACATTCCATTCTCTAATAACAAGCTCACATGCACCACAGCGCCTCTAGAAAAAAGAATCCCTTTTGCCAAATGCTTTGGGATCCACATGAGGAGAACGTTACATGCTCTACAGAGAAGAAAATCTTGCAGGGTAATAGTGCAATAGTTAATGCTTCACAAGCCAAGTCACAAGGGCTAGAATTTTTCCAAGTTTTGAATCTCTGCAACTTTAAGTGAAATTAATAGAAGCTGCAGTGTTCAGCATCTCAGAAAGTCAAGCCTTTAATTTCTGGTGCTTACCATGGCTGTCTAGACACGTCACTGCACCTCTGCAATATAGCAGAAGTTTATTTGCCTACTTCTCCATCAAAGAAACTGAACTTGTTCCCTCTTCTGTGTAACCTCCTGCCCAGAATGAAAAATAATGAAGCACTCCAAAGCCAGGAAATGCTGAACTTCATTTTAGGTGTTAGCCTTTCACCTCTCCTTCTCTTTTGGTTGATGATGGCCAGTACTCATCCTTCACAAAGCCCTAATGAGAATGCTAAAAATTTGCTTTGAAAACATATTTTTCCCAATGCATCGGTGCCAGAAAACTGCATCACCCAAGTGACATGGCACTGAATTACAAAGGGGATTTTTGCATATCCAGCTCCAGTACTGGAGCATTTCAGTATTGGTACAATAGCCCTTTTTGTCACATAGCTTTAGAAAACACAGACTCTTTTGCTGATCTTCTGTAAATAGCATATACCTTCGGTTGGCTAGTAATGGTTAGGTTGAGGGATGCCCACTGGTTTGTAGGCAGGATGGGCAAAGTAAAAACTCAGAATTCCTTGAAAATGAGTAACTAAAAATTTGGCTCTCACACCAAAAATTTTTAGGCTCATTTCCCCATACATTGCTTTGTACATGAGTGAGGGCTATTGCCAAATGGGATGGTCCTCTCCTTCCTCCCTCTATCAGCATCTTTCTGTCAGCAATATTTTGATTGCTTGCAGCCCTGTGGTGACCAACCCTGCTGAGCCTGCCGATCAACTGAAAACTAATCTGGCCAAAACCCATCTTTTCCGCCAAGCCAGTTCCCAGATCCACCTGCCCTGTGCAGCTGCACATGCACAAGGCAACAGGGTCTGATGGCAGGGACATGGGAGAGCAGAGATTACTACTTTTGGCCACATCAGCTTGTGCTGGCTGTGGAGGTGCAGCCTTTGACGTGTTGCAAAACCTGAAAGAGTCAGTTGACCAAATCGGTGGTATTTAGGCTTCTAGATCAGCTACGCTCACTGTAGACTCCTGGGCCTAAGCAACTCTTCCAAGCGTCTTTGGAAACACGTGGAGGCCCCTGCCATCCCCTTCCTCAGGAGTCCCACCTTGCTGCCCTCCATACCCATCAAGGGGGCAGCAGGGGCAGGCTGTTCCACAAGACTATCACACCTAGATGCTACTCCTGCTGCTTTCCCTCTCCTCTCCCACTCCCTGCCACCCCCTCTGCTTGCCTCTGTTGATGCCTGGACTCAGCTGCCCAAAAGCTCTCCCAGTGTCTGTGCAGCTGAGCCAGGCTGCTCCCTCTGCCTGTTCAGCAGGGGAAGAGAGACCATGGAGGATGCAGGCTGGTCCACGCAACCCCGTGTGACTGTGCAGGTGCCCTCGGGGCAGGCTGCCTTCTCTGAGCAGGCGATATTTCAAGTAGAGAAGGAAATGACATGAAGTGCCTCTTGACTGCACCACTAACCTCACCTCCTCCCTCCCCAAACCTGGTTAAGAAACCTCATCCACTCATCAATAATCCCCCCACTCATCAAAGGCGTGTTGACCCCTCGCTGAGGCTGAGATGGTGACTCTCCATCTTTGCCCTGTCCCAGAAACACTGGAGGCACAGAGCACATGTGTCATTTCAATGGGAGGCAGAAAAAGTCTACAGAGTTCAGCCCAAATCATGAGCACACAGGTAATTTTTGTTCTCCGGATGATTCACAAGTCCTTGCCCCAGTTTAAAAACAGATTAATTTGATTTGACTCTGAGGTAAAATATGTTGCAACCTTGTCATTGAAAAGGTTGCAAAAGCTAATACAGCAGCAGCTTACCCTCCATCTCTGTTCCCAAGCTAGACGTACCAGCATTAGAGCTTATCATAGGTCAGCAACTCTAGCTTTCAACAACCTTGAGGATTTCAGAATAAGGTTTCATTGCAAACTGGAACTGAAACAAACATACTGTGATATTTTTACTGAAATGGAAATGAGTGAATGTATAGCACATTGTCTGTATGAGGTTTACTGACCAGCTTGTGGGAGGTCACTAGAGTCCTCAAGGACTTGCTCTAACTTTATTTGCAAGCAGGATTTTCCATCCCAGATGAGGCCAGCTCTGGCCTTCAGACAGGGTTCAGCAGCCCTGGTAGTACATGGTCTATCAGACTCTCCTCCCATTTCACATTTCCATCAAAGCTTTTGTGAAAACAAGTATATCTCTATGAAAGAATATAATTTGCCAAAAATGTCACTTCAGCAACATTTTCTCAAGAATTTCCCCAGTACTTCTGAGGCTCCTGAACAAATTGTAATAAACTTATTAACTTGACAGTTGGTCAGCAGGATATTCACACCATTTGGAAATTGTGAAACTTTACACCATGCTTTTACCAAGCAGCGTGATACAAGAGCACCCTGACATCACTGAAAAAGCATAAAAAATGGCAGCTGTTTCAACTTGGTAATACAAGTACAGCTTTCCAAGTTGGAAGATGTGCTAAACTGAGCAGAAGACAGGAGCAATTTGGGAAATTAATGAATTTGCCATCTGAGTTTGAGCCAGCTGTTAAATATGTAATGTCTGTCTGGCCTGGAAGCAGATCTGAAGCTGAGTCTGAAACCGTATTTTCCCTTCATGCATATATAAAGACAATAACCTGGTGGATATAGCAATTTACAAAGCTCTGCTTTGAGAGTCCACAACCAACACTTTCCCCACAACATACTATGTACTTGCAGAATTAAAGTAAGTGAAGACAAGAAAAAAAAAAAAAATCCTAGCAACAAAATTGACTTCTGTGAATCAAAGATTCAGAAAGTCAAAGTAGTCCATTGAGTGTAAAGCGCTCAGATGCGTATTTCCAAAAGCAACAGAAAAATCCCTCTACTGGAGAATAACATTTTTTCTAGGTCAGCACTCAGCAGGACACTTTGCAAGTGGGTATTTTTATTAAGCATTATAACTGCATGGATACATAGCTGTCTTTTTAGCTTGAAACATCAATGGAGAGACAATGAAGTAAAAAGAGAAGCAGATGGCACTGCAGCAAATGGGTGAGATAGCGTTACAGTTATGCCCAGAACTAACACACACGTACCTGCCAGTAGTCCTATGAGAAGCATTACAACCCATCCTGACCAGGCATCCAGCAAACTCTTGATGAACTCCCATATGGATTCCTTACTTTTGCTTGTAATCTGAAATGAAACATATATATATAGATATGTTGCTGATTCAGGCTGACATAGTTTTAGTGTATAATGTTTAAAACGAAAAATTTTTAACATCCTAGAAGATGTATATAATTTCTCTACTCTCTACTCCCCCCAGTCCAAATCACTTTTCAGAGCTGCTCTGCCAATTAAGTTGCTGGAAGCCCTTTCATATTTACAAACTCAAGACATACCACATCCATATTTTTAGAAATCCTCCTCAAGTCATACAACAAGGTAGGAAGCTATAAATTTGGAAAACTGCTTGTTTTCCTCACCACCAGCATGGCTGTAACCCAGGGATTGCAAAGCATCAAAGCCGAACACCTTTACCTTTCTATGGCGGTCAGTGTCACGTGATTTCTCCCGCAGCCAGTCGATGGTGTGGAAATCTTCGTAAGTCCCAACGTCGGGGAAAGGCTCGTCCAGAAAATCCATCAGGTTGCCAGAACCATTCATGTCTCCTGCATTGACCATATTAGGGTCTATATGTAGAGGAAAAGCAAGTATGTCAATAAATTCATGCAGCTTTGCCAGACATTTCAGAATCAAGTTTTCCAAAGTACCTCCAACAAACCACGAAGTCAAGAGAGCATGAGTCAGTAGTCCTGGTGGGCACTTACTGAAACCTATGCACTGCCACTAGAAAAAGTATTTCGCTGAAGATTACTTCAACAGCTTAGCAAACCCTAAAAAGCACATACAAAAAGCACAGTGTCCAAGTGCAGAAATACCAGCTTTCCTGAAAACAGAGCCCCAGAACCCAGGATGTTTCTGGGCTTTTTCTGCAATGATACATCCTGATCACATGTCGGAAGAAGTTCCCTGCCTGCACGGAAGTTATCAAGTAGGCAAGGTCACCAGCTCAGAAAACAAATGATAATACACTGGAATTTACCATTCATCATGAACTGCAGATTTTACATGGTGCCATTAGTCATAACACTGCAGTGTCATCTAGTTTTGCATGCTAGGAGTAGGACTGTTCTTGGAAGAACCTGAGTGGGTACCTTCTGTCCCATACACAAACTGTCCAGATTTGCTTTTAAGAAAGCAGGGGAAGAAACAGCCACCACATGCCCTGCTAGAGCACAAGAGGAAATACAAAGATACCTATCCCGAAACTATAACAAGCAGTTACCAGAAGCATTTGATAGTTAAAAAGGAGATGAAAGTAGGCTGTGAAATAATATACACTCCAGAGTGTGGCACACAGACTGAGTGGACATTTTCAGCCCAGAAGTTTTTGGGGACGTGCTCTCTGGGTTTACAGACTACAGATATGAAAGCAGAGAAACATCCATGTAGGCTCTGAAGCCCTGGGAACTATACCTTGTTCATGCAATCCACATAAGCAAAGCATGAAGAACTCATAACCACCGTACCTCTCTTTTCCACAGAGAGCTCAGCAACATCTGGCTAGGTGTAAAAATGACTGTTACCTCCTTCAAAGGTCAGGTCCCAAAGTAGTCACTAACATGACAAGCTCCAGAAATGGCTGACATCATTCCCGATGAGAGAAGCCTTTAGTAGCATGAGAATCTATTAAATGAAGCAGTTTAGGCACATAGGGTTGGATTCATCCAACTTAATTTCAACCATCTGAAAGTTTGGTGTTTGGACCATGAGAACCACCTAGGCTACCTCTAGAGACAGAGAAAGGTGGTGTAAGGGCAGCAGAGTGCCTGATCCTTTAAAGGTATCTGGTCAAGGACCTTTTTCAATGCAACAAGGGATAATAAGAAAAGGAGGGAGCCACGAGCAAGAACATACAGGGACACAAACCTGATGCAAATGATAAGGGAGGCGGTGATGGGAACCAAACCTGGTCAGTCACCCTCACTGATGAGGGCACTTGGGAGCATGAGAATGTCTATTCCAGCGAGGCTGTCTGACTGGGGACCTTGTCAATTGGGAAACTGTGGAAAAAGGGGGAAACCAGAAACAAAATACACAGAGACACAGACCTGGCAAAGCAAACATGGAGATAGTGTCAAGAAACAAACCTCATCACTCACACTAACTGAAGGGCTATTAATTGTGTATGCATCTCGAGATACATGCTCAGCTCTGCTACTGGTTGAACCTGCACATGGAAAAGTGCCAGCCATGTCCCCCAGAGTGGGCAGAGACCCCGGGTCCATGGGCCGGGCTCCAGTGGCTGGGCAGGAGGGTCCTGGGCCACGGCAGCTGGAGGAGGCAGCCGTGCGCTTCTACTTCACTTTGAACAAAGTGTTGCTTTAAAGAGCGATCAATCCCATCCGTTCTAAAATAGGTGCTGGGGAAATGGGGTCTTCCAGAGAGCGCCTAGGGTTTGGAATCTGAAATGGCAAGCCTAAAATAAACAGCTATCAGGGGGTTACAAGAAAAAAAAACACATGAAAACCCATAAGAAAAAATGGGGACAGATACAGACTTTAGGGGTTTTATAGAACTGACCCTGCAGAGCCTGTAGCTCCTTGACAGACACAAGGTAACTTTTGCAGGTCACCAATGAGGCTAGCATGGTACTAACAGCTGCTACCCACTCTCCTCCATCCGGTATGGAAACGTGGATTTCACGAGTAAAGAGTTTGGATTTTTGACTCTATGAGGAAATCTCCCAATTCTGTAATCAGAACAGGCAAAAACGTGGCAGATGATAAACTTTTCATCAACTGTCCACAAACTCTGCTGCTCTTCTCGGCCCCCTTTATTTACTGCCTTTTTTCTCCCCTCTCTCCATTTTCAACTGTTTTACTTGAATCCTCTCCATTTAATTTTTTTCCTGGTGGTGAATTTAGGGATGTAGCAAGTGTGAATACTCAGCTTTATCAGTGTCTGCTGTTTGCACTCCACCAGGTAGGACTTTGGACGACTCAGACAATGCGCTCTGCACAAGCAGCTGAGAAAAGCATTATCTTACAGGCAACCAGCAGGTCACCGTTATAATTCTATAGAAGCACTTCTATAGGAGAAGAAATCGAGTAATCTCCAAGCACCGTGGCATGTTTTTCTGAAAGAGAATCAAGCAAGGGAGTCGCAGCCCTGGGAAGGAAACCAAATGCAGAGCAGGTGTCCCACACGGCGCTGCTGAGCACAAATAAGCTGCCACAGGATTGAAGCGATTTAAAAAGCAGCAGTTAAGAGGAGTGACAATTGAAAATAGCAATACTTAGCCAAACAGATCATGAGAGCACGCTCCTACATTTGCTAAGGGAAATGAGAGTCTGAAGGTGGGATGCTGTGGCTGACACCAGGGAGCTGAATTTGCAAGCGGACCTTTAGTTCAGTGTCTTGTAAACCATGACCAAGGACTGGAATGGGAAGCTGAAATGAGGTGACAGGATTAGACTGTGCCATTATTTGTAACACTGTGATATTCTGCAGATCATTTGCTTCAACCTATGCTTCCCATACAGCAAAGAAGGACCTGTAAAGAACATGCAGTTCAGGCTGCTTGCCTGCACAAGGTAGCCCCCCCTGCTATATAAACAAACCTGTGGGAACTCTTGTGCTGAAAGCGTTGGCAAGTTTTCCTTAATGCTACAAGAAAACTACCCAACATGATAGTTATATCACATAAAAAATAGCTTTTTAAGTATGTTGTAAATGCCCAGCACATGACAGTACTGTGATGGATAATACCAGGCCAGACCACAAGTATGTAGGATAATTACAATCTCAGCCTGAATCTACCCCAAAAATACGCGCTACAGAACATGTCCAGGGAGAGAAAAATGTGCTAGAGACCACAGGGCTATGGAAGACCAAGAAAACAAACAAACTTTGAACTCTAGGTAGCATACCAATACCTGGAAATTGCAGCTAGATGGATAATTATTAGCCTTAAAGTTCACTTCAGGTACCACACCTTTGAAAGCAGAGATGCGATATCAGATTATGTAGATCCCAATTCTAGTAAATAAAACCTGGCTACAGCACTTCTGGACTGAGTACTATAGAGTTCCCATCTTATATCCTAGCACTAAGCACCATGAGTATCACTTACCTTCTCTTTATTTTACATTTATTTATTGCACCTTACTTTGGCATCTGAAACAATCTCCAAAGTTTATTTCAGGATAAGCTAACTTGCCCTCTTAGAGATGCCAGCAGAACTAGAGCCTTACACAAATAACTCAGTCACAGATATTTTAATTTAAAACACACAGGTTAAGGGCAAATTAACCTCATCCAAACATGAATTGTAGGCAGATATACTGCAGCAATCCACTCTGATGACGGCAGTTGTCATTTGTGGTGCGAGTTTTCTCATCTGGCATGAGAAATCTGCACTAGACTCTGGACCCTAAATCTAGACTCCTTTCATAGCTGATGAGGGGAGGTAAACTCTATTCAGATGCAATTTGTCTGATGTATTTTACACATCTACATTAGAATGAGACAGATTGTTTCCCCAGAAGTGCTAGTTTCTGTTCACTGATTACAAAGAGATGTCAGAGGTAGACATCCACATCTCATCAAATGAGTCTGACACTACCAATTCAAAAGAAAACATTGCAATACCATTACATGCAGAATTAATAACAAATGCAATTCATAGCTGCTCCTAACACCTGAGCATCTAAGAGATTTGGATACTCTGATGGAGCTTATATACACTGAAAGGTGTTGGATCTTGCTGAGCAACTGCTTGACATACGTATTTTGTCCCTTTGTTGTTCTATGTTCTTGCTGTCCTTTCCACTACTTTTCCAGATGCTGATGCAACACAATTTGTGTAAGGGCAAATGTTTCCTGCTTAGTCCCCTATTCTTTTCCTAATAATTCCTGGCATTCCATCAGTTTGTCCAAGGGCAGACATCGAACGTTTTCACTGAGCAGTCTGCTATGACTCCAGGCTATGCTCCATGAGAGGCAGCAGACAGTTTGGAGTCCATCATTCTGTGGTTTCTTAGGGACATTTTCCCCATTGCTTTGCCTCTATTGACTTTGAATTACATCTGCCATTTTATTCCCCGCAATTCAGTAGAGAGCCTTCTTCAGCTCTTCACAGCGAGCACTCACTTTTCCTGAATAGCTTAGCATAACTACAACTGAATATTTTTGTCAACATTCTGCTTTAATAATTGTAAAGGTTCTTGCTAAAAGCTGAACGAGGAAACAAAGAAATCTGATTGAATGACATATCTCCTGAACTCAAAAGAGTTCCTCCTTGGAGCCTGGTTAGCAGATTTCCCTAGATTTAGACCCATGTCAGACTACTGTGGTCCCGTCGACGGAGCAAGCTCCTGGCAGGGATTGATTCACAAATCGAGAGGTCACAGTGCTAGGCTGGCAATTGTGCCTCTTGATAGAGGCTCTCCTGGTTGCCACATAACCCTAGACATCTTCCAGAAACCTTGTGCCAGGTCAACCTGATGTTCAGTCCCAGATCTCCCAGCTAGATATGCTTGGTGCACAATATTCTGAAGCTGGAAAGACAGAGATGCTGCCCTACAAACATCTGAGGTGTTGCATGAGAGCAGCAAAAGGTAAGGATCAAAAGAGCAAGTCCAAAGATTGTCCTGTGAGGCCTGCAGGAAGCCAGATAATTTTCAAGTAATCACTGAAGCCTCCTATGTAAAGAAAGCAAAGAAGAGATTAGTGCAACAACCTACAGAAGCCAGGCTGCGAACACAGTGAGCAGTCCAATGAGCTGGGACATACCAACAAGCATAGGACACGTCACATGGAGTGCAGGTCTATTCTGTTACATTTACTCACTTTTTCTTATTTTTTTAAAGAACTAAAAGATAGTATTATTGTATTTAAGGTCATGTTTTTTCTGCAGGTCTAATAGTGAGTAAACTCATTGTGTGATTCAGACCAACTGTATGATACACTGCAGCTTGGAGCTAAGTATTATAGAAGAGTGATAAATTACCCTTACAATGGAAATGCTGGCAACCTCTCAGCTTTATAGCACTGTTACAGCATGTGCAAACGTAAAAGCCACAGCTAGAAGAGTTCTATCAGTGAACTGGCATTCTAGGTATTATGTTGTCTGACTGATTGGATCTGAAATGTATTTGACATGGCAAGCGCAGACCAAAACATCCCATGGTTCAAAGAAGCTGGAAAGTATACTGATGGGAAACAACTAGCTGAACAGTCATCAAAGGAAAAGTCTTGGCCCTGGCCTACTGCTACTAGACATGCTAGTTCCACGCTATATTCTCCTCATCCTGTTTTCTGTTTTAATTGGACACATTGCACTGAGGCAGGCAGTATGCTTTTCAATGCAATTCCAACAAGTTTCAAGTTACTCTCAACAGATCACAGTTACTGAATTACTTCAACACTTCAAATGTTTCTAGCAGATGAACATTCACCTACATGCTTTCATCTTTATGCTGTTTTCGTTGAAGACAGTAGTGGGGGGGGGGGGTTGCTATGTGAAACATAACTATGTGGGCAGCAAAACACACCTCTCTTCAATGACTCCTCTGCTATAGCATAAGGTAGAAGTGAACCTGGCAAGAGGCTGGGGGAAGAAAGCCTGTTGCAAGTTCCTCAATTCACATTTGTTTGGAGTGACTTTTCCAGGGCCATCCAAAGCATCACCTGTTCCATCTCTTCCAAATGTGGCATGAGTTAGTCGACACACAAAAGTAGACTACATTGCGTCTCAGAGCTTTTCTACGCTCTGGTACCAATATACACGCAATGAGAAAACAGGGAGATCCTACTCCAGACACAATGCTTTTGAAACTATTCACGGTCATTTCAATCATGACTCCGCTGGAGTTGAGCACACCAGTGATCTGAATGTCTGGTCAGATCGGCCGTGCTCATATGACGTGACATGACAGCATGTACTGCACTAACTAAGGAGCGTGGGGGCTGTTAAAATCCCTGGAATTTATTTTCCATAGTACCCAGTAATGAACAATGCAATCTTACCGGTTTACTAACTGGCAATCATCACAAGAGTCCTTCACACTGAGGGATGATTTGTCACTCTCTATGCCCTTAATACTTGTATTGACCATTCCTAGTCCTGTATTCTCAAACCAGCCAAGCCTGGTGCCCCTGCCTCATGGCCGTCAACTGCTCAATGTGACCCATCAAGCAAAAGCACGTCATCTTGAGAGCTGGGTGCTCTGCCAGCATCCATCCACCCCCCATCCTAAGGGATTTAGACCCAGTTGCAGAGATGGAAACAGAGCACTCTCCACCCAGGCCTTGAATCCAGGTAATTAGGAGGTCAGTGCTGCCCATAGAGTGAGCTGAAGAAGTTGGTGTTCAGAAAGAGCCGGAAGATGATAAGGCTGAGGGAGAAAGTTCCCAGAGCTCAGCACAGTTACACCGCAGCTCTTCGGTACCACCTGGCCAGAGAAAATGAGCCTGATAATCGCTCAGGAAGCCAGCAAGCAAGATTGTTAACGGGGTTACCTTGAAAGAGATGAATGAAACATACAGAGAGACGACTAAGGGCATATGCCTTTTGGGGAGGGATCAGAGGACAAGGTCTGTTTAGCCTGGAGCCAAGAAGACAAAGCGGAGTGAATGTAATTCCCCTTCCACCACACATCATAGATGACAGTCTAGAAATGGTGATGTGACATCACGCCCTACAGGATATAGGCTGCAGGTAAATAGTTACGAAACATTCTTCTAAACAAGAAGTAAGATGCTGTTGGGTGATGATTTCGCAAGGAAGTGGTCTTCAGCAAAAGCAAGCAGGCTGAATAACCAGGTTTCCACAGGTTGAAAAATATTCATGGGCAATTTAAGACTATTCATTTAGAAACCTCAGACTGAACAAGCTGATTGATTTATTGACCTTCTGTCTTAACGATGGTGTTTAAAAAAAAAAAGTTAAAATGGCCTTGGATCAGAGCAAGGTTGAGACTCCTGGAAAAATAAGAAAAAGCTGAACCCAGTTAAAGGCCTTTTTTGGAAACATAATATGGCACATAAAATGTGGAGAATAGTTAAATTGGGAAAATACAGAGGGAAGACAGGATATTAAAATTGGCAAATGCTTTTCTTCCCATTCCAGGACTAATTGCACAGCCCCCATATACAAGTAAATAGCACTACAATCCCTCAGTCTCCCGCCACAGAAGCGCAGGCAGGCTGCAGTATTGGAAATGTTACTGTAAAGTAGTGCAGCATTCTACTGTACGGCCCCACCACCACGTATTAAGGAGTTTCCTGCTATGATAGTGTGGGCAAGCTAAATACAGTCACATCTTTGATGTGCAGCTTTACCCTGAGTAACCTCCATGGAAAAAATTATGAAGCCACAGCAGAGCTCAAAAAACACAGGGCACCAGATCACAGGGGAGAGGGCCTGGGAGAGAGAGGGAAGGCAGGAGGGAACATTTGGGATAAATGGCGGAAAATTGAGGCACTTAAGGCGCCTCCAGACCAAACCACAGCCTCCGACCGCCCCTCCTCAACCACCACACGTGCTCACGGGGCAAGCACAGGGGAGATAGCAGGGGTGGCTGGGAGTGCAGGCAAAGGGAGACAAGGGGGGATGTGGGGTGCACCCCGGGAGCTGATAACTGACCGTCAGGGCTTCCCAACCCTTCGGTGACAGCCTGACTCTCTCTTCTCCTTTCCTCCTCCTGGGAGGCCCCTGGGTCACCACACTTCTTTTGCCCCCAAGGGGCAAACCCACCAAGAGCGCGCACCTCGCCCTGGCGCCCCGCTCCCCACTCCTTCCTGGGATGACTCTCCTTTTTGAAGCCAATTCCTTTCGGTATGAAATACCATGTGTCTGCTCTCCGTTTGAGTTTTCTTGGAAAGTGTGAGCAAACTTAGCTCAGCTGAGTTACGTCAGAAAGGGAAAGGGAAAAAAATCCCAGCTTTTTCCCCACAAGTTCCCAGTGGAATTTTTGCACTCACATAACTCAAAATCAGCTCCGTATATACAAAAAAAACCCCTAAACTATTTCTCTGTTTCCAGTGAGTCTTAAAGATACCTCCAATAAGTTTAGTTGTTAGCATCGATGTTGGGGCTGTGGAAGAAGCAGGAGGGAAGCATTGCTGGCTCTGGAATATCTATCTGCATTTTTCAAACTGAGCTGAAACATCTTCATTAAAGGATGCCCCTCTGCTAACAGCCCATCAGCTTGGGTAGATGAGTCCCATGGGCCTGCATCAACCCCACACACCCTTCTTCTGAAGGGTTTCTTGAAGGAAACAAGATTTGATTGGAAAAAAAATCAGAAACCCTTCAGTATCTAGTGCAAGAAACTAAACTTCAGAAAATAGAACAGACTAGAAATCAGGCTACCAGTGTAGCACCATACATAGTTTCTATTCTTGGTTTCCCTCTAGCTCCCTTCCTCACAAAAAAGAGGGGGAATTTTCCCCCTGGAGTAGCTGGTTTTACTGCCACAGAGCTTGAAGCCAAGGCTGAAAGATTGGCAGTGCTGTACAGTTTTCCCCTCTGTGTCATACACGGTTGAGCTTTGCAGCACCAGGTTTGGGTTTCCAGTGCTGCTCTTTGTCTCCTCACTCAGAAAATGATAGGACTAGGTGGCGGGGGGAATGGTTCTTGGACTGCAAAAAAGACAAATACATTCAGAGAGAACAGAGCTGCACTGTCAGAAGGGAAATGCCCTGGTATATAGTTACTCCTAAAAAGCTCTCCCCTTAAATGGGGTGTTCAATGGCATTAAATGCACCTCTCGCTGAAAACCTTTTTAAGCCTTCGGCTTGAAGTAAAGCTGATAAACCTGCAGTAGAAAAGCCATTAATCTGTTCTACCATGTCACTTCTCATGATTTGAGTGGAGGCAGTGAGTCATTTTCACACAGATGGAGGGTAACGTTTTCCTGTTCGCAGGGCACTGGTTTTTACTGCTGCGTTTGATGCCGATGGGCTGCGCAGTTACAGACGAGTTACCTCATACCGCCGAGAGGGAGCTCCCCCACCTCCAAGACGGGGAAACCTTTTCCTTGGGGTGATGTTTGAGAGCAACACATTAAAAGTGTTCTAGGAATAGCAGCCTACCGTAGCCCTGCCAGAGTTTCTCTTTCGGCATTAATGATTGTGTGTGATTTTTTTGGTTCTGCTGGACTCGAGATGAAGAAATCTAAGAAAACCCAATGCCTGGTGTGTATGTATGGAGGCAAATACAGACACACACACAAACGAATTATAAACTCCTACTCTACAACCTGATTCCATTTCACTAAGTGGAAAAATCAACAGACACACATGCCCCTTGGGCACCTTGCCAGCTGCAGCCTGACGGCAAAAGCCACCTGGAAAAGGACTGGTACCTACGGGCACCACATCGCTGTTTGAGGGTCGTGCACGATGCCGAGCTGAGAGCAGGTCAGACCTGAGAGAGGCTCGCGCCACACAACACTGACCACCGACACGCATGAGATGGCCCTGCACCGTGGGCGAGGTGGGGGGGCGGCAGCCTCCTCTTTCCCCCCTGCACAAGGGCTGGGCTACGGTCATGATCCCGCTCACTTTCCCCGCCAGCCCAACAAACAACGGCTTCATAAAGAAGCAGCTCCCAGACCGGGGAGGTTGTGGCACTCCAGAGTGTCTGTTTGCTCCAGGTAGACAGGAAGGACCCAATCCCGAGGCAAATGCTCCCCTCCAACACCATCCCCTTTCTCCTCCTCCAGTCCTCGTTTAAAAGCCACCAGCCTAAACCTAAAGGTACCACCTTTACGAGGCAGACTCCGACATGTGCAGGGGCTGAGCACCCTGGTGCTGCCAGGCAGAGAGCCCTCCAGCTGGGGATTTCCAGGGTCACTCTTTTATACTAAATAACTGTTAAAGGACTTAAGCCCTTAATTTCTAAGTTACCCCAGCATGCATTTAAGGCTGGCACCTTGTCTTTTGTTGCCCAAAACATCCCCGACTCAAATCGGGAGACCAGGAAAACCACCGCCACGCATGTGTTTCCATAGGGGCATTCAAATACGAACCGGGGCGGAGGGGAAACCCATTGCGCTTGTAAAACCTGCGCGTGGCAGCCCTGCTGTGCATTTTGCGTGGGCAAAGAGCCAAGCCTCGGTGCGCCTGGTGAGCAAGAGCACGGCTCGCCTCATGCCCAGCGCTGGAGAGAATTGGCCCAGCCTTGACTTCAGAGGGAGTCAGGAGAACGAACCCAGGACAGGCGCCACCTCATACGGCACCAGGTTTGTATTTCTATCGCTTTTGAGGCTCAGTCTTGGAAAAAAACCCAGCGGTTCTGTTGGAGAAAAATAAAATTGAAATTTATTTTTCTTTTCAGTTTTGAAGAGCGGTTGTCCTTTGTTACTTCATTTCAATAATTCATTACATACTTCCCAGACACACACCCCTTCCTTTCTGATCCTGACACTACTGCACACCCGATCACTGGAAACCAGAATTCATCTTTCACTAGGACGTACAATCTCCTTCAGCACAGGAGATTCAAAATCTCCCCCATGAGTGTATGGGTGAGCACACAGAGACCCTAGGTCTGCCAAATTTTCAGATTTTTCCAATAGTGGGAAAAATTTATTTGAACAAAGAACGGGATTTTCAAGAATAAGAAAACTTCCTGCAGACTAGGCATGAAAAGTCACCTGACTCTCTGCCTGATGAAGCTGCGGCTGAGTCATCCTCCGTTCTCTGGCAAAGGCACAGAATTATTTATCAAAATTATTTAAAAAAGAAAAAAAAAGGTATCATTTTATTTTCCTGACTAGTATAAGCACAAAAAATGAATTTAGCTCCTTGCATTCTAACATTTGTATTAGAATAATTAAAAAAAAAGTAACAAAATATTTTTAAAACCCTAAAATATATTAAAAAAGCAATGGAGAAAAAAACCACCACAGAAAAGTCACCATTTTTTCTCCACAAATATACGCCCTCATATATTTGTATAGAGTGCATAATTAAACACCCACACCAGGAAAAGAAAACAGACTCTGGACTTTGCTTATATAAATACCAACAGTCCAAAAAAGCAGTTCAGCGTGAATTTTTCAGCATTTTGGTGACTGGCATTTTCTGTAAAAAGTCAAAGTCTGCTTGTCATCTTGTGTGTCCGTTCTCGAAAATAATTTTTCATGCTTGTGTTGGGTGACAAGCAAAACCTACCTTACACGACAGCAAATTATGCGGGAAACCTGCCGGACTAGGTACTTTCAAACCACGTCAGCAAAAACTAACAATAAAGGAAAAGCCTCTTTCCCCAAATACATCTACTAACCCCGTAAGCAAGTTAATCCTCATTCCTTTATAAGCTCAGACACATCTATCTGTACAACAACAACTTCCTTTAGGCATCCAGGAAAAAAAAAACCCACAATGAATGCAAGCAGAACAGTATTGCTGCTCTCTCTCTCCGCACGACTGGATGATGATGGCTGCTCACGTAAATACAGAATTCACCAGGCACCCGCAGGAGCCATAGCAAAATACAGGGACAAAGGGCCTTCTTCAGCTTTCAAGCTCCATCTGGCAGCATTTCTGCTGGAGATGTCAGCCGGGAGATCAGCAGAGAGCCAGCAGGCAGCCCCTGCACCTGCAAACCCCCTGCTCGCAGAGAAACTGTGACGCTTTATTTTCCAGCAGAAACTCTGCCCGATGGAGCTGGAGGTCTAGGACGGCAGCACGAGAGCAACTGGCAAATCAATTTCTCGAAGAATTATGTTGCTTACCTGCAATGCAACATCATTAGCCCAGTCCCAAAGATTTTAATAGCATCCTTTCTTGGGTGGTATGGCTGCAAAAGCAGTGATGTCATGGGGAGGAAGCAGTAACAATCATGTGACTGCATCCTCCGTCTATAGGATATCTGATAGGAGACGGGGCCAGAGGGAGACGGACCAGTCTGTAATCCTGCAGGATTAAACCGCAAGCCTCTTTACCCTGCCCTACCTATTCGGTCTCCAGTAGAACACGTGCTGCTTTTTTTCCCCCCTAACCTGAGCAAATTATTTTTAAAAGGGCTTGTGGATTCTTTTGCAACAGCAACAACGATCACATTTTTCACCAGGAAAAAGCATAGCAAGTATGCTGCATGCAAACCGAGCAGCATTCCTCCTGACTCTGCAGCAACGCCCAGGTGTCATATTTTCTTTCATCTGCCATGAAGTACCTAATCACAGCAGCTTGGAAATGAGACAAACCACAATTTCACCATCCCTTGCATTTTTCCTTCTCCCAGTGCTCCATTTCAAGCTTATCCAGAGTGACTTCCCTCCATCTTCTGTGTCATATTCAAGCTTTGCAAGCTTATCTCAAAGGTTTCATCCCTGTTACCTTCACTTCTCCCCACCATCCCTCCCTCCCTCCCTCCACTTGCAGCCTTCTGCCTTTTTCTCAGTGCAACTCTCACTGCTTGAAAGATTCTCTCCTATATGCCAGCCTACTTTTCCTGTTCAAAACTTCTGCTGAAGTTTTCCCATCAAATATTTAAAAACTGGAACATCCTAAGTTGGTTTGTTTTTTAAAAAATAGGCAATTAGCCTGTCACATTTTGGTTAACTGAGTATTACATCTCAGAACCACATTTGGGGGGGACTTGGGGGGGATGGAGGGTGTTTGCTTTGTTTTTTTTTTTTAAAGAATTTTATTATACCCTACAATGCATTTGAGTCCTGCAACAAAATAATAATTTCCAAAGTTCTGATCATACAAATTTTGTACAAGCCACTGGGATCATGTTCTGCAAGGCAGAGGTTGTAACTGTTCCTTGTGAAGATCTTGTACATGTTTGTACACGTGCAACGTGTTATATTTCAGGACATTCACCTTACTGCTCATTTTCCCATATTTGAATATCGTGCAGGCTGGTTTTACCCCTAAGGGTATCCAGGGATGTGCTTTGTATCACCAAGCAGATGCAACAGCTAGGTAGAGGGATATCTTGCGCAAGCACACGTGAAAATATCCACAGGTGACTGAAGGCGCATGCGTGGCTTCCACTCACTTCAAAGGCTAAGGAGCGCAGTTCTGGAAGACTTTCCCCCCCTCCTCGGTGTGTTTGAGCAGATATTTATGGATGCGCTAAGCAAGCAGCCCGGCCCAGCAAAGCCAGCCAGTTGATACAGGGTGTACAAAACCTTTTTTCAGAATGGCTACACAGCTTCTCCAAATCTTGTCTATAAGCTGAAGAAAGTTCCTGTACTCCTTACTTCTGATATGGACTCCCCATAGAGAAGCCACAGATTTTGGATTTTATTATGAAATTTGAACACTTAGCTTGCTTCACCTGAAGTTCCCACACCTTTCTGGAGCGAGAAGCATGCCTTTAGAGAAGAGATTTGATTATGCCCTTCATACGCAGCACTGCAGATCACAGTCCTGTCATTCATAGATCAGTTAACAGCCCCAGGCCTACTATAATCATGTCAATGAAGTGTGGAAAAGTGATAGAAGCCCTAACTTCCTGCCAGTGTCTGCTCTTCGCGCACATTAAGATCAGTATTAATAAGCCAATTGAATTCTGTGGAGGAAGTTAAGCAAACACTAAGCACTTCATTTATTTTCTTGCTAATGTTATCTGCAATTTTCCTTAATCAGTTTATGAGAGGGGAAATACGGAAAACGGTAAGCAGCATTTAGTTGGTCAGACAGAAACATTTATACCTGGGAACTTCTGTGCCACAACACACTCTAACACAAACACAACGTCCTAGACACAGAATAGTAATTTTGTGCACTAACCAAATGAGCGCAAGGGTGTCAATCTCCCATTTTTTTTTCCTGAACAGATTTTCCTAAATCCAATTCCTAGTTTCCTCTTCTCTATTACCACAGCTGAACTCATCGAGTCACTGCTGAATGTGTATTTTTAGTTGGACGGTCTAACTGCAAACAAACTAAAAGGAACAGAATACCTAACATGTGATCCTATAACCTAGAGATGTATGTACAAATTTAAGAGATTATTAGAAATCCCAAGAAGCCAAAAACGGCTCCCTAGAAGCTTTTAACTCCAAGAATACTGACGTTTTCCAAAGTGCAAGCAAATCACTTAATTGACATTTACAGACTCCAAAACCAAATCAGCTTTCTCTTTGGTATTTTCTTCCAATGATACTTAGTCAATTGAGTGGTGTCAGGAAACAGAAAATACTCTTCACATGATGTTTTGGAAAAGATTGTTCTTGCTTTTGCTAGCCTGCAGTTTCTCAAGCCTCTCTGTAAATACATTTTTCCTCCTCTCAAAGATATACGCCCCTATAATTAAAAAGGAGACTGGATGCAAAACAAGTTGTAAAGTGCCCTCTTCCCTAAAAATTCAAACTTCAGTTTTACATCCACTGAAAACAAAATACATAGTTCATCTAATTCCTAAAAAAAAAAAACAAAACCAACAATTTGCTCTTTTTATACAGCACTTACCTTTAAGTCTTGCAAAGTGCTTACAAAAACTGCAGCAAGAAATATATCTAAGACTTCATTCTTATAACAGAAAACCCATACTGACATACCCATTATAGCTTTTGTTGTTGATCCTGATGGTAGTGAGACAGAGACGATTGGCATTCCAAATGACTATTTCTAGCAGACCGTTTAAAAATAACCTAAACTCTGTCATACCCTTAACGCCTTGCAAATACTGGACAGAGACAGGAGTCATATGTCAGTACTATGATTTGGCCTGTGCTCCTGCAGCTTAGGGTTGCAGAGAGAAACTGAGAAATGGCCTTTCTGCAATTACGCAGGTTTGTTTCCTTCGTGAAAGCAGCAGTAAAGTTCAGCCTAAAAAAGTTAACTCTCATTCTTTTGAGTGGCTTCCACCTTGAAATTAGTCATAAGGAAGATATTACAGAACTCGTAATATCAACTTACTCCCAATACAAATCTACAACGTACAAACTTATGTTAGAAAAAAAAAGACAGTTCAACGTGTTGTAAGTGGAGCTACCCATGAAATCCAGGAATATCCAACTACAAGCCTCTGATACAGCTGTCAGCTTATCATGAGCAATAAGCACGTGGGAGAACATACCTGCCATTCCTTACACTCTGCATCTCTTTCAGGTCTTCAGTATAACCTCTCTAGAACCTCTGATTTCACAGATTTCCTCTCTTACTTTTATTTGAAGATTCCTTACATTCACCTAAATGGCAGCATTATTCAAAATAGAAAATTTCTTTATGAAATGTGGCAAATATAAACCGTTCAGAAAAATGGTCTTTGACATATAACAACTCTATTTCTCTTTATGGCAAATTATTTTATTTTGTAGAAGAAATACTTTCAAATAATACAAAAATGACACAATCATACAGAACTGTGACAAAAACAAGAGAGATGAATACTGAATATGATAACTCATTACCACATCAAGACAGAACTCATTGCAGCAGTCAGAATCACAGACCCACAAGATACGCCGACGACATCTCACAGCGGTCACTATTTAAAAACACCAACTGCACCCCCTGACAGCGAGGCCACCAGACATTGCCCCTTCATTACACAGTCACAGAACAATTTAGGGTGGAAGGGAGGTGCCTACCCCAACCCCTGCTCAAAGTGAGCCTAAGGTGACCAGGATGCTCCGGGCTAGGTCCAGTCAAGTCCTTAACCCCTCCATGGACAGAGAGCTCCACCTCTCTGGGCAACCTCTTCCAGTATCTGACCACCCTCACGGGAACATGCTGTTGTCTGTTCTTAGTATACAGCAAGTACTTCTGGTGTCACTGCATGGTAACTTTTGATAAACACTACTATGCAAGGGCCTCCACTGAAAACGAGACGCGAAATTCTGACTAACTTGTCTTTTCAAGTAATGAGCACTGAAAAGCTTGCTGTCCCTAGACTTTTACCCAAACACTAAAAACTTCTTACATGATTTGTTTTTTACCTGCATAGTTTCTGAATATGTCTAGTTGTGCCCAAGGAACCCAATATACACCCACCAAAGCTTACTGGCAAAAACAGACTTCAGGATGGTTAGCATGATAAATGCTAAATATACTTTAATTTCACATATACTGCTATACGATCGAATCACTTGAGCCCTGTAATGATTACAGGCCGTACTAGGAAACAGGGAATACTACCTTAAAATTAAATGTCTCCATTAATCATCCTCATTGATTAATGATTTAGAGGTTTACAATCTTTTTTCCCCATTACTTTTTGCCTCAGCTTGGACAAGTAAAAGCAATTCAGTTTCATTCTCAGGTTTTCCTGATCTTTGACAAGGTCACAGAGTATAAGCTCTTGAAACTCACAAACAACACTTACTTACAAAATATTTTAAAATATTCTGATTGGTTCTGGTAAGTCCATTTAGGTTTTGGCTGTTGTTGTTTTGATTTCTGACATATAAAAATCTGGAACCAATTTGACCTTTACTTTAATTAAGAGACAGCATGATCTTCCTCCTAGGAGATTCCAGAAATTTGCAAAGTCAGTCTTGTGTTGGGCAACTCTCTTTGTAGGTAATGTGTAATTAGAAAAATATGAGAAACTCTATTATAGTAGCTTAGTAAAGAAGTATTTTTACATACTTGCAGGATGCAAGGACACAAAACTGGCATTCTCGGGAATTTAGGGTGACAGTCTTTCATTAAAACGAACGGTCACAAGTAAAATAATTTCTTACTGGATTTTAGCTGGTCCAACTAGCAATCAAGTGAGCTGTACCTTCCAGAATTATACACCTTCCTCCCGGAAAGTGTCACTGTTCAACAGAACTTGCATACACTAACCTCAAAGCACATCCTTTAGGATGAACATGTGTTTAAGCACCCTTACTTAATGCAGCTGCTTTCCGAAATCAGCACATATGTACTTTCCTGAATCAGACCAGAATCTTTAAAACTGTAGAAATTACTGTAATATTCCTTTAGCGGTCTTTCCACACAGCTAGCTCACATTGCTCTTTTAACTAACTCCCTTTTCATGAAACAACAAAACAAAGACCTGTCACCCTTTTCCTTCCTCCGTTTAAACTGAGAATCTAGTTAAGAATATAAAGATACTTTAGACACAACTGAAATGAAAACAATCTATTAGTGCACAGTAAGAACATGCAAATGAATTCTGCAATGTTTAACATCACTTCTAATCAGTGTTAAACACATTGCAGGTGATAATATTTTGCTATAACACAGACAGTGCTAAAGGATACAATGTACATAATAAGCTACAGGTAATAAAGCTGAAAAAAGTGACAATTTTAGAACATAGTATTTTCATTTCAGGTATCAGAAACAAAACCAGCTCAATGGTTCCATTCTACTGTATGACAAATACTGAAGAACAAAATTTCAGTCTTAAAATACATCTTCAAGTAGGTATTTTCCTTCAAGGAAAAAAGGCACTATAAATAAATTACACTACAGTGAATTTGCCTGAACTCACTTTGTTTCTGTCTTCCAGCCTTTAAGTCAAATAAAACAGCATAAAAACTGTACACGCTCTTAACAGGATAGTCGATCTTTTATAAAATAAGTTGTCTTCAGAGATGTCAGTTTCACAACAAGGAAAAACCAAGCCTTGTTGCAGTCGCTATTATAAAATATATATGTATATATATTTATATATATGTTTTTGTTTACTTTTACTTTTTTTACTTTTTTTATTTTTTACAAAACGTGTATATTAGCTTTTGCACAATTTTTTTTAAAAGAAACTTGGCTACTCTAATAACTTCATTAAAATAAAAGCGATAAATACTTCATGTTTACAATGCAACATGTCATACATCATCAGCTGGCAGAGGAGGTATGTTAATCCTTGGTCTTGTGAAAAAAGCTATCTTCTCTCTGTGAGCAAAACAAGATAAAAAGGAAGTCAATCAAATATATGCCTACTTCCCCCCCCCAAGATCATGGTTTCTTTACTCGGGTTAGTGGTTAGTATTCGTTAGTTACATACTGAACTGATGTTTATTTGAGTACAAGAAACTTACAAAAACTATTAAACCTCACTGTATACTTTTGGCAACATTCCATTGAACACAATTACTATTTTTGAAAATTTAGGTGGAAGCTTTATACAACTCATTGAACATCAGTCATAGATGACTAAAAAGGTTTCACAGGACAAGCCCTGCATAAGCCCCTTCTGCAATGCAAAGTTCACCCTTGTACATTTTGCAATAATGCCTACAAAAAAAAAAGGAAAACAAAGAGACAGCATTCAGAGTCATCTTTTTGCTTCTTTTTTGAGCAAACAGTACATGCCGTAAAGTAAGCGTCATAAGAAATGGTTGTGTGCATAAAAAGGGCGAGAATTTAAACAAGGAAGACAGCTTTTGCTTCATTTTCTATGTCTCATTTTATTCAATTCCCTGTATCTTTTTATATCTTGGTAGACAAAGCATAAAACCCCCTCTCTTACCAAAAACATAAGATGTAAAAACAACCCTAAAATTTCTATTCCTCTTACTTCCTCCCCACCTTTGTGAGAAATATATAATTCAATATAATTCAAGCAAAAAAATTACATTAAAGAACAGGCAGCTTTTCTGTTTCACTTAAGTATTCCCTGTAAAAAAGTTCTAAAAATCTAAACACTGGATGAAATAGTATAATGTAACTTTGTAGCTGAGCTGTTCTCCACATCTACGCTGCACTAACATTTTCTTATTCTTACTGTTACTCTCCCAATAAAAATTATAAAAAATTCAGTGCTGAAGTAACAGTCTTCCTGTGAAATGCACACTGCTTATCAATGCCACTTGCACACACAATAAACTGTCAGAAAAAAAACAGAGGACACATACCATGTGAACACAGATGAAATAGGGAAAAAAAAGTCCAAAGAAAAGACTTCTTGAGAGAAAGCTGGAATATGATTGAGTAATTTTTAGGGAGAGAGTGTTACTAGCAATGTATATGTATTACGTTAAACAAACTATTTATGCCCACAGGCTTGCATTGAAGAACTGACAAATCATTTGAACTTAAGAGTGACTAGGCTAAATTGAAAGAATCTGTTTGCACTTGAAGATTTTTTACCTTAGCTTTGGCTCTCTGCACTAAAACAATTCAAAGGAAACTCATGTGTCCAAATCAATATACAGTTAAAAATTACTGGCTATATAGAAGACACACAGAATTTAAGCTAAATGCTTCAGAGATCTTTAACCTCTCTAATGAACTGTTGCTATGCTATTTCAGTACACGTTACCACTTACCTAAAAGTCTGCACCTGAATAGGCTCCTTCTGATTTTGCCCACGCAACTGGTATATTTCTTTTGATGCTTTCTTTAGCATCTTTTCAGCTGCTTGCTCTTGGTGATGTTCAAATTTGGTCTGTCTGGTCTGAAAACAAGAACATAATGCTTAAAATGGTCATGTGAATAAATAAAACACAAGAATACCCAGGTTAAAATAATGGATTTTTTCCCCACTCACCACAGTAAAAGCACACAAGTACATTGTCTGAAATAGCTGATCATCTAAGAACTATAAATTCAAAAGACTGACAAGCATTGTTTCATTTCTTAATGCTTTTCAGACAGATACATATTAAATTAATGAAATTTACTGCACACAGATCTGTCAAATAAGACCTTAAAGTAAATTTAGGCTCACTCTTCGTCTCTGATAATCCAATGACAATTTTTTTTGTTGTGCAGTTTTTGCCACTTTTTGCCTATAACTTCTTTCTCCAAGAACAGGGAAAAAAAATCACACACCTAGGGGAACATTCCAAATACTTGTAAAAAATGAAATATCAAATCAGCAAAATTTCTTTCAAGGATCAGAAGTAAGGATGTTCTTAAAGTTCCAATAATAAATATCTAAACCAAAAAAACCCCAAACCAAAACATGCCATTGGCAAATAGTGCCGTTCTCCAGTAATTGTCCTTAAATAAATACACAGTTTGGTAACAATCAATGCAACCATTTTTATTGCGCTAACTTCAAGAACAGAGAAGCAACATCCATTGTTTGAAGTTCTGTAAAAACAGCTCTTTAGACATCTTGTCATAATCAAGAAATTTTGAAACCAGAAGGTTCTGAACATGTTGAGCGCTCATCTCATGTTACCATACCTGCCTTTCTGCTTCCTTCAACAAGTTTCGGAATCGCTCATCCCGAAGGACCCAGTGGGGTAGATCTGTCTGACCTCTGAGTTGAGCATCTTCCAGACGCTGTCTCAACTCTCTTAAAACACATATCTCCTCGTTCAGCTGTCTCTGTCTAGTTCTGGATGCCTGGAGATCCAGCTCCAGGTCTAAGGATGTCCTTGCCATAAGCTCAGCCAAAGATGATCTGCACGACTGCTGAGTTATTAGGATTCAAATAAAATGCACAATATATTACTCTCAATGTGGTATACTGGTCTATCTTTAGCTATATAGAGCATACATTTTCTATACAGACTTCACACACGCACACAGTCTTTCTTCACACAAAGTTTTGGAGAGATTATTTATATCCCACAGTGAAAGGCTAACAAGTTGTAGGGGTTTTCTGTACCATACATAGACTTTTTCAATTAATTCTTTTTACCACCTCCTTTTACTGTCTCCTTTTGGCTTATAAATGTTTAACTAATTTAAGCTTATGGACTCAACTTTCATGTTATGATGATAATTATAATAATATGGTAATAATAATGTGATGATGATTTTTTTTTTCCTCCTCAGTAATTGTTCACAACTATATTTCACTTCTCTATGTCTGCCTTTTAGCTTAAAAAACCCAACCCAAACCCAAAACATGTACCCTTCTCCCAGTTATATTACAGAAGCCTTATACATTTCCTAAAAACATCAGAATGTACCTGCGGACATCTAAAGCTTAGGTATAAAAGTGTCAGTGTTCTAATGACTTAGTGAAAGTAAACTTAGCAAAAAGTAAAAAAACAGTTTTCTAGGTATACCTGCTTATACCGTAGAGTACGCCTCTCCAATGTATTCCGGACAAAAGGGGACTTCCTTGGCAGAGTTGAACTGTCACTGTCACTGCGATACAGCTGATTAGAAAAGATATTGAAAATATAGGTTGCTTACAAGGTCATCTACATGAAGAAATCTGGATTTTTTTTTTCTCTTTTGCTTTTGAGATTTATTTTTAAAAATGCACTGAAACTGTCTTGTTTTAAGCAACTGATTTTTTCAGCTTTATTTGTAAAAATATATATGTAATAGTGCTCATATCATATAGTTACAATTATTCAAGAAAACTGCAAAACCACCAATGTTTTACAGCTAAGTTTCATCAGGCACTCTACTAAATATCCAAGTAACCTCAGAAATGTAACCTCAGAAAACAGGGAGGGGGCAGTTAAAGCAATATTATTTCTTCCTAAAGCATTTACTGTCATAGGCACAAACACTACAGCTTCCCCCTTCCCCTCCCCTGCCTCTGATTAAGTAAATGCAGATTAAGTGAGGGTGTTTAACAATCTTTTCCTTCTTGCACTATCTTTGTTCTGGTGTGTGAGGGTGTTTTACTCACATTCCCTCTATCATAAACAGATACGAAATCCAGAAATCAAACTAAAGAATCTGAAGGGGTCCACAGATGCACTGCGTGCAATGCAAATAAGAGAGCAAAAACCAGAAGATCCTTGGTTTAGGAAAAAGCGTAAAAGTTAAAAATCATTACTGCATTTTCAAACTCGAGCTCTCAAAAGCTTATGAAAGAGTACAATTAAAGCTATGTGCATTCCACCAATATTGCAAAACCAATACCTATGTATTGATCTCCAATACTGTGAGCCAACTGCTTATAAGCCTTTTGCCATTGAACATAGCAACCAGCTAACGTGAGCTTGAAAACCGTTGTGCCGATCCTCATTTACTTGCACCAGTGCACTCAGGAATCCTAGGTCCCACTGTAACAAGCATCACATGACTGACATTCATGACAGCAACTAGTCATGACAATATTTATGCAATAACCCTAAGATTATGCATTCAGTCCCCTTTCCCAAACTTTCAGGTACCTGAAAGTTAAACATGGCTTCTAAGCTACCTGCTTATACACCTCATTAGACAGCACTGTACCTCTGCAAAATCAATCACCGTAGCCTAACATCTAAGGTTGCCAGGAAAAAGACCTTAATATCTAATTTGTCATAGAGTCTTACATTTTAAATGAAATAAATTCAGGTTTAAACTCTTAAAAAGAACCAGGGGACCTCTTCCCCACTGCGATGTTTAAATTCAACGAGAGATTATTCATTAGCGTTAAGACTATATGTTTCTTATAAATGTAATAAAGTCTTAAGAAGAAATCATCCAAAATGTACAAAATACTTGTGTGGAGGCCCCTCCCCTCCCCCCTTTTTTAAGCCTTACTCACTCTGCAAACATATTGACTTCGTGCTCCAGGCGAGAAGGTCTGGGAACGAACAATAGTGCTACTGCGAACAAAAGCAGAACCCCGAGGCCTGCGGCTAGTTCTCTCTTTTGGAAGAATAGCAACTTCTTCAGGAAACAAATCCTCAGTGTTAGTTTCCTTATCCACCTAAAATTTCAATGAAGGAAAAATTTTTATTTTTTCCTTATTTTGTCTCTCTCACCAAAAACAATCAGACATTTCAACAATATCAAAAGTAAACAATTTGCCCTCCTAGCTAGGTTCAAGTTTTAATGAGCACTGAGAACAGAGGACGAATCACCTCATTTTTTAAAAAGTTTTAAAACTAGGCCACTCAAAATTATAAGATTACCTTTCAGAAGCCTTTGCTGGAACAGTAACAATTATGAGATGCAGTTATAAAGTGAATAGAGCACAAAGACTGCATTCAGCATTGGCAATTGTGCATTAACCAAGCTACCACCTGATCTCCAGCCTCAACAGAAGAAAACTGAGTCACCTTTCAATAAGCAAGGTGACTCTGAAGCAAGTAACCACCTTAAAACTGGAGGAAGTCAAATGAAGAGAAGAAACTCAACAAAAGGGAACTGAAAGACTGTTGAAACAATGATATGAGAACACTGAAATATTCAAAAATACAGAAAACATGTTACTCTAGCAAAGCTTCCAAACTTTAAGATAACTCACTCCTCAATAGGAGGTACGATCTTCCCTAAAGGCAACACAAAGGGCTTGTGTTCCTCCGCTTCAATGAAAGCATGCTGATTTCAGGTTGTTCAGGATTATTTTCAATGACTCATATCTTGAATACAACAGATTTTAAATCCATCAGTTTCAGCACAACTGTTCTGAAAATTTTGGCTGTATTTATTATAAAGCTGAAACAGCAATGCAAGTAAGCTGCTTTCTTCACAATTCCTTCAAAAATTCTTATTTCTAAGGGCACTGGAATTCAATCATGATCTTTTCTATTGCAATTTCAGGTCAACACAGACATTAATAGGAGTGCATATGTACAGATTAGATAAAGGCCACAGTAAAAATAGCTTGCTTTTTGATATCAAAAACTAACTCTGTCTAGAAATAACCAGCAAGCAAACAAAAAACCCCACCCTTAAAGAAGGCATTTTTAACAGCTCAGAAGGCATGCTGCTGTCATGAAGGCAGTGCTCATATAGAGTTGTTAATGTCATTTCTGATTCTTTTCTCTCCTGATCAATTTGGACTCAAACTCAAGAAGCAGCAGTAACACACTCTGTGGGTGCCAGGCAGCATGGCAGTTTCCGTACTGCACTGTCTTCTCTCATTACCTTTAGTGGTGGAGGCTGCATTTTTCCAGAACTGTACTGGCCTGCTTGAGTTGCAAACATGTGTCCAGCTAACGAATCCCCACAGAATGGCTCTGGATAAGGAGGACTAGTCTGGGTGCAATTACTGCATCCACTGTCAACAGATTCTGCTTGCCAACTCCTAAAGTCAGAACATCAGAAGAATTTTGTAGGTATTAAAAAAACTCATGCAATTATGCATCACTTTTATACATTTCATTATCCAAGTCAGTATGTCATTTTAGACTATTATTTCTCCAATAAAAATACAGAATTTTCAAAGGGAGAACATATCCTTCTTGCATTAACTGCAGATGCACAGACAAGCAAACACATGCCAAAACAAAAAAATCACCTTCCCTAATTTTCTTAAAGTATACATTCTGGTCTTTATAACAATACTAAGAAAACAATAACAAAATGAAAAATGCAACTCATGTAACAAGCTACAAGTATTATTAATGATGAAATAGCATTGTAATAAACCCTGAAATAGGAAGAGCTGCGTTGCATGTTCACTCCATAAGCATTGCAATGCGTATCTATCTCTTGACAATTTCCCGTATCACCACAAAATTTGTTGGTTTTTTTTTTTTTTTTTTTTTTTGCTGTTGCAAACTCATTACAGCTGCCTCCCTAGCAAAGTTTCTGTTTGATATAATGTTCTCCCACTCCCCAAATTCCAAGTCCTCTAAACTCAGCCAGCTATTCAAATAAGGTTTTCTCCTGTTTGCACATCATCACATAACAACAGAATTCTATACTTGTAACACTTAACAGGGAGCAGATCTCAGAATAAGGACCTGTTTTTTCTCCTGCTGTATTTCAGACTATACCCACAGTGTAAATATCACTTGGATGTTTGATGAGGTGTTTAAATTACTATTTTTACCTTTCTGATATGGCTTCTGCCTGATCTTCCTTTCTTTCCATCTCCAGGATTTCCTCCTCTGTGTACTCCAGTTTCACCCTCTCTTCTGCCAACTCTCTCTCAACTGCTTCCAGCTGGGCGGTTGTCCTAGCTAACAGGGCTGTCACTGCATCCTGAAAGGTAAACTAGACTTCAAATAAAACTGTTTGAACAAGCCATTGTGTTTAATGTATATTATTCAGAGAAAATAAAATAAAAACATAGCCATTTTATGTTTCTTAAAAAAAAAAACAACAAAAACAAACAAACAAACAAAAAACCCCACCCCAAAAACCCCAACACAACCCACCCACAAAAACCCCACAAACCCAAAACATCTGTCCTGAATCTTAATGATCAAAAAGTACGTGGTGTTCCATGAATGCCGCTTCTCACAGAAACTGGGCAGACTTTATCTCAGCGTGGAGCATCATCCAGCAAGTTAGGTCTGAAGAGACCTCTGGAGGTCACCTAGTCTGATGTCCTGCCCAACAAGGACAGCTTCACAGCCACATCAGGTTGCCCAGCGCCCAGTCAAGGGCTGAAAAATCTCCAAGGATGGAAAACTCACAACCTTTCTTGACAACCTCCTGAAGTGCAGTGGCAGAAATTTTTGATGAGTTTTAGTTAGTTGGACTGGAAGTGTGCATGCAAACATACGCAGTACTATTTCAAGCACCTGCCCAGACATGATCTAGGTTTTAATTGTTCTTTTAAAATCCAGCTCTTGCCACAAGAGCTAAATCAAGGTATCACCTTCTGTGCACCCTGAAAACAAACTGCACCCGAGATAGATCACAAACAACCACTCAGCAGGTCAAAATAGAGTAAACAAATCACTTTTTCAGAGCCATACTGTTTTAACTGTAGTTACATTTCCAGAAGACCGGGGAATACTTTCTTCACACTGGTTTTTGTTCTTTGTTCTCTGGGGCTCTGAACCAGTGAAGATCTGAACAGAATACCAGTGAAGCTGCATCTCACCAGAATTCTCTGCATCAGTCAGGTTTATCTGAGCAATGCCCTGTAAACAGCAAAAAGCATTGACCACAGTGAGATAAACATACACTGCAGCAGACACCTTCTCATTTAAAGAGTATTTTACTTACAATGTAAAACACCCACTTTATCAAATACTAATAGTGTCTTTCAAAAAGAGACAGTTTTGTTCTGTTGTATTATGTCTAAGATACAGAATTTCTTGCCTCTTGCTTACTACCAGAAAGGATCGGAGTAGGTATTCAATTTTTTTCAGTTGAAAAATTAAATTTATATGACTGATGTAGGTATGATTGTTACAGCTGACAATGCTTAATATTTTATTTAAAAACCCTCTCAATTACATATCCAATTTCTACATTTGTTTTAAATTAATATTACTTTAACAATACTACTTTAGCCTATTTTCTTTTGAGAACACTATATTCTGAGATACCTTTCCATTCTCCGGCCCTCAGAGGCATCTTCCAAAGGGGAAAAAAATGTCATGTAAACCAATTTTTTTTTCTGCCTGTTTGTATCATAAGGTAGTCAAATGGGTCATAAAGCCATTTTCCCATTTCCAAGCCATCCTTACATCTCCCAGAATCAGGTGAAAACAGGTTTAATGGAGGCTTCCCACTAAAAGTATTGCCAACTTTAAAGTAGCCCTACTCAATCAGACAGTGCTCATGTAAAAAATTTCTGAGAGGTGTTGACCTAAATGAAAAATAGTTGTGAGCAAATCCATACTTCCCCCCCCGCCCCTTAATCAGTTCACTAGCTGGACCTAGCTAGTGATTTTATATTAGGTAGCCTTAATTACTGTGTGTGTCTTTATCTGGCTATCTCTACAACCTCTTCATTTCCATGCTAACGGACCACATGCTAAGAATGTTTTCATTTATACCACTGGAAAAATCATGTAAAAACTGTTTTCATCTCTCACAAAACAAATAGCTGGATGCAATGATTTTAGTTGTAAAGGCAGTAGGAAATATATCCAGAAACCGCATTCAACTTTAAGCACGTAAAGAAACAGTTAATTGGAAAATAATAATTAAAAAAAAAAATCATTGTATTGTTTTTCCAAGATGAATGTTCTCTGGGGCTCTGTTTAAACAGGTGTATAAAGGACAATGGAGAAAAGTTTTTGAGACTAACAAAAGAATATCATATCGGGATATAACATGTTACTGAGAACGTCATTTTACATCAGTATATTGGATGCTACAGAGAGAGATGTCTTTTATATATAAAACAGAGATGTCTTCTAATTATCTACTTGTTCTGACACAGTATAAGAAAGAAACATGTATAAAATATACTTTTGCATCAGAGTTGGAAAATGTTTAAGACATGCTGGGTTTGGTTTTAGGGGTAGAGGGGAAAGCTGTTTTCCTATCACCAATATTGGAAAAAAACACATGTTGACTTACTTTTAAGATGACTGACACTCCCCTACACACCACATTTATTAAGCAGCTAAGAAGGCATACCAAAGAAGTCATTACTACAAAGTGAATAGCTAATTGGGTAGAAAATAACCAAACCCAATTAATAATTACCAGTACTGAAAGGACTAATTAATATTTCACCTCCACCTCAGGATTTGGAGCTCGCTTAAAAGGATGAAGAAACCAAGGTGGGTCTGCTAGTGGTCTGTCAAGTGCCTGCTCTGATGCATTTGTTATTAACTTGGATGGCAGAATAGTAAAAGCATTTATGAATCTCTCAGTGATGTCAAACAGAAGGATTGTAAAATTTATGAGACAAGGATCAGAATTTAAAATTAAGTTAAAAAAATGGGACTAATGTTCTGAAATAAAAACACGAAATGCAAAAAGACAAATGTTACACTCAAGAAGAAGAATTTAAGTAAATTAAGACATGGGAAATAATTGTTTGGTCAGGGCTGTAAAAGATCAGAAACTGGGAGTGAAACACCAATGCCGTATGACTGCAAGAAAGGCAATCGCATTTCTTTGATGTTTTAACACAAGCTATATATGCTAACCGTGGAAAATAACAACTCCGTTATCTCAACACTGATGAGGCCACCAGGGAAGAAATAAGCCAACTTAAGGAAGCACAGTTGCAGAAAGCTGTAGGAAAATGAAAACGAACTTTCAGCAAGGCAGGGCATATGAGTAAAAGGTTGAGGGAATGGAAAGATCATCCCACAAGTTTAGTAGATTTACTTCTCTATGTAAGTGAAGTTTAGAACTATTTGCCTGAACATTTATTTATTTATTTATTTTCCCATTCCCTGTTATGTACAAAAATGTGTTTAACTTAGGATGAACTCCAGCCTGTCTTCTGCATTCAGGAAAGCATTTAACTGGCATAATCTAATTGAAAAGAAAGCAGTCAGCAAAAACTTCAGACATATAGGGATGACCAAATCGATAGAAAAAAACTGTAATCTCAGTGGAAGAGATTTTGAAAGACAGTTATAGAGGCCATCACAGCAGTTCCAAAGAGAGATATCAAATGATTTCTCAGTTTGATAAAATGCTTATTTTCAATTTACAGTAAAAGAGGGCATTGATCGTAATGTTTAAATACATACTTCAAGGCATCTACCTTAAGCAACCATGGTATTGTTTCTCTCTTTTTCGAGTGGCATTGTCAACTTACCCTAAAGTATCTTACCAACTACTGTAGACAAATATTTCTGACAAAACTACACTAAGACTATGAAAGAGAAAAACTTACTACCAACATAAACTGAAGACCTACCTTTTTTTGCTAATTCAGTAATAGCAGTTAAAATAAAAACACCCTAAACTCAGATGCACTTGCGTCAATATAAAGATGTTTTACACTGAAATAGCTATTTAGCTTCCCAGAGGAACAGGCTATACCAGTATAAAGCATTTTATACCAATATAGCCACGCTGTTCTTGAGACACTTTCTCTTCCATTAGTTTGTAGTGCAAAAATGACAAAACTTCCCACTGTGGACAAGACCTTGAGTCCGCTTCTGTCAACATTAAGACCACTGTTTATATAGGGTGCTACCTAGTTTTAAAAGTAGACTAACAAACAGGCATTCTTCACCAGATTTGCTCAAATAAACACCTCTTATCCATAGTCCAGCATGACAGTGAGATGCCTGTATCTCTTAACTACTTTGACAGGCATAAAAAAAGAAAAGAAAATTCACTAACCCATTCAAAACCCCCACTGAAATGCCAGCCCACTGACTTCAAAATAGCCAGGACATCAGCCCCAAGGCAGATTTATTTAAGTATAATTAATCTGAAAATAGCTAAATGAAGTTAACATTTAACATATCTAAAGTTAACACAGTTAATACATGTAACCTATTTAAACAACTGCTACATTTATTTGAATGCATCTACATCAGGTGTCTCAATCAGTTTAACATAAAAGGCGTAACAGAAACCTGCCTGGACCACTATTATCCTGCAACAAAGTTAAGATTGATATAACAGCAGTCTTCTTGGACCACTTGTGTAGACAACAAGGGGTTTGTATTTATTATCTTTTTAGGAAAACTATTTTACTGATACTGATTCATCATGTACACGTTGCAGTGCCATGCAGAAACAGAAGTCTGTGGTCTAAAAGCTGTCAGATGAAGCCTTTGGGGAAAAGTTTAATTTTCACACAATGCTTTCCCTCTTGCACCAAAATTTAGCAACAGCAGATTTTTCAACTTTCCCCAAAGCAGACATTTGTAAGAAATGCATTAAATAAAAAAGAAATTAACTCCTTATCTACTAAATCCCATAGCAATGAATGTAAATGTTATACCAATTTTCAATATGCCTCTGCAATGTAACAGTAGACAGCAGTACAGGTAACATTACTTTCAACACTACTTAAAATGCTCCAATTCTCAACCTCTGCTAATTTTGGTAATCATTTCCAAGACTTTATGTAACCTAAAATGCATGTATTTCAGCTTTTTAAAAATCCCACCTTTTTTATTGTTTTTATTAACAGAACTGTACTTACGTATGTGAACAAACGGATACATTAACATGTAACTATCAGCACTTCTTAAGGAAAAATAAAGTCTTCACTTTCTCTTTTTAATCCTAAAAATTATTCCTCAAGTAACTTTAGTTTCCCCTATTAGATGGCTTTTAAGAAAAAGGACCACTTACCAATAATTCTTCTTGTTGCTGATGGTCAACTGAACAGATATACAGTTGCAATGATTTTAATTTCAAAACACTTGAATGCACGGGGATTCGGAAAACTTCATTAAATATTAACGGAGTTTGGAATTCCAGAGCTCTAGAGCAGTAAGTGGTTGGTGTGCCTGACTCAAGTGGTGGCAAATAAACTCTCACATGACTGGGAACAGCAAAATAGACAAATAGAATAGCACAATTCAGACAAAGAAAGCTATTTTGCATTTCTCAAAATCAAGCTAAGCGAAAACATCAGTGTAGCTTCTACATTAAGAATCTGCTCTGGGATCTCATTACAGACATTTACTTTGTATTCTTAATACAGAAGAACTGCAAAGCCCATTTGGAAACACTGCCTTTTTCTAACTAAAACTAATTTGTTGTTTTAACTTGGTGCTTAAGCAGAGGCACCATGTGGCACTTGAGATGCCCTGAGGTATCCAAGGCATCTACATGGGGCTAGCAAATATGACATAGGATCTCTGGGAGAGGTACAGCCTTCCCCTGAGCAGCAGCAGCTGGAGGCCAGGTGCTATGCTATGATATTTCAAATGGAAACACATGCCTATGTTTAGGTGATTGAATTGCCCCATAAGTGTCACTGATCCATTTCTTCCTTCCACCTACTACGCATACCTTTCCCCACCCCCCTTAAGAAATTCAGCACAAAAGGATGGTGAAAGAAACCTGCAATCATTGCATTCATCTGCCGTCTTAAAAAACAAATTCAAATATTTGGTACCATCTGAGACATCAAGTCAAAAACAAAATCCACAACCATTTTAATCTGACAGAAGGCATCAGAGCTACTTAGAGAAGTGTTTCTGTGTTCTCCCTGTCCTGACTGCTTGTCCAGCCTCTGCAATACCCTATTTTTTGCCACACCTTCCCTTGTACCAGCAAACAGCTTCATGCAACTGTGTTTTGAACCAGATTAGAAAACTTATCCCAGTTAAAAAGCTAACCTAGCAAAAATAAGGCCTAAGGATTAAAAAAATCTAGCTCAGAGGCTCACTCAAGTTGACTACATGGCTGCATGAACTCTTAATGTCACCACCAGAGAGGGGCTGACACTGACAGGCAAGTAAATAGTTAGAGGACAACTGGAAGAGCTCACTATGGTGGAACTGCAGTGCTGCCATGCAGAGCATCAGTTAGCTAAAGAGCTTTACATGCTGTAAAAAGACAGCAATCCAACTCCTCCGTTCATCAGCTGCTGCAGGTAACTTTGCCCCCACTGTCCCCAGTAACTCTGATTCAGTGAATGTACAGCTGCATGGAGGAATTCATTAAACTGGCTAAAAGCTTTTTCTGGTTTTGGTAGATAAATTTCTTTTTTGACCAGTCAAACCAATTGATTTAGCCTGCAGCCATGCAGTTGAGTGATTCCAGCACAAGTGGTTAACAGAGGATGGGGAACAGAACTGCCTTTTTGAGAGCCGCTTAGACATCTGATTGCCGTGATGACAATGTCCAACAAACCCTCTGGAGTCTTTTTTTACCTTGCTGACTCTACTTGACTTTCTTCAGATGACACTTATTTATTTTTCTAATTACAAGGCAACACGGCTGAGTACTACTCAATACTCACATTTGTTCTCTATAACATGCCCTTGCTCTCACACTGAAAACGAAGCAAAAGACCGACACTGATGCACTCACCGATATGAAGAACTTCCACTAGAGGTTTGCAGAGTTCACAAGATCAAGTGTTCTCAACAAAGATCAACTCATTCAGTGAGATGTATGTCAATTTAAAGACTCCCACAGAATGACTTATATTACAATGCAACAATGTTATCACACCTCTGTGTTCCATAGTTTTCAAACAACCTCTCCCAAAGATGAAGATCAACAATTTTCACGGGTCAAATTTCTTTAAAATATGTTAAGATACATATCACTAGATAAGACCGTGTTTTATAGCAACATTGCCATTACTTAAGAAACATTAGAATAAATTAAACAACGTTCTATATAATGCAATATGAATTTGAAAAAGTAGCACAGGCCGACGAAGTTAAAATAATTCAATTGTTTGTACTGATTCTCAGCTAGTATTTGAGTTAAAACTATCTTTGAAAGGTGTTTCACAGATATTCAAGGAGAGCTGTAATGGCCACAAAGCCCTGCACTTGTCCTGGGTTTTGATTTATTTATATTTTTTTGGTTAAGATAAAGGGAAAAGTATCTCTCACACTGATTAATATAGATGTTACAGTAGGAAATTGAGAAAATTATACTAAGCTTATTCTGGGATACATCACAGATAAGCTGTAGAGAAGTCGCACAGGAAATAATATTGCTGGAATACTGCAAATAACGTAGGCGGCTTTTGGGCCAGAAGGCATGGGGTGATGGAAGCGTGACTTCAAGGTTTTTGAACAAACTTTCCTGTGCATAATAAACACGTAAGAAGATTGGTCATTAGAGACTACACTTGTTACCTGACCATTACAACAGAGTTTCTATAAAAGGGACACTTTGTGTCCATAAAATTAACCTTGTCCTCATGTAAACCAAGACATACCATCTTCTCCAGAAATGGCTTAATTTTGCATGAAAGCAGACAAATTTATGGTATTTACAACTGTGGCACAAAACAAGACGACTTTAGGTGAAATTTAAGCTTACATTTTGCAGTTTTCTTTAACAACTAGACTAGTAAAGTTCTTCATCTGTAATACATGGACTAACAGACATTCGCTTCCACTGTCATGCCTGGAAAATAAATTTCCTGTGTTAGTCACCAACCATCAATACTTTGCTTAAGAGATAGATATGAAAGACTAAAAAGATTTTAAGAATGTAAAAGCACCTTTTGCTGTTAAACAAATCTCTAAAACAAATCAGGTTGAATCAAAAGCAATTACAGATATCGCACTCCGGTAACAGAACATTATTAATACTACTAGCTACAGTAACAAAGTTATCAGAACTAAGAGAATTAAACATTATTCAATTTGAAAAGATTAATATTCCCTACTGTGACTCGATAGTGAACAGGTTTTATAAAATACACTCCTTGGTTTAAACAGTGACACGTTATGTGTATATGTGCATGTGTATATACATGCGTGCACATGTAATGCATCAGTTACATTAGACAAATCAGTTGGCATTATTTTCATGGGTTAATGAAAATAAATGTAAAAAATTCTACTCTTTCATATCAGCACGAATTTTGAAATGGAACTAACAAACTTGGTTGAGATTTGAAAACTCCCAATCTTGGGAATCAGTTCTCCAAGGGGTAGAGATGATTCTGGAGGGCTGTCTACGACATCCTGCTTTGCACTGCCATAATTTGCCCTTCCCCACGCTACTCCCACTAGTAACAACAGCATGCCCTAAGCACAGGACTTCAAAGCTATATTTTGGAGCTGTATTTGTATTTGCATCTCTTCACCTGTGATTTTCCTAAGGTAATCCTCCTTTATCTGGCATAAAAAGTAAGATCTCATGTATCCCTATATCCATACACTCATTAATGGCCCAGACGATGAAAATGCTACTGAAAGAATTAATGAAGGCCTTTTTATCAGTCAGCATTGAAAGGACACTGAATGAACTGTGGCTAAGGCACATCCACAGCAGAAAGTGGCATGTGATGACTAATCTGTTCATCCGCTAAACTTTGGCTTTCAATTCAGAAACTTCTTAAAACTATCCACTGCAGTTAAGTTTATTAAAAAGTTAAAAACCAAAACCAAGAAAACTAGTAAGCAATTCCTGCTGAGTTGACGGGGAAAAGAAGAGTAACACTACTCACAGAAAACCAACATGTATTTGCGGTTCTTCACTACTGGCAGCATCACCATAAACAAGCTCTTCCAGATCTTCATTCCTGAAGGAACAGAAAGTACTGTAAACTACATACTGACCTAAGCTGTTAAAACATGATGAAATTAATACTTATTTTGTGATTGATGAATATAAGCAATCATTTGGTAATACAGGAGGGACTGGTAATACAGAAGGGATTAAGAAGGGATTACAGTTGGACTCTATAATCTTATGGCTGGATTCGATGATCTTAAAGGTCTTTTCCAACCTAAATGATTCTGTGATTCTATAAGATATCCATTTAAAAACACACAGAAGTAGTAATTCACAGTTCTAAAAAAATGAGTTTTTAGAATACCTCTTTCAAGATATTTAGGGCAGTGTAGTATTTAGTCTGTCTTCCATTTCTCTTTAGCATCCTCAAAATCTTATCTTCTTCCCATTTACTGTTTATTGTGTTAAAAAAATTATAACACATCTTTACCCATCCTTCAATCACTTGGTCAACCTACACATTTTTAGATTTTCAGTAGTTCATATACTTCTTCCTTACAGTTATACTTCTGTCACATGCTACTCAGAATTGTAAGTCACACTGTATAATTTTGTTATAGAAGGCTGAAATAAAACTACTGATTTATGACTAATACGCTGAGAAAACGATCTATCAAGGGAGAAGTATATGGTGTTAAAATGTTAGAGACAATAAAGTGAAAGGGACTTGGCACTTGTGAAAATGACAGTGGAACTGGATGTAAAAAGCTTCTTTAAAACATGCAACCTAATAATCTTATGCTACTAAGAATTAGCAATTTGGAAGGCATATTCAGAAAGTTACAACAAATTTTTTCAGACCGTGTGGTAGAACAGGAATATTTCCAGCTTACTATGCATTTATACACCTGACCTTTTGCTTAAAGCTTCAAACACGCCACTGTCACTAGCCAGTGAATGATCTGAGAGACATGCTGAAACTCGCCTGGCTCTCCTCTCCGATCTTCTACCACTGTCTCCTCGCAGAGTTACAGCTGTCATGGAGAAAAAGTGAAGACAACATCAGCTCAAGGCAACCTCTTAAAAATTATACAAGAAACATTTATTGTATCAAAACTAGCGTCAGAACAGTTGGCAGAAACACAGTTCATTGCTTTTTCATCTAACTTTAAGTTAAAAACCTGGAATACAATTGACCGGAGATTTTCTGTGGGAGAACTAAGGAAGGAAGCTTGTGGCTAATTTCTCCCTGACAAGACTAAGTATAAACCAATTGTATTGTTATTAAATGCTTTTCTGGTAGAATAATCCCTCCTGGAGGAAGACTTACATTAATTCAACATAAGTACACGATATCCTAAACTTTCAGGATTTACCTACTGAATATACAATAGGCTGAAAACACACACAGAGACTAATTCTTTTAAGAAGTTATCTGACAACACAATGTGAGGTTTTGTTCTCATTTGTTTCCTAATACAAAGTCTCAAACCATACTGTTTATACCATCGCATAATAGCAGCTTTTATTTACAGTCTGAGAGGCATTATCAAAAAGAACCAGTGCTTTCCAACTCACTCAGAGCACTGTTTTTTCAAATTCTTGATGAATGACTTTGACTGGGGGAGGAGGAAGCAATATTCAACCCCCTCTTCCACCCTTCCCCAAATCACCAACACCACCATAAATAGCGACTCAGCAATCATTTTCATGTTGTAAGCATATCAATAAAAATGATGTTATACATCAAGTTGTGCACAGGCAAGTAGGCATAGCAGCTACCAATCCTTTAATGTACACGCACAAGTGGTAATGCTCAGGAACTGTATAGGTAAGGTTTTGACACTTCAATGACAGCTCCTAACTGGAGGTTGTTTTCTTTCGCATCCTAGAGAGAACCATGAAACAGTCTTGTGGCAGTGCAGTTTCTTCACTGTGCAGTGAAGAACTTTTGCCAACTTATCTCCCTTTTGCTTAAGGCTCAATGACTGTCCTCAACGCAGAAAAGCAACAGCAAGGAGGTGCCACTTCAGAGGTAGGGAAAGCATCTTATTTGCTTCTACCCATGCTCAGAAACTTAAAAACAGACAGCATGGAAGTATTCCCAGTTTTAGCAGACAGCATTTGGAGTGACAGTAGCACTGTGGACATCACACCAGAGGCAAGCACCAGCTGATGTTTTCTTCTTACTGCCCCTGACTAAGGATGAAACATGCCATACTCAAAGTAACAACTCATTAAGTATCTCTGTTACGTGTTATCTCAGGGCATCAAAACTAAAAGCTGGTACCTAATCAGCAAGTTTGCTTCAGCAGAGTGCCAGAGAGCCTGCGTTCCATCCGCTGAGCCCAGCTGAGCCACTGCGCTGTATGGGGCCCATCTCACCTCCCACCCAAGCACCGCCAGGACGGGACATCAGCACTTGAAGCTTGATTAAAAATCCCCCTAATTAATACAACCACGATGCTGCTATCAATAGAAGTGTGTGGCTAAAGTTAGCTTTAACCCACTGTGGGACTGGCAGACAGGATGCACTGAGCCTGGCAGTCCTGCACCAGCCCGAGGTACATTCCTCTTATCATGGCATCAACAGCACAAAAACCCCAAAGGTATTCCAAGAACCACAGGGTCCTGTTTGGAGCTAAAATTCCCTAGTTCTGTCCCAGAATGTCCCGAAAACCAAAAAAGATGTCCCATAAACTGGACAGAGCCAGTTCTCTGTCCTTTTGGATCCCTAAGTAGCCCTACGGACCTCCTCTCCAAATTCAACAAAGGGTTTAGCCATCTTCAGCTATGCAGTGAATTTATCTGCTGACCAGGGACATCCCAATCTGCATTTGTCTCTGTACCTGGAGAAAGAACTATCCTTTCCCCTACCCCCAATTATGGTATCCCATCCTTATTATACATCATACAACGTGCAGTGTTACTCATTTCATCCTCACCACAAATGAGAGCCAAGTTCAAGCTAGCTCACAGAAAGCAAATAAACTGTATTTTTGAACCATGCTCTCCTCCATATCACCTGTACAAAGTGGTGGGTTTGGTTTTTTGGTTGGGTTCCCCCCCCCCTTCTTCTTTTTCTTTTTAAGAACTTTTATTTGGTGAGCCCACCTCTGAGTTCTGTCGCTGGTATTTATGCAGAATCAAAACTAGCACTCTGCAGAGACATCTTTTAATACGCAAGTTTCCCCAATAATTCCACATCACTGGAAAGAGGCTGAACTTCACAAAAGTGTATAAATTGTGTATGAAAGTGCTTCTATTATTTCTGTACTAATTTCAACAAGTTACACTAGGATGACTTCTTTTTGTAAATAAGCCTTTGGCTCACCCCTCTATGTGAACACTTTCTATAGATGTAGTGGGCGAAAGACCTCATGAGCTCTCTCTTTTGGAGGTTCATGTTCCCAATTTGTCTGGAAGGAAAAATTGGGTCTGAAGCACGAACATAATGTCATGAAAAACTGACACGTTACAACAATGTTGTAACTTGGCAATGATTTGCTTGCTGCCTGCAGGCCATGGAAGCATTCAAGAACATCCGGACAATCCCAGAGAATTTGGGAGAGATGCAAACACCAAAACATGCCCTTGACTAGAAAAAATGAAGTCAGCAGGAAAAATTGGTCAAGAACAAAGAAACATCAGATTATGGTTTAAACAGAACAAGGTTTAGCACAGGTTGCAGGCCTTCCAATACTGGAAGCTAAAGAATTGTTTAAAAATAAAGTTTCTAAGATGACAATTACCTTTCATTTTCCTATTAAAATAACAAACTCAGTGAACAATACATATGAATTCCAGAACTACTAGGTGCCAAGGCTTGATAAACATGACAGCCCTGATTAAAAGAATATTCTCAAGCATCATTAGTTGAAAAAGTGAACTTCAAAGGAAATTTTGGTGTCCAAGATTTCATTAGCTAAATTAATCTAAAGCATATTTCACAAACTTATGAGACTACAAATACCACAAGTCAGCTCAAAATGCACTAATAAAATAGTCACTCTCATAAAAACTAAATCAGAGACACAAACAGACCTTACCTATCATGACGCTGCCAGGCATTACTATGATATAATAAAGCTGAAGCTCACCCAACACTTTTCCAGGAATTTAACTACAGCCATGAGTATATTGTTTAGTTGACAGAGCAAAAAATTAACTATGCCATAATGATTAAACAGATACAGCACAATAACAAATAAAACCAAATGTAGCAAAAATCTCCTGTTTCTTCACATGCAACTCAAAAAAACCCCCCAACAAACCAAAAACAAACAACCAAAAAACAAAACACCACCCCCCCCAAAACAACCAACACTTCACACAGAAAAACACACTGGAAATTACAGGCAAAACTAGCACAATAAGTAATTTCAGGTTCACTTACAGTGAATTTTTCTGTTGTGCCGCATGAGAAACAAGACAAAATGAAAAGCACACAATGATAAATCACCTTGTAGATCTATGACAATATTTTGCAAACAAGAGGTTATTTAGGCATTAAAGGAAACTTAGCACTTGAAAGATTATTTTAGGATAGAGAGGAACAGATAGTGAAGATATTAAAGACCAGTATTTTATTAACATGCTTCCTCCCACTCACAGCTTTATAAATACAATAGATGTAACCTCTCAGGCATATTCCCTCCATTCACACACGCTAACATATTTCACAATACGTCCCCAAGACAGATGCAGAACAATAAAACAGCAGATCAGCAACTGAACATCAAAACTGCAGTTCCTGAAGAACTCCTTGAACTTGCTCAAGTGCTGCTTCAGTGCAAAGTACATACAGTGTATTCTGTGTTAACCCTCCCGGCCTCCAGAATTTGCAAGAATTACCTCATGTTTTGTCTAGTGAAAGGAACAGGCAAAAGATTTGTCCGAGCTCAGACTTACTGTTTTTCCAGCATCGCATTATGCTACCAGACCATTGGGTGGCAGCAGCAAAGCACACTGCATAGTACCTTACTGAAAACCAAAACCCCCCAACATCTGGGGGTTCCCGAACTGTGATATATGAGCTTGGTGCTCCATCAAATTCTTCAAGAAAAGAGTACAAAATCAAAATAATTTCAAAACTTCCAACTGCTACCTGCAAACAACTGCATTACAATCGCAAACCCACCAGCCAGTGAGCGCGGAACTCAAAGTAGTCATGACTCCAGCCAAAAATCAGAAAGGTGAAACAAATTTTTCTTAAGCAATTGTTTTCAAATTCAAGTATTAAAAAAAAAACCACCAAAAAACCTCAAAAAAAGACAGCCTGGCTACCTTTTAACAGTAAATTCTTCCTCAAAAAGCAACACAAAGCACTCTGTTGTACGCAGAGAAAAATTGTAACCCCTGGACTAGGAGCTGGACACCGCAGCAGCAACAGCATGTAGCACAGGCATGTTCTGCCAGAGGTTTTCAGAGAAATGTGAAATGCGTAGAAACGTGGCAGAGAAGAGAGAAAAAGAAAACCAACCAAGAACTTGACCCTCATCCTATTGCTCCCTAGGCCCTCGGACCAGGTCTTCACTTCTAGGAAACACGTACGAGCTATAAATGAACTACTAACATAGTTTCACTTACCACAATGGGTGAAGACATGCTGTGGTCTGCTCTGAGGTTTAAAGAAAGCCTCAGGAAGCCTCTTCATGGCACTAATTTAAGCACAAGCTTACATGCTGGTCTCTGGAATTCTGTTTATTTTGGTCTGAAAGCTGCAATATGGGCACTAAAAATGTTTACATCTAGTAAATGTAAATTCTGCAGCAGTATCTTCTGGCAATGCCAGCTGCGTTAAGGAAAGTAGGTGAGTCTAGACTCAAATACTGTTCGAGCAATACAGGCTTTTTAGCACAGTGGTGACATTTTCTTTGTAAAAATAAAAAGCTGAAAGCTTTTCCTTAGATACTGTCAATATTCCTTCTCATTATCACTTGACAAATGTGATTTTGGGAGGATAATTTGATACATTCTCTGGTTTTATTTCATTTTACTCCTGATGTCGTAAGTCCTGAATGCAATATTCTACACAACTGCAAACAGAATTCTGGATATAGAAATGGCATTAATATCTTTAATATTAAAAATAGTCTCTAAAAGCCCTTCTCTGCTGGTATAGTTTTATTAGAAACATGAGCAAGCCAACACACAAATACGTCACCATGAAGGAATACTCTTTTTCATTTTAACAGCAGTTCTTCATTTGATTAAAACAGGAAATTTCTCATGTGTCTGTACGCTCAGGTTTTTAAATTTCTTTTGTTTTTTTAAAAAGGTTTGTTTCCTCTTTTGATCTCTCTGATTTATGTTTCTCAACTGTAGTGCCTCAGAAGCTTCCACCGATGCAATCTAGAGCAAGACCATCAACTTCACAGTCAAGCAGGAAAAGAAAACTCAACAGTGTGTGCGCCATGGTAACTGCACATATCGCTCCTCAGCAATTACAGAGCACAGGTTCTCCGAGACAACCACTCAAGTGGACGCTTAACTTCTCACACACCCTCTAAAAAGATGTTCCTTGGCTGACAAAGCACTCATGAGCACAGTGCACCACGCACTTATGACTGCCGTGCCACTGGGGCTTCTGCTCAATTGCAGACCTTAACCTGGTCTGGGGTGCGTATGAGTTCAGCATGGAGTCCGCCAGCCTTCAAGTACTGTCGGCAGCATCACCACATGCCTGGTTTTGTGTTTGGGGGTTTTTTTGGGTTTGGGTTTTTTTCCCCCCCTATCTCCCCTGGGTTTGTGTTGCTTTAAATTACCAGAATAATGGCAACATGGGCACAATTGGGGGCCTCAGAAGTAACTAAACCATGCTTTTTTTTACCAATTCCCAATCCAAGAACAAAATATTTCTTATTCCTTGATGTACTACACTCCAAAGAAAGTCCACATTCCATTCCCTTTCTCCACCCAATTCACCACTATTTTAAGATCTATTTACAAGGATTTCTCTGCTCTTTCACTCCTTGTCCTAAATCTAAAGTTTGGGGTTTTGGGTTTTTTTTTCAGTTGGTTGGGCAGTTTTTTAGCAGCTAACATGTACCATGCGATTTTTAACTGATGGAAGTAAAATAAGCCAAACTGAGGAACAATCTCTACTGTGCTCGTATGCTGCGGTCTGTGTGACATTTGCTATAATAATGTGACAAAAGAACGATGTCCAGAAACTCACCTCCACCAGTCTGGACAGCAGTCAGCTGTGCTCCCATTTCTCGCAGCCCTTCATTGTCCACAGGGTAAGCAGACGTCTGAGATGAGCTCGTTCCTTGTGTATCATCGTCACCCAATGCTGTGGTCTGAGCCCTGAGTATTTCCAGGGCTCCTATGCTTGCCATCTCCTCAAAACCTTCCGACATCTGAGCTAAGGGAGAATCTCGAGACGCAGAGAGAAACGGGGTGTCCAGAGGTGAGCTTGGAGGGGACAATGATGACAAGGAGGACCGCGATGACAGGGACGCCAGGGACTGCGGGGTATCCAGAGACCTCCGCTGCTTATTGAAATTCGAGTGTCCAATGGGATCAGCGTATGGCACATCCTTTGTGAGAGACTCAAAGGGAATTATGTCAAAGCGTAAATGCTGCCCATAGTCTGTAATGCTGTCTGATTTGTCATACTGCGGAAGGCCATAGATGTCCGTAAAGCTGACCGAGCTGAGGGAGCCTCTGCTGGAGGCCAAGGATCCTCGACTGGAGGCCAGGGATCCCCTGCTGCTGCCAGAGGACATTGTGAGGGTGCTAGCCGACAGACTACAGCAGGCAAAGAGAGAGAAAACAAAAAAGGCCCCTTCAAATATAACCAGAAAAACCAGCGCAGACATAAAAAAGTCAATCCAGATTACACAAGCAATTTTACATGTATTCAGTACTGTGACATGGAGAGATGATTTGGCATTTTAATGTCTAGCTCGTGTCTCTTGCCCTGGTCTCAAGCACGACCACGACTGGAACAGTGCAAGTGACAACCAAATCAGGACCAAGTGCCTGAAGACAAACAGTCCAACAGGACGAGTCTACTCTTTCCTCCAATGTGTAAGCAGCCACAATTCGGCAAAAAAGAGTTCAGAGCAGTATCTGGATCCATGGAGTCTGTGTAAAGCCAGGAAGGGTAGATTACCATGATCCAGCTTGCATTTACATTAATGATGGGTCATAAACGTATCAGGGAGAAGAAGTGCGACGGGATTTGGAAATTCCTAACAAACTGCTGTGTAAGCCTCACCCTCGCAAGTTTTTCCAGTGCAAAATAAAAAAGACTTTAGGATGAATCCTATTCCAGTTCCTCCTACCACTCAGACAGTTAGGGAGAGAAGAATGTAAGTGACAGAGAGATGAAGTGAGACACAGCAGGAACTGAGCTTTTGATGTTGGCATGGTGTTGAGCTGAGGAATCCCCAAGAGCTGCATCTGAAAAGGCAGCTGCGAGTGTGAACACGCAAAACATTCTGGGCTTCTGTGTGGGTCTTAGCACATTCTCATATTTAAATGGCAAAATTTTGTCATCTCACCGGGGATCAAAAACCCCTCCTTTGGAGAGGGTATCAGAATATTAAAGCCTTACAGAACTTGAAAGAATGTTATCTTCATATTAATAAAACTGTAACAATATTACAACAAGTTTTAAGTACATATCTTCTTTTCAGAAAATAAGATAACCTATAAAATTCCCAAATACACATAATAATCTAGCCCAAACAGCCATCACTAATACTATTTATAAAACTCCATCCAAATCATCACATTCCATAGACCAAACTGTACAAATTTAGTAAAAAAATTAATTTCCTTGGCACACATACATATAAGTATTAAAAGGTAAACTTTATATATTATTAATATTCTTCTCTGCTGCAGTTAAACTTCAAAACCTGCTGGTTTTACATAACTCACCTTTTTAACTGGGAGTGTAAATATGAAGTTAAACGTGTAGCTTCTTCTAGTTGCATAAGCAAACAATTTCTCTTTTCCTGTAACAGTATCCTATAATTAAACAGATACATATTACTATTTTTCATTACAGTAGTGCTCAGGAAGTGCTAGGAGCTTTCCAAGTACAGAAAAATATCACTGCATTGCAGTTTGGAACATGAAAAGAAGTTTCACTGTTTAATGAAAAGTTTTAATTTACGCAGCTCATATGCAGAGACAGTAATTCCAGCAAGAACACAAGAACCAAGACTCCAGCAGAATTCCCAGACAAGAACAGTAATTGAAGCACAGTGTAAGAGTCATGATGTTGAAAATACACTACAGCAATTAGCAAATCATAAAAAGTCCTCGGTAAAAACATCAGACTTACAAGATTTTTTTTTTCTCTTTCCATCAACCTGATTGTGCCAGTAAAATACAGATAACTAGTATGACTTTCATCGCCTCGGCAGGAAAAAAATATTCCAAATAGCCCCATTATCCAACCTAATTAGTGTCAAATTTCAAAGAGAAAAAGAAAATTTTTGGCAGACTTCTGTTAGCCAGTAACCATAAAACTCAACTTTAAGCTCTAATTCTAGGTGTTTCAAGCACATTTATATATCATTATATTTAAGCCAGTGATACAGCATTTTGAATACTAAGCTATGACAAAAAAATGACAAAAATGTCTTGCTGCAACTAATTTTTTTGCCCATAAAAGCAGCTGAATTAGTACCACTGCCACAATGCAAATGGAATGCACCTACAATGCTGTTGGCCTCATATACCTGTAAGATATCTTACATTCTGTATTTTGAGATTATTAAAACTTTGAAGAACAGATTTAATCCATTGATATTACATTTATTCTTTTCCTGAATCCAGAATTATAAGTATTCCTGGCGTTTTGTTTTTCCAAGCCCAATCACTGAACTTGAAAATAAAATCAGGGTGGTAATCTGTTTTGTGTTGTACATTTCTACATCCAGGAAAGCTACTGCTCCAGCCCTGCATTCACAAGCTGGCTGCAAATTGGCATTCTAATAGACAGTTTGGAGAAAGCAGATCAAACTTATTTGAGTGCTTTGGACCTTCCTCAACTGCAGAGAGCGCTGTTAGAATTCAACATGTTAATGGGCAAAATAAAAAGTTTAAAAAAAGAAACAAACAAAAAAAATCAACAAAAAGGGAGTCCTTCTGGATGAAACAAAATGGCAGCGTTAGTTTCAATGAACTCTGGATGGTTAAGACATGAAAAAAATGTGTCTTTGTTAGCAGTAAAAACATAAATTGCTCAACTTTCTTGGCCTCCAACTTCATTAATTCATATGCTGGCAAGGGGCTGTAGCACTACGCTCCAGCAACCCCCCCGCCCTCTGGGGAGGCTCCCTTCATTGCCGCCACACAGCGGAAGCTGCACCCCCGAGTGCGTGCAACACTGAAGCTTTTCTCCTGCTTCTGTGGACCCCAGACCAGGCTAACCAAGTGGTGCAAGGAAGGCTGCAGCTCACCTATGTGAACTTACATGATAAAGGCACTGCATGCAGGAACCAAAACAAAGAGACCAAAGGATGCAAGAAACTTAACTGACTCAAAAGCTTTCAGGGGAAAGAAGGGGTATCCACACAACCTACTTTAAAAAAACCCAAAGAAACAAACAAAAAACCCAACAAACTTAGGAACCTATACTCCACAGTCATCAATTCTGTAAGGTAGGTAGCTGTGCTAAAGGGCAAGAGAATGCCTCCAACTAAGGCTGCCAGCCAATCTTTAAAAAAAAAGCCAAACCACAAAAAAAAACCCCACAAAAAACCCCACCTCTGTCATAAAGAATTCAAGTTAGTTCTGATCTGCACATAACTCAGTGCCTTTAAAACTCACTAACAGAATGGAACTGGTAATTATTTAAAGAGGAAACTTCTTTGTATTTCATGATTAGGAGAAAGTGGAAATAGAAAAGCAGAACTAGGAATGGTTTTGGTTATTCCTGAGCCTAAAACAAACAAATAAATTAGGGCTACTAATAGTTAAGCTTTCCTCCAGTATGTTATGCTGAAATAGAGTGCCCTTCAATATTATTCTAACTTCTTCTCAACTTTTTGCTAGCATTTGAAATATCAAGTATCACATTGGAACGCTGGTTTCCACAACATCATCTACATGGAAAAATAGCTTGGCCGCCCTGCCAACATAGTATGCACTACCTAACATGAGGGCCCAAAAACAACAAATAAAACTTACTACACTGCAGTGTAAAGTGAACTCCCTTTTTTGTCAGTTTAATCTGGAAAGCCACTGTAACAATATTGCAAAAAATCACAAAATATATAACATTGAACTGTAGGTTGGCTGTGAATTTTCTATTTATTGCCTGAATTTACTGTCTGAAGTAAGCCTTTTCAAAGGAACTGAAGTTCTCAAAATTTGTATATGGAAGGCACTTCCAAGTATTTTAAGTGTGTTTTAATTATGTAAATATTAACCTTTACACAGATCACATTAAAGCTGGTTCATATAGTTTTCCTCAAGTGTCAAACCTGGGTTTTTACCACTATTTAAGACAAGCAAGCCTGGGAAACGCGTACTTTCTCACTTTCACTGGAAGCAGCCTATGGTAACAAGATGAGGTTACAGAGGTTTTGTCCATTTCTTCGGCTACAGGAAAAGCTCGGCAACTTTGAAATAAACAGTGTTTCCATTAATATGTTTTGGGGGTTGTTTGTTTTTACACATAACTTGACATTTAATTTAAGTCTTCAAGAATGACTCTGTTTACTATGTCCTCTGAATGTCAGAGTTGGGATGTGCTCCCATTGCTGAGATTGCAAATTAAAAGGAAAACTGTATACAAAAGGCAGTAAAAACTTAATCATTTAACTTTCCTCTTATAAGGCAGAAACCAAATATGGGAAAGGATCTTTGTTCTGATGCTTTTGGAGATGAATATTACTCCACTGCAAAATAACAGAAAAATCTTTCACTATCCAGGTACTGTTATTCAGGTCTCTATTTTCAGACAATATCACTCAGACTTTTTCCAAGCATCTTTTGTGACTCTATTCTGATATCTTCTTCCTATTCAGACTGTTTAGATGAATGAAAGGAGAACTAACCAGTCGACATCACTCTACCCTCCTTCAGAAAACTTCAAGACAGACAGAATTAAGTAACAGCAGTCAGGAGCAGTACCTTCCTTTTTTGAAAGAAAACTACTCCAGTAATTTTTTTGTTTGTTTGTCTCAAACACAGTGAAATTCCGTATATTTCCTTTTGAAACTACCTATATGGATCTTACAGTAGATAAGAAAACGATTTAAGTTCCCAAACCTTTCAGTGGCCCCATGAGCAGACGTTGCTCGAGCCCGTTGAATTTCATCCTCCAGGCGTCTTTTTTCTTCCTCCAAACGTGCAATGTCTTCTGGGGACCGTCTCTGCTGACTGATGAGCTGCAACTCCTGAAGAAGAGCCTCCTTCTCTTTGATAAGCTGAAGACGGTCCCTGTCCGCTTCAGCCATCCCTGGCCAAGATTCATTGTCTAGCAAGGCCAGCTGCTGTTGTATATTCGAAACTCTTTAAAAGAGGATAAATATATTTCAAAATACAGAAGAGAAAAAGATGAATTAAGAGGAAAAATACCAGAAGGTGAAGGCTGTTGACTTCTCTGACTTTTTTCTTCTAAATTTCGAAAGAAGAAAATTTAGAGGAGTTTGGAAGGATTATTTGTTTCTGGGTTTTGGGGTGAGTCTTTCTGTTTTGTTTTGTCTATTTTTAAAACACTAAAGAATTGCAAGTGCTCCTAAGTGAGTAGCTGTATAAGAACTACAGTGCATTTATCTGTCACATGGACAATATCTGTCATCTTAGCTTCCTCATTTTGTAATAAATCAATTGATATTTTAGAGCTCTTGAGTTTGCTGCCTGTACAACTGATGGAAGTTGAACATCCTTTCATTCCTCATTCTTCCACTATCAGATCTTAACTTGGGATTTCAAAAGTGCAGTGAGAAGTTGAAGGGGATGAAGGGCAGATGCTTATCTAATGACAGTAGGTCCATATATTCATGTCCCACCTAGTAGAGGAATGGTTCAAGGGGCTGAAAATATTAGGTAGTCCTGACCGACAACAAAATTTTAAGAATAAATAAGCTGCCAGTAAAACAAAAACATAGGTCTGGAAAAAAGGTTTACTGGTTACAAAACACAGGTGGCTTTAGATGGATCCATTATCAAATCAAGCAATTAAATAAGCTAATTTGATTTTTTTTTTTTGTAGCAGGCTTTACAGCCAAAAGTAGTTTCCTGTATCTCAATATGCTGAACCACTACATGAAACAACAGTTATAAGAATAATTTCACAGTTGACATTTTAAGAAAACGTTCTGCTAAAAAAAAAAAAAAAATGTTGAACTCTTATAAATATGACAAAGAACCCTAAAGCTAAAAATTTCACAAGTGTTTCTTTTGGCAAAATCAAAAGGTATATAAGCATAACAGGGAGAACACTCTTTTGCTGCTAGGTATTGATGCTTGTCTTACAATGGGCAATTTAGACACTTTAGAATGTTACAGTTGAAAAGTAAATAAGAGAAAATCTAGCTTTCTGATTTTTGAACATTTGAAACTAAAGAACTGTACAACAGTTATGCAGTTGTACACCTCAGTTTCATCTTCACTTTGAAATGATAGCATTCAAAGTTCAGTGCACCATAAAAGATTATCACCCTTTAAATAAATAAATGCATATTTAGAGCCAGCCATAAAAGTGCGATATGCATTCATTCTTTTAGTAAGTTAGTTTAAGTAATCTTTTTTTCCAAAATATCTGGTAAGAAATAAAAAATAACAAACAAAGCAAGGTAAAAGTACATAACAAGCAAACAGAAGATCCACATTGTGATAACATATATTTAAGAATAAAAGAAGAGGCATAGACATGACAAAGGTAAGGTCTTTCCCATCTAAAAACAAAAGCTCATGCAATGTTTATTTCATACTGACACCTGGAAAATATTTGGCCATCTTATTATCAGGGAAAGGGAAATAAGTATCAATATAAGTCATTTCACAATGACTGCATTCATATATGAATAGGAATTTTACTGTGAATTTTGTCAACTAGATTTCCCCTCCCCCCCCCCCCCCTTAGATTTCATTTACAGCAAGTAAAGACCTTGGGTACTTTTAATAAGACCTGTTGTGACAGGACAAGGAATAATGGATTTAAACTAAAGAAGAATAGATTTAGACTAGACATTAGAAAGAAGTTTTTTACAATGAGAGTGGTCAAGCACTGGAACAGGTTGCCCAGAGAGGTGGTAGAGGCCCCATCCCTGGCAACATTCAAGGTCAGGTTGGACGGGGCTCTGAGCGCCCTGATCTGGTTAAAGCTGTCCCTGCTCACTGCAGGGGGTTGGGCTGGATGGCCTCTAAAGGTCCCTTCCAACCCAAAGCATTCTATGATTCTATGATACTATGTTACATTTTAGTCTAAAGCAGAATACTTTATCAAGCCCTCCAATACCATTTCCTGCCCCTTGCATTAATAACAAACTTCCTGCCAATAGCTACTGAAAGCACCATTGTGAATCGATACGTATAGTCCACATATTTCATGCCTCAGTTATTGTGCATGAATTCCAGATGCAGCTTCCTGAAGAACACCTTGCCCCATCGACCAAACATCAGGGCCAGGAAGAGTGAGCAGATTCAGGATCCCTCCTCTCCCCTACCCAGGCTGCTATGCTGTTAAAGATCCAGTAAACACTCCTGGAGGCATATACAGCTTGATTTTCAAGTCTTCAGTGCCAAATGAAACAAATGGGGACTCAAGGTCCTTTCAACAGAATTACAGAATTCAGGTCCGGTTGGGTTATCATAACTTGGCAAGCAAGTGTGAATCAGATGAGCCCTGGCAATGTATTTGAGTGACCATGTCCATAAGCTCTTACACAGCTTGTGGATGAAAGAAGATGAGACGTGCCTGGTGAAGTCCCTGGGTTGTTTTATAAGATAGCTGAAGGACTGACCCTCTCCTTCATTTTAATACCTACAATTGTTTTGTTAGCTATTTTTCTAATGCAGGTTGAGCTGGTTAAGAAGCTGACCATAGGAGCAAATAAATGCTAATGCAGGCGAGAAAGAAAAGTACCAGCAGGCAAGAGGGGAAGGTGGGATCCCCCCTTTCAGTGCTACTTAACCACTGAATCCGCTCGGCTGTAGAGTAAAATGCCACCTTCAATACAAGAGGTTTTAATTTAGACTCTTGAGCTTGCTGAGAGCACGTAACTCCCTTTGTGTACGACATTCCAGTTTAAAGTTTGTTTTTTCCCCTAAATTTCTGTTATAATGATGCTTTGAAAGTAGGAAGTTGTCATACAGCAACTTAATTATACTGTTATTAAAGGGAAAAGTACTGCTGTGGACAAGGCTTGTATCACTGAAGAGTTCCAATATCTGATTAGGTATTTACTTTGATTCCCTTGACACTCTCAGCATTTCATCTAGCTCTTCTTGTCTCTACATTTTCCCTTTAAGCAAAGAGAAAGCACTCGCAAAACACTACATAATGCAGGAAACTGTTGGGAGGGCAACTTCAGCACCAATAACCCAGACTTTCTGCAACCTGTATTTCCTGCAAATGAACCAAAGTTTTTGGGGAATTTTGTTGCTTACTTTCCACTGAGGACTGAATTCCAAAAAGCTACCAGTGATAAACTTTTTAAAATTTATCTCCTTGGCTAGGAAACATCCCGAAGTTTTTTATGGTCTCACTCACTCAAACCGAAGAAAAATATCTGAGGAGTCATGTTCAGTTCTGCTAAAAACGTAATAGAAAATCCTCTTAAGCACGTTCCATAATTGCAATTTGTCTTCTCCCAACACAGGTTTTCTTCACAAACACAATAAATGCATAAATAAGCAATTTCACTGTGCTTGTCCATGCCAGATTTTATACCTATACTACACCAGCCATTCTCACTGCTGGTATGTTACAAAAAAGTGGCTGTTTTGCATTTTCGGACTCAGTGCATATATACACCTACCTTAAACACCCGCTTAAATAAATCAATGACTTGACATAGATTGTAATTGAAGGGGAGGGGGCGGGAAGATTAGGATCCTTTATGAAGCCTCTGTTTTTCAAACACATTTTTCCTTCCTACTGAGTATTTTTTAAGATACTACTTCTTAAGTGTAGTCACAGTAAAAGAGTACTTTTATCTGGCCTAATGCCAGATACTGAGGTCCCTACTGATAGGGAACATATTCCTGGGGAAAAAACAGTTAATTTTGAGCCATCAACATTCCAGGCATTTTGCCCATTCCCATCCTTGCATAACAAGTGCTGAGAAGCTTGCATTCCATGCTCGAGTAGGTGGTATCAAATGACTGGTTTCCTAGGTAGGCAGACCGACTCGCTGCTTATTTCAGTATTTAAAAATTTCAAATGGAGATGAATATAACAGCTCCTGTTAAGCAGAAAAGCAGGAGGGGCACAGATGGGATGACAAAGGTTTAACCTGGTGATCTTAAGTAAACACTGATTCGAAATGGCAAACTTGCCCTGGAATGGCCATACTAATGTAGCTAGAATGATGCCTAGCCCAAGATAATGTAGACATAGCATGAGGGTGGAGATGAGTACAGCCGGTAGTTTACTACACAAACTACATCACGGTGGCAAAAAAACATGTATTTTCAGAATTTACAGCATATCTGAATCGTTATATATCTACACAGGCCCGCCCTAGACAAAACAGGGCACCCCTTCTGTTACTGGAAATATCTGGGGAACCTAAAAGATTTTGTAAGTGTCTAGAACCTCACTTTCAGGACTGGTATCTGAACCCGGCACTAATGAAATTATACTGCTTAGCTCGAGAACATTTCAGTTTAACAGAGGTTATTTATTAAAATATAGCATGAGAAGTGATATTAAAGTAAAAATCACTTTTTGTGAGATGAAAGAGTCTGATTTACAATTACAATTAACTCCATGTTTAGACCATTACTCAGATTATGAACAAGACAGGTGTCTGGGAAAGGGAAATACTCTGAGGCAATACAAAGGTCCTAACTCATGCCCATAAAAGGGACAAATTATGGGTATCCTACAGCTGGCACTTCCTAACCTACAAGCTCTGGTCTTTCTAGCTTAAACAAGTTCTTTGAACTTACTTTGTTTGAATTTTCCAAGGAAAAAAGAAAAAACCAAACAATAGCCCCTTACATTTAAATGCCTAGACTTTTGGATGACATATCAGACCACTCTACAGCTGAGGCCTTTGTTACCTGTGGAATGGGAAGACGGGTGGGGATGAAATAAAGAAAAAAATCCACAATTATGATTTGGAGGAGAATGGTGGCTAAGATCACACAAATATGCAAAGACAATCAACATAAATCAGCCCAGCTTATTCTTTTCCTTAGTCTTATAATGGGCTTATAATTGGATCCAGTTCTCCGCCACTTCAGGTAACAGGGAACTTCTCCCACATGCCATACCCAGAGGAGGTGGCTGTGGGACTGAAGACACGTAACGAAGGGTGTAAGAAGTCGGTAATTTCTGGTATGTACGAACCCTCTTGAGAGTGGATTATGATTTATATCCAAAGAGGGGAAGGCTAGAGAAAGGGGAAGAAAGAAATGGAAAGAACAAGAAGCTGGGGAACTCTGCCAAATGCTCACAAAATTTCTCCACTGTGTCTACTTTGGCTGTTCCTGCAAGTATGTGCCACTGTGGCTTTGGCGGACAACACGAGTACACTCTGTAGAATATCCAGCCTTCCTGGCAGCCCGATTCAATAACAAGGAGGTCTTAAATTGGCTTAAGACACTCATGAAACCTTTAGAGCCCACTGGCATTCTGCAGATAAAATTAGGTATTCACCTTTAGGAAAATTGCAAAGTCTGCTAAAACCGATGGAGGAGAGGAATTAGTATTTTGCCCAATTCACAGGTAAACTGGTATAATGAAAACTTTACAGACAGTTCAAGAGCATGGCTCAACTCCCTTTATAACCCAAAGAAAAAGTTTTATGTTTAAAAACTGACACTGGGAGATTTAGGTTTAGCTGACATGCCTGAGCCAGATATTTATGTGATATCAGACAAATTACTTCATCTCTAAATCAGATTTCCAGAGTAGTTTATAGCAGAATAAAAGCATACAAATCCACTAAATCTCACTAGAAATCAGGCAATTATACTTTGAAACCTGTCTACACAAGATGCATTTTAACAGGAAAATACTTGACTATGTTATTGTATCAGTACTGGAATGTTGCTATCAATATCCAACCAACATGTATTTTGTCAGTATAGTACTGACACACTTCAGCTTGTGCTAGTGCTTTCAAAAGCCCAACTGAAAATTAATTTTGGTAATGAAACAACAAATTAGCAACAAAGTAACGATTCAGCAACTATACTGAAAAGAAAGAAGTAGCATTCTTAAAAAGAATGTGAAAATATTAAGCATAGCTGAGGAGGAGGCTTTTTCAAGGCTAAAATAAATCTGTTGACAGTCACTGTATGATTTAAATAATTGAATTGAAAAATAACATCTTTGAATTCAAATTTACAGAAGGTATAAACAAATTACTGCTTTTGCACCCAAATTAGGTAAGCTGGTTGAAGATGCTTGGATGTATTAGTTCATTAAAGACAGCTACCATCATACCGAATTACTAAAAAAAATTTTTTTAAAAGCACAGTTAAAAATTTTCGTGCTTCTTATTGGAGGGATCATTTTTCATCTCTTGATTAATACACTTCACAGGATATGAGACACTGCAGCAATGACATTTCATGATCATTTGTTAATATACTTCATGTAGTTGTTATACTGAACTGCACAAGAATTATCAAAGAAAAACAATTTGCTTTTGATTCTTCTTTCTATGAAACAGTCTTTTCAGAAAAGTGCTCGAGGGGTACACTTTCCAGTGTGCAAATGCTTTCATGAGAGGTGGTCTCACTGAAATAGCAACTGAAACTAAAAACGGTATTTATCCAGGCAGCTTGGGGCTGTCTGTTCAAAAAGACCATCCTCCTTCCCTCCTGCTTCTCTGGAGGGCCACACTGACAGATCTGAGAGAAGAAATTTCATGGAAATAAGGTACAGTTTATTTAAAAATAATGGAGGGGGAGAGAAGAGAAAGAGCAGAAGAAAAGTGATTGAGCTTCTCTTCAGCATGATTGGCAAGTTAAAAAGTAGAATTTACACGCCTCCTCCCAGAGCCTGGATCAGACACAGGAGAGAGGACCTCTTCCCCAGCATGCTGAAGAAGTCAGAACCCACAGCTCACAACATCTGAAATACCCACGGGAAAAATTAAACTGCAAATTATCCAACTTCCAGTGGGAAACTGAAGGGAAAAAAAAAGCTATGTGAATGTCTTAATTTATACAAAGGCCAAACCACTCAGTAGTTAGAGAGATTTCTGAAGGAGGAATTAAAATCAAATTATCTTTTATGAGGGAGGAGAGATATTTTAGGAGTATAAGCCAACTTTTCTACTATCACTGGCTCTCATCTCCTGAATTCCTCAAGACAGCTCATTCAGAAATCCCCACACTGCATTTCCTTGCTAAGACACCATATACAGAGAACATATTTTTATTTTTAAAAACTTCTTTACTATGTATAGCAAATACTCTGCTTATATCTAGAGCTGTATGATCTTCTGGCTAGATTCACAAGAGTGACTAAAATGCAACACACTGCTCTTCAGTTTGTGGGGCTTTTTCCTGCTCTCCTATAAGGGAAAAGACATACTTTCCTCCTACAGTGTATTTTAGAAGTCTCCCATTAAAACTTGGAAATAAGACAGTTTGTCTGTTGTACTTATTTGCTATATGTTTCCACACCCCGCCTGACCAGCAAGTAGTCATAATATACTGCTTTACACTTGTGACATACTGTAGCATTTTAATTTTCTACCTCGTAGATTTTAATCCATCGCAGCACATTCCGTCACCCACACTGTGCAGTAACAGTAGATATTTCACCAGCCAAGGGAGAACGAACACAAAGATACTTAGTAGAGACAAAAGCCCTACAGAAATGCCAGCAAGCTAAGGGGAAGGAATGCATGATAAATGAAGAATGCAACCACAGAGATAACTGGTAGGGCCAATGAGCTTTGTGCAGTTCCACTCAAAAGCTGAAAGCTGATTACTTCCGTACAACATACTGGCAGAATAAGGCTACTATTTTAAAGCAACTAACATGCTTTTGCTAAATAACGGACCATTGTCAGAGCCACTATCCCGGGACAGCAAATGTACCCTTACTGCAATTACTATTCTCTAGTTGGAAGGTTAGTTACCCAGACTTTCTACACTTAATTAACTTCAAACCCCAGCTCACTTCTGATGTTCAGAAATACTGCATTCCATGCATAAATAAATGTTCGGCATTTCCAGCTGAGAAATGCTTCTGCTACTAAAAAAAACAAAACCAAAAACCACCCCAAAAAAACCCACCATTCTATCTTTTCCCTGCAATAACACACAAGAAGGGAATTGTTTTGAAAAACACACAGAAAAGGTATGTCAGAAAACCAAACTAAAAACATTTAATACAATCTTCACAGCACCAGTGGCTCTGCTAAACTAAACAGTATAAAACTAAATTCTATCCTTTCAGCAACTGTCATGAACTAAATTATCACTGGACTATTAAGTACTAAGGGTTAAGCCTGCGACCAAACAGGACACTGAACGGGTTTTTGGTTTGCCCCTTTTTTTTCCCAATTATTTAACCTTTATGAGGTAATAGTCACTGGTATTCACATGCAGTATTTTACAGTGCAGACTTTCATTCCAGTTACAAATCCTGAAGATTTAGCTCTGTATCTCTAACATGCTTGCAACATATTTCATTCTTTTTTGAAGCCTGTATTATCCAAACGTGGGTAAATTTTCCAAGAACAACAAAATGGCGAATTGCCTATAAAGCTTCCAATCCCTGCCAAGGCATACGACAACATTATGGTTTCCCCCAAAGAAAGAGTCACCATAATATTAGAAAAATGGAGCAAAAGTATTGAACTTTTTTTTAACCCTTGTTCTGAGAGATGTAAAAAACTGGCAAAATAGACAAAAGTTGAAAAGAAAAAAGAAAAATTAAAAACTGTTTATATCGAGGTTTGAGAAGACGGGGAAAAATGTAAAGCAGTTCAATTAAACGACTGCAGTTTTGTGTTTATACAACTGTAGAAAAGGGCTGATATTTAGCTTTATCTCTGCAAATAAATATAATAATCTAATGATAAAGTCTTATGTTTGCCTAAGCTTTTATTATCTGTGAACTATTCAACAGTAAGCAAATTAGTAATTCTTAAAGACATTTCAGCTAGGAGGCTGCTTCCAGTTCCACTTTGAAAACTTCATAATCACAAGAGTAAAAATAAAAACCAACAAATTTATCTTTAATTACCTTTTCTTGGCCTCTTCATATTGCCAGTTCAGTCTTACTTTGTCTACAAGTCTTGTTTTGTCATCAAACCCAAACTTTTGCAGAGTTGAAAAGGAAGGAGAGGGGGAAAAAGAGAGGGAGAAATGAGATTTTAAAAACATTCTCACAACAAAGAAAGGGATAGATTAGTCTCACTTACCAGACTCACTAAAAAACCTCAATGCATTGAAGTAGTAACATAATAAAACCCGATTTTATGCCTTAGAAATACAAAAATGGTTTACTGCTAAAAATACAGAAGATAAATGAGCCCTTTCAATAAATTATGAACCTGGAAATCAAGGGTTAGCAAACAGAATCACTGCTGAATGGTCAAACCTTTTCAACATTATCCAAGCCTAAAACACAAAGAGTATTTTTAATTGAAATATTTTACTACTTGATACAGCTATTTTATGGATAGTTTAATTAGAAGTAATTCACATTACATTCCCTGTACTGTGATGCGTTACCTGGCACTTAGATCATTAGTGTATTTTAAACACTATTACAAAAACATCACCTGATCCTTGAACCAGCCGTAGAATGCACATTTATGCTACAACTCCTACTGTTTACAGTCCAGCTTCTACAGCAACTTCTCTCCATCTTAGGGCATCAGCAGTTCCCCTCTTCAGAAGTCTGTGTACTGTCTAATAGTTAAAACCCAGCTCCCTGTTTAAGTGCATTGATGCACCTCTGCATTTCTCAGCTAACTTCTGCTTTTGCTCTCTTCATCATCACACGTGTAAAAACTCTACCTCTTTTTTACTCACATTCCACTACTAATAATCCAGGAAAACAATTAACATCATTATGTATTTTATTTTCCTAACAAAAAAATCTATACCTGATAAACACAATTTTCAGGCTATATTCGGCTTGTCTTGGATGGCACTCTGTGTATTGTGAATGGGAAAACGCTGCTATTTTCCTTTTGGTAACTCATTTTGGAATTCAATAATCGCATCCACCACCAGTCTGAAAAATGACATCCCAAAGGCACCATCTACCTAACACACTGAAAGACAGCCTGGTGTTAGCTAAATTTTCTTAGATGCTTATATCTTAAAAACACAGATTTCCTCTTCTGTAGAGGCCCCCTGGAGGCATCCAACTTGGCAACTAGTCACCAGTGGAAGATGACAATAGAGGAGAAATGGGATGATCAAAGCCTACAATTAAAAAGTTATATAGTTCAATAAAAATTTCTAACCGAATGTGGAGTAACATCCAAACTATAGTACTACCAAACTACAAACAGGTGGTCATCTTGTTTTGTTGTCAATCTTGTCCACAGAAGAAAATGTTTTATTGCTCAAGAACAGTTAGGGTGCCATAGTGCAAGCCAAACTTTTATTATTTGGAATACACACTGCCATTCATACGGAATTATTTCCAAGGAATGATAATATGTTCCTCTCAAATACCACATTTATATGTTCCTCTCAAATACCACATTTAAAGGCACATTTGAGCATAAAGGTATGACAGACTAGCTCAGGAAAAACTCCTGAGCTAGTTAGTTTTTACGAAATATACTTTGGGACTCTAACAAATACTTCCCTTGTCTCACACAGGAGAAAGGAACAGAGGTCTGCCCTACACTTTTGATATGCATGAAGGATGATGACAAGCATAATAAAACCAAGATTTTTTTAAAAAACAAAGAAACCCCATCCATCACTACTACCAAAATACTAATGTGGCACACTATTGCACAATCAGGTCTCTACTGCAACTTCAAGATGGCCAAAGCATTTTCTTCCTTCCTGCATCATTACAAGCATTAGTAAGTCAGAGCTGGTGACAAGAAGAGAAGAGGTCCGTGGACACCTCAGCAAAAGCTGTTACTCAGAGATGAGCCTGTGGTCACCAAAGTGATGATGTAAGAAGTGCTCTGCTGGGCTGGCTGAGTCTGGGAGCTCATTTTACCTGCCACTGACCTGCAAGCACATCACTACGCTCCTGTGCCATGCTCAAGTAGCAGAACCACAAAGGCCACCACTCATGAGCGCCGTTCACATGCTCTGGAAACAATAAGCAAACACACCGCCCTCACCACCAGTATCGCTTCGGATTTTTCCTTCTGCTACAGTCAACACCTCTTAAATTAAACCAGGAAATAACGATGTATCACTATAGTACAAAACCATCTTATTTTCTACAGCAAAGGTCTCGCGTAGGAATGCATACCTCTCCAGTGATGTCAGTCTGAGAACAAGCATCGCAGTGTTGCTGAGGTAAACAGGAGTCACTGAGCGAGCTAGAATTGTGCTGGAGATCCTGCAGGGAATCTGTAATACAACAGCTATTCCTGAATCCATCTGTTAACTTGGCCAGGCTCTACAGGAGAAGAGATTTAAAAAAAGATAATCATTAAGAAAAACTGATTTTTGTAATTCTTTGATTAACACAAAAAATTATATTTAAAAATATGACAGGTAGCTTGCCTATAAATAGCTATTTACAGAAAGTAAAATTCATCATAGTGTTACTAACATACAGAAGCTTTGCTTTGAAATAAACCTCTCCTTTCAAAAGATGCGCCTAACAGTAAACAGATTTTTTTAAAATTATTTGGTTTAGAACTATGAATGTTTGAGCTTTTGTATGACTTACAGTTCTTAAAATCTATCAGCTGTCAACTTTCAGGTTAGCTGATGGGGAAGACAAATGTGATTCACCTGCCCTTTTGCCATCTTCTGCACAGGTTACATTCCTTAGCCACTACTGCTATCACATCCAACTTGATGAATACCTTGTGTTGATTGTATTTTTATGACAGCTGATTTCACCCTTGTGCTCCCTTACCCAAGGTTCACATAGCTAAGAGATATTTTACACTTTGGGTTAAAAAAGGGACATCTCTGAGATGTCTAGACAGTGACACAAACTGTGAAGGTAAAGCAGAGACCTCAAGCAGTCTGCAAGGGGAAATTAAGACAGAATCACACAAAATAATAACAAGAACTTGTTTGACAATAAGAGCTCTTATAATTCCTTTAAAAAAGAAGACAGAATTGTTAATATTGCTTTTATTTTCTGATCGCGCATTCTCTACTTTTCCGAAATTAGAGATAATGTAGTGTTAATAACAAAACCATGGTGCAGGCTGTCATTTATGACTGACACCCTGAGCATTCTGCATCAAAAGAACATTTAAAAAAAATTTAATTCTGCCCCATCACCAGAAGATAAAGGACAATCAAATGATGTGACAAGAATTTATCAGAAATTTGAAGAGGCGTATCAATTTATAAATCATAACATATTCAAACCATTTGTTTCTAAAAATAAAGATAAAAACTCTCAAAACTGATTACTCCAGTGTCTGAACTACAGAATCATAGACGAATCTGAAGCACTGTAATAGGAAAACGCTGGCCCTCAGGAATCTGTGTGGCTCTGACAACTGGTGATTTGCAACAAGACCCAGCTATGGTGCATATCCAATTACAAGGAGATTTCTCAGCCTTCAAAGTACAGTTTAAAATGAGAAAGACAGCAATGCTGCCTTTTCTTACAACAAATTCAACTAATGGAGTCAAGAAGGTGAACGTGTGTAACAGCAGCTGGTTGCTGCTCACAGAATGGCAAGACCACCTTGAAGATGAAGGCGTCCAGATTCGGAGCCTAGGAAGCATCCACAGAATTGCAGCAGGCCTGAAACTAGCCAGAAAAAGCAGCTTTTTCTGGTGTCCTCCATTTCCATCATACATAGTCTACCCCTTCTCATGATATATTCATCCCTCCCTCACACCTGCCTCCACTAGAGATAAAAAAGGGGGAAAATACCCAGCCTGGTGCAGGACAAAGGAACAGGCAGGCTCCCTAGACACAAGAATGGGGGGCCTCTGCTCCTCCCTGCAACCCCCTGAATGTACACACTTTGTCTTCTTCCTACTGGGGAAAGACAGGGAGAGATGTAGTGTGTCCTTCTTAGTATGAAGGACAAACAAAATAGTTCTTCTCAGTCCTGAGAAAGCAAAATTCAATCTCATGTTATGTTGCTGAGAAGTGCCTAGCTAGTGTATCTTTATCCTCCAAGACCTGCTGCAAAATTAACTCCTCCACAACGTGGCAAAAAGAAAACCAGAGTGTCTTCCACTTTATGAAAATGGAAAATTGCAGAGTCCCATCCAACGCTCTTCTTCAAAACTCACTGGAAATCATCTGGTCCTGTCAAGTCTCTGGCTATATGGAGGATCAATACGGCTCCCTAATGGGTTTATGACATCGAAATAATAATTTCAAATCATAGCTACAAAAACATCAAACATCTAACTTGCCCTCTTCCCAGTAACAGGAAGTGACATGAACAAAAACTGAGGATACAGAAAGCCTGAGGTTTCTCCCAAATAAGCTATGTCCGATCTGGCACCTTTGGCTAACACATACGATGTTATGGGCATACAGAACACCAAAGGTCGTGATGCCAGAACTTTAATCTAAACTTCTTCCCATATTTCAGCTACTTCATGCACTCCTGCTGTGCTCCTGACACCCTCCAGCATCTCCCTGGCAGGTAATGAAGGGCTGCTTGGCTGCTGGCCAGGCTTCCTATCCAGGCACAGCTGCTGAACCCTGGATACTACTTAAAAATTACATAGCATTTGGCAGGTGGTAATCACCAAGTAGCATCACCTTAACTTACATCCACATGCACAGGTGACTATGCTGTAGCACAAACACACATGCTTTGAGTCCTTCTAGTTGGATGAGTGAAAGCACAGCCTCCAGCAATCCTAACATAGAAAATTACAACCTGAGTTAGCATACTTTTAGATAGAAGCAATTTACATAAACTGCTAGGAGTAATATTGTCCCCATCTATATGGAGGAATCCATCTTTCATCTGTGGTTTATGGATTGTTTATGGAAATCCCACAGGAACTGCCAGACCAGCCTATTGTGTGGATGTGAAGTTCTAGGCACACCAGCCCAAACCTACCCAAAAAGAGAGAAATGAGCACCGCCATTTCATCATTGATCTGTTGCTACCTTATTTGGGAGCTCTCTGCCATGTACAATTTCAGTGCAGTTCCTATCTAAACTATTTAGCCTATTTAACTGGTAAAGAAAAGAAAGGAAAAGAAAAAAGGAAAAAAAATGTACAAAAAAACCACCCTCCAATGCTTTCTAAGGATAAAGGACAGTATTTTAAAAGCATATGCACATACTGGAACAGAAACAAAAGTATGAAAGGGCTGGGGCCGGGGGGGGCAGGCAGGGGGAGAGACACACACACACGCTGCTTTCAGGAATCCAGCCATACACCTTGATTACTCAATCTTATATAAAAAGTTTGTCCGCTTTTTTGAGCAGTGACACTGCATATTTGGCTTTATTTGTAACCACAGCACCCAGTTTAAATCTGACCACCCTCTCCTTCCCTCGTCAGCCTTCTCTCCCACACAACTCAATCCAATTATCATATTTCTATGACAGCTACAATTTTCCAAGCACCTACACAAGACTGAGTCACTTCTACTATGTTTAGTTCTGTTGCTTACACTGGCCAGATTTAAATTAAGAAATAGTAAGAAACTGTCTATTTCCTTTCTCTGAAACAAATCCCCAGCTGTTTACACAATACTTAGAACTCCTCTATAAACAGCTTTCCAAACAAAAAGGTTTTCATTAAGAAAGCTTGTCTTACCAACAACAGCTTTAAAATGTAGCATTTGCTAGGATAAATCAATTTCAAAATTGATAGGAAATTAAAAATCAAATTCTGAACTCATTAGGAAGATACTTAAAATAGATTTGCACTTGTTTGACAAAGCTAAATAAATCCATAACAATAACCTTCAACTAATTATAAAAAGGCAAAGCACAGAAATGTTTGGTGACAACAAAAATAACTTCATTTTTTGGGGTCAAAATTTTAAAAAATATCAGGCAGAAAGCTGGATATTTTTGCAGAGCACAATAAGTTGGCAGAAATCAATTTTTACAACTGTAGATCTTGTAAACTAGGGCATTTAATCCCTTATTACAATTGCAACAAAACATGCAGAACTGTTTTGCGTGCTAGGCCTGTGTGGAACATCTATTTTCTAGATTGTCCCAGACTATATGTTCTATTATTGGATGCTATCACAACGGATTGTCATTAATTACAAAAATGCTACCTCCTAGACTGGTATTTCCTGTATGTCACGTAGACCGATGAAAAAGGATGGCAACACTTTTCATTTTCACTTCTGTATTGTGCAACCTCTGCATTCTGGTGCTGCCAGCATTGCCCAATCCTTGATGCTAAGCTTGATCCTAGACTTCTAACTCCCTCAACACTGTATTTAAAGAAACTGCAAGTGCACTTAAAGTTGTTTTAACAGATATGATTTTCAAGGCATCTCAATGTTTACAGCTGGATTTAGTGCCACCAAGGAATGAAAACATAAGGAAAAGTGGGGGGGGGGACGACAAAATCTAGCGGGGGAGTCAAAACAAGGCCAATAGTTAAGCTGCTCTAAGAGCTCACACACAAGTCTTTAAATTACCACTTAGTTCCCTAAAACATGCGTCACTGCATCCATGAAGAATGGCCTTTCTAATCATTTCTTGCTAGCCAGGCATGTGGAAGACTGAGAATCACTTTAAAACTTGGCCAACACAAAATATCAAATATGTTAAAAGTTGCCAAGGCAGAAACTTTTCATAGTGACTTAAGTGTTCTGTCTACTTGAACAAGGATTTGCGGTCCATCAGCTGACCTTTGGGTAATGCTTAGAGACTGAATAATTGTATAACTATGGAAATTCATTATATGTAGATTACAAGCTACCCATATCATTTAACAATTAAAAAAAAAAAAAAAACCACAAGGAAACACTACTGCAGAGAAAACCAAAAGAAAATGTTTGAACGGTAACATCAGTTTAGTACGAACCCCAAAATTTAGGTAATAAAGATGCCTTTTGCCATATAGCAGCCTGAAGCTTGGGTGAAGAGAATTGTCCTTGTCACCTCTCTGTATCTGCAGCATACTTGAGCAAGTCTATACTGAAGTCCCTGCGGTGGCAGAGGCTGTGGCTCTTCGATCAAGCTCCCATCATGTTAATTACACAGGCACAGCAACTGAGAGCTTGGAAGAGGGTGCAGAACCCATTCAAAAGTTAGATCACTACTCAAGCATGGATCTCCCCTCAATCCCCATGCTCCAATTCATAAAATGATCTAAAGCTTGCATGATGGTTTCTGTATACGTTGTATTTAATCATACTCTTTGAGGGTTTTGTGAGAACATTTGAAATTAATGTGTCTTGAAATGGGTACTTAAGAGGAGAGTTTGGGGCAAAGAAAGGAGAATTGCCAAACTGTGGCACAGTGACAGAGAGATCCATTTTTGCAAAATGCTTCTAAAAGGAAAAACGTGGTAGACAAACTGGTAAACACTTCAGCACATGAATTCTCAGTCTTACTTCATTATAGGTAATACAAGAAGACATTAAACAAAATTATAAACAAATACTGTAAAACTTAAAGATTTTTTTTTAAATGCAGCATTATTACTCTCTAGCAGTCTTTGATATAGTCAGCAGCAAAGGAAACATATTCAATAAAGATATTGATCTAAATGTAAGGATAGTGTATTATCTAAGACAAAAATATGAAACACATATGAAGTCTTATGTTCACAGTGTAGACAATGACTACTTACCTCTTTCGAGCTGCCTGCTATTGGCAATTATCAAACAGAAAAATCAGTTTAGGCCACCCCATTTCCTTATTTAAACTTGGTAATCCCAATGCAACCACAAACAAGAAAACAGAGGTAGGTTATTACTTTTTGCTTATTTAACTTATTTGTTCAATAGCATATTTTTTTACCTGCATAAGGTCCTGCCTTTCTTTTTCACCTGTGCATATAGCTTTCTTTATGGTTCGAAGCTCATTCATTATAGCCTGTGCTTCATCCAGTCTATAATTTGTATGAGCACTTGACATTTTACGATCAATCCTGTTGAAAAGATGAAGACAAATTCAGGAATTTTCATATAATTAGGAAGAGCACAGATGTTGTAAGACCTCTTGTTTATACATGTACCACTTTATTTCCAGGAATAAAATGATGCTCCACTTGGAATTAAGACAGCACTCAGTGTATAGTACACTCTAAAGACAAAGCAATGCAATTACCTACCTAGGTTCTGCAGAATCAACACATTTCCTGTTTTCAATGTCCTAATACAGACCTTCCTTACAGGCAATGTCTGTGGGCTATTTCATGCAACAACAGTAAAAGCAACCTGAAACTAACCTACATGGTAATAACCCAAAAGATAAAGATATTAGCAGTCTAGCCATCACATTTCCCATGCAGCAGTACACATTGCAACATCTCCTTCAGGACTTCTATCTGATCTTGTTTCAGAAGTTTCTAGCAAAGGCATTTCATTTTCTTGGGAAGACATATTTAATTCCTGAAATTTTATTGCAAATGCTTTCCTGCCATTTTGGGCATCTTTGAGTATCTTTTCTAGAAGACATCATTATCCTGCACTAAGGAACATCACATGGAACCATCCCAGAAGATTTCAAATGCAAACTCATTAAGGAGCAAGAGCGCTACCTACTACATCAGGCCGAAGTACTATTAACGTTTCCATCTTGACATAAAAATCTCTCATCTTCTCTTAAGTGGGACATCCACTGTCTGAGTTTTCAACTCTTTTTCTAACAGTTCACAATAGTAACGCACAACAGATCAGGACACAGAAGCCCAGTCCAGTGTATCATCTTGATAATTTGCTTTGATTTACAGATAAAGAACAAGACCAGAGGCTCTGCAGAACTTACCAAGAACCATTTGGTCTTGGATTTATAACAAACAGGATTTTGACAGGCTACCCACAGCAATTAGTGAAAATTGTATTACATTCCTATTAAAATATTAAAACCTCAATTTTCCTGTTAATCTAGCATAGAAAGTGTGTATACAGAAAAAAGGTGGTATGTGTAATAGTTCCTTACACCAATGCTAAGAATGAACATTTCCAGGAGAAGGTGCCCCTGGTTAACAGAATTAAAGATAAAACATACATCGGTCATTACCTGGGACATCAGTTTATAAAAAAGATATAGGAAGAGAGGGTGTGCTATACATATATGACAAGAATACTCAAACTCTATCTAAAATATTGAGAATACCTAAAAGTTTCAAGGTAGGTATTATATTAAGCTAGGAGTGTCAACAACACTCACTCAGCATGTTCTGCCAGTTAAACAAAATCAGTGAAGTTCCACTTGCAGCAGATTACTTGCTTTAAAATTAAAATATTAAAATGAAAAATCAAAAGGCTTGAATGAAAATCCTGTGGTTTTATTGTGCAGCTCACAATATTTAGGAAAAAAACACAGGTTGGGTTTCTACAGTTCTGGTTTGTTTGGTTTTTTTCTGACAGTTCCTGCTTTTGGAGATAACACAAAATAAGTCTGAACCTCAGCTTTCTACTTAAGCACAATTTTCCCCATGTTGCAGAAGAAAATACACATTTTACGATTTTTGGTTAAAGAACCAAAAAGAACTTAAATGTCATGTTGATTAAAGTTGGGGGTTTTTGTTTGGTTGGTTTTGTTTTCCTTTTAAGATGTTTACTTGTGTCTTCACTAATTTTTAGCTAAAATCCTGAAAAGAGTAGATAAAACCATGGTAAAACAAGTAATCCAATTCACTGAAAGTTTCATGAAAAAGATAACATATGGTTTAATCTGAAGGTTACATTAATGTTAAGAACCTAGATTCCACCCAAATATTAGACCAGAAAATGCCTCCTACACAACTGCTCATTATACTGTTTGCCAGGTCCAAGGTGGCATTTCAGGAAAAGGAAATTATTTAATTTCAACCAGATTTTTGTCCAGTTACCCACATATTCGTGTTCCTGGACGTCACTTTGGAGCCCAACTTATGAATTGATATTTATTTAGGGAAAGAATCAGAAAAGTTTCTACTGCCAGAAATATCTGAGCTTAAATCAGCATTGCTGTCAACCCAAACTGACTTAAGCATCTTACAAAATTACTAGTTATTTATTGTCTGTTAGGGTTTTTTTCCCTCCTTTCATAAAGCTCTAGTTTTGAAAGCCACAAAGTTAACAGGAATGTTCCATTTTATTAATGGAAAATAGCATGATAAAAATACAGATTAGACCTTTGTATGAATAGAAAGAACATTCAACTAATAAACAAAACTATGAATAAAGTATACATTTTCTGAGGAAGATGTTTCCAGGATACACAGACTATTAATACACTTGCAATAGTTCCAGTCTTATAGGGCAGTTTCCGTGTTCCTCTATTTTCCTCCACGTGCTTTCAAACAGGCAAGACTCCCCCATCCTCACCAAAGCACAGATCTGTAGTTGAGTTAAAATCTAATTTTAAAGCTATTGTCAGGTCTCATATCCTCTAAACTAGTCTGTAAGCTACAAATTGTTTAGTCAGTCCTAATTCCCCATCTCTCCCAAATTCTCTCAGCGTTCCCTCTGCTCTCACAGCCAACTGGCCAAGTTTTTATTTCCTTTGTTGCTAAACGCCTTCTTCCTCCAAAATTCCTGCTGGCAAGCAGAAGGGCCACTGAAAACACAGGGGAGGAGGAACTGCTCCTCGCTCTCATTCCCCGCTGCCCGCCGGCTCAGAGGAAGGGATTTGTTCCAGGAAAGGCTTGTCTTTAACCCTGTAACTCTGGACTGCGACAGAATCAGCTGCACCTCAGGGCAAAGGCACCCGTGGAGGCTGAGGAACACCATCATGCAGCATGGCGTCTTTGCAGGCTTTGAACAGTGAGCTCTAGAAAGTCTCCAGTGGGCAGACTGTGATGTCCAAAGGCTTATCACAACACTGCCAAATCTGGATGAAACTGTAGAAAATACAGCCCTACCAAAAAGCTGCAGCACTATAAAATTTGAAATTCTGACTGTATTGGACTTGTAGAGCTATTAAAAAACCCCTCCATCCTCTCTCCCCCCACAAAACCCCACTTTTCTCTAGTTGTTTTGTGGGTTTGGTTGGGTTTTTTGGGTTGTTTTTTTTTTTATTCTCCTCAAAGATGGCTAAGCCATTTTACTAAAATTAAAAAGAACAGAAAACAAAACACAGTCCAAGGCAGACACTGTATGTGGAAAATGTCAATGCAAGAGATTTGCATTTAACAAAGGCATCTGAATCAGAGAACAACATAAAATGATGGAAATACTGAGCAACCTAACCACCCTGATCATAAAATTTGTCTCTTCTCTGAGAGCTATACCCAGCAGAGGCTGCACAGCGAGTCACAGGGCAGCAGGTTCCGATACCTGCTCATAATGCCATTCTGGTCAGACTTTCAAAGCAAACATTCAGCCAGATGTAAAGCCCGAAGTGTGAAAGCTCCTAATATTGTTTTTGGCTTGTACTTGAAATAAAGTGAAGAATGTGGCTTTAGAACAGCTGAACAGGATGCATGCCGTTCTAGTTTGGCAGTTACTTGAAGATTTGACCTAGCACAAGAAGGAAAAAAGTTATGCAGACCAAAAATTTCGAAAAGGTAACAAAAGGGAAATGTCTGAGATGCAAGAAACTTTAAAAAAAAATGGGGGGGGGGGGGGCAGTAGGGAGAGGAATCCTTTAAAACAAAAATTCTGGAAGGATCAATGAGTTTCTTTCAGACAGTATACTTTGTGGATATGCAAAAAGTAAAATACTTCAGCTTTGGTACATGGTTTGATTGACCCTCTTCTCCCGACAAATACAAGGAGTAGGGGAGAGATCACCCAGGGACAACCTAGAGCACGCTTAGGCTTTTTAGCCTGATTTGTCTCCTGAATACACAAGGAAGCTAGAGAAACTTCTCTCTTCAGTTGTTAGACAGTGCAAGTACTCTCCAATCAGCTCACTTCATACTAGAAGCAAAATACTCAAAAGAAAGCACATATCTTACCAGAAAGGCAATTAAAAAAAATTACTTACAAACACAAAACAAAACCAAACCCACAAGCCTCTGGTTTACAAGCAAAGAAGTCACTGCAGAGAGCAGAGCTCAGCAAGGCACAAACACTGACAGAAATTCACTGCAATCCTGGATAACGCACGGGCAAAATGTTCTCTCCAGCTTCAGCAAGCAACAACAAATGCCACCCAGTGCACCAATGGGACAGAGAGTGACTGTAGCAACAGCAGCAATGAGCAGCACTGAAGCACTGAGTTGTCATGCTTGAACTTTTAAACTAGATGGTTAGAGTGACCACGGACTAATTAGATATGCTTTAAAATAACTCCTCTCGTGAATGTCTCTCCTATACCTCCATCCTGGACTATGGGCAACTTCACTTGGGCTAAAATCCAAGACTAACATTTGTACTCTTAATCATTCACAGACTTTACTTTTCAAAAAGTTGCACTCCTTTGCTGGACTATCGTAAATGAATTATATTAATTAAAACAACCTTGAGTTTCAAATGGCCTTCAAATACTTCCATCATCCTAGTCAAGTGTTTAGTCCTTTTATAAAACAATTGAACCTATACCCTTAAAATAACCCAGTAACCAGGAGAAGGAAAACAAATAAAGTAAGTAGAAACGGCAAGGCAATTCTTATTCACTAAAGGAAAACATGGTTAACAATCTTAAGACAAAATTGCTTTTGTTCTGTTACTGCTTACATATCTAGGCCACCATCCTAAAACCATACTTAAAATATGAAAGTTTTTGCTGTTTCAATATACTGAGTGCTTTATTTTACTAATTCTCAGTTAATATCTTACATTAATGACTGTAGTCAATAAAAATATATTTATGCCTGAAAATGATTACATTGTATCTGCCAATGAAGGATTTTGGTTGAACAAGTTTTCTTCTCTGAAGCTTTTAAAATGCATTATAAAACAAAAGAACCTTGTAAGCTTAAACAAAAAAACCCAAACAAAAACCAATATTAAGTGCATGGGCTACTCCCTCTCCTGAGTGTCTCCCCTTATATCATTTTGTTAATGTAATACCAATCAAAATCAAAGTTGGAAAATAAGCAACCTAATTGCTCTGGGATCCCTGGAATTTTGCCAGCATTCCTGAAGTGAAAGTGTGCGCCCATGCTCTGTAGCACCAATGCAATAAATCCAAAGCTTTGAAATATTTCCACGGACGCTGTACTTATGCTGCAAAACGCATTAGACATGCAACAGTTCCAATGTTTTCAGGAAGCGCCTGCATTAGGCGGTTTGTTCACATGCATACTGGAAAAATGGCCAAGATTTCTAAATGCGTGGCCAGACGTCCAAGGCAATTCCAAGAGCTGCTCAACATATGGTCTGGCCTCTGGCCTTGTTGAACAGATCTGGAAGTCGCAACCACCTGTGTTTACCTGCCATCTTTTCCATGGCTTGGCAAGCTCTCTCCCTATCCCACTGGGCATCCCGTGGTATGTGCTACCTGTGTAGGTGACTAAGCAGCGCACAAATGGAAGTTACTCAGTGCCCACCTGATGGCCTGCAGGAAGAGTGGCAGGGAGAGGGTCACCGCAACAGTTCACAACCTTTGCCACCACTGAGCACAAAGGAAACAGAGCGCAGGCTGCCCAATAGTCCTGGGAGCAGCGGCAAATTGCCCAGAGGTACCTTTCCTCACAGGGAAGAGACAAGGAGTGCATTTACAGGCATTCATTCTGCACACACGCAACAAAATCCAAGGTCTCGCAGACCATCAGATTTACAGCGCACACACAAATCAGCTACACTGTGCAGAATGAGAGCGCCTGACCATCAGGTAAAAGGAACCACCAGTGTTGTGGTGTACAGCCTCCCCCCCCAGGAGAAGTACTGTGCCCAGCCAGAAAGCCTCGGTACTATCCACAGGAAAATTACTCCACTGCATGGTGCTTCTGGCTGTGCTCCAGGTGGTAGGTATCTCCAGAAAACATTTGGAAAATACTTAAAAAAACCATCTAATTCCACCTCAACATTTTTAGGCAGAGTTAAAGAACAGAGCCTATAAAACTGTTTTTGCAAATGGATCTATGAAATCACCATTCCAAACAATTCTGTCCAACCCTTCTTCCATCGTTTCACACTGTTCTCTTCTCACCCCACATTGCTACCATAGCAGAAACTCTGAAGCAAAGCAATTAAGAGGTTTCAATCTTTTTTTTTTCAACGTTTTTCTAAGAAATTCAATCCAAGGCGAATAAAGTAAAGAAAAAAAATCCTCCCACAAACTCTTAACTTACTCTTGCAGAGTTTCCACTCCTTTTTCCTTATATTGCAGCTCCTGCTTCATCTGTGCCAATTCTCGTTTTAGCCTAGAAAGCTGCATATAACAAAATAATTTAAAGTAATCATATGTAACAGAAACTGTCATGATAAAAATATTTGGGTTTCAAATACAAAATCTTAAATTACTTTAAAAAATTGGAAGTGATAATCTAAGTTCTCTTTCTTTGCTTTAAAATTTGCATTAAAATAACAGAAGAGTTTCTGAAGTATCATAAGAGCCAATAAAATAGCAGTCACAACATTCATCTTTCAAAGTATCAATTTCCTCATTTATTCTATTGTTTTTCTGTCTCCAATAGCTTATGCTAACAGCTAGCAAGTTTCAATCCATATGATTTTTCTTCTCCCTTTGTAGCAGACAGACACCTCTCACCTGTCTTCAACTCTTTAGTCAACTTAAAAAAAAAGACTGAACATTCAATACTGTTAATTTTTCAATCTGGGAAAACAGAATCACTGGCAACAGAACTGGCCTCTCTCCCAGAAATGGCAGCATTATTTTCTACAGTTATTTTCGTGTTGTCCTGCCCTCTCAATCTACCTGCCAATTACCTTGACCCAACTAGCAAGCATAAATCGAAAGTGACAAAGCAGCAATGTCTCCATAAACATATTTTTGTGGTTTTATGAAAACAGCTACCTGAGTAGGTTAGGCAGACCTTAGAAGAGTGCTAACAGCTCCAAGAATGATCTGCAAAGAAATAGCTTCTTGCCCTCCGATGCTGATAGATACCCAAGGGCAACGGGTGGAGGAAGGTTCAAGGGACTACAGACAAATGGGGGAATGGAGCTGTTTCAGTGTGTGGTGGTGAGGTGTAAGACTGAACCGAGAGCCCAAAGAGAGGCAGGGATGGAAGAAAAAAGCTCTCTTCTCTAGCTATCACGCTTGGTACTTTTTCTACAATTTAGAGCACTGTTGATTTTCACATGTATGTCAACAAATGACAGATAAAAATAAATGACAAAACTATTACTAAACAAGAGTAAAAGAAAATTTGTACATATCCAGGCAGAGATTAATTTTGTCGGCTCTAGTCCAAGAGCGAGGGGCTTCACAGCAGTGCTGGGGATGGCAGTCCTGGTTTGCAGAGTCCCACCACCCTGTGTGGCCCTCCCTTCCCCATGTGCTCTTGCCCTTTCCTCAAAACTCGTCACACCAGCCCCCCAAAAACTCCTATACCCTCACCAACTCTTTCAACACTCACCAAAAGTAAAAATTAAAAAAATGCATCATGTACACAAACACTTTGTAGGGCATATTTTATTCTATTACCTGAAACAACTCAATGCCTATGCACAGGTTATCCTATGCACTTAGGAGATCAATTTGTTTTAAAATGCAGGAACAGAGAGAAATAGTCATATAATTTAATACGTTCTTTATTTTCTTTAAATATTATTTTAAATAAATAAGGCTTATTTTCTGTTTAGAATATGCTGACATTTAGAGCATGTAAAACAACAAACACTAGTCAGCACGTAGTAAACATATACAGATAGAATAAATGCCTTTGAGGGGTGGTGAACAGGATTTATTTTCAGAGGCACTCATGTGAAAAGTGGTCACTACAACAAAAATGGAACGCCGTCCTGCAAAGATAAGTATTTTTTATTTATTTTGTGAGCTGAGTACCTGACACGCTAAATCCCATTTTATCCATTAATAAAAAGAAACATACAATTTAGAAATAGGTTCTAGAGCTTAATATTATAAACTGCTTTTTATAATTGTTTATGACTGCTATGTCAATTTGCTTGAAACCAATGTGCTAAGGCAGCGTGGGAAGAAATTCAAGAAGTCAACTATTCTTCCTTCAGCAAAGACAGTACCAAAAGCACAATTCTAGTTTTAAAAAAAAAAAAAAAAATTATATATGTATAAAAAAAAAATGGAACATTTTTATTACAGAACTGCCTATCACTGTCAGAATGCCTGAACTCCCCTCCCCGCATAGAGGAGCTCTGGCCAAATCAGCTAAAAAGTTCTATTTGGCCAACATGTCTACTGAATTGTGAACGGATTTCCAAATAAATGGCTAAATCTAGAGTTCAATGACATCCATATAACCCCACTGAAAATGGGTAAATGGCAAACTATGAAGACAGTGGGTTTGAACTGCACTTAATCAAGAAAGAATGTGGCTGCAAAGTATTTACTACTTGTGGCAGTTTGCACAGAGAAAGCAATTTCTGAAAGCCTGGCTGAGTTTGCTTCTGACGTCCGTGACAAAAATCTTTATGCTTGTAACATGGAAAAAGCATACTCTGCAAGTCACTCACAATATAGACTTGTTTTAATAGAACAATAGGTCAGAACAGAAAAACATTTTTTAATAGTATATTTCCAAAAATGCATGCAACACCCAGTGTAAATGTTAAGGTAAAAGACAAACACATAGTCCCACCCCCTTCCCCAGGCCTAATTCGTATTTTTACAAAACAAAAAAAAGATTACTCACTCTGTCACGACGGCTGGCTATTTCTGCTTTAATCTGATATGGGTCATACTTGGTATTAGTTGAAAATCCAGAGAATGCTAAACAGACGGAAAACAGTATTTTACATTATTTCTTTTTTCTTCTTTAACACACTTGTTAAGATGTGGCACTATTTAATAGACCATTGCATTCATTCTTTGTGTTACAAGTCACTAGGCTTTAAAATAATCCTCTGTGCTAAAGTACAACTGAAGAATTATCTTTGGCCTGCCTGCATTTTTTTTCATCCTTAACAACAACAACAAAAACTCTATGTAAGAGCACTGCATGCATATTGCCTAAAAGCAACTAGTTTCCACGACAGGATGGTGGCATTTACTGATGCAAGCAATTTGTGTAACATTAACAATTGCTTCCTAGGTATGTTGACATAACAGTGTGATAGGGACTAAAGTAACAAAACTATTGTCAGAACAAAATTCTATCAGCTACAGAGAGAAGTTGCCTCCTAAAGGAACAGTGTAGGGAACCAACACACAGATCAAGCTCTGGCAAGTGAGGTCTTAAGACAGTGTATCTAGAGTCAGGCAATGATTTCAAGCTGTGGCATTACAAGCTAAAGCCTAGACAGATGAAGTCAAGGACCTAGAGTATAGGCTGGGCAAGACCAGCCATGATTTATTGAGCGAGCCATTCACGGCAGCACTGGCCCACTGAAAAATGCCTGGTATGCGAACGGATGGGGTTGTGCTCTTAGACCTACCATCATTTTGTATAGCTCAAGGCTGCCGCTTTGAAACCCATATCCATGTCTGCATTGTGCTGAGCCCTTCGACTCTCAAAAGAATACTGCAACGCCAAGGTCATGTCAAGCGTGCAGGAACTTGCCAAAATCAGTAGTCATGCCTGGACTAATTTTCTAAATCCAGGATTTTCTATGGATATTTTGGGTTTGGGGTTTTTTTTCCCCCCCAAACGGTGCTGATCACAACTGAGTCACAAGACTGCTGCATGGGCACCTCCCTGCCAACCCACAACTGCTGAGCTCACACCACCTCCCACTCATGAGCACACGACACTGAGTCAATGGCAGTGCCCACAAGCAAAGAGGAAGAAAACAGTTTGTGAAGTTTTAGTTCTTTTAATGAAACGGATTGAAACAAGTGGTGGTGGAGGCAGGAATATTCGCAATATAAGCGCTCAGCTTTGGCCATCTAATTGCACTTGAGTTAGGAGCCTAAGATTTCTGTACAATAAATGGAAAAGCAAGCATCCCAGAGTGGAATGGAGGAGTCGAATCAAGAAAAACAAGTGGAGAAGCCTTGGGGAATCCTGAGTTGACAGCATGATTAATCCGCAAAGGGATTTTTTTTTTTTTTTTTAATATATCATCCGACTAATCAGACCATCCCATTTTCTCAAAACAGACACATATGACCTTAAACCAATATAAAATATATTAACACATCTGTAGAAAATTAGAGTATTTTTTCACCTCAAAACAAGTGAAACGTTTTAAGTGATTTTACAGTATCTCATTATCAATTCCAGATATACATAAAAAAAAGGCCTATCAGAAGACTGAGAAACATACAAGTCAATTGACATAGCATTTCCATTCATGCTACAGACAGAAAAAACTGGAGGTTTTTTCAGTCATACTTTGTTGCTGTTTCAAGCAACTTGTTTTCCAAGAGCTTTAAAAACATGAAAAACAGGTTATATTTTTCTACTGTACTATCATCTTCAACGGAAGTTTCTTTCTGTATATTTGCCTGAAGTAATTCAACAAAATATCCCACAGAACTATTGCAAACATTCAAAAACCAAAAAGCCCAAGCTCCTAGAAAAGTACTGTAATAAATGCACATTCTTATTTTATAACCTAAAAAAATGCTGATGATACTATCTTTTACCCTATTCCAAGTCTTTAAACAGTAGTTAAACACTTTAAACAATAATTTCTTTTTTAAAATTTCTTAGTGAAAAAAAAGAAGTAATCTTTCTTAATAATTGTTAAGAAATGTGAACATAACAGGGAGAAATAAGACTAGTCACAACTGTTCAGTTATGTCACAAACTAAATCACACAATATATATATTTAAATCTAAGCAAAAAGATGAGATAATCCCAGTCCAACAGTAAAAGCACACTTGGTCAAGACCATGTGGGACACCTCAGTCCTACAAAACATCTTTTATTCAGGATTTTGGCATAAATTGGATTAATAAATACCACTGGATCAGCAGCTAAACACTTCTATCCAGATGCCTCCTCTAACCCCCCCTCCATGGTCAGGTTTCTTGAACATTTTCAGAAAGGGCTAAGCCGAGCTTCCCATACTTATCAAGTACTTGGCATTCACCAGCAGATCCTGCAGTTAAACAATGGCTGTACACACGGCAGCCACTGAAAAGCCACCAGCGCAGTGAAACCCCACTACATTTCCACATGGCTGTTGGGTATATTCATTTGATACACTTCTTTGAACCAGGCTGTTTTGACTCTTCAGCAAAGACACCTTTTCCTGGTGCACCAGCCAACAGCCATGACAGCAATGCAACAACTTCAGATTTCAGAAAAAGTGTATCATCTACTCCAAGTACCAGAGACATCTGAAGAATGAAAAGAGCAGGAAATCAAGGCTCTGTGACCTACACCACCAACATGAGGATCAGAGGCTGGCATTCAAGAACGAGGTGCAGTAATGAAACACCGCTTCCTACCTCATGGTCAGAGGTACTCTTGACCACAACACTTTGTCCCTAACTATTTTATAAAGTTGATAAACCGTCCATGGGTCTGCAGAAGGCTTTCCCTAAGCTGATGGTTCCCCGCCGTTTCAAGGGTGGAATAATCTATGAATTTAGGAGCGCAAGTAGGTGGCTGGTCCACCAACATTCAGTCTTGTCTTTGTTGCCTTGCATGAAGTATCACTATGGCTGGTTCTGAGATGGCTAGAGATGCTCACTGGGATATATCCCTGTTTAATGTTAAAAAGGCACATTCTAATAGACCTAACAGGAAATGGAAGTCCCTGAATAGCCGAGTCAAAGGATAACGCCTCACTTCTGTAGTCAGGATCTTCATTCAGAGGAGAACTGGGCGACAGAAACACTTCACACTATTTCTTACGCCACATGTTGTGAGAGGCAGGTGGGTGAACCAAGAAAAGACTAGTAAACTCACAGCTGGCATAAGAACGGCTGTCATCCTCACACATTTTGTGCAATTGTTGATATTCTTCTTGGGCTAGTTCAAAACGCTGCTGCTTTATTTGGTAAATCTCTTTCTTGGCATTGAGTGCCTCCTGGGCAACTATTAAATATTCCTTTAGCATGCGTTCCTGCTCCCTTCTCCATTGCTCCCTTGGGTCCTCAATTTGTGTGAGCTCTAAGGAGAAAAGAAAAAAAAAAAAAAAAAAAAGAAAAGAAAATTGTAAGACACTTTATCCCACAAAGTACAAATTATTTTGTTAAGGTCTCAGCCAGCACACCTAACACTACAGTGCTCAAAATTACTCCAGCCTGGACGAGAAGGAAGGATGCAAAGCGGAAGAACAGGAAAAACCCTTTCAAGTATAAAAGGCATTTAAATTTGATTCTTTTCTTTACAAACCAGAGCAAACCCAAAGAAAACAGTGTTTTGGCTCTAACCTTCCCTCGTAGCCAGCTTGAAAATTCTGAGAACTACCTAAAAACCCAGAACCACATAGGAGGGTGAAAGGTATCTCAGTGTTTAACCCATAACTCTACACGTGGGTGGAACAACCTTAAGATACTACACACAACTTCACAAGTATAACCACCTGAAAGGTCAGTGACTACACCTACATAATTAAGAATAAGGTCATTCAACAGAAAAAATAGCATTTTAATCTCAAATCCATAAAAACGTTTAAATTGCTTCTTTTTTTGTCTTAAGAAACAGCATTCTCATGCTTTCCCTTTCTAGGGTTTAGTTTGTATTCAAACACAAACCAAAAATAGGCTTCCAGTACAAAATCTTTCCAGTATACACTGATTTTCAAACTCATTATGATACAGCAATCTCTTGGCAGTTGCAAAGACATTTGAGGGGGACACATGCATTAAAATCCCCCCCAAATTATTGGTTGTTTTTCTTTTTGTGGTGATGCTCAAGCTAGCAAATATGTTTTACATGAGGCTGTCCATGTAAAGTCTTGTGTTTAAGTGAATGTTAATTTCTGATGATTGAGGCTCTACTGGTAAGAAGTTGCTGCAGATGCAACGTCAGTGTTCAAAGTAGTGGCAGAACCTGCAGCACAATCAGGAGGTAAGAACCTAGTCATTTTTTCCAAACTTTGTTTCTCACGAGATGAAAGCCAGCTATGTTTTGTATTAATCTTGTGTACATAATTCAGTACATTGGTGTCAGTGATGAAATAAGAAACTATAAAAGACTGAGCCCAACACGTTAAGAACTCTAATAGTGTCAAGGTCATGCTAGCAGCTCTACCATTTGAGAGCCACCTGAAAAGTACATAAACAAAAACACAAAGCTCATCTATGAGCAGTACTTCCAACAGATTTGTGTATTAGGTTCCTAATAACCTTTCCTCTCAACAGCTGTAACTTTTCCCTCCCCACAACTCCTCATATTGCAAGAGTATAAAGATTGTGCCTATGGTTCTGCAATTTCTCCCCATATCCCATGGACCCTTGATTCCCAGCAGCACCTTCTGGCTCCAATACCCCCAAAACTACCTCTGCAGCCCAGGACAGGATGTGCTGTGGCTTGTTCCAGCCTCCATAAATCCTTCCCTGTATGCAGGGCAAGCAGAAGAAAACAGTTCACATTGCAGCCCATCCTTTACTAATGGCATAATAATGTGCAATGCTGTGTCATCTGCCCGTAAGTATTCCTGAAATCCATGCAAATGTAATATTCCTAAAACTGCTAATCCCCTATGGAAACTATGCAGAAATTAATAAATATTTACGAGACAGAAAAGCTGAATCCTATTAAGTGTCTCTTTTTTGGATAGCAATTTAATAGTTCTAATCTCAATAAAGAGTCAAGGCTAAAACCTTATATTGTATCACACATTAAGTCCTATACTACAGGACACTGCATCTCTTATCAAATTATTTCAGAAGCCTTCTCAAAAGCTAGCAGCATTCTTCTGAGGCAGAAAACTTCTTCAGCACAGTAGTGACATTCTCTTCTGTTTTATAAAGTACAGAGGCTTCACTTTGCCCTGGATTTCTACACAAGTTTGCCATGCAACAACAAAATTAAGGCTATGTTGTATGATAAAATTCACTTCCATCATTTCTTTATAACCAATTTTAAAAAAAAAAAAAACAAAAACCCCCAAACAAACCTACAGTAATTCAAGAACAGCCCCAGACAAATGCAGAGAATATATTATTCCCTCACTGGGGAATGCCCAACTGGTTGAAGGAGACTTCAAAGGCTCCCAAGACTCTGAGGAGGAGGGAAAGGAATTCTGCGGCTGGCAGCCGCCAAGTTTTTTAAGCAATGGCTGGACAAGAGCCAAGAGCAGCTTAGTAAGGGTGTCAACAAAGTACTGAATTTACAGAACAAGATGGAGATCAGGGTTGGAAGCACCACTGAGATTTACAGAAGATTCCTCTGTTCCTGGGGTTTTTCAATATAAATGGAAAGTTATTGCCTAGAAATCTTTTTATTACTTTCTGTGTAAACAAATACAGCAAGAAGCTTGGAAAAAATCAGATGTATTACTCTCTTCTTTTCAAAGGTGCAAGGGCAAAAAGCTTGAGATGGTGCACAAAGCATGAGAGGTCCTGGTAAGCATAACTTTGGAAAGACTCTCTTTGAATCGTCCCTTGTATTTTCTCACAGTATTTCTTGAAACCGAAGCACTTCTAACTGTTTTGTCCATTAACACAGAACTCCAACGCTGTGTAAAGCATTTAACCCGGTCAGCCACAAAAGGCAGTCCGAATGTTTTCACGTGGAAGTTGCTGTTCCAAGTATTTTAGCCATAGTTCAGAATACATGTAAGGACCTCATTTCAGAAAAATATTTCTTCAGTTCGTACACCATCTCTGCCACCTGCCTGACACCATCTCATGACACACGACTGTCTGCTCCTTAGTTCTCACTTCTACAAAGGAGGTTAATGCAGTCTCGATTGGTACCTTTGTTGTCCACAGTTTAAAATTGGAATGAGTATCCTACTAACTTTTGAATAATGATTATCCAGCTACATCAACTCTGTCTCCCCTCTGAATATAAATCCTGCCTGTATATGCAAGCACTGTATTAAGCCTAAGGGTGACGAACCCATTTTGCTGTGACGGTTGGATTACCATTTAGGATAATATCTGTGGGCTGCAAGTAATTAGTTATCATGAAAGAGACAAATTTTGCAACCTTGTTAATTGCAGAATGATTCCTTTCACTCAGTTCAGCACTGGCCCTATGAAGTTTCTATCCCTCTGTTCATATATTACCTATATTTAATTCCTAATATGATTAGCTTTACTTTCCCAAACCCATTTATATTAATCTTCTCCTTCTGTGCCTTCCCACTGAGCATTTGGGAATTCAATTTCTCTCTGCAAAGACTCTCTTCTACAGTTTTTGCTCTCAATTGCACAGAAAAAAAATGCAAGCCAGATCTGACATGCCTACAACGATTAATATCCTTTCCGTAAGTTCAAACTTGATGTCTGTGGTAAGACAGCTAATAACAATGTCTGAAAAGCAAAAGGGAGTGATTTCTTTTGCATGCGATCACGATTGTTATTCCTATCAAAGATGCCTACCGGTAGGATGCTTTAGTAGCTTTTTTAGTCACAGCATTGCAATGGGAGTTCATGTTCTACTCATTATCTATAGGGACTCCTAAAGCCTTTTACAAAGTTCAAGAAAAAAAAGAAGAGTTGCTGATATCCTCGTTTGTTTTTAAATACGTGCATTCACACACATGTATGTATGTTGGTGCAAGTGCACTCCATTACTGTATTCCAATGTAAACCTCACTTTTTATTAAACGTCAACATTATCTAAAGTTAGCATGCAATTTAAACAGCAATCATTAAGCTACTACTTCTTTTAAACATAGTTATTGTAAGAATTACCTAACAGTCTGTATTTATTGCCTTTCAGTTGTCTTGGCTGTCTATCCTTGTGATCAGTGCATTAAGAGCTCTTTACAGTTTAGTATTTAATTTGTGATCTTTGTTAATTTCACAACAAATAAGTGCCTGTGTGGGTCAAACAATATCATGGGAACATTTGTTATTCTGTTGGTTTTTATTTTTTTTTAAAATAAGTAATTGTGAAACCACAATACACAAGTAATTCCAATGATGGCAGGAAGCCAAAAATTATTTCTACACTTTTATTTTTTAATTGACTAGATTTCAAGTAGATAGCATTGAGGTTGTTTTTGCAGATTATACTATTTACCATTGCTGTGATAGCTCATATAACTACTTTCTTCTTTTCTCCGTCCCTGCCAACTGCCTATTCCCACAATATTGAAAGCATTCACTCATTGGTGATAAGAAGCTTAATGATAGCAGCACAACAGTAACAGCAGCAGTAGTACAAAGCTGTAAAGATAAGACTTTTTTTTTTAAAATTAGAACTGGCAAATGTGTCAGACAGCGGCAAGTCAAAGCTCAGAAACAGTCCAAAAGGGAAAATGTTGGAAATTTCTCCCTCTTAGTTTCCAAAAGGGACATCTGTTCTCTTTTTGATAGCACCTTGTACTGTATTAAAGCATAAAACATACATTGTTTAAGAGAGGATGAGATTAATGTATTTCATAGTGCTTCTAATTAAAAATCAGCACTTTTCTCTCAGAATGTATTTTGTTTTTCAATATAGAAGAGTCAACTATGGATGACTGGAAAAATAGGAAATACAAGAGTATAGCATGAAAATCTTCATAATTGGCACATGACAAAAAGCAACAACAAAATTACTGATACTCCACAGTATGACCAAGCAAAACAAAATAGTTTTATATACTGTAACTCAGTCATAGGTTTTAAGATTCTTTAAAAATGGAAGAAGGATTGTGCCCCTATTTGAAAGATGAGAAAACAGATACTGCAAGAAATTGCTTGCACACATTTTCTCACTGTAGCATGAGGTGCATAAATGGTATTGGAAACAAAGTCAGTGCCATCAGTGAACATCAGCTTGCTAGGATTCCTAAAAATAATCATACATCTACTCACGATTTATGTGGTCCATATAATAAACTCCAATCTGTTGATCGTAAACAGTTTCCCATCCTAAAGGAAGCTCATCACCAACACAGTCAGCAAATGTCAATGGCTTTGTAATCCTGTAAAAATAAAAATAACACAAATAAATACAAAAGGTGCAGAGTTTACAGAGCAATGAATGTTATTACATGTTTTGAAGATACCTCCATCATTTGATCACAAACTAGTTATGCTGCTTAGGAATGCGCTAATGATTACAAACATACACTTTCAAAATAAAATTTCATTTAAATATGCTGACAGATACTCCCCAAACAGGTAAGACAAGCTTCTCCCTTCAAGTTTCTATGTTTAACAGTTTAATTACAATGGCATGCAGTTCTGCCAGTTTTTCTCCCATATTGCAAAGAACACAAACGTGAAGCTGGAGTTCACCACTGCTAAAAATTACTAGAAGCTTTTTAGGCTTTAACTTCTTTAACGTGTTCAAAGCAGTATAATTGTTTGTCCTTAAAAAAATGAAATAAAAGTCAAGAAAGCACCATATGATAGATTTCTCCTCTTTTCAATTATACATTTCCAACTATTAATGATTTTCTCTTGGTCCAGACCCATCCAAATCACTACTTCTCCCTCAAAAAGAAGAGAGACAAACAAATGTCTCTAAAGAATTCTGAAGCCATTAGAACGTGACTATCCAGCAGCTTAAAATACCACACCCCTTGCTAGGCAAAATCTTGATAGACCAGTGAGTAATAGAAAACCAAAACCAGCAATTTCAGTATTGACAGGAATGTTGAAAATACTGGTTTACAAATTCTACAGAAAGACTCTAAACCAACAGTGTTCTAGAACATCAAGATACATAAAAAAATTAGGAAGAACGATGCAAATAAAAAATCCTTAACATTCAGCTGAATCGTGTCTCTTTTCCAAATCATTACTTAACCCCTAAGATAATGTCTTCCTCTAAAAGCTGATATAAAATTCCTTTACATAAAAGCTATCAATGTAGTAATTTCAATTATACATGGGATATAGATCCAACAGCTTCAATGTTTATTTGTTGAGGCATTTCTAATACCTAGAATGATGACAGCTTTGCAAAGACTAAATACATGCATTAATTTAGGGACTGACTTAAGTTCAGCATAACCTATGGCATATTACTGTTCAGCGTAAAATGGAAATTCCGTTTGTATAATCCCCAATTCAGGTTTCCTGACACCAGATTTGGACTATGCTTACAAATACACTGTGGAACAGAAAGATCACTGGGACTGGTAATTGCACTTCATGTGATAACACCTATATAAAACAATAACTTTGTCTGAACTAAAACATGTCTGTCTTTGATCTAGAAGTCCTTCCGCACCCCAAAACAAAACCAACCAGAAGAATCCAATGGTAAAGACTTCAAATGATGGAAATACTACTACAGCTACATTCTAGCTATTCCAGTTGTCCAGTAAGTGCACCGTTCAACCACTAACAAAAAGCACAAAACTTCACACGCAGCAAAGAGAAAAACTGCATTTACCTGCCTCCTAAAACTATTTCAGTATTCTTGAGATTAAAGTGTTCGAAAGTAACTGCAGTAGAATAAAAAAAAAAATCCTCACTAGCTTAAAGGTAATGTTTGCAGTACAAAGATTAAATCATTTATGTCAAATAATAAGGAGCTTGATCATATGCTAGGGATTCTCAAACATGTATAAACAGTTTAATAAGAAGATGTACATAAACTTGTGCACCACTAATTAAAGATTTTCCATTACTGACAAATATGAGCTTACATCATGTAATCATGCAAATCCAAAGCTGCTGTATTCAAAGAAGAAAACGTTACTATGGACTGGCAGATGCATTCTTTCAGTAACACAGCTAGCAGTCAGGCAGACCAAATATTGCCAAAATACTTCCGATACCCCTGGAATTCAGTTAAATATTAAAAATATAACATGCAGCGTTTTTTCTTAAACTCTCATGGTTTTTGTTCTGAAGACATCATGTTTACAATTTCTCAAAGTAGTCTGGACATCGGCTCCTAAATTACCACACTATAGACAAGATTTTCTTTGGAATGAGTTATGAGACATGCTTGCCTGTTATACAAACACACCCTCACCCTTTATTCGTAAATAAAACCTGCACATGATACTCTAACCTTTCACACTACAAGAACTTTAATTCAACGCTCTCCGTGATCCCACCAGGGCTCAGACTTCCAGGACAAGGACAACGCTCACTTTCTGGAAAAGGGAGACTAAAGAAAGCCAATGCATCTGGTCTAACCAGTTTTCATTCCAATGTTATAAAGCATGCATGAACAGTTTAATTAATGGTTTTGAAGGAAACCTCATAAGAAAAAGGACACATAAAAAGCTGTCTTCCAGATATTCAGACCATTGTTCACTTGATTGCTCATTTTAAACTATATTAAAAGTTGCTCCAAATTGGATTCCCTTCAGACAAAGCATAACATCACATTGATTCTCAATTCAGTCACATTTATGTCTATGTAGCTTGAACCTTCCTCATTCAATTCACCTAGCTCAAAACATGTAAAGCTTAAACTAAGAATTAGAAGTTTCTCCCTGTGTTTTGCACTGGTTTAACTAAGTCAACTGAAAAGATACATTTCTGGTTCAACCAGCACAACTCTGAGGACGAGATTGATTCCCCCCCCCCCCCCCCCCCAGTTAGGGAAACTAAGGGTTTCCAGAATAACAAAGACAAAATGGAACAGATGCAGATAAGTATCTTCTGGAGATATGGCTTTACCCTCTGGGTTTTTTTAATTAGCTTAAGCACTGTAAAATAGGACAGGTCTTTTCTGCTTCTATATAAAGAATTGTACAAGGTACAAGTACATCTATTAAAACACTTCAAAGTATTAAAGACAAAAAACTTTTTGAAGCATTATAAAAACAAAGACAGAATAAAAATGCTGCCACCTTCAATTAAATAAAAAACAGGGCTGCCCTGAACTATGCTATTCACAGTAATAAAGAACAACTAAGGCATTTTATCTGTCACCAGTGATCATCTCCTGTCCCCCCCACGACAAATGGTAGACACTAATAAGAAGGTTCTGAACTTCCAGCTGAAGACAGAATTCCTCTGGGACGAGTTTACAACCTTAACTGGTTGCGGCCTCTGGATCTACAGCCCAGGTACAAGTGACAGTCATCCATGGGGGCCAGCTTTGCATATATCAAAGAGCCAACCGCAACTTCAGATTAACTGCTGATTCTTCATTATCTTAAAACATTTATCCTTTCCAAAAGTAATGACACTCTTCAGTCATTAGGCACCCAATCTTTTGCCACTCAGAAACCCTTCAAAAGCAAATACAGAAACACATAAGAAAGCTTCCATAACCTAAATCCTGCACACCAAGCTGAGAGGAAAAATCTTTGAACATTATCATGTGCCTTAGTTCTTTCACCTCTAACTCTGCACAAATTAAACGCTTTCGTTAAGAAGAAATGGAAGTCTGGTATTTGCATGCAGTAAAACAGACACATCTGAAAACCCAAGTTTTATTAATGAATTTTCTCTGCATCAATTATCAAGCTAAACAGTTAGAATACAGAAATCAAACTACAAAGTAAAACCAAACAGTTGAATAAAACTGTTTCTAAGAGGCGGGTTTTTTTTCTCCTCCTTGCATACCTATTTCTTATCTTTATCCGTTACCCAGACATAGAAGGATTCCAGAATACATTACTACAGCTTTCTGAATATGCAGCAGCAACAGATATTTCTTGAATGCATCAGTTCATGGCGGGGAGCGGGTGGGAAGGAAAGAAGACAAAAAAAGGCAATGGCTAAATACCATTTTAGATAAATTACTGCAAAACCACTCTCAGCTTTAGTATACTTTTTTAATAGAATCTAATTTCAACCCCCCAAAAAACCCTAGAAAACCTCAACCTTTAAATAATAAAAGAATGCTTCTGGGTTCAAAGAAAAGGCATACTTCAACTCTCCAAAACACAGTTTGACTGATAGCATGGGGCAGCAATTTCACTGTCATGGATTTTCAAAAACAGAACCACATCACTAAAAACACAAGGCATCAGAAAATATTAGATAAGATCCTCAGTCTTCCCATGGCCCTGATGCCACATCGACGGCCTTGGCTGCTTGAAATCCCTAGGTCTAATTGAGCAAAACTTCCGCTGGGAGGAACTAAATCAAGACAAACAGAGCCTGTTTTTGCAAGATCTTGAACAGGAAGTCGTAAAGGTGTTTCCAAAGTAGAAATGCTGCTGCAAGCTAGCTGCCATCTCTCAGACAACGTCTAGATGCCTAAATTACATCCAGGGCCACCTTATCTTCCAAAGTGGGCCTGGATTAAGAGGAAAGCACCAACTACAAGGGCTAATTATGAAAAAGAACCACCAAGTTCTGAAGAAAAGCCACCATTTGTAGGGGAGACAGAGGGAAGGATGCAAGAACAGAAACTGCCAACAGTGCTTTTATTTTTGTTCCTGATTTTGGTCAGGTCCAACAACAGAGGCAGAAAACGGCTAATAAAATTTGATACTCCTCAACAGACAACTAGGAAAAACATTCTTCTAAATCTCATGTCAGTCTGAATAGCCGTCTAATGGGATAGATGGTTTTGCCTGACAAATAGGAATTACAGGCTAGGAAACTATTAATCCACATCATGGATCTGAAAAATATCAGGCAATTTTTAAATTGAGTAACAGTATCACTAGAAAATTTTTAAAATGAGTAACAGTATAACTAGAAAAGAATTAAGCATTCTGATAAATCTAGCAAGTTTATCCAAAGTAAAGTATTACTCTATGTTACTGAAGTGTCACAAGGCAAGAAAGAGAGAAGGCAAAATGAGAAATCATGCACACACTTAAAAGCTGTCGGGCAGATATTTTTTTCTTACCTCCTTTCAAACATGAATTTAAGTTACTGCCATTATTATACAATTCAATTAATCCTCCTGTCTTGTACCATGGCTCTTACTCTCTCCAGCTGCACAGCCAAAAAAAAAAAAAAATTCCTAGAAATTGAGCAGGAATGGAAGATGACTTTTTTTGCAGTTTCACAGACATGGCCAAGAAGAGCTGTTTACACTAAGTGGGAGGATGGGAAGGTTGTTGTTATTTTGTTTTTACAAGTCACGCTGCAGTGCCAGAGGTATTTCACGGACACCCTCCACCACCGTAGCTCGGGCCTGGGCAGCAGCACGCTTCAGGCATGACAGGACCTTCCCTGTGAGACACAGAGAGGGTCTTTGGCCACCCAGCTGTGCCACGACCCCCCAGCAGCCCCAAGCCACCCAGCTCCTCCAAGCAGGCTGCCCTGAAGAGAGCATCCCCCGCGGCGGCCAGCGCCTCCCGCCCCAGCGAGCGGGGCAGGGCCACGTCCCGCACGCGCTGCTCGGCTGCCGACGCGCGGAGCAGCCTGCACGGTTCAGGGACAGCCGCGCGCCAGCGAGACCCAGGCGGCCTCACCTCGTGCCAGCACATGCCAGCCAGGCACGGGCTGTTTGCAGCAAATGCCGCCATGAACGCTGGACCCCCTCTTACGGCACTCTGGAGTATACCACGGTTTTTCCTCACTGTCCGTCCTCTATTACGGACTCAGCTCTCCTCAAGCAGCCAAGTCATAAAAGTGAGCTGGATGCTGAAAGAAGGTTTGACAAATTACATGCTGGCCGCTTAGTCAAAAGTACAAAGTTCACCAAACTATATGTGTATTTTCAACATAAAAATCCCTTGTAACTTTTTTCTTGATCCAAATGATATATCTTCATTTTACTGCATAACTTAACCTCGAGTTCCAAATAGAATAACTTACTGAACATCTACTGGATCCTTCATTAAAATAAATCCACAATACAGATGGCCGGACAGAAACTTGGACAAATGAGATTCTGTGCTCAGGACAAAGACTTAAAGAAGGTAACTTGTATTCAGAGTCATCGCTGGGATACATTTCCCTGAGAAATAAAACGGTACCCTACAGCAAGGAAATAACAGCACCAGCTCTTCTAAAGGTCACTTGAAATTTAGTCTTTCTAAGACCACACTGTATTTTGCACTAATTTTCATTCTTTTTTTTAAAACAACTGCAAATAAGGACATGAAAGAGTGCTAACAGTGTCAAATCAGTGTATTTGCTTCAATTAATTTTATAGTAACATAAGCCAACACAGCAAACGTCAATGTGCAAAACAGAAGGCACAGAATGGCATTAGCCAGCTACAGTAATGAATTAACATCTTTAAGTGTGGAGAAAAATGTGTGTTCATTATTAGACCTTTTTTTTTTTTTTTTTAACTGGGAACAAGTGTTAACTGCCTTTAACACATGGTATTACAAACCTGGACAACCTATGCTGAGACAGCTGACAAGCATGTCACTCCACAAATATTTGAGTTATTCGTCGATCACCACCTCCTGAGCAATGGTTTGCCACTGTTTACAGGGTGGCAAACAAGCGGGTGGCAGTTCCTTTTGACCCCACAGTGCTTCAGGAGCTGGTTAAAAAGCAGCTCTACCATCTGTGCAACAGGGCAGCATAGACAGTAAGTTCATCAGCCATCCTATTCCTCAGTCCATAACTGCCCTTGTTTTACAGCCACCTGAGCTTATGTGCTGAAGAAAAACATTCAGGAAAAATGGAAATAATGTTATAAAAACTCAGCAGATTGACCAGAATACACAGGTACCTTATTTTGGCACCCAAAACCTGAATGGAATGATTTTGTTTCCTACAGCATTTCAGATCATCACGTCCTGTGTTGCGCACATTGAATCAACTGACTCCAAACCAAAAGAATTCACTTTTTCATGCTAGGCAGTCCCTTTACATTTTTTTAAATCTCACTAACACTTTTCTGACATGCAGGGTATTATACACATAGTAGATGTTCATCATATGCAACATATTTGCTGCTACATGTAATGCTAATAGGGCAGGTGGCCATGAAAACCCTGAACAATTAGATTTTGTGATGTAAAATGTGTGTGAAGCTACATGTATGAGTAAGAGATAACCTATACAATTTGTTAACTTAGAAGAAGTAACAGAAGTTTATACTGTGTACAAACACCTACAAGAAATGTACCTGAGGATACTCTCTAACCCCCTTTCATGATTCTAGAAACAATAAACATTTACTAACAAGCAACAACAGAGAAATAATATACTTCTGTTTTTATCCTTTATCATACTCCCCAAAACTAAAACAGCTAAGAAATATTGGCTTAGTATGTTGAAACATGAAATAAAATGCTATGTCCAACTGCAGCTCTTGCATGACTTGTCTGGCTGCTCAGGAACTGCTGAAACAGTTCCATACAAGCTGCCAAGTCTTCCAAGCAGCTATCCATTTCTTAACAGCAGCTATGATCCATATCCAAATTCAGAACACAAATATTATGGGAAATTCTTGCTGAAAATATACACATATTTCATCAATATGACCGAAATTCCTCCTTCAAAAATCATAACCGGGTTAAAAGTCAGTGCTTTTAAGAAAACTGCTCTTGTTGCTACTATTTATTATTTTCTCACAGAGGATAATCAATAAAAAAAAATGAGGGCAGAGGGGTTTAAGTAAGACTGTCCATGAGCGCTTTAAAACATGTTTTGTTTGTGTATGCACAGATAGCCTGAAGTTACAGGCAACTGTACAAAGCCACCATCCAGAACCTAAGATTAGCAGCAAGGCGGAGGCAATCGCTGGAGGGGCTGGCTGAAGGAAGGCAGTCTGGGCAGCAGGTGACTTGACACCTAGACCAGAAAACAGACAGAATTACATATGGCAGCTGGGAATAAGCCATAAGACGAGGACAGCAAGAATATGCGGCAGATCAGACAGTTAAGGGGGGGAAATTAGGAGACTACAGTTCTACTAAACTCATGTTTATTGGACCTTCGTATTGCATATCTTCTTAGCTAGAAACAGTAACATGCAAGATATTTATGACTTTTCTTTTGCCAATCCTAATAAAGCTGCCTTTGTTACTCAAAATCTCTAAATATTTACAAGATCTTCTCAAGTACTTGCATATTGGGAGAGACTTCAAAAAAAAAGCCCAAACAGATAAAAATCAAAAGCCTAACCTAAAAGATAAGGAAAATTTAATAGGGAACTTCACAGTCTGAGAAGCAAGCTGAATTCTTCCACCTGTGTAAGAAGCCTAACATGACACTACACCTGTCCATATACAGCACAGCTTTAGAGTGGACAAGTAAAGCAGTGTTGTAGTTTCACTGATTCTGAATCAACGTTTATAACTTTTTCACCAATTTCTGTGAATAACAGTGTTTTCCAAATACATGCTATTGGTAATTAAGGTCCTAGTTAGTAAAGGCCAGCCCTGCAGTTAACTGCTTATTTCTTCCATCCTGCAAACCACAACTCTGCAACCTTTTGCTGGAGAAGAGCAAGTCATGCAGCTCTTGGATTTCTACGTCCTCAGTACATATTAAAGCCCATCTTCAGTTCAGTATAACAAACTGCTTGGCTGCTGTATCCTTAGTTTTGCAGTGACTCTGCTGGTTTGAGAACTCACATTTCTGACTAGTTTACTTGGCCACAATCCTGCCCACCTGTTAACTAAACCATTGTAGGAGAGTCACTGGGAGAGGTGATGAGTTGCTACACCCTTACACAGAGGACTATATATGTGCTTCTGTGTAAGCATATGCATACACACACAAAATTGTTCTCTTCTGACTTCTGGTCACAACTTCTGTATGCAACTACCAGATGAGGAGGAAACACCTGTACTTTCTGGTGACAAGTGGAGTCCCCCAGGGGTCCGTACTGGGACTGGTGCTATTTAACATCTTCATCAATGACATAGACAGTGGGATCGAGTGCACCCTCAGCAAGTTTGCAGATGACACCCAGCTGAGTGGTGCCGTTGACACGCCAGGAGGATGAGATGTCATCCAAAGGGACCTGGACAAGCTGGAGAGGTGGGCCTGTGTGAACCTCATGAGGTTCAACAAGGCTAAGTGCAAGGTCCTGCACCTGGGACGGGGCAAACCCCGATATCAATACAGGCTGGGGGATGAAGGGATTGAGAGCAGCCCTGCGGAGAAGGACTTGGGGGTAGTGGTGGATGAAAAGCTGGACATGAGCCGGCAATGTGTGCTTGCAGCCCAGAAAGCCAACCAAATCCTGGGCTGCATCAAAAGCAGTGTGGCCAGCAGGTTGAGTGAGGTGATTCTGCCTCTCTTCTCTGCTCTGGTGAGACCCCACCTGGAGCACTGCATCCAGCTCTGGGGCCCTCAGCACAAGAAGGACATGGACCTGCTGGAGCGGCTCCAGAGGAGGGCCACAAAAATGATTGGAGGGCTGGAGCACCTCTCCTACGAGGCCAGGCTGAGAGAGTTGGGGCTGTTCAGCCTAGAGAAGAGAAGGCTGCGGGGAGACCTTATTGCAACCTTCCAGTACTTAAAGGGGGCCTACAGGAAAGATGGGGAGAATCTTTTTAACAAGGCCTGTTGTGACAGGACAAGGAGTAATGGTTTTAAACTGAAGAATAGATTTAGACTAGACATAAGAAAGAAATTTTTTACAATGAGGGTGGTGAAGCACTGGCACAGGTTGCCCAGAGAGGTGGTAGAGGCCCCATCCCTGGCAACATTCAAGGTCAGGTTGGGTGGGGCTCTGAGCAACCTGATCTGGTTAAAGCTGTCCCTGCTCACTGCAGGGGGGCTGGGCTAGGTGACCTCTAAAGGTCCCTTCCAACCCAAAGCATTCTATGATTCTATGATTCCTAATGGAAGTCAGCTGAGCAAGGGTGAAAAGGTGCATCTGCGAGACCTTACCATCAAGTTCTTAGTAATAAGCCCTTTGCACGTGAACAAGAATAACAGGAGTTCAAAGCAGGAAGAAAATGAAGCAGATGGGAAAAGGGAGGTCCCCAGCAGATGAGGAGAAACAAAAACGGGACATAAAACTCCACATTCCAGTTCATGTCATTCCACATGTTAGAAGAAAAGGAGACATCAAAAGAAACTTTACATCTCAATAACAAGTAACTAAAATGGTCTTAAATGCTGCAAGACATTATCATGCAGTGGAATACTCCCTGCCGACTCTTGCAGGATCACTTCAAGTCTATATTAAACAAGATTAGCACATCCTCACTATTACATTGCCTCTTTCATTTCTAGGTTATTAAGGTATCTTGGCTCTCTCTCAAGTAGTACAGAAGGAGAAGGGTAAAGTTCTTCAAAACTCTCTTCCCATCTACTACGTTCTCTCACCAACCTCAATGTCCTACATCCAGAAAGATTATGCCAGCATTTGCTGACTAGCTTGTTACCCTTAAGTCTGACCTTGCTAGACTAAACTTTTCTTCAAAATTTTGAAGTCTATGTGATTATCGCAAACATTATTGCAGAGATTTTTCTAACAGCCATTGGTAATTCAAGTTTCTGTACATGTGTAATGGTTAGCTCTGCACTGCTGAAGGTCTCCCCTGCCTTAAATTTATCATTCTTCTTTACCAACTAGCCAGACTGGAAATCACTAAAAATATATATATGTGTGTGTGTATTTATTGATTTGTCCAAATACCATTCAAGTGCCAAATGACAGAGGCTTAACTTAACTCTTCAATAAAGAAAGCACTGTAATACACTTTTGTGAACACTTTAAATCACTTTAGACAGCAAAACCGAGAATCTTGTGTTAACTGGTAATCTTTGGGCCGACTAGAAGGCAAGTAGTTGAAGATGCACAGAGGTTAACACCAGAATCTTGAGGTATATACGAAATTACATCCTGATGTGGTCTGCAACTGCTTATTCACTGAAGAAAACCCTTCCCGTACACTGAGAAGGCCCATCATGCTAGAAAACATGCCAACGAATGTGATGCTAAAGGGATTTTATACTTCTGTAGTCTGCGAGAAACAATGTTTTAGAATAGGCTGTAGCCAAACCATACTTAACTACGAGTGTTCCCCTAGTTTAATGAGATTAGAAACAGACATGTCATGTTTATGTGCACAAACAAGCTCAGCACTGCTATCAGTAAAAATTTAAGTAATTTGATGTTTTAAAACATTTTAAACCCCAATCCTCCAAAAACTTACTATACTTGGAGTATATTCAATTAAATTTTACTGAAATTAATTTCATGAAACTATTTCAACCACTAAGTATTACTCAATGATACTAATGAAAGAGAAAACACATGTTAAAAGTTACCAGAAACTGTTTCTAGAGAAACAAAGCAGAAAGTGACAAACAATGGGAGGAAAAAGTAAATGCAACTGGACTGAGTGGAAAACAATGGTTGGAAAAATACATATATTCAAGAGACCATTCTTTTCAAGTCTCGGAACAAAGTGATGTGTAGATAACTGCCAAAAGAATATGCATACCATGACTTCACATACATCCTATTAAAAACAAATTGTGAGGTAAAACAGTAAACAAATGCCTCGCACCCAGAAAAGTCTACACTGCCAGCTAATATTAGAAATCCAAGACAAGAGTTTCTCATTTAACCTTTCAGAACAGCTTTGCTCCTCCTCTTCCTCCAGCCCGCTTGAAAACAGTGTTATACTTGTCCTGTATTTTTCCTAGAAGTACCACGTATGCCATTTCTCAAACATGTTCAATTATCACATTCCTGGAAGTTTTATGGACTCTTGTACCATTTCTATGTAATGTCTTCTAACATGCTACTGCACTGTCAGGCACCAACTTTGCCTGTATAGCAGGGAAATTTTGCCTTGTAAAAGGCCACAGCCCTGGCCGCAAGCCCCCCCTTAGTGGAGTGAGTGCCCATAGGCACAGAGAGAAACCTGCAACCAGAGAAGGCATTACACTGTGCTCCAGCAGACCCCTGCCCAAACCATGCCACAGATTTGTAAGGCAGGCTTTCCAGACTGCTTCTCTTTTTAAGTTTCTGAACTACATTAATAAAGCAATACTTCATGTGGGAATAAAAGAGTGCAACTAACATGACACACAGACACAATGCAAGGGCACTGTTTCAATCACTTGCCTGAAGAGCTACTAAGTTCGACTTAGCTCTAAGCAACTGAAGTGGAAATAACGTTGACAGGATCTTCGATGCTTTTGGTTCGACTCCATTTCTTGCAAGCGGTGATCTATGGCAGTCACCTCATTATTTAAGGTTTTTCCGCTCTTCCAGGAGTTAGAGACCCTTAGTTAAGCACATATGGGCACGTGTTTCAGCTGCCTAGAAGCAGCGATGGACAAGTCATTAGTGAATATTGTATACATTAGCATACACATACAGACATGCTCAATCTACCTACTTATTTTAAAAGGTCCGTATTTTAACTGGTATCACAAAAACAGTTAATGGTTACCTTTAAGGTATTAAAAATGGTCTAAAAATAAACCAATTAAAGAAAACTGTGCTTAAAATGTGTCTTTTCTTATCCTGATAGGTTTGGAGATCTAACAAAAGAAATTGTATCTCCCTAGAATCTTTGCTTCTTTTATACCACTGGAGCAACAACTCCTCTGCAGAGTAAAATAATGTCTTTAAAGCCCTGAAACTACCTAAGGGAAAAGCAATGGTTCTGCAATGATTTGCTACATTTTCTTCTCCACAGCTCACTCTTTGCCTTTATTTTAAAATTACAGATATAGCTGCTTAATTATTTACACTTCATGACATGCTAGTTTATATAATTTCTAAGCTTTTGATTCTCAACATTCTCAACCTACCAGACACAAATACAAATTCATGTAAGCTACAAATGTATAATGTTAATGCAAATGTTGGGGAGAAGATTCTCTAAAATATGTACTTAAAATCTTACAACTGCTTCCATACTCCAGGTTGACGCCCTTGTCAGCCAGTAATTTTCAAGCTTTTAGGAAAACTTAGCCCCTGTTTTCCCAATGTTTAATTATCCCAGTATTATTGCCATTCCCCAAATACACTTGCCTCCTACAGTCCTCCTTAATGCTGACCTTGCAAACTAACGCACTGTATTCACCAATCAATATTAGTAATTTAGTAATATAACCTAATGAAAAAGACAATTTTACAGATTTATGTTCATCTGAAATTTTTTAAGAGGTTGAAGTTATGAAGTTTGATGCTATTACTTCTATGGTTGCCAGTAGTTGTGCAATGTATTACATTTAAGCTTCAAGCTAGACCAATAAAGTACTTCCAAGTAAGTAATACGAGGAACTACTCATAATTTCACTGTCACGCTTTTGCTAAAATACAGGAATAAAAAGTATTTTGTGAAAAATCCAGAGAAATCCAGCCAGATAATGTACTTTTTATGAATAGTAGAAGTGCAACAAGAAAAAAAAAATCTTAAGACAACCTGCTCAAACCCAATATAAAAAATATTTAGAACTACTAGAAAAATTCATTTTCAGTATAAGAAACTAAATCAAAGAGTAAGACTGCACAAGTAAAGTTTTTTGGGGTTTTTTTTTGTTTGTTTTGGGTTTGTTTTTTTTTTTTTTACAGTATAAAATTTCACATCTACCAAAAAATGAAAGAGTAAAAAACAATCAACAGGAGATAAAGCACAATCATAGAAGACACACCAAGCCATCCAACCTACACTGATCTTAATTTGAACATAACTGAACATCCACAAGTAACAAGTACGTCTTCACTAAAACAGCAGTGGAAATTAGATTAAATTTATACCGTAACATACTAAAGAGACTTCAACAGTAGATGGCCTCCTCTTCTTCCTCCCCCTCTCCCATGACCAAGAAGGTTAAAAATAGAGGTTTCCGTTTCCTTAGACTATTTCACTTTAAACTTTTCTAGAGCCCTGAAATTAGCTACTTTGCCAGCTTCCTACATTTGTGTTAGAAAAGAAGGAGCATTAAAAACATGCTTCCATTTACATCAACTCAGGAAACTGACTTCTGTGGTTTGCATTATTATTATCATTTGTAAATGACAAGTCCCTCTAGAAGCTGTAGGTGTCTCTTCAAAAGTTTCCCTTTGGGTATTGCTGACCCAAAGGCCCCTTGCACCACATACTAACATATGTTGGGGGTAATCTTCTGTACTTGCGTATTTTTCTGTATTTATGCATTCCTTTGCAGTTAGTAAAGGCAGATATTTTCCATGCACAGCGTTCAACTCCCCACATCCAAGAGCAGCTCCAGTACTAGGAAAGAGATCTTAAGAGCCGCAGAAAGCCAGCTTCAGCTCCCTCCCCCCAGCCCTGAGCCTTCGAGGAAGTTGGAGCCTCAGGAAGCCTCTGACTTCCACCATGGCAGCACAGAGTGGCCCCAGCTGTCCAGGTCCATATTTTAAGGTCAGAAGGAACCACTGTCATCATCTAATTGACCTCCTGCATAATACAGGCCACAAAACTTTAGCTAGTAATTCTTGCATCTAGCCCAACATCTCGAGGTTGAGCTACAGCATATTTTCCATAGCGGTAAGAGCAGTGTTTGTTTATATTGAAAAATTGCAGAATAAGTATCTGAACTGTTTATCTGGAAGTATTGCATTATCAACACTCAAAAAGTAGCAGGTACCCAAATACTGCTCTAGTATAAAGTTGTATCATCTACACATTACTATAATGCAGTGCCAGCCATTCATTAGGAAGTCTGGTATGCTTCGTTAGGCATTACCTCGTTAGGTAATTTTTTTGATTGCTTCTAATTTTGCTAGACTGAAATCATTCTGGCTGAAGTTCTCCCTCCTGAGGGTGTGCCTCATTCTCATCTCTTGTGAGAAGTTTCAATTAAAACAGCTCAGCCACTTGAAACAATAAAGCAGAGGAAAAAATGCTGTCCCTCCCCACCCCTATGCTACCATTCCTACAGCAGTCTCCCAGATGATCTCAGCGCTACGAACACCGGGACATGAGTTTTTTAGGTCTCCTGCTGTCCCTGTGAAAAACTGTTCAAGTTTGGTCAAGGCACAGAGGAGTGGAAGAGGGGAAATATTGTTGCACATGCTCAGCATAACTCTGTGAAGTACGGAAGCCCAGTTCTTTGCAGATTTAATCTCTGCTGAACGTGCGCCAGCTTCTCCGGACCTCTGCTGGCTACACACCCACCCAACCCCAGTGTGCCAGGACATCGCGAGACTTGCTCCAGCTGCACGGAGCAGCTCCAGAAAAGCATTTCCAGTACAACCCGGCTCCCTGCTCCTTCTATTCTGGGAACAGACTAGGAAGCCAGTTTCTCCTTCCAGTCTCAATGCAATCCCTGTTAGCACCTGAACACGATGGAGGAAAAGAAGGAAGCAGGCTCACCGTGATACAGAAGGATGAGGTGCATGGGAAGCAGGTATTGAAAGAAGAGGAGGTGGCAATCAGAAAGCAATAAACGGTGCAGGGAGGCACCGACAGAGAAGGAGAAGCACAGGGAGAAGGACTAACAGCAGAGGCAGAGCAGAAGGGACTGGCTGGGAGCAGTGTGAAAAGGCCACAGCCTAACCAGCAGGATGGGGAAAGACAGGACTAGCCAACGATGCTGCGCTCTACATCCCTCTGCTCTGACACCCCAAACATAGGCTCATAGAATCATTTAGGTTGGAAAAGACCTTTAAGATTAACATGGCTCTATTCTGCCCTGCGCACTCCACCCCAACTATACCATAAACTCCACTTGTGGTTTTGTATGAAAGCTGGATTAACAGCTTGGTGCCATCGAACTGGAGAGATCCCTGTTGTCTTCAAATGTGTCCCCCTCTGCTGCCCTAAACTGCACAATCCCATCATTTCATAGCGCTACTACTTCTAACACTCATTTGATCATACAGTAAACTAGTAGTAGGTATGCTTCAACTCCCTAGAACTGCAAAAAAAGTAATGGGGAAAGGGGAAAGTAATAATTTGGGGTTTTCCCCCTGGTTACTGAATGTAATCAGTTTACTTTGTCATCAGATGAGCAAAAAAGGCAATGTAGGGGAGGCAGGAGGTGAGCAAGACCACCTACTATTCGTAAAAAGCTGTTAATCCAACTTGCAGTGTCCTAAAGGTACACTAAGCCTCACTGCTGGGGGCAGGGAGGAGGGGTCTGCAAAGAAACCCACCCAAACAAAACCAGAATGCAGCCACATAAATGAGGATGATTTCACAATAATGACAACATAGACCTTAATTCTGGCATTTTAGAATGTGTTTACGTTTGGCTATGGAACTTTAATAAAAATGAAAAAACCTTATATATGTATCACAAAAGTATTTCAGTTAGGAAAAGTACATTTAGGCACCAGGATCCATATCTTAAAAGCCTTCTAAAGTTTGGGGGAAGAACAAAGGCTATTTTAAAAGTCTGATTCTTTTCTGAGAAAGTCAAGTATACAGTAAATGAAAAACCAAAACCTCAAAAGCACCTTTAAATACCCACTGCTAGGCAGTGGTACTCTTGCCCCAGAAACAGTAATCCCCAATACGAACACTGTCGCTGGTCATGAGAAGTCAAAACCTAACAACATAGGAACCTGACATGGATAACATGTTTAGAAACTACGTAATAAATCCATTTATCTGTTAAGACTGGTTAAAAGAACAACACACACTGGGAGCTACTCAGGAAATAATTAGATACTCATGAAGGAAATGAGCCACTAAAACATGTGCAATGTTTGATTGATCAAACAACCATTAAAATAAAGGTGTGCTAAGAGAGACGGCTACTGTGTGCTTTGAGACACATCCTCAACAATATGCTCACTAAAAACTATTTTTTCATAGTAACTGCAATTAAAATCTCTGCCCAGCTTCTCTTCTTTTTCTCAAATAAGATCAAGTCTATCTTTAATGCAGAGAGCACTTACATGCAACAACAGAAAAGCCACAAAGACATCAGAAATGCAGATTAAATTAACTGCAGGTGAAGTGGAAGAAGAAGGAGGAAAAGATTTGCATTTCCAAGAGGCCTGTCTGGTACTGAGTAACAAGCAGGTTGGACAGATGTGTTCAGAAGAGAAGTGGGGGTTTAGGTCTGACATACTAGAAACTTAAGCTCTTCTCAGTGCTAGCAGAAGGGGCATGATGTTTCCCTTACTTAAAATACAGAAAAATTACCTGCCCACAGAAATATGAAGCCTTGTCAGAGTAACTGTTCCCTGCATTTCACAGCCCTTTGTGTTACCAGCAGAGGAAGCATCTAAACCTCCGGTTTCTTTAACTCCAGTTTACCTACTTTCTTCAAAATTATTTATGGGGAAGATCTAACCATCAACAGGACCCCCTGAGTCTTTGAAGTGAGGACTGTAGGTAGAGCTGTCTCCTGGACTTAGAAGTGGATCACCAAAATTAGAGACAGGTGGCAAACTTTTCCCAACAATACCAGCTATTTCCAACTACTGAAAGATCTACTGATTCAATCTCTGACTAGCTTGAAAGAGAAAAAAAAATCCAGCTTTCAGAAGGGTTGTAAGCCTGCTTGCTTAGTTGGGTTGATGAGCAATGCTTCAGGAGAGTCACTAAAAGGCGGGCATGAAGCAGACTGAACCACGATTACTATTCCAGACAGCAGATGCCTAATGTGTGCTGAAAATTTTGTGACTCAAGTCTGTTTAAGAGACCAGGACTTCAAAAAACTTACCACCAGCTCCTCAAAGGCTATTAGGAAACCTGAGTGAACTGAAAGGGAAATGATGGTGCACAGGAAGGCAGGACAGTGCACAAGCATGACAGGAAATTCCCAGAAAAATGTGGTCATGACTCTTACGCACTTACTCTGCTCCACACATTTCATGTTGTATTGTTTTCTAAAAACCTTTTACTATTACCCATTAAGCAAGAAGACAGCCTCTCATAAGGCAGTTGTGGAAAAAGAAACAGGAGTACTCCTTCTTTCCTCCCCTATCTTGTACTTATGCCACAACTAAACAACGAATTTGAAGAAGAGATTTTTCTCACCATTTCCTAGACTGTCGCTGCTGCCAGGAAAGCCTGTCTTCTGCTGTCACCCTTCCTCTGCCTTGTTTCTGCAGGTCTTGCCCCCATAAGTGAACTCAGATGTTTACATACACTGCCACTCTTGGCTCTTCCCAGAGTTAAATCCACAGGATTCTTATTCACAGGATTTGGATTTTCTGATTTCATACTGCTGCAGCACAACAACAAGGAATTACTGAAGATGGAAGTTGTCAGAAGAGTAAAGGTCTTCAGTCCATCCCTTCCCTACTCATCATCATAGTTGAAAGTCTGATCTTAAATTTTTTATGTTCTCAAGAAGTTAACTTCCTTGACAATTTTGCCCTCAAATTCTAATTAGAGTACGATGAAGATACCACCAGTTAAATAAATTGTGATCATACTACATTAAATCTATTCCCCTCCCAAATTAACAAGGTATTTTTAATCACCATTCAGCAGCACTGCTTTTCAGCCTATCTGATCATCTTCAATCTCCTTTCAGAACAGCCTTCTGATGTAAGGAGCCTCACTGCACAGCCTATTAAACCCTGTTGCTGTGCTACATTTTAACGGAAGCCTAAGTTTTACAGATACAAATGGTCTAGACCCCCTCCTTCCCTCTGGCCATGTATTAAGCAATGCATCTTACTCACAATGAGTTAGTGCTTCTAATTCCTGCAATAGTTAATTTTATGGAGACAATTAATTTTCCCTAAGTCCTCCCAACAAAGAAGCAGTAATAAATACACTAATTTATTATGACACCAGTCAAGTCTCAAGTGGAATGCTGATTTGGGGAAGAACACTGATCTGATCCCTTCCCCCGAAAAAACACCATGACAAAAAACAAACCCCAAACTCTCTAAAACAGAGAGCAACATGCAAGGCAGCATGTCAGCTATCCAAGACATCTCTAAACCACACTGCTTTCTGAGGTGGCACTACAGTGACGCTAAGGGCAGACATCCATGGACACAAGCACATTTCTACTGATTGAATAATCTGTACTTCTCAAAATTCCAGCAAACACATAAAAGGGGCACTATTCTGCATTTACTTCTTCCCAGAAAATGAATGCTGACAGAAGCAAAGGACAGGATGGCATCGTTGTTGCCACAATATAAATCCAGAATACTTAAAAGAATAACACACAATTTATTGACAACTGAGCCAAAACAATTTCACAATGTCACATTTTATGCGATCCAAGAACAGTATAAAAGTAAACAAAAATTTTTAAAGAGCTCTTGTATATGGAGTCCAATTGCTTTTAAAGGAAAACAAATTACACAAATGCCATTTTCAATAGCAGCTTGTCTAACACATGGTTTAATTTAACAGGTATTAAAGATATTGTAAGCATGGACAAGCTCTTCTGGCAACTGGTAACACCCATCAAACTTTAATGTTGAGAAGGAAAAAAAAAAATCATTGTCTTCAGACATCCAAGATTAATTTTTTATTTCTTGCTTCCTTCAAAAGTAACCATAAAAATGAACTCACTTATCCTCAATAAACAGCTCATCCTCACGTATTTTGTACAATTAAGTCCAGCACATTCTTCCATTGTTTTGAACCTACACCGCTTTGATCTCCCGTTTCCAAAACAACAGAACTACAAAAGCATTCTCAAATACACCTTCCAGATCAGACATGCGCTCCCCCATACACACACCCATTAATGGCACAAATTACTCTGTTCCCTTTAGACTGCTGTTAATCACAAGCTTTTCTAAGTGTAAATTTAAAGTTTAAATTGACTGTACAAAAGACATAGCTACCCGAACAACAATAAAAATACCCCTTTCTTAGTACCGTCTCCATCTTTCTTTCCTGGAAGCACACCAATGCCTTCTCGCAGCGCTGGGAGCCACCCCAGCCCTCCGGAGCTGCGGGCAGCGGGTTCCTATGGACGGCCAGCTCCAGCAGCGCCTCTGCGAGCGCCGCACCACGCCAGCGTCACCGCGCTGCCTGATGGCAGGCGCTCCTCCACATCCTTTCAGCACAGGAGCAGGACACGGCTCCTGTCTCAGGCGCTGGAGCAGGAGCAGCACGTGCCGACAGCTTCATGATGCAGCGTTGCGGAGGAGAAACTGGAGGGGTACTTGACACTCTTATAAATACAGTTTTTCCTATCACACACTGTCAATAGTCACACGCATCTCACTAATTTCCAAAGTACTCTGATGACCTTATGGCTACTGCTCTCCCCAGACAAAACCGCTATAGGCTAAGCTGCCAACCATTCTGTACTGTGACAGACACCTATTACTCACCCCCACCAACCTGATACAAAGAAAACTTTTAACTCAAGCTACATAGCTAAAAGACACAGTTTAACACAAGAGAAAGTCCACTTGCAGAAAATGAGAAACATCTACATTTACTGTATTGTGCTTCGCAAGCACAACTGTAATATGAAGATCAATAAAACCCCAACAATTTTTAATGCTCCTTAAAAAGCATTATACTTACTGCCTTTGATAGCAAGGTAGAAAGGAAAGGGGAGAAAGAGGGAGAGAGAGACCACACCATTCCATCCTCAAATGAAGCTTTCTCACTGGTACGTTTCTTTCTGGTGTCACCAGCAAAACTTTATTTCAAATATCTAGGCAAAGTAATACAAGACTCAGGAAGTGAGGTCTTCTGCCTTTGGAAGGCTGTAACTGAAAGTTACAGTGTCAAAGTATCACCAATTTTAGGAAGTGCTTTACAAAGGAAAACCGTGAACATGAGCCAACGAAGCCAAAAAGGAGAAGAACTGAATCTTTACATGACTCTTGGTTTATTTCTATTCACACAATCACACTACTCATTTATAATCAGGACACCACCGTAAAGTTAAGAAATACTATCACTAGTACCCACCTGAACACCAGATACAAGGAGTTTAAAAATAACAGTACACAAAAAAAACCCCAAACATGTGACAGAGCAGAGAACTGAACCCCAATGTCCAAAATCCCAAACCACTACCACTGAATCATACTCTCTCTTGCTTTGGAGAGGCATGATTAAAATAGGCAAACAACATTTTAGGACTGGTATTTCACAACAACTAGAAGAGGAGGTCAGAAAAGGCATTGCAGTAATACAGCTGGGAGACAGAGCAATGAATCTAAAGCAGGATTTTTGAAGACTGGGAAGAAAAACTTAAAGGTGCTTTTCTGTTTCTACTAAGTATTTGAAAAGAGTAATTTAATTGTCTACTTTGAAGATTCAACTTACCCTTCCAAGTAGCTACTGTGATTGGATTATATTAGAAATCCTCCTGAAGTCATGGCTTTATTTCAAAGATCTTTGCTTAAGATAACTTTATTATATACAAAATGCTATACTACTGCAAATCAACAGGTAAGAACATTATGAATCCATTTAACTAACACTGGTGATACATCCTATGACAATACACATTTTATGTATGCTTTATAAATACAACCCTACGAGAAGTAACTAGCACCTACAACTTGCACAAAAAGAATGTTACCTGATCTCTGTAAAGAAAGTAACATTACAGTAAAGGTACTATAAATTCATATAGTAAGTTAATTATTCCACACAAACACTTCTAGAGTTTGTCTACACAGGATGTTTCCAGCAGACCCAAAGCAGCTCTGCCCTGGCTGCCATGCGTACAGCTTCCAGCTACTTCAGCGTGGCATGGAGCTCCATCTAACATAACCTAGCGTACACAGGGCTTGTCAGCTCAGGTTCGGTGATGAATTAACCACAGCCACCTGGCTCCCGACCAGCTCAAAGCACGGGCCGAATTTGCAACATAGCATTTAGACACAACTAAGAGCGTCTCGTAACGAAATTGCTTACTCACCTTATTCACCTCACTTACTTCATCTAGTGGAATAAACTACTCACCCATATTGCTACACGAAAAGCACTCACATGGAAGTTCAAGGGCCCTGTTTATTCACAGCCAAGTTTACTGAACTCCCGATTTTCCAGGTAGAAAAATATGTGCTTAATGAAAGTCAAAACCAAAGTGAACAATCTTTGCTGACAGCAAAACCGATGGCACCCAGTAGCCCGGACAGTATTTCACACAATACATCTCTGATCCTTGTGAAGAAAAGACAACTGCTAACGGCTCCAGGAGGTATATTAATAGCAGGTATCTCACCAATAAACCTTCTGCAGGACTCTGGATCTCTACTCAAGGTTGCACTGTTTGTTCACGCATACAGGAAACCAAACCTAAAAGCCAGGCAGCGTACCATAGGCAACGCAGCCAAACAGCTACACTGGAAACTTAAATCTTTCTAATGCTTTGTTTCATTTGTGGGGGAATAGCACATCCATGGCACACACACCACAGAATGATCACAGTCCAAGCCTGTACCATAAAATGTGGCACAGTAATCTCAAAATTTATTTCTACTACTTACCAGGTAAAAACATCACTCGGTTTTTAGGAATTGGCTTCTGTTTCAATGAACTGGCTACTAGAAGCTAGCAGACAGCAGGGGCATAAAGAAAATCAAGGGCTTGTGGTCCCATCTCCTATAAAAATATGGATATGTGATTTTTATTAATAACAATATTAATAGACCTAAGTCTATTTGGTTTTTATTCCATTGATGAGTTTCAAATTTTAGGGAAACTCCCTAGCTAATTCAAATACCTATGAAAGTTCATGAGAATAGGAGGCCTAGCAGAAAGCAAGAAGCCCATCTTTACACCTAATCAGGTATCAGAAAATCTGTTCAGGAGCAAGTGGATGCAAATACCCCAAATGCAAGGCAAAAAGCATCCAGCAGAACTTTCACCTTCCCAGACACTGAAGTGAATCGGCCGTAAGACACAAACCCACAGGAAACCAGACTTCATTAGTTCCGGTACTCACGGAAATACCTGATTTCTATAAATGGTAACATTTTCCACATAACATCTACTGCGAGCTTCTTTAGCACGTCAAGCTCGGTACCCTGCAAGGCATCTCCATGCCCTACCCTAGACATTCACGTGCAAGCTACCCAAATATTTTCCCTTCCAAATGTTATTTTCTTTAAAAATACATTAAATATTTCCTTTAAAAATCCACAGCTAGTCCTATTTATGTGACTATTTGCTGGGTGGAACAAAGTTAGATGCTAAGCTGGAAATACCATAACAGCTGAGTATTTTAACTGGCAACACCCTTGTAATGACATGCCTGTGTGTCATATCAGCTATAGACTCCACAACCTTACAAATCTGACATCTCCCAGCTTAAAAAAAAAATTAATTTAGCAGGTTTAGCAGAATTTCACATGCACATTTGCACAGACTTTCTTGCATTGAAAATACCCAAGAGCATTGTATAAAGTGTATATTTATGAGTTTGACGCTTGTCAGTAACAATCTCAGTAGCCAAATCAGGCAGATCTATACGCCATCCCTCCAAAACTGGGTAAAACTTTGGTGCCATGCCATTTTACAGTTTATGTTACAGTAATGTTTCTGTAAAATAAAAATCCAAAGTAGAGGTCTTATATTGTTTTTAAACACTGAAATTTTATCTCTTTCCATATAAAAATCAATAGCCTTATTACCCGTACTGTTCCATCAATAGAGGTGTGCACTATTTACATAGATTAGCAGTGTTATACAAGGAACTTGTCCTAAATAAATATAAATTGTATAACAAGGATGCTGCAATTCCTTGGGCATCCAACGCTGCTGGGCTTAGAAGATTTTTTTCCCCCCAAAATTTGAAAGCAAACATACGGCAATACAGAAGAAGACTATGCTACTTTTTCCTTAACACGGGCACCAGATGTATTGTGAAAAGACAGGTTTATTCCCAATTTGAGTATTTCCTGACAGTTTGTTGCTGCATTTTGTAACTTGAACTTTGCTGACGTTTCTTTTGTCACATTTTGCACAAATAACAATGGGGGGAGAGTGGCGAACTGAGGTAACACTGGATTCAGTAATCCAGTAGATATCGAAGTCTTGATTAAAAATGTTTCTCCTGATTAAAAGCAACCCACCCATGAGAATCAAAGAGAGGGAAATTTGGAGACATGCCAGTTCATACAATAACTATGTTTATTTGTCTTAATAAATATTTAAGAAACATGACTTGTGGTATTTGATGTAACTGAGCCTGTGGTTAAAAGGCCTCTCTCCATGACATAAGCAAATACACTCTATCCTCTTTATTTGTCCAACTTCTCTTCAACATTCAAGGCTAATCTAGTTTTAGGTCAGGAAAAAGACTGTGGTCTATCATTTTAAACAAACCATTGTAGTAAAACGTGAACAGGAAATTCCTAACTACACTGTTCAAAGAACAATGATTAGAAAAACAACGCTAGCTCACAAAGTACAAGGAGCCTACGAACTATCACAGGACAGTTTGGGTGGAAAATAAAAATCAAAACCACACATATATAGTTACCTCGCTCATTTTTTCTTTCCCCCCACTGCCCCCTGCTCCCCACCCCGTTCTCCCCACCGGGGCCAGGGGTCCTTCAGACCTTGCCGAGGGAGAATCCGATCCGAAGGGGGAAGAGAGCAGTATATACAGCTCTGTCTGATACCTTGGAAATATCCGGCCTGCGGGAGTTAGCGCAGGCATGCCATTCATTCCACAACATATAAATGCCCTCTTTAGAGCCTCATCTAAGCAGCAGTTTCATTTGGATTTTGAGGCACAGGTCTGCCTTGTTTTTCAATAAGCTGCAAGCTATTTTTACCATAAAAAAAAAAAAAAAAATTTAAAAGTGTGCATGCTAGCATACAGAGAGTATACAAAATGGGTAAAATGTGGACTCAAGGAAAATCTCCTGTATTAGCATTCTATTCATAGCACAGATTTCCCTCTCCTTAAAAAAAAAAACCCCAAAAAACAAACAAAAAAACACTAAAAACCAAAACAAAAATCAACCAACAAAACACCACACCACAAAAAAACCCAGCAAAACCTAAACCCCCAAAGCCCCACCAAAATTAGTATATTCTAAATTCTACCAGGTATAGTATCTTAAAACGTTCAGAAACTCTTTAACCAAAGTGCTCTGACAACTATTTGGAATTTATTCTCGTAAAAGTCTGGACATCTGACATTTTCACTAATGGGGAGTAAAAAACCAATGTATTCTTAATTTGAGACAGAAATCACAGTAAAGGGGAAAAAGGGAACTACATTTTTAACACAATGTACTAGCATTACATTAAGAGCCTATTAATCTGTATAATATCTCAGGAAGACTTTTTTTTCTTTACAGGAGACATATCCTAAAAATATCTGGATACAGGTATTAGTATTAAAATCTTCATCCACTTTGAAAAGTAAGCTTCAGAGCAGATACATAAAAGGCCAAAGACAGAAAAATGCACATATGATCTCGAACGACTTGCATTTTAAAGAACACCATTCATGGACTGAAGGGCGGGGAGAAAATTTCCACAGCCAGGACACTGTCCACAGTTTTGGGGTGTTCCTAATGGAACCAGAGTTCTGGACACAGGGTGATTTATTTTTTAAAGAGGACAGAAAAGCCTTTTATAAATGTTCCATAGATTCTAAATGTAAAGAAGAGAGACTTACGGTTGTGATTAAGGTAAAAATTAAACATTATTTTCTTTATCAGCTGACTTCAGAAAGAATAAAACAAGTATCTGAAGAACAGTGTGGGCAAACGGTCATATGTGCAAAACTTCAAAAACCCCAGATGTTCACATACCATATGTAATTTCATAAAGGAGATATTCCAGAAATTTATTACAGTAAGTTTTAATGCTAAAATGATGCAGTTGTTTTTTTAAAACAAGAACAACAAAACTTTTTAAAAATTCTGAACCCCTTACGTGTAAGGCATTAGAAGAAAAAAACATTATCAATATCCTCTTTCAGATACTATTTCCAAAAGAATCGGGTAATGGCCAAAAAGCTTCGTGCAATTCAGAAACCAGAGAAAGAGAGAAACTATTTAACTCAGGGATCCAAACCGAGTCCTGGTCAATAGCAATGAAAGTGTATTATCGCCTGAAGAGTTGTTTGGCAGATATTGTGAAACAGAACATCTCCTAGCAGGCAGATGTCCAGAGAACAAGATGGGCTACATCATCCTGTTACTGAACAGAAGCCCTGAACAGGCACAGACAGATCTACAAGATTACTCCCAGAAGTAGCTTACCTAACATGATATTACAATATACTCTGGTACAAGAGAGTTCACTCTGTACCTGTAACAAGGTCTACACACAAGGCACTTGATATTTCAGTGGAAGGGAGAAGTTTACAAAAATGGACTTTTTTCCATAATTCCTGGAACTTTATCTAGTCTGTCAGATTTCCAGAATATTGTGACAAATTTTATGAACATTTGTTCAAAATAAATAGATATGTAGATAGATATGGCTTCATCCATATGAACCATCCGGTGTCTTGCCTTTTATTAAGGTATAGAAATACATTCTATGACTTGGCTTAGCATGAAAACAGGTTTACATCTAAGCTCAATGAAATGTTCAAGTCTTTTTTAGATGCCCTTCTGGGCAAACCTAAGACTTTTTTTCTAAGCACATGACACACTCCTAGAGGAGAAAAAGTTGGGCTATCAAAATTTGTGCCAAAATTCCCACAAGCTGTTTCTGAAAACACATTAAAAATGAAGGTAATTGATAATTCCCTAAGATGCCTTTGAATCCCTAAGAACAAATCCAGTACAAAGAATTAGGAGGTTCTGAGTGCCATTGACAGTCAATGATAGGAAACAGTACTGTGCTTTTTTCTTTTTAAAAAACGAAACAAAACTGATCATGGCTCAGCAAATCTTCCACAGCTCATTTCCCACAAATGTTTCTCAACTCCAACTTTCCAAACTGTAAAGTCAGAATAATGTTTACCACCAGAAGCATTGAGGCTATAGCCATCAGAAATCTTGTAGGTGATAAGTTGCCTGAAATTTCAGATGATTAAATGACATTGCACAAAACATCCACATACTCCTTCCTACAAATTTGTGTTTGAATACCTGCTCATGGACTAAAAGGGCTTTTTGTTCTGAAAGCCTTCTATCATGTTTAACTGAAGAAATTTGTAACACTTCTCCAAAACTTCATATAAGCACATAGAGAAAACTATTAAAAAAGACAACCAGGAATTTGCAAAGCAGCTTATTTTACAACAGGAAAATAATTCCTGGAACTGGAAATACAGTATCTTCATAGTACCATCAATCAAACAGAATCCAAAAGTCAGCCTGATCATAAACATCTTGACATTTTACTCCAAAAATAGGCTAAAAGGAAACATTGGTTTTTTAAAGCAAAAATGAAAGGATTTATTTCACAGTTTCTTGGAAAAACATTTGTAGCTATACCTTATTCAAAAAAAAAAAAAAAAAAACCCAAACCAACCCAAACAAAACAAAGAAAATCCCAACCTACCACTTTAACACTGCTTAAGACAAGTATGCAGGGTTCAGCAGTTAATTTTTTCCCTCATCATCTTCCTGAAAAGAAGGCACTTAACTAACACACTTCAAGAATGGTAACCACGCTCCACACTGCAGATTTAAATTTAAAGGGATTTACCTTAAACTAGCCATTCATTAAGATAAAAAAAAATGCTTCTTAAATTCAGTGCATTATATGGTGTTACGAGAAATCAAGAAGTTGTTTAGCTGAATTAGTACAGAAGAGTCTCAAAGTGCAGAGAGCCATTAAATACAAACAACACGAAAGGAAGGATCAGGGCAAGCCCTAGGATCTCTTGTTCCGTCTCTGTGAATCCTCCCCTTGACTAAAGCAAAAGGTTTAAGAAAAGGTTTATTTCTTGGACTCCTATATAAGTATGTTGTAGCTACTTTTGATTAATACAGGTCCTGTAACTGGAGAGTCACTCCTTTCTGAAATCCTGACTATAAACAAGTACATCAAAATACTGGACGATGTGTGCATTAAGCTGCAGTTTCCAAGGGTCAAGAACTGAGTGAAATCAAAAAGAAGTTTTCTTCCTCTTGATGATATGAGATTTACTCACAAAGTTCCCCAACACAAATTTATGGCTAACCAGTCCAGATGCAAAATAAAGCTGATCCAAAAATACCCGACCATTTTTTAATTAAAACGCTCTTGCTTTTCTTTTGAGGAAATTAATTTTTTTAAAACCTCTGTGAAACATGGAGATTTAGTCAAAACTATGTCTTTTGCCATACAGACAAGATAGAAGCATCCAAAAAATCAAACTGCGATTAAGAAATAGGCTACAATGGATTATCAAAGTACTTCTAAAAGAAGAATTCACTGTCTGAAGCATTATCAAATGAAGAAACTGGAAGCTCACACGTGTAGGTGTATTTAGGGAAGGACTGTATTTGATTACTCAGAGGAATCTCAAGACACAAGAGAAATGAGACCATTTCAAAGGACAGTATTTTTAGCCATCTGTTCTGCAAGCTGGTACTAGTAAGCATTTTTCTAAACAAATACTTCTGTAATTTAGTTGGGCCAACTGAGTAGCTACATTAAACACAGAAGTGGAATTCAAATGCCCGTGCAGAGTCTTGAGCACATGGTGCCTATTTATCACAAATCTCAGTACACCCATAACTACAACAGCACCACTAGGTTTTTCCTTGAATAAAGTATGAGCTGGCAGAAAAGCAAAGATAAGACAACTCAAACCAACACAAAGTAGCGTGCACTTTGGGTTTTTTTAATATCATCACTCAGTACACTGCATACGGTTGGACATATGCATATGAACATGCAATATGAATATGTGTTCTTTAATTGAATTTTGACAAATTATCTATTGCATTTCCAGTCTTTACATGCATTTCCAATTATTTTTTCTATGATATAAAGGAGATGTCAGTTACACTTTCTCTAATTCATAACCTGATGATTATCACTAATTTGTGTTAGTCATCAATTATGGTGTTAGAGACTATTTAGATACTACTAAAATTGATCTATGATCCAACAGTCATGATGGTCATTAAATCAATTTTTCTTCGGTTTTGTGGTTAACTTATTCTGAAGTTTGGGGTTCAGGGATTTTTACCTATGTGCCGTATCATATCTTTCATACTGTGAGTCTTACTCTTATCCGAAAGATGTAATCTGGGGGAAGCAAAAGACACACAAGTGTTTAAACAGTAATTTCCAAACACATGCAATACTTTCTCCATCTACTAATTATCCCTATATTGCCAAAAAAAACCCCAATGGTAGTTTACTTTTTATTCTGAAATTCCCCTTTAAGCATGCACGGAATTGCTGTTCAAGTCAAGTAACTTTGGACTGTATCCTCCTTTGAGAAGTGTGTCACAATTTGTTTATGCTATAGAATTAGATAATTACGCAGCACTTCAGCGGCCTTCCCAAACATGGATAAGCCACTCTTTCTAAGAATGCGTTGTGTATTAAGTTTTTTTAAAAGTCTTATTTTCAGCTGTTTAAACTATAACCCAAGATTAAATAAATCAATTTTGAAATATTATGCATTTTCACCTTTGATACCAAACTTTGCATTTTGCCATAAAGAATCCTAATCTCTGTGTGTGTGAAAGTGCTTCAGCCTAAGTACAATATAAATCAAAATAGTTTCAACAAGATTGTCCATAGATATTTCATCTTGAAAATAACTCTTTCAGAGAGCTATGAAAGATAGCCTTTGATTCTCCATTGCTGGTTCAAGGGTGTTGGTATCACTGTACTTTATTTTTGTCCCATTGCCAATTAAATATACTGAAATAGAAAAGTCTTTGAAAACAAAAATAAAAAAAACTAGTCGCTTCAGTTTTCAGTATTCACTAATTCAGCCTTTGATGGCAATCAGCTCCTTCAGCCAAGAGAGCTAACAGCACAGCACAGAATCGCCTCCATCCTGCAAACCACGGGGAGACCACCAAGCTGATCACCTGGATGCAAGAGCCTTTCGTACTCCAGCAAACACCCACAAAAAGACAGGCAGAAAAACAAACTGAGAAATATTGCAGATTATTTGATCACGCAACATGTATCTAGAGCAAGCCTCGTCAGGAGGCTAGCTGTATTAAATGGCTGACTCAAATGATTCAATGGGCCATTAAAAGTGACAGATCATGTCTCGCCATGCTTTTAGCACACCTTAATTGTACTAAGTCCAAATTAACTTTCCTATCTGGAACAGAATCAAGAAACGATCAAGACCCTTGCAGAATGGCAGAACAAAGCCTACATCCCCGTTCCCTTGCCATTGATGACTAGTTAAGAACCAAGGGATTTATCTCCAGGGAATAGTCTTGGGATTGGTAGCAAGGCAAAAATACAACATCAAAGTCCCTGCTCCTCTCCATAAAAGAGAAAAAAATCTTGTTCATCTGATTCAAATATTACGATCTCCTCCTCTACAACCTGGCGATTTCAACCTTCACCCATTCAGTCCCTTAAAAAATTCTCTACTCATGCTGTCACAATCTTTTGACGAGTTACAGCTCCAAAAGCTGCTGACAGAGCATCTTCCAAGTCCCCCCAATAGCTGCTCTGTGGTTTTTGTTATTACCTCAACATGCCCTTTCACACTCCACCCTTCCCCAGCTACACCCTACACTTCTACACCCAACTGAGATCTTGGAGGTGCTCCACTGTCAAGATCCTCCCCACATCTAGCTGATGTTATACCCAGTTCCCTCTCACACACAACTCTGAGGTACCGAGCTGCCAACATCCTCCCCAGACACCCATCTGGTCCTAGATTTAATTTTCTCGTGCACCAACTTTGCTCCCTGCCAGCGATGGCAACGCTCACCACTGACTTCACCAAACCTTTCATGAGTGTTTCCAAGCTACTGCTGATACCCCAAACTCAGTCCCCAAATCGGTTCTGCTGCCTGTAGCCCTCTTACTTCTTAATAGCCATTTCTGTACTGCTACTCAACTGCAAAACTGACCCTGATGCCTATTTAATCGACTTCTGTTGGCTTTTACACATCTGTCATGTCTGAAAAGTGAATCCTTCCTTTTAAGCATAACTTGAATCTTATTTAGAGATGTGTTGTTTTACTGTAGGGCTATTTTAAAACTCAGTAGACAGGACTGTCATTCACAAAGAGGATTTACTCAAAGAAGGTTTTAAACTGACTCATCACTTTTGCCTAAGCCAATTCCTTATTGAATTAAACTTAATTGACATAAGCCACTTATATAGCCATCTGCCCTGAAGGTAAGTCAGCTTAGGAAACTAAACCGGCTGAAAACTATCCACCCCAAAAAGAGCCAAATGAAATACTGCACAGGTTTTTATTTGCTAATTCATCTTACCATAAGGTCGGATAAGCACTGGTGCCAGTGCAAGAGAGGGGCAAGACCATGAGGCTGGCAGGGAGGACACTGCTGCTTCTAGCAGCAGCTAACCAGTAGCTCAAGGGTGCTGCATTGCGAAACTTTGCTGAGCGTGCATGCTGCTCTGCCACACCAGGTGGAGAGGTAGGAAAAGCACCTAGAGCGTGTTTTTTTAGCTAGATTCTTTCAACGAGAAACAAGTTGAAGGTTACTTAAAGGCTGTGTTAATGGCTGGCTTTGCTGGTGAATGTGAACTGTCACATCTGCAGCAGATAAGATATTCAGGAAGTTCTATTTTTAACCGTGGGCAGAAAAGTATTAGTTTTACTTTGTTTCACCAAAATATCAACTAAATACTTCTGTTCAGCCTCACATACAACTTGACAAACCTCTACCTTCTGGTAAACAACACAAAATTATAAACCAACATTACATTTAACAGGCAGCTCTATGAAGCTTGTTAACAGGACTTTGCTATGGAAGTTTCTATTTTTCTTTATTGCCTACAAGTCATTTGTTCTTATGTTTGCACAGTGCTGTCACTATATTTACATTCACTAAAAACACTTAGTTGTTATCTCTCAAACTAAACTTATCACTAGAATCCAAGCCTAACAAGGATTTTTTTTCTCCAGACAATAGAACTTAAAACCCAGCCCTAGCCTTGTGACATTTCAAATCTTGCATTCTCACATGGGCAGATTATAGATCCTGAAAAGCAGATGCTCCCCCCCCCCCCCCCCGACACCCTTTAGAAGACACGTTAATGCAATTACCCAATTTTCTTTTAACAATGCTTGGTGCTGTTCAATGACAATAAATACAACCATTATGCCTATATTGACTCAGATATATGTTGATTTATACATGTAAGAAACAGGAAAGCACCTTCTCCAACAGTTTCGAGCACTGACAACATCTGACAGATCATGGTTTCTCAGTTTGTAAGATCCAATTCATATGTGAGGCAGTCAATACCATCTCACAGAACCCTTCAAGAAAAAGCCCTCATAATATCTGCCAACACACTGAAGTCACAAGTGCTAATTTAGTCCTTTCTAGTACGCACAAAAATACAGTAAGCCAGGTGTCTGCATTCCTTATCTGATTGTTGAAAATACTTCCATTTAGAGGTAAAAACTACACATGCATACAAAAAACCCTTCACCTTTAACAAAACATTAAGAAGCTTAACAGCGTTTTTTTGTTAATGAGGTTACCGTAGCTTAATAGCAAGGATGCTTTAGCACACATGTACTATGTCTTGCAGTTTTATGCTACCTAAGATACATTTTCAAAGTATATGTATTTTAACCAGTAAAAACCAATTAAATAAACCATAATTCACTACTATTGTACTATAAGGAAAACCTTTTCACCTTTAGGAAGGAGTGGATGCCTCCCACCTCTACTTTCCGAGACACTGAAACAGTACTAAAGACATTTATAATCCTCAATGACTGGAGATGTAGCACTCTTTTTTTAACAATGTTGAATTACAAGAGTAGTTTATCAGAAAACGTAAATGCTCACTTCATACAGGCATTGTTTTTTCCCAAGCAACATAAATCTGACAAGAAAATAAAAGCTACTTACTTAAAACATTTAAATCGGAGAGCTGAGATCAAGAAAAAAAAAAAAAAAGGCAGTAATTTAAAATTATTTACCATGAATCAGCTGAGTAACATTTACTTGTTATCAGAATGTGTCAATCAAACAAAAGACTCAGCTTGAAGAACATACCTAATACCAACCAATCTTAATTCTAGGACATGTGCACCTACATTCATTTTTAATCATAAACATTTTCATGGAAGTCGCTCACAATATAAAGTTAATTATCCACCTGTTTGAGGACCTACCGGCCAGGATGAAAAAAGATACGAATGTATCTCCTTCCTGAAAGGCAGAGAAGTAGGTTTATTGTGGCATATATATGTGTGTATATATATATGTGAAACTTTCAAAACAAGTGTCAGCTACACCATGCCTTTAAAAATATTGCTGAATTATTCTGAACAAGGATACAAGTACAAATATGTGCAGATTGCCCAGGGAAGCTCAGGGCACCGCAGCCCATTCTTAACACCGTGTGCTGTCCCACGTATTCCCAGTCACATGCCAGGGGAGCAGTCACACAGCTTTCCCATCCACGCTGTGACTGCATCCAGGCTTGACTTTTGCACAGAAAATTCAGAACATCTGGATCTCAAGTACTACTTTATATGCAATGCTTTTAATATAAATTCTATCAAGTCCACTGTATTTACTGCTAACTTGATGTAACCAAAGGATGCAACTGCAGTGACCCAGATGCCTCAAGTGACAGAGATAAACTGGATTTCTTCCTTGCTGTGTTAAGAGAAACAACCAGGTAGAGAAGCTCTCCAGTTTCTAATGAAAGGATGGCTGTTCTGCCAATCCTTATGAGATATATTTAGCTATGTATAATATATATAGGTCAAATGATATATCATGCAAGGGAGGCAGTAAAAATAGATGGTCAGAGACAATGGGACTTCAAGCAATAGCTGACTTAAATCAGGCAAAAAAATGGAACTAGATTATTTCATCTAGAGAGCTAAAGGAGTGGAGAAACTACTCCAACATTTAATACCTCTTACTATTAAAAACATACCATATTTCTGTTTCAACTTCTGACCATCGGCTGTTATTATAAATCTACTAAACAAAAGAGCTCTAAAGTCTCCAGTATCATCTCTTTTTATGAACAGTACTCAAACCACTTCTTAAACACCTCTTCCACTGAATAAATTCAGCTCTTTTGCTCTCATGGGAGAGCATATTTTCCAGATCCATACTCATTCAATTTTATTTTTCTTCCTTTACAACCATCTCCATCTCTTGTGAGCTTGGCACTGACAGCCTAGAGAGCCAATTTATAAAATCAGAACTAAATTAGTATTTCAGTAGTTCTGCTCCCCTTTAAACGTTTTCAAAGCATCACTTCCAAAAACACATTTCTGTCCCTATAGGTTACATTGTATGTTTTACATTAACAGTCTGCATCACAGTCAAATAAAGCATGTGATTTAAATCTGTCCAGTCATCATAATATTTTCAGAGGGAATATTAAAATAACGATCAATAATCACTTTGTTTTCTTCCCATTCCACAAATAGTATTAGTTCAAACCAAAATTGTGAGTTAACACAGTTGATAAGCAAAATACAACAAAAAGGAAGTAGACTGAAAACACATATGAACTTGAAGCAAACTTTCAAAAATGGCAGTGGTACTAACTACTCTGTTGCCTTCATCTTTCTGATGCTTTGGAATAGAAGTACTTGAGTTCTCACACTGAATGACACTAATTGCAACTCTCAGTGCAGGGGTTTAAGCCAGGCCCAGAAAAATGCTATTTGTGAAAAATCTTTATTTAAATGCTTCTTCTGATTGTCTTTGGGTTGCTGAGTAATGTCAACTGGAGAGGTACATTCCAATACTCTAGGAGATACTCTCTTGCCTTGACAAAGAGGCCACTGCCTTCCTAACCGTATCACATGCTGGTGTGCCAAAAGATCCTTTGCCTCACTAGCGAGAGGCACATCTTCCAATTTTGGCAAAAAAAGTTTAGAAGCGATTCTCATCTACTTCACAACCCTCTGATCTGGCCTCAGAGTTGCTTCTCTCCATGTATCAAATAATGCAAGAAAATATATAAAAAAGTAGTTGTCACTAAAAATGCTCTCTTAATACAAAACAAGAAGCAGTTGAGTGACTTAAGTCTGGAATTTTCTAGCTTTGAATACTTGACATGAATATTCTCTTGATTTAACCTTCTTACTGGCAGCCTCCTACTCCTTTATAAAACCAAAGTGGGGAAAAGAGAAATCGGATCATGCAGCATTACACCAGCACGTGGGTTTAACAACTCGCTTTGCCACTTGCCATAACAGAAGAAACAACAGCAGTAATGGATTGTCTTTCTCCTACCCCACAGAGAGAAGAGGCAAACTGGATAATACAGACACTTGCTAAAAGCAAATAAATGATAAGAACGGGGAGTCCTGAAATAGTTCAACAAAAAACAGCCAGCACTTCTGGACTTTTCTGCCCATTACTCATTTGAGCATTTCTACTCTGCACCCCTAACAACACAGATACCTGCCTAGTGACTTTCTCAGGCTGACTCCTTGTTTCAAGCCCATTAGCCTTTCCTGCTTATTTCCAATCTCTACATTTCTGATTTTTCATCAATCTCCTTGTCCAGCACATCCTACGCTTCCTGACCCCCATCCTCACATCTCACACAGTTCTTATATTTCACCTTCCAACTATCTTCCCTTCTTCACCTAGACTTTGCATGCTGCCCCACGAGTGTGTTCTGACTCTGAAGATTCCTCATCCAAACTCAGTGCTCCTTCTTTTCCCTCGGGGGTTCCCTGTACAGCCGAGAAAAGAGCTGACACCCTCACACCCTGAACCCTCACCAGACCGGTTTCTTCCTACCTGTTTTCCCCTGCCCTACTGGTTTTCAGTCCAGTTCCCCTACTTTTTTCTTCCCAGGCTTCAGGTGCCATCCTCCTTCTCCCTACCCGCAACTCCCGATTGCTTTGCTTTCCACAACCTATGGTAATTTCCCCCCTCTGTCAAATTCCGAGGCCAACCCCACTTGTTCCCATACCCACCTCCTCTACAAGGCCGGGGTTTTTCTCCTGTGCTCAAACTAAGCAGCTTTTAGGTCTCAGAATTAAGACGCTGGTGAGGGCACAGGACAGAAAAACTCCCTGATTTCAATTAACGTACCAGCAATCCAGCTTGCAGGAAGTTTCTGCAAACGCAGCTGCTAAAACCTAAGTCTTTACCCAGCCCATACGGATTCTTCAATGCCTCCCGAACTGGCCCAAATGGATGACTTCTCCATGCAAAACCACTGCTACACCTTACAAGTTTAAAATCCTCACTCCAAAACAAGGTGATTTAAATCTTCAAACAAACAAGACAACTCACATTACGAAGCTGAAGGAAATGCTCCCTCTCCCCTAGCATCATTGCAAAAAACGAGCACTGTATTTTAACTGAAGTTTCCACATAGAACAGATCTAACAAGACTCACCAGCTTGGAAAGCTTTTGCCAAATTCCAACAGTTTTCGCTAAGATCTAAACACTTCAAAACACAGTCTTGCAACAAACAGCAACAGTAATAAGATCCTTGGTGCCAGGAGGACCATCAGTATCAACCACAAACATAGTCAGTCTTTTACAAGACCATTTACAACCCCCAGTTACGGACCAGAATCTCAATATAGCAAGTACGGTGCAAACACAAGATAAAAAGGCAGTTCACTGCCTTGAAGAACTTACAATCTATTAAGATAAAAGACAACTACTACCATGAGATGAAAACATGCACTGAATGGCTCCATTCTAAGATCTGCAGGATCTGCCAAACAACCCTCCGCAACCTATTCACTACACACAATCCACACAGATCGACACAGTATCTTCCCCAACCTAACCACCAATACCAAAGATGTTTCTCAAATCTGCTCATTTTATCACTCTTCTATCATTCTGCCTCTTTTTTCTTGATTTATTCCACTTCTTCTTACCACAGAAAATCATAAGTTATCCACTTCCAAGTCCTTTATCCCCTCTCGCTCTGTATTATTTTGACTTACCTCCCCTGCCCGCATCACCTTCTCTTTCCTGAACTCCAAAAATCCTTTATAAAGCACATTTCTCCTTCCTGAACTTCTCCAATTAGTATTTCCTTCTCTTCTTGGCTTCAATGGGAAAAACACTGGGGGGGGGGGGTGTGTTAGATTTTTTGGGTAGTGGTTTGTTTTGGTTTTTTTGTTGTTTTTTTTTTTTAACTCAAATAACTGCTTCAAATTAAATTCACTAACCAAACTATACAAAAGGCTGAGAAATCTCAGGGGGAATGCTGAACAGAAAAACAAACTACTAAGTGCCAGCTACAGGGAAAGAGGAGCCTGTGGGGATGCTTATGAGACTGCTGCCCATAGGAAAGCTTAGAGGTACTGATTCTCAGAGACCTGATCAAGTGCAGCATGGCCTGAGGTCCCATAGTTTTGTCCAATCCCTCCTGGACAGAAACGAAACCACTCAAATGCAGAAATGGGGGTCTGATCTCCGTCACTCTACGCCAAACTCAAAATGCTGAGGTACATACAAGTAGGTTACTCTGCCCTCCATTTTTTCAACTTCTTTTTGCTAAAATACAGCTTCGGTACCGTTTTCCTGCTGCTCTGACCTTTCTTTCCCAAGCTTTGGCAGAACACAACTAACCTGATCCCTTCCTACTTTGCTGCTGCCCACGGGAATCTGACAAAAACCATAAAGACTGGTCACTTGCTGCTATGCAGAACAGAGACATCTCACTAAAGTAAAAACAGCAGTCTATTCTCAACCAGCGATTAACTCTGCAATCATAAAACTAGCTACTTGAATTCTGTAGAAACTACAGATGATACGCGCTCATGAAAACATCATGTCTTTTCTATCTGCCCTAATGTAAATGTCTTCATCTCTGCTCTACAGCCTGTTCTTACCCAATGAGAAAAATAAATCTAAGTTTAAACATTGGTGTGAAATATTTAGACAAATTTTCAAGCATCATGTGGCATTTCAATTATTTCTTCAAAATATTAAGGCATAATTTTAGCAATACTATTTAAGTTCAATGGTAACTGAATTTAAACACTGTAGTAAATGGCTAAATCTTTTTCGTTATTGTCTGTATGCAAGATATTCCAGAAGACAAAACGGCATACCCTCTGAAATTTAATGGAAAGTATCACATGCAGAGAAGCCACAGACACATTGCTACGTCATTGGTTACCTTTGAAACAGCATATTACAAGTAAGCTACCATTAAAATGCATATGCATGTTGCAGAAAAAAAAAATGTGCTATCTAAAGCATACTAACAAATATTTAATGCCTCAGCAAAAAAATATGTGCAGGCACAAGTGTATCTAAATAACAAGACAAAAGATTTTGATCTGGTAGGTAAATATTTAGGCTATTTAAACAGTTATGTATCATTGTGCAAGACAGCAGGAATTGCTCAAATTACTACAGTCTTTAACCCAGACTGTGCTTAAATGTTTCTGTGGCCTGCTTAACATTCCAGGCATACTTCTGGCAAGGTAGCTCTGGCTGAGGTTCAAACTGTCCTTGTCCAACTTTCACTTACTACAAAAACATTCTTTAATATAGAAAAGCATACACAGAGACATATGTTTCTTATTTCGCAGACACCTAGAATACTGACACTTGTGTTTACTAACTCCGCGTGGAAATTTTTAGGCGAACGCTTTCAAGCGAGGGTGTATTTACTGGGCAGTACCCGCTACAGATAGTCCACGCTGCCACCAGTTCTAAGCTACGACGCTTCAATATTGCTTACAACGCAATTCCACTGAAAACCATAAAGCCTGCCCGTATTTATTCACCCTAATTAAAATGAAAAGGCCTAACTCGATCTCACCACGCACCGCCAGGCCCGAGAGACGTGAAAACGCTATCCCGAAACAACGCAGCAGACGGGTAATTTGTAGCAGACCGCGTATTTGTCAAATTAACTGCAGGAATTTACCGGTTTGCTTACCTCCACGCAGCGTTATCTTTTATGAGGAGGTAATCTACCAAATTACTTCAGCATGCCTCCAGCCTGCTGCTGCCAATTAGTTCAGCCCGGCTAATAAATCAGGATGGCCAAGCCATTCGGTTGCAGCGGGGCTGGTCCGCGATTTGGGGAGCGTAAGCACAGGCGGTGTGTTCCTGCCTCCCCATCTTCCCCCCCCTCCCCATGCAGAGACAACGCTTAGTCTGAGCGCCCGCCACGGGCAAAAAAAGCCTTAATTCCCGGTTTTCGGTTTGTTTTTTTTTTAATCTAATTCAACATTAACGCTGGCGGCAAACTCGGCAGCCGCCGAGGCAGGGCTCGTCCCCTCCGCTCTCCGCACGCATCGGCCGCCGAGGGCCGGTGCGACCGGGCCCCCCCTACCCCCGCCCGCCTTCCCGCCTCAGGGCGAAGTGAGGCGAGGCGGAGCGCCCCGCCGACAGCGGCACCGGCGGCCCCGCCGCCCACACCCTCGCCGCGGCCGGGGGAAGGAAAATGTCGCCGACGGGCCCGGCCCCGCCGCCGAGGGGGGAGAGGGCCTCCGGCCTCCCCGTCCCCCTCTCTCCGCGCCCTCTCCCCCCTCGGCGGCAAGGCCGGCGCCCGGCGGGGGGAACCGGGCTGGGGCCCTCCTTCCCCCGGGATCTCCCTCGCCCGCCGGCGGCTCCCGCCCCTTACCTGTCCCGAGGGTCGATCCACGAGGTCTGCCGGGTGTTGTGGTCGATGTAAAAGACTCGCCCGTCGAAGTCCCTGGCTTCCTCCCAGCCGGCGGGCAGCGGTAGCTCCGAGCTCTCCCGGCCCCGCTGCCCGCCCGCCGGCGGCCCGCCGCCCTGCCCCGCCGCCACTTGCTGCTGCCGCCGCCGCCGCCCGCCGCTCAACCACGGCATGGCCGCTCCGCCGCCGGGCCGCCGCCGCCGCCCAGCTCCCCTCGAAACTCGCTCCCCGCCCGCCGCCGCCGGGGCAGCTCCCGTCCCGCCCGGGCCGCGGCCGCCCGCCGCCTCCTCCTCCTCCTCTTCCTCCTCCAGCACTAACAGGCGGCCCCGCAGGGAGCGGGACTCGGGCGGCTCCGGCTGCGCCGCGCCGGGCTCATCCTCCCCCGCGCCAGCCCCGCTCCGCGCCGGGACCAGCCCCGCCGCGCTTCCTAACCCCGCCCGGGACCTGCCCCGCGCCGCCGCGGTTCCCAGCCCCCGAGCTCGGCCCGCCGGCCCGAGCGCCCCCGCCCCGCCGCTCAGCAGCGCCCCGCCGTCGCCTCCCCCCGCTCCCGCCCGGCGCCTGCCCCGGCCATCTTCCCTCCCTCCCTCCGCCAGCGCCCGGCCCCCGCCTCCGCCCCGCCCGGCTGTTCCCACGCCGCCGAGGGCCGGGCCGGGGGAAGGGGCCGGGGCGGGAGGACCCTCCCGCCCCGGCCCCTTCCCCCGGCCCGGCCCGCGGGGGAGGAGGGAAGCGGCGAGGCCCGTCCGGGCGGCCGCACCCCGCTCCGCGGAAGCCGGGCCCAAACCCAGACACGTCGGCTACGGAGAGAGGGCGGCAGCCCTCCGGCCTGGGCCCGGGCCGGGGGAAGGTGGCTGCGGCCTCACCGAGGCCCCGACCTGGCCCGCCCCGGGGCCTGTGCTCTGCCACGGCCCCTCGGGGATGGGGGGGGGGGTGGGGAGGGGGAGGCGAAGGTGCCCCCTCAAAAAGCCTCGGGGGTGCTGGGCGACGTGGATGTGCGTAGGGATGTGGGGAAGGGACGGAGGTCCGCTGCAGAGCCAGGAGAGGTGATGGAGGAGAGGTGTGGAAGACAGGACACGCGAGTCCCAGCGGTCACGCCGTATTGATGCTTGGATAACTGTGTGGTGGAAAATTACGCATCCGACTCGCCTGACATCTCAGCCCGGTGCCTTAACCTCATCCTGTAGAGCAGAAAGCAGCTGTGTCTGATTTGACCTGAGGCCGCTGGAGACCACAACGCAGAGTTCCAGCTACCACCTAGAATTAAATTCCCCAAAACTTAGTTAGAACGGAGTTGAAGTTGACCTGGGGTACTCTGTGCCTTTCCAGGATGCTGACTTCAGCTAAACCTTTGAAAATCTGGAAATAAACAGTTAAGGTAATGCAGGCTAAGCTGCTGAAAACTAGGAAAGGAGTTAACAATATCTTCTCAAACAACCTTAACTCAGCCCCCTGAAATTGGCAATACCCTGTCAGGGATTATATTGCAATCCCAATTACGTTCTACTTGCATTCACCGTTTTAAGTTACAGCTCTGCAACCATTAATTGCTGCAGTGTGGTTATAAACGCAGGAAATCAGAGGACTTTTGCTCCTGACTGCTTAGGCCTTTGTCTCTCTCTTTTATCCCCCCCACCCCCCCCCCGACCATTAGTTATGAAAGAGCAGAGCAATGCGCGAGAAAGGCAGTATAGACAATAGGATGGATCATGCGTTTTACCTATGTTTCATAGGTTATTTCAATAGTAGTAGAGTGGAGTCTTCTTACCAGGGCTATTGTCAGCAGTGAGGTGTGATAGGAGAGTAATATGTGGGTTTAGTGATGAAAGCAAAGCGGCATATGAAGCTCTGGGGGCAATGGTGAAGTAGATTAAAAATGTGGTAAAGGTGTAAAATTTAGCAAATGCGAGGTTGAAGACTGGATCTTCAAAAGCACGACAGCTTATGTTTGAATCAGCTCATCTCAACAGAGGTTTTGCTTCAGCAAATGCTGGGCGTTAGGCTGTCTCATGTGGTCCCAAGAGTTCAGCAGTATCTCCAGGAGCAAGGTGCTGCTTGTGTGTTACGGATGTTTTTGAGGCGTATTTCAAAGAGGGCAGAGTTAAGGCACAATACAAGCTCTCTCTTTTTCAGTGGTTGCGGTTTCTGTTATTTTAAGTTTGTCTCCCAGATATTCAGAGGTTTTATTTAACAGAGTAAGGCATTCTCAAATGGCCCGGGTCTGTATTAACAACGGTTTGGGACACTGGATTTACTTGTTTAAAAAAAACCAAACCTGTCCTCTGCGTACCACAGCTCAACTCTCCCTTCATTGCTTTTAATGTCCTTGCAGCAATTACCTTAGCACAGTGTCTGCACAGCACAGCTCCATGCCAAGACTCTAGTTCATAATACCTGGAAGCAGTAGAGCCAGGTTGCTATAATAATCCACCAAGACTAATTAGCCCTGCTGAGGATACGTGCAGCATCGCCCTCCAACATGGGCTGGTTCTTCCTCATCAGTCCCCAGAGTCCCAAGAGAGGGTCAAGCTTCAGTGAAGACCCTACAGACAGAGGTTGCAGAAACAGTGTGGGACTGACCACAGAGGCAGCAAAAAGATTTCAAATGGGCGTGGGGAGCTCAACACAGCAGTGGGCAAGAGGGAAAATGACGGGACTGAATGTGGAACATTTCATTCAGCTCATAGCCCTTCGACTAAATTCTTGTTTTAACTTTGGCAAATCGTTCCTGGTTAGAGCCAGAAAAGGACTTGGCTGGGCTGTGGTTTCTCAGGCAGAATTATGATGCACGTGTTCCATGTAAAACATGAGCTGTATGTCCAGTGTGGCCTGGATCTCATGGATTCATTATAAATGCAGTTGAGGATGCATAATGCTGCTATGTAAAGGACAGGTCAAAGATTTTCAGGTGCACTGTAGCTGCTTCTGCAAATGATAGGTTACATTTCCCTAAATCTTGAACAAACATGAAAAAAATCCTTAGATTCTGCCTGGGCAAAGTTTGCAGGCTAAACATCAGAACATGTCCTAAAAAACTCAGATATAAAATTGTCCTAGACTTCAGATTTAACTTGTCAGCTCTCTGTGTTTAGAAAAATCATTAGCTTCAGTTAGGAGCTGAAGCTCCTTAAACGCTCATGAATAAAGGTGTTGAAAAACCTGATTCCAAGAATCCAGCCAACTGTGCACAGAGCTGCCTACAGGAACCAGTAGGAAATGATAGGGCTCACAGTCGCCTCACGAGAATAGAAACTGCCTCTGTCTGCAGCATGCTCACGCCAAGATGCCAGGCAGGAACTCTCAATTATTTTTCAGGCCAGAATGGTACCCTTCCTCGGATGTTACCTCATCCTTCTGCCTGTTCCTTGGGAGGAAATGAACAGAGCGTTCAGGAGCCAAGGATTATTTTTTTTTGAGTAACATTAAAAGGCAAGAAGAGAAGAACCTGAAAAAGTCACTTAGTTTTCATGCCAAAGCACTAATTTGCAATGTGTTCTGTGCCATCCTTACCCTACAATGAAACCCTCCTGTGTCTGTCTTGCTGCTCCCACCCTTTTCCTTCCTCTTCCATGTCTGTCATACTTCATTAGGGTAAAGGGAAAGAGAGGGATGGAGAACCTGGTGCAACACAGTGTATCTCTGTTTTGGGTTGCAGAAAGAAACCTCTCTGCCAAACAAAGACAACCTGCATATTACGGAACAGGTAATAACATGGAAGACAGAAGAGACTGAAGTCTGCCACAGGAAATTAAATGCTTGCAGTGCATATTCTAATCAATCTGCACAAATGCCAATATAGCATATTTCATATAAAGGTATATTTATGTAAATTTACCTCAGTCCCTTGTCTTACTTATATCTTTTCTGTATGTACATAATAGACATCTCAATTCTCATGCTTTTCACACACCTTCATTCCACACCTGTTTTCCTTTCCTTCCCTTCCATTGTTTCCACTCACAAACACTGCTCACACGTTCACTCATTCCTCAGGCACACCTATTCCCATTATCTCAAAATTACATAAGTAGCTTCTCTTCATGTACCCTCCCTTGCTATCTTCAGTTTTTATAATCACAGATTGTACCTACACATCTTCTCAGTTATACATGCTTTTATACCCAGGTCCATAATTGATATCACAACATTTTCCATAGAAAATGTAGATAACATTTCCCACTGTAGGTTGAAGATAACAAGTTCCAACTTTCCTACTGTCCACAGGAAAAGCCCTTAATTTTGCATGAAAATCCCAACCTCATTTTGGTGCTCCACTCTTTCTTACAATTGATGGAAAATGGCAGCCAGTCAGAACTGTTACCTTGTTGTGTATAGCAACAACACAATCCTCATCTTCTAATTGTGAGCACTTATTTGCAATTTATTTCCCATTTCCCATATCTTCCAGCCTCTGTGGGTCCTTTGTACTGCCCTCACACCTAACTAAAAATTGTCACTTCTCTGTGATCATAGATGTCTTCTGGAATGGCAAAGTGAAGGCTCCTTCATCGTCATTGTCCTTCTGATGGCCAGCTGTCACACTCATCCTGCAAGCTGGGGCTTGCTACTTTTCCCATATCCAACAGAATAAAAGATTTGTAAGAGACTGGGACATATTAGCTCTGTTCCTCTAGGTCTCTCCTGTTCACCACACACACGTGTACATAAAAATATAAATTAAAGATGCACGCACATATACATGTATGCTATCTCCAAAACAAATAAATATACATGCTACATATGACAGCCTATTAGCTGGTTGAATTGCTTTACTGCTGAGAAGTCTGTCTTGGGGGAAGGCTCTCCTTGGGCTGCCATACAGAGATTCAAGCATCCTCCAGCGTGGTGGAAACCAGGCTGGCTGGCCCTCTTTTGCAGCCACAAGCTGGTGTCTGAAGTTCTTTCACAGGGTCACTGGGCAAAGGAGAGATCTGACACTTGTGTATGTGGAACAAAGTAGGACATTGGCCCTTCTGTAGGGGTAGCAATTGAGGAGGCATGAAGGGGAACTGGATAAGTGCCAGTCCCCGTGGATTACATAGGGGTTCAGGGGTGGCATAATGGACGACACAGAGAGATACGGTATGTAGTAGGAAACGTGATCAACAGTTACTCACTTCAGAGGAATGGAGAGTAGCAAACCCTCAACCCTCACTTGCTGTCAGCAGCCAAGAGCAGGGCTCCAGGAACAGAGGGTCGATGATCATTCTCTGGCTCAGCTACAGGTGTGAAGGATGCCGAGATGGAAAGCAGAAACGTAAAATCCCTGCGGGTCTTTCAGGGTGGGAGACAGAGGAGGGAACTGTGTCTGTGTACACATGAAGGAAGCAAGTCTTTCCCTCTACACACTGAGCAGGTCTGGTAAGATACTCTTCTTGAGGCAGTGTATTTCCACATAGAAAATAGACTGAAAATCCCACGTCAGCGGGAAAAAAAACAGAGAAGTCTGAATCTAACATGAAGTCTAACTGAAAGATTTCATAAACAAGGGTGTTTCATTAGGAGGCATGTATATAGGGGAAGAATTATTCATTCTGCAGCAACAAGTCAATCTGAGAAAATGAGAAGTAGTCCTACAAGCCTTTTGTAGTCATTGATATTTTTCCCCCTGCTTCTTTTCTTCATAGTAATTCCAATTAAATGGACCATGGAAGGTCTGTAGTCACAGTCTTTGTGTCAGTAGTCCACATCCAGCCAAGGAAATAATAACAAGCTATTGTTTGGTGCTTGACTTCCTGGTAGGGAAATAGCATAAAGACTTGCATTGCCATAGTGCATAGTATGCATAGATGACATGTGAGGTAGATGACAAATAGTACATCTGGGCACATGAAGAGAATAGTGCCTTACAGTATTTTTAGTTCAAGTGTTAAGGGTGTGGTTAGCCTTTGAACGAATGTGAATCGAGTGCTTAGATACTCACTGCAATGAACTGTATACACAACTATTTGTTCTCATATAATTATGCCCATAAAACATTGAAATATGTATATAATGTGCTTTTATAATGCACATTTGAAATTCCATGGCATGCCAAAATTCTTCGTTTATGACATTGATTTAATACCCCATATATAGGTGGAATTATTGAGCAGAAAAATTTAAAGAAAACAAATTATGTAGAAACAGTAAGATAGACTCCTCCAGGCTTCACAGCTTACTAAGACTATATTAGCTGCAAACAGAAAAGTCAGGAAATACACAGAAGTTAGATATTAAATAACTATAGCAATATATTTAAATACAGATCAGTTCCTCTGAGTGTGCAGGCCTGCTTATGCCCAGCTTGCATATCCCTTTCTAATCCTCCATTTCATGGCACCTACTCATTTGTCTCCAAAAGGCCTGGGATAAAGGCAATGTGAATTTCTTTTTATCGTTCCTAATATAATGTTTCACTTGACTTATTTATCAGCTGTCAGTACTATTTGCTTTGAACAGTGTAAGTGCTCATACTCAGGAAATCCCAGTAACCACGTTCCCCTGGACAAATCCCATTCTTCATGCTACACCCAAGCTTGCCAACCATTTAAATGCCCAGACTCAGCATTTTATCTGTCAAAAAATGAATAGGATGTTTATAATTATGAAAAGTTTTAAATTTCTTTTTCATGGAGATACAAGAAATTTTTCATGTCCCTTCCTGTGGTACGTTCTGTCCCAGTCAACTTTCAAGTCTGAAACTCATGAAGTGCTGTGCATAAATTGCACAGCATTTAAAATTTTAGATTTTAAAAATTCTCTGTAGGGATCTGATGAGTGATCAAGCTAGTTCAGTCAATATAAAACTCCTGCTCTAACATCCCACCACAGGGCTTGAGTGAGAGGGTAGGGGGTAGTTACTCCACAGTCACCTCTCTCTCATCTCTATCTTCACTGTGAATACTCACCCAGTTATTGTATTTACAAACTTAAGCCTATTTCACTTAAGTGCTTTCCCAGACAACTATAAATAGGCTACTGGAAATGGTAATTAAGTCAGGACCACATTCACTCACAGGAATTTAACAGCTTCTCCTGGCAGAATACAATTGTTTTTTCCTCCTCCATCCAGGTCTTTGCAATTGGCTGCAGAGGACCTGGAACGCTTTAATGGTTCCAACTATTTGCAGTATGATTGTATACTGGCATGTTGTTATTCCTTCTGCCTCATTATTCATGCTGCTATTAATTTTTATTAAAAAAATAATGTTGAGAAACATATTCAGTCTGAGCTGAGACTTGTCATGTGCCCAAAATAAAATGGGATGGTGGAAGAGAGGGTGGAACTGACCTAGAGACCCAAAGGCTGGAGGACGAGATGGTGGGTGTTAGGGAGAACCTGTGGAGATGTGAGCAGAGAAAATTGTGAACTCCAGTGTACAAAAATATATTTCAACTGACTGAGAATATAATTTAAGGCTTATTGTACTATATTTACTCCATATTATACTCCCTTCAGTGACTGCAATGACAATTTTGTGTTACTTGTGTCATCGTGACAAGTTGCTTGTCTTGCAACTTGTCTAAAAAAATTTGTTGAAGTTAGCTTGATATTTTTCAAACATTAGTTAATTTAAACTTGTTGAAAAAAGTTATCTTCCGGGCTTTCTTTTCACTTTATACTTAAAGTAAGGGAGAGTTTTTTGTCCTGTTAGATTTTACAAAGAAACCTCTCATGCCAGCATGCTTTTACACACCTGGTGACCACAGCCCACCACATTTCAGCCCCAACAGGACATGTTTTTTTGTCTCCTGGCCTCAGAGCCAGCGTGTGTGCTGTGCTGTGCCACCCCATGGTGAGGAGGCCCCCTCCCCGCTGCCAGTGCTGCTTACCTCTCGGACAGGGTGCTCGGTGCAGGGCCTGAATGCAGCTATGTGTCCTGTGTCGATTTGAAAGACGGTAAATGTATGCACTCTCCTGCATAAAGCTTTTAAAAAACAGAAATACAGAACTTTCTAGATAAATTACCATATATAGGCTTTCTGCAGGATTCCCCAGCACATTTGCTCAGTGACTCCCAATTACTTCAACAACACTGTAGTGCTTGTTCTCACATTGACATCACCAGAGAGATATTTATTGCAACACAAGATGTTTGCTGTGCAGAATATGCCCAATTTTGTTTTACAAAAGCACATTATTATAGTTAATTTTTAATTTTCATCCAAAGATGTATTGTCTGTGGTATTGCATACTCTTAGGGAAAGAAACAACACAAAACAACCCCCCACAACCCCCTTTTTTTTTCCCATCTAAAGAAACGTGCTAGTTCACGTGCGTTCCAGTAAGTATACATTCCAGTTCAGTAATACAAGAATAACACTGGCAACGTGTGTTGTGATTCGGGTACTGGAAACATGCTATAAAACCTCTGTAACATGAGAGTGCTTGTATCAAGTCAAACCCAAGTCCACCCAGCCCAGTACTGGGTTTCTAACAGTGGCCACTACCAGCTGCCCAGAGGAATATAAGGACAAATTAGACATATAGTGACACTTTTCAAGAACCGTCTTTCAATCTCCAGCAAATTCCAGCTCAGGCTGTTTTGGCCCAGAGCTGCTATCCTTGTATTCAAGAGCTCCCAAGGGCTTTTCTTTAATGAATATATCCAATTGTTTTAGCATCCTCAATATATAAATATATATGGCAAAGATCTTTATACACTTTCAGAGGTATTACCTTTTGTAGGGAACCTTCATGCTATTACCAGTTGATGCTTCCTATCTGTTGTGCTGAAGGAAACTGATTTTTCTCTGTGTTCTCCATACAGATGCATCATATTCCCCCTCTATCCTTGCTGTGATGTGTTTTTTTGTGATCTTCCCAGCATTATGGAGGAAGAAATCTCTTCTTTATTTCACTCAACTTGGACTGAAGTGATCATTGCCCCTCATTCATCATGACGAGTGACCAATCAATAAGAAAACAGAGTCGGATAATAGTCCCCACTAGTCTGTCCTTTCTGAAATTAAGGCAAAAATACAATTCAATGGTTTATTTTGGCCTTCGGTGCATGTTTCACATGCAGTGGATGTGCATGGAGGTGCTGAATCTCAGAATCCCCCAAAGCTATACCAGTTTAGAAAAGCAGAATTCCTTACAGCATTCCCCAGTATGCCCAAATCAGAAAAACACAGCCATAGTAGTATTATATTAATGTTATAGGAGTATTACATTCATAGCCAGAATAGTTCCTCTTATATAGCAGTCACTGATATTTGTTCAGGAATTTTTTATTTTTTCTTTTTTGTTGGGTTTTGGTTTTGGTTTGGTTTGGTTTTTTTTTCATTTATTCCGGACAGCACCACCAACCTAGCTGGATGGATACTGTTCTTTTAAGCCAACAACACCGTCAGAAATCAAGTCAATATTTTATAGTGGTGTAAGATCATTGCTAGATGATGCAAATAACTTCTGATTTCTTTAGGTTCTAATGTTCAAAACAGCAAAATAAGAATAAGCAAAATTAGTTTGATGATTGTCTTTTGTAATTTTTGTCATCTGTCATCCCTTAGTGAACATCATCTCACCAAAACTACCTAGGCACTCCGATGTGCTCTGAGAGCTTTTAAAGTTCAGATATCCTCAAGACATTTAAACAGACCCCCAAAAAGGATTATTTTGTAAATATAGATGGATTAATATTCTCAGTGGATCACATATAATGTTAAGAAAAGTTTAAATGATCATTTTGGCTGCTTAGATTTTTTTTTTTTTCCAGTGTTTAAAAACCTGTAATTGGCTTTTAAAGTTTAATTCTAAGATCTCTCAGCCCTTTAAAATCAAACTTGTAAAATTAAGGCTCTTTTCCTTTATTTTACCTTTACTATAGGAAAATCTGCAAGTTTCTGTTATGCCTAGTATTGTAAAAACCATATTGCTATACTTGGTATAGCAATAATGCAGCCTAAGGAAAAGCATCTGCTGAGCTCACTATATTGAATTAAGATCAGTATCCAGCAGTGAGCTGCTGTCACTAAACAGAGCAATGTGGCACAAAGTTAAAAATCTAGGTTTTTATTCATTACTTGATCCAATGCCTCATCTGCACAGAAAAATCCTTATGTCAAGGTCAGTACCCTCAGAACGGGGTGATGCTGGGGGGATCCATGCTGAGTTACTCCTTGTGTCATGCCAATGTAACACGGAAGATTTGGTCTGGCTCCAAGCAGATCCGTACCCCTAAAAAAGTGAATGTAATTTCCTCTCCACTGACTCTACCAGCAATGTAGGCATCCAGTTTGGAAGTTCTGGATTTTTATGTCCAAGTCACACACTTTGAATTGCCTGAAGCGGATGATGAAGATAGCATCCTTTAGTAATATCTGTTACAAACGGCTGCCCATCATCACAAAGAATGAAAAATTCTGTGGCAAAGGCAAGGCCGCAAGATCATAGAATCATAGAATCATAGAATGCTTTGGGTTGGAAGGGACCTTGAGAGAAGATGGTTCTCTGGGGTGGGAGGCAGCTGATTTAATCACCGCACTTTCTCTTTGCGCAGTGTCTTGCCTCATGCTCTAAACGCGTCCAGCTTTTGGGATGCAAAAGTGAAAGATGCAAAGTTCTGTCAAAGCCAAAGTTGAAAGGTTTAAAATGACACCGAGTATGCACCTGAAAAAAACTTCCTGGATGAGCAGCATGGCACCGACCAGTGCTGCTGACGTCAGACTCTGTGGGTCCAAGGGCCACGAGTGTTTCCTTCACAAGCTCTGACACTAGGATTGCCAGGGGGAAATTTCCATGGGGAAAAATCAAGGGACTGCAGCTTTTTCCTTTTAGCAGTTGCTAGTATCCTGCAGACATCCACTTAAAGGATGGAAAGAGGGCTGCCATGCCCAGCTTCCAGGGCTGGCTGTCCTAAAAAGGTGAGCTGCCTACTAAATTATTTCTTGGTTCGTACATCTCAGGCACCACTTCTGCCAGTCACTGACATGACTGGGAGAAAACAAATCTGCAGGCCATTAAATGTTTCATGGAATTGAATCAACACAAAACCAAAAAAAACCCCAAAACCAAACAGTACATGCGATGTGCCTTAAGTCTGGTGAGACATAATTTTAATCTATGTCTGAATTGAAGATTATGGATTGTACTGATTTAATTTCATTATCAGATCTGATAGAACAATAGGGGGGTCACAGAGGAAAAAAAAGGAAAAAAAGAAAAAAGAAAGCATTAATTTACAATGTTATTTAGAATGTGATAATTGTGTGCATGAAAGCTATAGTAGTCCATTGGATCCTCCTGTTGCCATCCAGCTGGGATAGATTATTAATACGCCCTTTTCTATAACCACTAGCTCTGCTGAAGTTTTGGTCAGCATATTTAAGATATCCTGTATTTTGCTGTAAGAATAAAGGAAAGTCTAGAAAATGAGCAATGACCATTTCAGGTGGCGTTTTCTTTTCCGTTGTGAGATTCCTGACTGTGGTTTCTTTGTTTGCCATGGCTGTCAACATTATGATGAAGTTTTAGGACCGCACTGTATTAAATATGCCCCTTGAAACATATGTCAGTGGTATGCTTTAGGACTGAAATAGTAAAATTTTGCTTTTAGCTGGAAAAACGTATGAATGGCATTTTCCTTTCCACAGAGGTTATTCCAATGCATTTTTTTTTTTTTTTCTGTGAGAGAGACTGTATATGAACTAGGTTAATAGCAGCTAATTTTCCTAATATCATTACCCTTTGGGAGTATCATTTTACTAGAAGTAAAATGACATATAATCCTCCCCCCCAACACCACCATTATTTATTACTACTCTATGAATAGATCCTGTAACTTGATTTTATTAAGAAAAGATATGACTGCATATTTGGTTGTAACTCTCTTGATATCAAGGCAAAAAGCCACAAGATTAGAATCATATTTTCTCAAAAACACTTTCTAACAATAGATAGAATTCACACCAAAGAACATCTTGCTAAGAATAGATGGAATTACTGTGTAAAAATGCTTCATGCACAATGGAAAAAATTCCAGTAATTTTGGCTGGGAGGCTATGACAATTTGTGACAAAAAGAAAACGATGCTGTCACAAGCACAGAAAAATGTTTTAGCTCTGCTAGGGTGCTGCTTGATTGCTCACCCCCAGATGAGCATTTCACACTCTTTTGGAAGAACTTAACCTTTTTAAAAGTTTGCCACTTTTAGGTAGTTGTCTGTCTCCTACATTAAAAATGTAGTTGTGACTATCATACGTGAATGAAAATTGAGATTGCTTTTTCTTTGGATCACTGGTTTTTTTGAATGTCTAGCATCCTAGTGTGACTCCCCTGGAAGAAGAGGACCACTTCAGTAATATCTTCAAAGCTATCCCACTAATCCTTAGAACGCAATTTGATGATATCTGCACAAAGTCTGACTGCAGTTAGACTGCCAGCGTGCTATGACTGTGTATTACACTGAGTAATACTGTATCACACTTTCCTTGTACGTGTCTGTCCTGACTTTTCAAGCTCCTTCTTCAGCAGAACAGGATCCTACCATTCTTAAATGCTAGCCCATAATTAGCATAATTAGCAACAGCAGTTTCTTCCTTCTCATTTTTAGCATCCCCCTTATACGTGGGAGAAAAAAAGTCCGGTGTCTTTAGTACAGAGCTACGCTCTGTTTTTCAAGGGCAACATAAATCACGCCATCCCATTGCAATTACCATGAAAAAGGACAGTCTGGTTTTAGGGTATAGTCAACCTACGTGAAACGTGCATGTTTCACATCATGTAAACATGTGACTTGAACAAATTACTCCTCGATGCAGCTGTTACATCCCAGCCAAAGCAAACAGGGTCACCTCCAGCTCCAGTGAATGAAGCACCCGTGAGCAAGAGCCCACTGCCCGCACCATACAGAAAGGCAACACTCCTTGCTGCCGTGTGCCCCCACGAGCGAGGTGGGGAACCGAGAGCCGGGCAGGTCCGTCGGGGTTGTGAGAACGGGGCCTGAGCTGCAAGCCACCAACCCACCGACCGACGGCAGCCAGCTGGGTGAATCTCAGTCTCAGCGGGTACTTGGAGGGTTGAAAAGCAGGGAGGCCTGATTTTGATTTAGTAAGCCTTTCCCCTGCCAAAGCAGCTACGTGTAAATGTCTCTGTGTACCCCATTTAGAGAAATTTAAAACCTACTGTAGAAAAATGGGTACCTTTTATTAATACATTCTCATTTAGATGTATTTTATTTAAATGCTTTCTAAATTTAATTTTGGACTTCTCTGCCCATAAATTTGAAATGATCTAATGAAATCTGTTCCTGGCAGTTCAAACAAAATGTGTAGGTTTGAGTGTAAACAAGGCCACGGCACAGAAGTCCTGATACGTTATATGGCTGATAGGAAGGTTAAATGTAAAGCTTTCTGGAGGGCACACCTTCTGAAGATAGCTTAATTCCCCTTTTCAACAAATCATTGTGGTTTTTTTCCACGCAAATTTCTTGGTCTTCAGTATCTTCTCTCATCGTGTGTGAAAAGCAGTCCTGCATTTCAAAATCTTTTTAAAGAGTCATGTCTGGAAGCCAAATTGCCCTCCATTATTTTGCGGCTTCAACCTTCACTTCCTGTATTAGCCACAAAATGCAGAACTGCCTCTTTAAAAAGAAAAAAAAAGTTAGCAAGCATAGCTTGCAGTGATTTTTATGTTCTTTCACATTTTCCTGACACACTTCCTTTATTTTTGCCTGTCATTAGGTTAATTGTAATTTCATGTGGCTTAGGCATCTGTCGTTTTGTTTATCTTTTCTGTACGATGCATACCAATGGCACTGCATAAGTAACAGTACAAGTGTGTTTATGTTAATAACAACAAGCATACAAGGAATTGTTCTATGTCAGGTGCTACCTTACAGCATCCCATTAAAAGAACAGATTACCAGTGAACACTGAACACCTGTTTTTTACATTCTTTAGTAAATGACTAATGTTTATATACAAAGAGAAGGTGACATCAATTGCAAGCTGTAGCAGCTGGCAATCACATTGCCAAATCCTTGCAAATGTTAGCCAGTTAGCAAAAACAACAGTTTTCTTTTTGTGACTTCCAACCATCAGCTTTATTTGTTCACAGCTAACTCAAATATTACCTACACGTATAGGATTGCAGGCCAAAGAGCTTCCTGCAACCGGCTGCTGGCACCAAGTGTGCCCCATTGAACAATAGCTAAGGTGGCACTATCACAGGATTTATCTCGACAGAAGACTTCACAGGGTATCGGAGAAAGAGGAGAAAGATCCCGTACATAAGCAATGCGAAGCCGTACAGGGTCCCTAGGGGAGGAGCAAACCCGATTTCCTGCCTGGCTGGGATGGAGGGCAGGCGGAAAGGAGGAGGAAAGGAGATACTTCCATTGTTTACAACAGAATAGAAACTCCAGCTCGCAGAGACCGAGAAGCAGAGGTCTGAAAAGATGTAATGACATTCCTCCTGCCTCACGTGTTCACCTCCAACTGGTCTTTGAGAAATGTTTCCATAAATACCTTCCATGAGGAGAAGGTGAAAAGTACTCCTATTCTTCCCACGAAACATGTGCAGAACACAAGCATCTGAACAACAAACATTTCTGGAGGGAAGAATATTTCACTGAAATGAAAATCAAGGCAGTACACTACATTATATTCAACAGACACCTCCAGTTTGGAGGGAAACAGATTTTCCATGTTCCTGGCCAAGCGATGCCAGAGGCAGAGATAGTGGTACAGTTCACAAACCACAGCCTCCAGTTTGCCTGATCCTGGTACTGCAGGTTTAAAAGCCAGCACAGTAAATAAAAGAGAAACCCACTATCTTTCCAAAGGAAATCGTTTGTATTACAAGGAAACACTGAATTGCAACCTTCAGCAATCTTTAGAAAAGCTGAACAGCCAAACAGATTCTTATGGCAGCACTGAAGTAAAAAACAATGCATTAATTATTATCTTTATCTATAAGCCAATTAAAAATAAATCAATTTAATTACTAATATTGATTGTGGATTTTTATTTCCTGGTTGTAAGAAAACAAAATCTTTTGAATGTGTTTGCAATATTGGCCACAGTCTAGAAATTGTTCAATAGGACCTTTACTCATTCATATCCATGAAGCTGCTCACTCACATGGCATATGCGTTTTGGTGATCAACCAGTCTCGAAATTATGAACAAAGAATAGAAGTTCTACCTATTTCATGGTTCTGTCTGTTGTTTTAATTCAGTATTTCATATTACAAGTTTTGTCATCTTTCATATAATTGTATTTACTGAAAGCAGCCTATATAGAGGTCTAAGATCTTTTCCCCAAATTAATGTTACTTTAAGTTCTTTCTTTCCATCTCAATCTGTTTTGGAACCCAGACCAAGCCTGAAAATTTTCAGCCAGAAAAAACATTTATGCCACTAGGCAGGGCACAACACATACCTATGTACACACGAACACTCCCTCTTGCTGCACAGTATTGCAATTTCTTTCCAGCTTTGTAGATCATTATTAGAAAGTAGATTTATGGATAATGCTTATCCAAATGAGAGCTGTCTTGGCAGTATCTGAGTTAAATTAGGTGTAGCACCACTCACTTTTTGGGCAGTATTAGTCTTGCATAGCTAGTTTTTGCCTTCTGTCTTGTATTACCTATCAATGTTACCTGCTAATGAGTTTCCCTTTTCCACCCCAGTTGAATGCTCAGGTTTTCATTTAGATAAAAACCTGAAAGCTGGAATGGAAGGGAACTTAAAGATTTAGGTGTCCCACACTGGCTTCCAGTCAAAGAAAAAGAAAAGCTGCTGGTCAAAAGCAGTTGAGCATCAATCACCGTTAAATCTTTTGAAAAATCCCAGCCCAAACAGTATGTGAGTACAGTGCATTGTGCAGCTTAGCCTTCTCTCCCAGCTTCCTTAAATCAATGTGGAATGACACCAGCTCAAGCAACATGTGTTTAAATGGTAGAGCAAAGAGCATCTCCTTAGCTGTCTTCGATAGTTGTAAGATTTCTGCACCATTGTCTTATCTTAGTTCTACAATATCTAATTATATAAATCCTCTTGAATGTTTATCATACAGTTTAAAGTGGATGTCATACTCTGCTACTCACATGCCTTAATGATAGATTTAAAAGTAGAGACAATATTAAAAATCAGGTGTTTCCGACCTGCACAAGGCTCTTTCTAGTTGTGTTTTTGAGAGAACCACAAGTTATTTTTAAATAAAAAGCTTTTTTTTTCTTTCTGTAAATTCTCCAAAGGAAGGAAGTCTTTACCAGAAGGCTCCTCAGGTTGGTTTCCTTTCACTGGCATAAGAAATGTCATTTGATGGTTTGCCTTGAAACTGAATCCAAATATCTCATCACTGCCTGTCCAGGCCCTCTTCCAGATTGACTTCATCGGCCAGATTAAAATGTGAACAACCTGAAACACTCAGAAGAGTTTGATATGTGATACACAGTGTGTATCTCAGGACCCATTTTTTGTAATGTCTGCTTTCCTGAACTGTCAGAGATGTGGCAGTGCTGTGGAGGCAGATTACCAAGCAATACCAAGCACCAGGAAAATTAAAGAGAGAAAGGAGAAAAATCCCTCCAGCAGTAGGAAACTGAGGTCTTTGGAAGACAAAGATTGTCTCTCTGCCTGAAAAACTGAAAAAGTTTTTCAGAATAATTGTAATCATTTTTGAGGAAAAAAAAAAAAAAAAAGAGTTGCTGTACTCTTCACTGGGTAAAAAACTGGCTGGGTGGCCGAGCCCAGAGAGTAGTGGTAAATGGAGTTAAGTCCAGTTGGCAGCTGGTCACGAGCGGTGTTCCCCAGGGCTCTGTTTTGGGATCAGTCTTGTTTAATATCTTTATCGATGATCTGGATGAGGGGATTGAGTGTGCCCTCAGTAAGTTTGCAGATGACACCAAGCTGGGTGGGAGTGTCGATCTGCTTGAGGGTAGGATGGCCGTGCAGAGGGATCTGGACAGGCTGGACCAATGGGCCGAGGCCAACTGTATGAGGTTTAACAAGGCCAAGTGTTGGGTCCTGTACTTGGGTCACAACAACCCCATGCAACGCTACAGGCTTGGGGAAGAGTGGCTGGAAAGCTGCCTGGCCAAAAAGGACCTGGGGGTGTTGGTAGACAGCCGGCTGAACATGAGCCAGCAGTGTGCCCAGGTGGCCAAGAAGGCCAACAGCATCCTGGCTTGTATCAGGAATAGTGTGGCCAGCAGGAGCAGGGAGGTGATTGTGTCCCTGTACTCGGAACTGGTGAGGCTGCACCTCTAATATTGTGTTCAGTTTTGGGCCCCTCAATACAAGAAGGACATTGAGGTGCTGGAGCATGTCCAGGGAAGGGCAAGGAAGCTGGTGAAGGGTCTGGAGCACAAGTGTTATGAGGAGCACCTGAGGGAACTGGGGTTGTTTAGCCTGGAGAAGAGAAGGCTGAGGGGAGACCTTATCGCTCTCTACAACTACCTGAAAGGAGGTTGTAGCGAGGTGGGTGTTGGTCTCTTCTCCCATGTAGTTAGCGATAGGACAAGAGGAAATGGGCTCAAGCTGCGCCAGGGGAGGTTTAGATTGGATATTAGGAAAAATTTCTTCACGGAAAGGGTAGTCAAGCATTGGACCAGGCTGCCCAGAGAGGTGGTGGAGTCACCATCCCTGGAAGTGTTCAAAAAACGGGTAGACGTGGCACTTTGGGACATGGTTTAGTGGGCATGGTGGCATTGGGTTGATCGTTGGACTGATGATCTTAGAGATCCTTTCCAATCTTAATGATTCCGTTTTTGCTTTCATTAAAAAATAATCGAGCCACCAAGCCACGACCATGAGATTATTACCATACCCTTAAACGGTTTAGTGGTGGACTTGGTAGTGTTAGGTTAATGGTTGGACTGGGTGACCTTAAAGGTCTTTTCCAACCTAAACAATTCTATGATTCTATGATTCTAAAATAAACATAATCTTTGTAGCTACATCAATAAATTATCATGAAGTGATTGTCTCAGCCCAGGCTGCAGTAGACAGAGTGGCCCACCTCGTTGCCATTCTCAACTGCAGTTTCCAGGAGAACTAAACCAGAATTATGGCACAGTGCTGTCCTGTACTAGACTCATGCCTCTAAGCTTCATTCTCAGTGTAACAAAGCAGAACCTTGGAAACGTTTATATGTAAATTTAATTCTACCCTGTGGTATACACATAGCAGTACCTTCTGTTGTAATAGGGGAACATATGTTTTTCAAGTAACACTAACATCCTTCTACCACACCAGAGTAGCATTGTGCAGTGTGGGAACAGAGCAAGCACACTAGGAGGGCTCCAGCTCAATACAGCATGCCAATATTGCACGGTTCAACAAGCTTTATGGTGTCAGTCCTGTATAATTGGAGTCAGATGAATTTCTGAAATTGATTTTCTGGAAGTGCTAGAACTTCAAAGTCAGTAGAATAAGACAAAATGTGTTGAAATTTCAGAAAAAAATGTTAAGGGCATCTTTATTCCCCTTCCTGCAAATTCTAAATTTGACCTCAAGAAACACTTTGTGAACATCAATAGTAAAAAATGCCCCTGTATTCAAAGGAAAAAAAAAAAAAAGGCTCGTTTGTTCAAATATGTATTATTTTGGGGAAAAAAAAAATTTATGGAATGAATATGACTAATACACCTTGCACCACATGGTGCAAAAATTCAATGAAATGACACAAGGAATGAAAATTTAAAAAGGTATTAATTAAATGACTAGAATTATGAGAAAATAAGGCTAAAGGGATGTAGAGGGTTTATTACATCTGTCCTGCATCAAAACCAGTTCTCCAGCGCCTTGGCCATACATCTCCTGAGAAACACTTAGGAAGCCTGCTCTCGGGCACCGCCAGTGATGCACGCTTACACACCACCTCGCCTTGTCTTCTTCGCAGTGTGCTATGGCGGGGGTTACCATAAATCACCTAAAAAACCTCCCCTGTCTGGACAAGCAGTCTGGTTTCCCCTCACTGTGTTTGTAGACGGTGGAGACAGGCAGCCTTCTGAGGAAAACAATTTGGGATTGGACTTCCAGACGAAGCGCTCTCTGTGAATGAAGCCGCTCTGTCTCTCCTTAACCCAGAGGCAGAGGCCTGGGCAGCTGAAGCCCTCTGGAGCATCTGTAACATGACGTCCTGGGCCCGTGTCTCCCTCGTTCCTTCTCCATCTAAGAAAGAGACACTTTCCTTCCCATATGGACCATGCAGGTCTGCGGGGCCTGAACAGGGAGGAGGAAATTGCTTTAAAGGCATTTATTTGCTCTCCAAGGAGGGGAGGGGAGGGGAGGCGAGGGGAGGGGAGGGGGGAGGGGAGGGGAGAGGGGAGGGGGGGGAAGGGAAGGGGAGGGGAGGGGAGGGGGGAAGGGGAGGGGAGGGGAGGGGAGGGGAGGGGAGAGGAGGAGAGGGGAAGAGGAGGGAGAGGGGAGGGGAGGGGAGGGGAGGGGAAGGGAAGGGGAAGGGAGGGAAGGGGAAGGGAAGGGAATGGGAAGGGAAGGGAAGGGAAGGGAAGGGAAGGGAAGGGAAGGGAAGGGGAAGGGAAGGGAAGGGAAGGGAAGAGAAGAGAAGAGAAGAGAAGAGAAGAGAAGAGAAGAGAAGAGAAGAGAAGAGAAGAGAAGAGAAGAGAAGAGAAGAGAAGAGAAGAGAGAGAGAGGAGAGGAAGAGAAGAGAAGAGAAGAGAAGAGAAGAGAAGAGAAGAGAAGAGAAGAGAGAGGAGAGGAGAGGAGAGGAGAGGAGAGGAGAGGAGAGAGAGAAGAGAAGAGAAGAGAAGAGATGAGAAGAGAAGAGAAGAGAAGAGAAGAGAAGAGAAGAGAAGAGAAGAGAAGAGAGAGAGAAGAGAAAGAGAGAAGAGAAGAGAAGAGAAGAGAAGAGAAGAGAAGAGAAGAGAAGAGAAGAGAAGAGAAGAGGACTATTTCAGTTGGAAGGGAGCTACCATGATCATCTAGTTCAACTGCCTGACCACTTCAGGGCTGACCAAAAGTTAAAACATGTTATTAAGGGCATTGCCCAAATGCCTCTTAAACACCGACAGGCTTGGGGCATCAACCACCTCTCTAGGAAGCCTGTTCCAGTGTTTGACCACCCCCCTCAGTAAAGAAATGCTTCCTAATGTCCAGTCTAAACCTCCCCTGGCACAGCTTTGAGCCATTCCCACGCATCCTATCACTGGATCCCAGGGAGAAGCGATCAGCACCTGCCCCTCCACTTCCCCTCCTCAGGAAGCTGTAGAGAGCAATGAGGTCGCCCCTCAGCCTCCTTTTCTCCAAACTAGACAAACCCAGAGTCCTCAGCCGCTCCTCACAGGACGTGCCTGCCAGCCCTTTCACCAGCTTTGTTGCCCTCCTCCGGACACATCCAAGGACCTTCCTATCCTTCTGAAATTGTGGGGCCCAGAACTGCACACAGTACACCAGGTGAGGCTGCATCAATGCAGAATACCGTGGGATAATCACCTCTTTTGACCGGCTGGTCATGCTGTTTGATGCACCCCAGGATGCAGTTTGCCCTCGTGCCTGCCAGGGCACGCTGCTGAGTCATATTGAGCCTGCTGTCAACCTGCACCCCCAGATCTCTTTCTGCAGGGCTGCTCTCCAGCCACTCCTCTCCCAATTTATACTTGTGCCTGATGTGACCCAGGTGCAGAACCCAGCATTTGGACTTGTTAAATTTCATCCCATTAATCATTGTCCAATGCTCCAGTCTGTCTAGATCCCTCTGCAAGGCCTCCTGTCCTTCAACAGTCAACAGCACCTCCCAGTCTGGTATCATCAGCAAACTTGCTAATGGTGCATTCAACTCCTGCATCCAGATTGTTGATAAATATATTGAATAGAACCGGCCCTAGAACTGAACCCTGAGGAGCCCCGACATTTACACTACATCCTGTTCGTAGGCTTTTACGTTTGAAGCTATCTGAAGGAAAGCTTTGCTTTCTCATCTGTAGACCCCTCAGCAGGCCACCCTTGGATGCCCCATGTAGTCCTTGTGTCTGTCTTTCACAAGCGATGTTACCGGCTCGCTGCCCCTGCCACCATTGCTTGTATAACACCTTGCACATGACAGCAACCTTTAATTCTGTTGCTGCTGATATGCCTGCCTTGTTTTGGCTTTGGGTCCTTCACAAATGAGCATGGTACAGGCTGGCCACACCTGGTTATTGTTCAAAACAGAATTGCCATAGGGAAGGAACTGTGGGTTTACTGCCACCATCAGGTCCCAGGCAAACCCTGGAGGGACATCCCAAATTAACTGATCCTCCTGGGACTCCTTTTGCCTGAGGAGGAAGGCCCAGATAATGACTTTTGGGAAATCTTTGTCACCACAACTGCTTTTCCCCCAGAGTCTGTTGGGACCACATTACCCTTGAGATAACCAGGAGTAGGTGTCAAAACTTTCAGATGCAGAAGTGCGCAGCTGAGACTGCTGGCCATCAGCTGGAGTCACAGCATCGTAGTCAGTGAATGAGATGTTGTGGCCAACATGGGAGCTCTGAAGTGCAGTTACGCCCTGTGGAGAACTGCAGTCCCCGACGTCTACCAGCGTAGCTGGTCAGTGCAGGCAAAGCTGTGGTTGTAAAGCCAAACTCCAAACACTCGGCATTCACATAATGCAATTATGTGATTGCTGATGAGATCACAACACTTTAGCTTTCCATGGCTGCCCACGAGCATGAATCCCTTTTAAAGGCATAACAGCCCTCACCAACAGAGTGGGGATACCCACTGCCTCCTTGAAAACATTGGATGTATCATCTGGTGCATATTTAGAGTGACTCTTCTGATTGAGCTTTCTCAAAAATGAAGCAAGTTCAAACTTACCAAAACATCTCTGCAATACAAAACAATGGTGCTAGTCATATGCAACATATGTGACTTTGCATTTACCTGCACATTTACAATAAAGTTTGCCATGTTCTGGGTATGTCAGGGTAATTGCTCACACATCCTGATGCCTACCTGCTGAACTCCCAGCTGGTTTTCTTAGTGAATCGTTGGCAGGCATGTACCTCACCTTACAAGTTCAGTTAAAGGCATAAAAATGGTGTGCTAGACCTACCTCTTCTGCCTTTACTGAAGACCAGGGTTGTGACTTAGCTGCAAAAAGAAGGCAGGTAGGTACAATGGGCTCACAACCGTGCTGCCTAAGGTTTCTTGTGCCCTCTTCTGCAGCTCCCCTGCACATGCACTCAGGGTTGCCCCGAAGAAACTGCAGAATCTTAGTGGCAATGCAGAAAACCACTCTAGGACAATTTCTTTCCAGACAGACAAAGATTATTAATAAATTTTCTAATCCTTATACATTCTGAAAGGTGAAAATGAACACAAAGCTGTGTCTGTGGACATATACATGAGTTAAAGCATGGAAAATAAAGCTAGCCTAAAAACCTGCACACATTTGACATGGGCATTGAGGACAGTATTTCCCCATCCCAGTCCTGGCAAGTTTGCCCACTTGACGGCATTTCTCAGATTTGCAGTTCTTGCTTTTAAAGAGCACTCTCTACTAATTTCTTGTGCTTTTAAGTGTAGGATTTACTTACTTTTATGCAGTGCCACAACAAATTTATGCATCAAGTTTTGCTTCCCAAAGTGTGGGACATTAAGAGGTAGAAAGTCTGCACATGAACCAGACATCACCCAGGAAAACAAACACCTACCCTTTATTTCACTTCTTAAGACCTTTTTAATTTTAAAAAAGGAGTAACTTAACAGATAAGGCAACAGCTGAAAGTAAATACCAGCTGTAAAGCTAAACAATTCCTCATATCACTCTAGCTTATAACTTTGTCCATCAAAAATAATATTTATTTTCAGACAATTTAATGAGATGCCTGGAGTCTAAAATGTAAAATATCACCATCCATTAACTTTAATGGTGTAAAGGCATTCAATCTTTTAGTGTTTGTATATGACCACAGGTATCAGATTGGAATTTGGTGAGGTCAGAGCCAACATGTGGCCTCAATAGGGGATAATATTCTGCAGGAGGCAGTAGGAGATGCAGCATTCACTAAAGGACACCCAAAGCTCTTTTCTCTTCCCAGTTATACAGGGTGCAACACCTGTGTTGCAAGTGACAGAATCTGCTTACCCACACTGTAGATATATTTAAAGCGCATAATGTAAAGAACTTCAATGAAAGCAGCAGATAAGAGGGCCAAAGCTTTTTAAAGCCTCAAAACAACATAACATATGAGGTGCCATTCCATCTTCTGCCAAGCACAGATATCCCTCACTTTGTTATTCTGTTTCCAGAGATTTTATGAAACTTCTGTTTTAAAGATGTAGTTTAAAACTGGCTAGCCAAATGAAAGATTTTCCTCCATGAATTGCTGAAAGATCTGTGATAGCCCTTACAGATGTACAATTTTGCCATGGAAGATCTCCAACAGCAATGTGAGAAAGGTTGGTCTCAGGTTTTTGTTGCAAAAGTTCTTTTAAAAATGCAAGATATTTCCAAACAGACAGTCCCAGAGCAACTATCGCTAACAAATACTTTCTCTGAGCACCATGAATCAATTGATAACCCAGAGCTACAAGGACAACATGTTTGTTCTGAGTGGACGGAAACTTTTTTTGTTGTTTGCAAAAGCCCAAATTAGACTATTTAATTTTATTGGTAGGACATGTCCTACAAAAAAAATATCTGCCACAGATCATTAAGACGCCACTTAAGATGGCAAAACAGCAAAAGTGAAATAAATAGAAACAGCATCCCCAGCTTCCTAAGGAGGAACCCTCCTCCTGGGTTGGGGGAGAATTTGAGTTCAGGAGAAAAAGAAATGCCCCTGATTTTTAAGTGCTAATTGAACTCAAGAATACTGGCATTAAAATAGCATTGCTGGGAATGGTGTTTAGGATTCCTCCCACTAGACAAAATGCAATACAGTTTTGAAACTCTTTGTTGGAGATATTCCACAGAGCAAAGAGGCCCAAGCATATCGCTGCTATCTCCATGGCAGCAGCTAGCACAGGGCAGTCTTGGTTGGCAGTAGTTTCTGTGGAGGCAGGAGGATTATAACACAATTGACAAAAACTTTTAGAAGGGTTCTTTCAAATAATGCGGGGCTTTCCAGAGTCTGAACTGTAAAATGTCCACAGATGAGCTGAAACTGGCATCTTTGGTATACCACAGTTTCCATTCTACAGCAAGCATTAATGCTATACACAAACCCCACTGTAACATATGGAAAGCAATTCCAATTAGGTGATATAAAAAATGATGGACAAGAAACTTTTAACCTGAAGGTGATCAGCTGTTGTCACATTTTTGTTGGTTATGATATTGGCTGTGCAGAAAACAAAAACATTCACTGAAAAATCCAGTACATGTGATGAGTATGAATTTACAGAAGGCAAGGCCTGAGTTCTGAGGTGGTCCAAAGTCTTGTTGTGCTTTTTGGTGTCCCGCACAGATTTAGTGGTGCCTGAAGTTCTGTACTGAGCAAGAGCCCAAGACTTTCCTGGCCAGGTAGGTAACTCTTGCTAAAGCCCCCATTAGACCTCTAAAAACATGATCCATCCACATCTCTAGAATACCCTAAAACCCAGCAGCTGGCAGACAGAGCACATTTGACTCTCATAAAGATGATCCAGCCCCTCACAACATGCAGTGACAACTACTTCAAAAAATGCCCAAAAGGATGTTAATCACCATTTTCTATCATAAGAGCACATTTCTTTTAGAAGTGCATGACCTGGGTTCATGGTCCTCCTTATCTTAAGCAACGAGACAGGTTCTGTGGTTAGCACTGCTGAGACCCCAGCTGTGCAGCCAAGCATTTCTGTATGATCAAAGTCTTGCTTTTTTGTTTTGCCACTGGTGACCCAGATTCAGCAGAAGAACAGAGGAGTAGGAAGTCCCCAGAGCTTCCAGACATTTACCTCTGTGTGGTATTTTGTGCTGTGCATAAGTTTTGAAGGTGGTTGTTTTTTTTAAATCCCATTGAAGAAAAATACTGAATTTTATTCCTAATCACTGTGCTGGGAACAAAGCCGTAAAAACTCAGGTTTCTGGGCTTCTAAAATTTGCATGTTAGAGCATGTTAACATGTGGGCATCCAAACTTTTGTCTGAAATTGGCACCAAGACATTCCTCATCCCAGCCTAGGTCTCCAGCACGTAAACCAAAGGAGTAATTTCAGGAGCTTGTAGCAATAACGAATTCTTGCTTGATTTCACTCTGGTGGGCTGCAGCTATAAAAAAATCCTCAAATTACTGTCCTAAGATTTTATTTTATATATTTAACCTTTGTCAATGATCTGGACAAGGGGATTGAGTGCACCCTCAGTAAGTTTGCAGACAACACCAAGCTGGGTGGGAGTGTCAATCTGCTGGAGGGTAGGATGGCCGTGCAGAGGGATCTGGACAGGCTGGACCGATGGGCCGAGGCCAACTGTGTGAGGTTTAACAAGGCCAAGTGTTGGGTCCTGCACTTGGGTCACAACAACCCCCGATGCAACGCTGCAGGCTTGGGGGAAGAGTGGCTGGAAAGCTGCCTGGCCGAAAAGGACCTGGGGGTGTTGGTAGACAGCCGGCTGAACATGAGCCAGCAGTGTGCCTAGGTGGCCAAGGCGGCCAACAGCATCCTGGCTTGTATGAGGACTAGTGTGGCCAGCAGGACTAGGGAAGTGATTGTCCCCCTGTACTCGGCACTGGTGAGGCCGCACCTGGAATACTGTGTCCAGTTTTGGGGACCTTAGTACAAGAAAGACATTGAGGTGCTGGAGCGTGTTCAGAGAAGGGCAACAAGGCTGGTGAAGGGTCTGGAGCACAAGTGTTATGAGGAGCACCTGAGGGAATGGGGGTTATTTAGCCTGGAGAAGAGGAGGCTGAGGGGAGACTTTATTGCTCTCTATGACTACCTGAAAGGAGGTTGTAGTGAGGTGGGTGTTGGTCTTTTCTCCCAAGTAACTAGTGACAGGTCAAGAGGAAATATCCTCAAGTCGTGCCAGGGGAGGTTTAGATCGGATATTAGGAAAAATTTCTTCACAGAAAGAGTGATTAAGCACTGGAACAGGCTGCCCAGGGAAGTGGTTGAGTCCCCATCCCTGGAGATATTTAAAAGACTTGTGTAGATGTGGCACTCAGGGTCATGGTTTAGTGGTGGACTTGGCAGTGTTAGATTAATGGTTGGATTCGATGATCTTAAAGGTCTTTTCCAATCTAAATGATTCTATTCTATTCTATTCTATTCTATTCTATTCTATTCCGAAATGATAAACTAACTTATTTAATCGATATTGATATTGTTAAAGGAGGTAGGTTTCCATTAAATGAATGTGGCAAGGAGCCATGGATGGCAGTTGCAAGTCAACAGCATTGCAATTGCATCTGTGGTCTAAAACATTTGATGAAATTATTTTAAGAGGAATCTTTCTCTTTTAACAATTTTGCTTAAATACATACGAAGGAAACTTTCTTTTATGCCTTTCATGGGAGTAGAGAGTTTCTCAGTCAAGATCAACTCCTTTCAGTTTTCACAATTTCCTTCTGCAAGAACCCCCAGGTGTGAATCAGTTAGTTCTCTCAATGATAGCCTTCCAGTCTTTCAGTCTAAAGAAGAAAAATTTAGCCCATCAGAAATTCTTATAATAAGAAAAGATGAAAAAGAATTCATGCAAAATAAGTAAAGTATGATTTGACAAGTGATCAGAAAAGGGAATTCAAATAACTAGCACAGACATCACAGATTACATGTGGTGGGGTTGTTTTTCATAATCCCATTGTCGTGTGGTTACTTCGAGAAGGCTGAACTAAGGTTAGTGGAGTTTTTAAGCATATTTAATCTTCATGTATGTCTATTATAGGACAAGACCCAGTTTCTCAACTAATGTTAATTGGTTTCATTTTATGATGTCAGCTGATAATCTTTTTCCCAGTGATGATTTGGCAAAAAGGCAGCCTGTCCTAAAACCAAGCTGGTATCTGTAGCTACTTGCTTACCACTCACTCCAAATGGTAATAAATCACTGATTCTTAGTTCAGCCATCCAGGTGTTGTCTGAGAAATGCAAATAATTTTCTGAGTACTTCACAGACATGAATGCATCTCCCAGCAGTTGTGCGTCTAGCCATCACACAGTGATTAGATCACTTACCACAGGAGCTGGGTAACAGCATTTTTGTGGTTCCTAATCCAGACTTTGGTCACCGACACCAGTCTGCCAAAGTGGACTGATACAAAAACTTTTGTTATTTGTAAAAGCTTGAAAGCAGAAGCTACTCTTATCAAGTCTATCCACTCTGCTGTAAAATGTTTCTGCTTTAAAAGACAAAGAGCTTTTTTTCTTTGAGACTTTCTGCTTGTTTTGTTTACTCACCAGCACTGAATTCATCAGAGAACATTTGTAAAAGGCTGTGTTAACATGGGCTTCCTCTGCTGGCTTTCCAGTAACTGAGCACAATTTCTAAGATTTTGTGTAAACAATGGATTAAACTGGCTTTGGGGTTAAATCTTCCTCTTGCAGCATAATTCATCAGAGTGCGGTGAATGGACAGAGAAAACTATTAGTTGAGAGAAACTGACACGGATATACCCGCTCAGGATGAAGATGTTGGTCATCCCAAATAAGATGTTGGCCATCCATTTACAAACCCCTGTGGCTCCAAAAGTTAATTCCTGAGAAAGGCTTAGGCAGATGAATACTAGTATGAGGACAGGAACTGCCAAGACTCATGTATGCTGCGAAATATATTTCATATGTGTTATATAAATCTGCAGTCATTTGCATTCTCCACTGCCACATGTACCAACTCTAAGCTCTCTGGATTTGACTGCTAGGCCCTCTGTCAAGCACGAAATCAAAGGCCAGCTGAGTTATCTCGCTGTGTAACTTACTGTCTTATTTGTCTTCCTTCTGAATCTGAATCCCTAAAGTAAAAGTGCCCATTCTCATTTTCTGAGTAGAAGACCATTTCAGGCTGAATTCTGCACAGGCAAAAACTGCATTTTCTGAACCTCCAACCAGATTTTATCCTTTACTGTTCCCTGTCTCTACTGTTCCTCTCGCTTTGCCTTTCTGCCTCTCTCTTCTTCATTTGCATTTTCCTGCTTCTGTCACAGTTTTGTCCTCAGTGACTCGCTCAACTTTTTTTTCCCTTACCCCTCACAAGCTTTTTTTTATAGTTCTCCTGTTCAGTGTTGCTCTTCTCCTATGGCTCCCATGGTTTGTCCTTCATTGCTTGCATGCTTGTGTGTTCTTTTGTCTCACTCTTGATCTTCAGTTTGCACTGGCTGTTTAGACAAGAAAAAAACCTTTTAGATCTCTTAAGGTGTCCGAGTGGCCATTATGATAAGGGTGGTTTTCATTTAGGTAATTTAAAAAGAATTGGAGTTCCTTGTCAGATTTTCTAGAAACAACATGATTTGCAAATAGAATAATGGGGTAATTTAGGTGCTATGGACTTGGGATAGTTTTCTTCAAACTATCTAGTTTTTTGTTAGCTTAAACCAAGAAGTTTTGACAGCATGCCCTTAGGCAGTTACATTGCATATCAAAGCTTAGCCTTTTTAGACTAGAATTAAAGAGCAATCCTGCAAGATGCTGAGTACTTTCCTAAATTCCCTTTGACTTCCATGACCAGACTCCTGTAAGACTCACTTTTCAGGCTAAAAGCCTGAATTATCTTTTCACGCTCAGGTTTGTTTTGGTTATACCTACTCCATATTTGCTGCCACAAATACAAAGTTTCACTAACGAAAGAGATTTTCACAAGCAATGCTCGGTCTCTGAGAAGCAAGCAATGCTTTTGTCGGAAGCAAGTTTTTCTGACTGATAATAACAATCTTCATATGACTGCTGTATAATGTTGTGAAATTTGTGGACAAAACTCCTCCTGGCATAGGGTATGGGTGATGTCAGTGCTCTCTTTGACTGGGTTGGTGACCAGCCTTTCAAAAGAGAGAGCAGCACCTGACAGCAACACCTGGACTGAGCATGGCAGCCAGAAGGACCCTGGAGGCACTGAAGACTGCCACTGACTTCAGTGAGTGTCTGCATTGGCTTTGAACCTCACCAGGACCATCTGGGAATTCTGGGCTGTTAGCAAACCAAGCAATGTTTACTATGGACAGCTGCAAAATGTAAGTCGCAGAATTCCTGAGTTTTCACTGGAAATGAAGCTATTTATAGAGAGATATCCTGGCGGATACAAACATTTCTGAGAAACAGCGTCAAGAAGATAAGGTATTAACGCTTTTGCAAGTAATCACATTGATAGGGTATGCTTTCATGGTCTGCGCTCACTGAAAGATAGGACGAACTGGCATGTGCTGAGTGCCTTCCAGCTGGAGGGGTATTATACCAGTTAGTTTGAAACCCTTACATGAAAAAGTACAGTCATTTCAACAATCCCATTTTGCTCCTACCATAGGTTGTAATATTTAAAGCTACGCTTGGCCGTGGCAAATGTCGTGTCTGTCCTCCTGCATAATGCAGGCCATGATCTCTGTGTGAACTACTGCAGGTCAGTTCTAAAATGGTGGTATTAAAAAAAGCATCCTTTAGGTGCCTTTTGGTAAAAAGTCCATTGATACAGCATTTGATTACAGTAGGCGAAATGCAGTTAAATGAACGCTGAATTTACATACCTCTGAAAAACAAACAAAACAGAGTCCACCTACGCAGAGGGTCACTTTAGAAATAACACTCATCAGCCACACTGAAGTGAACTCAGCTACCCCACCGAGACATAGCAGAGTTGCAGAGTTAGTTAATAAGAAGTAATTCTTTGGGTGAAAATCATTTGTCGCGCAGTTTATTTCTGTTCCCCTGAATTCAAATAGCAAATTACGAATGTCGGTGAGGAGTCACAGCTGAACCCAGAGAGCTCCTTGAGCAGATGAAGTCACTGGGTTGCTATGTTTATCCTGTAGGCCTGCCTCACATTTCTCACAGGCATCTGAAGCCTGTATTATCAGAAGGAGCCTTGGCATCCAGCACAATAGCGTGTTTATGTTAAAGAGAAAGGGTCCCGCTCAGAGCGGCAGGACAAGGGCTGTAATCCCGGTAGGAGCAGCAGCACCGGCTTCCTGTGCCCCAGGCTGGCGTGGGGAGACGGGGCAACGAGACACGGTGGCTGCATGCTGCACAACAGAAATTGCAGCTCACGGGGATTCACACACATATGCAGCGAACGTTTGCAACATCCCCCCAGCTAGGAGAAAGCCGATACGTGGATTTTGAGCACAACCCTTATAAATATTTCTTAGAGCAAAGCTTGTAGGTTTTTCCTAGTGCTCCCAGGATCAGCAGCCAGTGAAAGCATCTCAGCAAACAAGGTTTTCAGGGGGTGACATCTTCACTGGGTCTGACCTTTATTCAAAAGTCCCTGGAGACTCCGCAGCCGCTGCTCAAGTTTCCCAGTTCCCACCAAAGCGGTGCTGGAGGAGATGATGGAGGTGTCGTTGGTGTGCCATGCTCGGCGCTGCTCGGGAGGCGGCACCCAGCACCCAGCCCGGCATACCTGACGCCGACCAGCTGACGGGGGGTACCAAACAGGGCATGCTCCAGGCACCTCTGCAAACTGCCGCAGCCCTGCCATAGGCAAATGCGGCCCAGGATGGATGCATAGGAGGCAAAACAGTACGTTATTTTACTGCCTGTCTTGAGCAGCACAGTGGGATTCAGCACATGCGGCTGCTGCCTGCACTCGGGTCCCTGGTGTCCTCAGCGCTGCGAAAGGATGCAGTTCCCACCTGAGTCACTGCCGTCAAGAAGGACCTCGCTGAAGCTGGTGTAGTTAGATGGGAGCATGGTGGCCCCACTCCCTGCTCTTTTGCAGTGTTGCCTAGATGGGAGCATGGTGGCCCCACTTCCTGCTCTTTTGCAGTGTTGCCTAGATGGGTGCATGGTGGCCCCACTCCCTGCTCTTTTGCAGTGTTGCCTTCTGTATCATCTACCTCTTTTTTCCTCTGCTTTTCTTCAGTTCATTTTCACTTCTCTTCAAAACACGTGATTCCTGCTTTCTTGTTCATCTTTTTTTCCCCCATTTGACCCATCACTTGTTAGTCAGCCCTTCTGCCTATTGTTGAAATTTTTATTAAATATTTATTATCATGATGTCAGATAGTGATAATAATTTGTATTTTTATAGCATCCTGGAATTTGCCTCTTTCTCCTTTTCACTCTCTCCTTTTCTTCCTTCTTTTCCCTTGCTGTCCCTTTCCCCGCTCCAGCCTTTCCCTTCCATGACACCATTCCGCTTCTGACTCTGCTCTGTTAGTAACAGCAAGGCAGCTTCACACACCCAAGGGACTTCTGCATCCCTGAGTATGGCTTTGGAGCACGAACAAAACCCAGTGGTTCAGCAGAACTATTTCAGTGCCTCCTGTGGCTCCCATCATACTAATCTTTAATGTATTTATTGCCATAACTTCTTGTGAGTTGCTACTATCTTTATTTTACAAATGGGAAACTGTCATATGGGAAGACCATGGGTCAGACTTTACATGTATTTGTAATACTAAAGCTCAGACATAAATAGGGCTCTGAGGTCCACTGACATTAATTATTCCAAAAGTTGCATATGGACAGCTTAAGCTTTTCAGTAGGACTTCTGAAAGTCCAGTAAGTGGATGGCCACATCTTCACATGGACAAATCACTAGATATCCAGCTTTAAGTAATTTCAAATTCACGCTAAGATCTAGTCCTTTTTTTTTTGGCCATGGCTAGCTACTGGATATTACATAGTTCTTTTAGAGATACATGAAACATCTCCGTATAGGCCAGTTTTATTCCCATACCTTCAAACTACTGTTCAGCAATAGCACTGATACTTCCAGTCTCTTCCCCAAGCTGCGAATGCTTCATTTCCAGTTCCATAGCCTTCAGGGTTTTTTAAGCACTTCTGTTGTGCAAGGGGTTTTTTCCCTCTCAATTTCAGTCAGCTGGCAGCTGTGATATACCTAGGTAGTGGGTGCAATGCCTCTAGTTTCCCATTTCCCATATGCTTTCTTTCCTGTTTGCAATGTCTTTACCGAGGCCATGTGGGGCAGGCTGGATGGGCAGGTACAAATTGTTCTCATCAGCTGATCACAGGTATCTGGTGATGTTATGGCAATGTTAATTCAAAGTGAGATCTATTTTTTTTTACCTTTACCAATTTATTCCATAATAGGTCCTCATATTCAGCTCCTGGAAAACAGCCTGCACATGCAGTACCCTTGGACAGTGCTGGGTATAAAATCCCACCCATAATGGATATGTTTCTTCAAAATATCATTCTGGGAATTATCCTCGCACTTGGTCTTTTCCACATATATCCCAAGAGAAAGGGGGTGACATGATGTTCTGTGAACTGGATCTTAACAGTGCACACTATACCCCATTCCCAATTAAGAGCCAGTACTTATTGGGTTTAGAATTCTGAGATGAGATTCACTTACATTTTCTTGGTTGGCATCTAGTTGGTTTTGACACAACAACTTAGAGCCAGGACACTCCAAACCACCGTGCTAATTATTGAGCAATCTCACCTCTTTCATGCAAGGGAATTAGGGTAAATTATTTGAGTAGTGGAAAGGGAATATGTTAGTTGAAAAATATGTTTTTATGAGCTGATACTGGATCTGACAATGCAGATGTTGGCAAGAATGAAAGGAATCCCAGTTCAGTTTTGAAAAAGGTATATTTTTTCAGAGGTCATGTCTCTTCTGGGAACCTTTAATTTAAGGTACACTGGTTTCCTATTTTAAGAAAACAATTTTCTGTTAAACACTATGCCAGCCAGACTTACCTTTTTAAGCAAAAACTCTTTGTCCTGAAGTATTTTAATGGCCTAAAGAGCAGGAAATTGCCTGTGACATTTCAGTTTTTCCATTCTAAGGGAAAAATGGTCCAAGGTCTAAAAATAGCTCTCTCCTGAAAACCACCCTCCCTCTCATCATTGTAATATACCATAAACCATGTGACAACAAAGACATTTCTTTCTGAGACTAACATTGTTTTTAATCAGCTAAAGAACTCACAATCGGCAATTAAGACTCTCTTCATGTAAAACTGCTGACTTGAATAAAAGTTTTGTTTACTGACCTAACTTGAATAATTTGGAGGCCTACAATATCTCCAGTTCCTCCCTCTTCCTTTAGCTGAACACGAATGATGTTGGTCAGAATTGCATATTCACCTGGGAGGAAAATCTTAGCAGACTTTGTGTTATCGACTTGTTTTACTGTTAGGCACTTTTCAGCTCCATCTGCTCTTTAAGCATCCGTCGCTGAGAAGAATATTGAATATATGTTCGTATACGTTTTGGTCTGCGGCCATGAATGGACAGATGAGGTAGATGGTAGATATAAATAAGGTTGCCAAAACACATCACATGGTAGATTAAGGCTAAGGAGTATGTTATGGAGGTCAAAGATGGATGCCTTACCATTATGCCTAGATACGCAGCAGAACTCAAAGGGAGTCTTGGTATTCAGATCGTTCCCCTAGCAGTGAATTCAGACATGTGAGTGAATCACAAGATACTTGTTTATTGTCAACTCAGAAAAAATAAAGCGAGACTGGTTTATGTGTAGACTGAGGCCAGCGTGGAGACATTCCTAGACAGGGTGGAGCCCACAAGGCGAGCGGCGCTGTCACTGGGGAGGCAGCAGGTCCCAGTCTGCACTGAAGCTGGAGACAGAGCTGCGCGATATGATCTCTTCAGTGGTGAAATTTGCTTAAGGGGTTCTTGTCCCTTATCTCTCTACCTCAAGGCCCCGACCACTCACTCCTGTCTTTGCGCTACAGCTCGCTGCCTGTCCTCAACTGTGCTACTACAAATGATTGTGAGGCCAGGCTATAGCGTACCTCACTGAAGTAATCTAGGTTAAAAATAGCCTTCCAGAAAAGTTTTACATTTCTGAGTTTTAAAATGAAATCAATTCAGCTGCCTGATTTTGCAGACAACCCTAAAAATAGCTGTACAAGCACAATTGAAATGATAACAAACTCACCTACTGAAAGGTAACTTAGCTTCTTCAATTCTGAAACAAATGTGTCGTGAAAATATGCACAAAGAAACTATGCCTCCTCGCTGGTGAACTCAAAGCACAGGAGCTTTATTTTCCTCCAATACCAAAATCTTAATGAACACAAACATCCAGTAAAATTTAATGAATCACACAGCCCTGAGGGGTCAAGATTAGACAGGCTCAATCCCATTGAAATAAATGGAAGTTTTGCCTCTCCCTTGTTTTGAGCTGAGGTTTTTTTGCCTCCTATCTTTTCTTCAGGGAATGACTGGGAGTTTTAATATAGCCTGGTATTTGACCATAAACTTTGTTTTATCATATATCAACATATAATCTGGACCATGTGACTATTGATAGACTTCTGTAGTAGACACCCAGGAGGTACAGTGGGAAAGGATGCCAACAGCTCCATCTAGATCACCCCTCTGTCCTGAGATAGGCTCACTCGTACCTACAGTCTTCATGGCACTATTTGTCTAAACTTATTTTTGACAAAATGTTATTTTAAAACCCCACACATCTCGTTATGTAACCTATACCAGTCTTTAGGTGGGGAATTTCCTCACCATCTAGCCTGCATCTGACATACCACCAGTGTTTTATAGCCACACGTCGGGACAGATTAACAGAATCCCTGGTGGAAACAGCTGTGGCAGCAATGCAGAAACTTGGTGTGTTTCTGATGTGGTTTGTTGCTTTGTGTTTTAGCCAAGAAGAATAAATGTAAATTGAACCCAATCATTTAGTGAATATAGCTGAGAAATACAGTTGCAGTTATTGACATTTCTGTGCATACATGAACTCAAAAAAAATTGAAGAATCAGTCATTTTCTGTTAAAGTTCAAATTCTTTGCCAGGGAATATTGGTGGTTTATTAGTGTGGGGAAATGTTGGCATAAACACATGGATAGATCTTTTTTTTCCTTACAACTACAATAAGATAAAATCTAATATTATTTAGGCCCTGTGGGAAGAGATAACAGTTCTATTGACTTGCACATTTAAGAATGAAACCCACCAACACTGTAAAGGATGTATAGTAGAAATCAAACTGGAAACAATATAGAATAAACAAGCTATTAAATCACTTGCCTTCATTGAAACACCACTTGAAAGTGCTTTACAGCATTGTAAACAGTCAAAAGATAAACCCTTGCAGCAGATGAAAAAATTACCGATGATGAGATAAGCTGCTGTTTCAGAGGAGACTGGAAGGCTCGAGAGGAAATGAAGGTGCTGTAGGGATTCCGTATAGACAGACAGTACAGCAAAGTTGAGGCCGTGTGAAAGATGTGGAGGAGAAATTGGACTGCTAGGGCAAGCTGAGGTAGTAACAGCCACAAGCAATAACTGGTTTGCTGGCATTTTACCTTTTCTTGCAATGTACAAGAATTACTACATTTTTGTTACATTTTCTTTTCCTCTTTCTCTGAACCGATGGGTATTTTAGGAAATGGAGGACAATCAAAGGAGTAAAACTAAATTACTTAGATTCCTGTAGCATTTCTTTGAAAGTGTAATAACTTTTTGGAGGAACCTTTTTTCAAGGGATCATCAGTTTGTCAACACTGTTTACTCATTCCTCCTAATGTCTTGCAATTTTTTTTTTTTTTAATTGCGCTTATTGCAGTGTTTGGGACATTTCTCCTTTTTGGTTTTTGGGGGGTTTTTTTGGTTTTTTTTTTTTTTAATGGCACTGGCATATGAAATGCCACTTAAATGACAGATTCATTTCACCTAAATTTATCTAGCTTAGGTGAAATTTGGTTGTGTATGCCAGAGTTAGCAACTGTAATTATTACAGCCATTACAGTGGGTTAAAAGAAAGAGGTTCTTAGGGAGCATGTCTTCTTCCAGTCATTCTAGGCATCTGTTTTGGAAAAAGACTGTCTTTGTCTCTTCACTGACTATAAATGGAACCTGAAGTGAGCAGTTTAGGTATAGATGCCCACATCAGGTCAAATGAATCATTCCCTGAAAGTTGTGCTGAATATTCCCAGTTACTGAAAGCACTGATTTTGACAGCAGTTTTGTAATAACTTGTAGAAGTTGTTTCCGTCTTTTGCAATACCTTTGGATTCGGTGAAGTGTCTGATGAAGAAGCAAACACTTGCAGACTTTTTGGCTCTGCCTAAATGAGGAATTAAGAGCGCACCTTGCCCACAGGCAAACATGTTGCAACATAAAATGCAAATAGCTTGAAAGAAAAACAGAAGTATTAAAGACACAGCTCTTTATGTGCCCTGGAGAAAGAAGAGAAACTGGCAAGACCTTTGTAAGACAATTCAGGGAAGACTCATTTGACACAACCATGATGACACTCATACTAAAAGTCTTGACTTGTCACAAAACATACTTTGCTACAGATGTAATTAAATAATGGACAAAATAGTTTAGTACCAACAAGGAAACAAGTTCCCATTTAACACGTATTATTTCACATTTTTCTACCAGAACGGTTAATTCAGAGTCAGCTCCTTGAGCATGGTAAATATCTTACACAAAGAATAAATTAATCAATAATGTTTGTATATACAAAAGAGGACAACTGGTAAAACTTAATCACAGCTGCTGCTCAACAGCAATTACCTCAAAGGTGAACCTCTGGACATATGTGACAACCAAGATGGTAATTCAGCTGGTTCATATAACAAAATAGTATGGCTACTGTAGACTAAAATTAAATTCTGTAGTTCCTTGACTATAAAATCGCTCATGCTGCCGTCCTTATCTCTTGACTATGCTCTTGTTCTGAAACAGCATGGGGGGATTTATCCTGTCAGGATTTTGTGATAGCGTTTGCGGTCACTGGAAATCTGTATGAGAGAGAAAAAGTCCCACTTAGCAGCAGGAGGATGACAGCTACAATCCCAATAGGAATGGCAGCACCAGCTTCCTGTGCCGCTGGGCTGGAGGGCATGTAGTAAGAAGGAGGAAAAGCGATGCTCTGGTTGTGCGTTACAGAATAGAAATTCCAGCTCACGGGAATCAGGACGCACAGACCAGCCAGTATGTAGAAGCAGCCACCTACCAGGAAGAAACGGGTAATGAGGTTTTTCTGAGTGATTCCCATATAAACATTTCTCAGAGCAAATACTGTGGCAGTCAGTCCCAGCAAGCCCACGCACATGGCGATCAACAGGAGACCCTGAGCAGCATAAATTTCATGGGGGATGGAGGAGTCATAGCCGCTGAATTTGTGGCAGAACTGTTCTTTATAGCCAGGCGAGACGTGAAGGTAACTGATGAAGCAGACTTTCCAAATCCCCACCCAGGCAATGCCGGAGGAGATAATGGTGGTGTTATCCACGTGCCACACTCTCCATTCCACAATTCCCATTGAAATGGTGCACAGGATCCAGCCTACCGTACCCAGAGCAAAGGCGGCTAGCTGGAGGTGCGAGCTGCTGACCAAGGAGCTCATCCTCTGGAGGCCTTCTACTCTGTCGCAGAGGCGGTCGCCATGTGAAGAAAGAGAGGCACTGGAAAGAAACACAGCATAAAATGATAAAGGCAATTATTTGTGTGAACAGGTGAACCTGTTAGTGAAAAAGCAGGAGAGAATACATGTACAGAGGGAGGATGGTAGTCATCTTTGCCCAACTGTAGTGATTTGTTGAAGCTTAATGCCCACCGACAAATAATATCTAAGTTTTAATTCTGTATATTTCATTGTATCACAAGGAGAAGAAAGGGTCTCTGATTAGCTCCCGTTGTAATCTCCATTTCACATTCCCAAAAGGGAAATTCACATCTTCTTCCAAGTTATTTTCTTCCTTGGCAATTTGCTGTTACATTCAAAGGTCCTTATACAAATTATGTGTCATCAGGAGCCCTAGAGTTACCGGCTCTTTACTTTACTTTTACTTTAGTAGAAACTAAAGCTGACAAAATCCTCGAGATCCTGGCTGTTGCAAGAGAGCCTACAAAGCAGCCACGCTCCTCTCTCCTGGCAGCTGTTTTCCGTGCAGCAGCCCAACCTGAACAGAATTCTGCTTTTGTGCTGCCCTTACTGAGAGTTGCTGGGACCAGCGCTAGACAGAAAACACCGTAGTTCAGAGGCATGAGCAAATCCAGGCCACGAAGTCTAATAACAACCACTGAATTTTGAACAGTTGTAGATTATTTAACCGTGAATGCATTAGCAGAAATACTTGAATTAATCAGAAATATAAAGCCCTGTGCAGGGGCTGCAGCCTGGATGTGCTGCCATTGCTTTCCCAGCCTCAAACTTCAACCAAGGTTTCTTTAATGTTTTGCCCTCACGAATCACACTCATTCACAGCTGTTCCAACTTCTACAGTTCAAATCATCCTAACGCTGTGGTGGAAAAGATTTTAGTCATTTGGCCTAGCACAAAATTTTAGGTTTGTTTGCTGACTGTACATTCTGAGTGCAAATTAGGGTTTTATTCTAATTAAAAAAAAAAAAAATCTGTTAATTTCCCATGTCTTTCATACAACCTTCTGAAGAATTATAGGAATGATTTGTGATCAGAGAAGATGTGGCCTTGATTTTATTGTGTAGATCTCAAAAGTTCTAGGGATCTTTATATTTTACGAATTATCTAAAATACCTTTTCTCCTGCTCCTGTTGCATTCAAGACAGAAGAAATACTGTACCAAGTTCACACTAACAACAAGAAGATAGATCTGCAACTATGTTTTGTTACTAAAGCAATAACTTTTCTATTTACTTATCTTAACCTAACAGATTTGGTGATGCAATCTAGTTGCAAAAAGCCAGCTGTGGAAATATGAAATAAAAAATATCTTCATAACAGTATGGCCTTAAGCAAACGCTTTCCATCTTCTCATACCGGTGCTCACTATGTACTTCCTTCAGTCCTGAAGTTGATGCCAGTGAGAAGAGGATGGGACAGAGTGGTTTTTGACACCAGCCAAACACAGCAACATCTGCAATTTTGTTGTTTTGGCCTCCCAGTTCATCTATGTATCTCCAATAGGACTGATTTCCTGTGGGACACGTTAATCTCCATTATTGCAAATGTACATTTAACCCTTCTTGCAAGGAGGAAATTGTTCCGGAATAACCTCCTGTGGTTTTACCTACTTAAAATGAAACCAATTTATAAATGCTATCTCAATCTGCTACATTATTTACAAAGTGATTATACACCCCACCCCCCCCCCCCATCTAATTAACAGCTGTTACCAGCCATACAGCATAGTAGCCCCACAGGAAGAAGACGAATGGATTTCTTTCTGTCCCAGTTCCTCATCAAAACAGTGTCATTTCTGCTCGTGTCTAGTGATGGGAAGATGCTAGACAGAAAAGCGCAATCAAAGGAGTCCTGTGCTGACTCCCTTCTGCTTCTCTTTGAATCAGTTGAGCACACAGAGGCCAAACCTGAACCATATTAAAATACCGTTTTGTGCAGAGCCCATATTTCTGTAACACTTTTTGTATACATCATAAACATTCATTTAAAAAACTTGCTGATATCAAGATCATAAAAGATAGGCAAGCAGGCCGATCCATGTCATTGAGAGCTGTTCGGAGTATGATACCAGTATATATCTTCGTGAACTGAAGTTATTCACCTGTCTTCCCACAGAATTAAATGAGATGATTACTGAGCCCTCTATCAAACCTTCATGTGCTAAGGTACTTAGACTGGTGTCCAGAATTGAATTATAAAATTAAAAATTAGGAAAAGACCTTTTTTTCCCACGAGATTCACAAAAAACACAGAACAAGCAGGATGAAAGAATTCAAGGCTTATACAAAAATTCTGAAAGCACTGGAGAATAACCAGCTGACAAAGATGAGCTTTAGATGAAGTACCAAATGTCTAGACACAAAAAATTGCTTATGTAGGAAATGATTCATTTTGGCTCATTTCTCCACACCCTGCCCACTGGAACTTATTTGATCTAACCTGATAGTACTGACTGACTTAGAGTAAAATCAGTGTGAAAAAGAAGTACTTCTGAGATTGATGATGAAATTGAATTACAGTTATCATACTCGCCTGTTCTGGAAAGTCAGACAGAAGCCTATACTCACGACCCCTTGGTATTAAGATTCAACAGGAAAATAAGGAACAACACATCAAGGTGAAATAGTTAGAGGAATTTGCTTGCCATATGAAAAACATGTCAAAATTAAAACAAAGATCTCGTTCCTGATTCCATTCTCTAGTGTTATGAATATTAATAAACACACCATAGGTTTTGCTGGTATCGTCAAATGAGAACAGATACGTATCACTTGCCAGAAGCATTGATTTTAAGGGGAGACTTTGGCTAAGAACATATTTAGCCGCAAGTTCCTGACATAAACCCTAAGCCCGAGCACTGCCGCAGGTCGCAGCACCCACAGCACCTCAGGCACGCTGTGGGATGGAGAAATCCCACGGGATGGTCCAGCCGCAGCACCAGCCCAGCTCACCTCGTGTGCCTGCCAGCGGGCAAAGAGCACCACGGAAACTCGTTTTCCCCCAAATGTAGCGAGATAATGTTTATTTTTCAGGACTACTGTGGCAAGCATTTTCAAAAAAAAAAAAAAAAAAAACCCAAAACCAAACATTTCGCTTGCAGATGCCCAGTAAAACCGGGAGTGAGCTGCAGAGGGCGTCTCCCTCCAGGATTTCGCCCATCTCAGCTGCTGTCAGACCTCAAGGAAGACGGAAGGAGGGAAGGAAGAAGGAAACCTCGTAGCAAGAAGAGCTGCACTGGGGCTAACAGCAGCGCCTGGCTTTAGCAGCACCCTCCGCAGCAGTGCCCTTCCCGTAGGTTTCAAAGGCAGAGGCATCCCCCTCGGAAAGGAAGAGTTTGAGCCATCACTAACTTGCCAGTAGCATACAAAAGCGCAGAAATACTTAATACTTTTTTTTTTTTTTTTTAATAAAACCTTTTGGTCCCTGTGCAAATGCCCTTTCCAGCCTTCTGAAAGAAAAATGTGGAAGTTCAATCCCTGCATGTTTAGAGCTATATTGGATAAAAAGCCCAGATCGTACGGCAGTCTGTGCTAACACAGATAGCTTTGGCATAATCTATTGGCTGGTTTCATGCTTTACTAATTATAGAAATATTTTGAATTCATTTAATTAGTATAGTAACATTGCCTATATGGTCTGAATAATACAATGATGTAGCACGATCACTATATGAAATTTCCTAAGGCAAATGAACTCATTCAGTCAGCTACAGGAGGTCTTCTGAATAATTAGTCGGTGTTACTGGCATGCAGTTCTTGAGTTGGAAGCTCACTCAGAGGTGCAGATTTCAGCATTCAAAGTTTGCATGCCAGCTATTTCATGGGATGGAGGTAGCCTACAAAGGCAATCCTGCCAGGAGGAACAAGCTAGGTCTACGTTGTGTGTATGCCAGCGGACGAAAAGCATGACTGAAAGCCCTTTTCAGCCAAAGAAGCAAGAGAAGTGTGTTAAGAGGTGGCTACGGTTCCATCTCTCGGTGTCCCATGATTTCTTCAACATTTTCATTTAAAATCAATTCAGTCGAATCCGACAAGCATTCCAGCAGCTTCTGGGAACAGTCCTTGGAAAGTCTAGAAACAATAGCTAAAAAATGAGAGCTGCTTCTACAGGCTTCTCACCTGATAGTCCCTTGCTATCATTTTCTCTCTTAATACATCTTTCATTTCCTTCATGTGGAAGGGCTTTCCTTTAAGGATGTATTTTTAACTAAATACCCTACCTGAGTAAAAACAAAATGTAAACTTGCGAGCATTCAATGGAAATTTGCACAGAGAAGACAGAAGCTAACAGTAAAAGATGATACATGCTAGCGAATTCATCCAAACATAGAAACTTGAAGGATCTTTTTGCCTTTATTACTTATTTTTATTTAAATCAAGCATTGCACAGCGAGTAGCTGTTTATGAAAAGTGTGTTGAGCCATTGCCATATACTTCAGGGACAGAATGAGACATGACTGTCTCCCTCTTAGTTACAAGAGACAGATGAGGATGCCTGGGAGATGTGTTGATTTTCCTACAACTGCAAGCTTGCTTCTAGGAGAAAAAAATGGAAGCAAGCTGCTGTCTCAGCTGCCAAGTGGTTTCACAGAGTGGTTTTGGGGTCATTTGTGCATCAGCCTACCTTTAAAAAGACTAAAATGAAATGCTGCAGTCAAGGAGGTAAAGGTCAGTTCTTTGTGGCCACAGTCCCGCCTCCTGATGTTCTCAGCAGCAGGAGCAGACAGAAATGGAGCTATACTTGAAATTTTGACAACGCTTCTTTTACTTCCAGTAATTGCTAGTGACAAAAGGCTGGAGCTATGATATCGGTTCTCAGAGCAGAGAAACTGAAATGGCACCAAACGCATTTCCCTTCTGGAATTAATACTGGATCCTCTGAAAAGCTGTTTTAATTACATTCAGCAGTCTATATGCCTCAGCAGGGTTTCAGATCTGCTTTCTAAAACTCAACCTGCCATGAGCTCCTGAAACAAAGATTTTAAAAAACCTGCAGGTAAATGACGAAAGGAAAAAGAGCTAGCATACTTTCTTAATTAGTGCACTTAAATATAATTGGGCATTTCAGGTTACTGGGTCTCAGGCTCCCTCATGGGGTGAAGGCCTGTGCCAGGAGGTAATGTCCAATTTGTAGGGTGGCATGAGAGAGTGCCCCCAACCATGCAATCACCTGCAAGACTTGTCTTTAAATGCATCATTTCATACGATGGGTTGAGGGCCAGATGGCACTGGCTTTCAGCAGCATGGAGGGAGTTTGCGGTTTAGTAGAGGTCCTTTAGAGCTTGGTACGTGCTGGGTGATACATTCCCAGCAGCATCATCCCCTCTGCTGTATCTCTCCCACTCTGGGACCTCAAGCACCAGACAGAGCTGGATGGGCCAGTCATCAACACCTGGCACATAATATCTCAGACACAGACAGAGGCTGCAGGGAAGCGTGAGATGGAGCTGGGGCTTGTCATGTGAATCTGGGAAAGTCTAACACAAATTGCATGATCCTTGACATGATACTCAAAGACTGTACTGATGCTCTAGACCCTTGAGTTTGGATGTGTCTAGAAGGGAACTTCAGAAATGTTTTTTATCCTTCTGTCATCACTCTTCCGGCACAGCTCTGGTTGAAGTGTGGCTTCATCTCTAAGGCTATCTTTTTGCTGTGGTCCCTGCCACAAGGGTTGCCAGCAGTGGCTGCTAAATCAGTCTATTCTTAGCTTTTTCAAAAGACATTTAAATAAACACTCAGCATGGCAATTCTTTCCCTCCTGTTTTCCTAGATACAAAGTAACTGCATGTATGGCCTCTTCCTGGAATACAGTCTCCTTGACATTCATGAAACCTTGAACCCTGATCTCTCATGTTTATGTTTCAGCTGTCGCTAACATACTCATTTTCAATTAGAAAAGACAAACTAGTAGGGCATAAAGTCTTACAAGTCATTACAGAGCATGTCCAGTTTTAACACACCTTACGTACCCCCTTCCTCCCAAATGTCAATATCCAGTGTTACGAACTCTGCTGCTTCCACTTTTTCTTCATGTTTCAAAACAAGCAGACCAAAGCAATCTTCACTTCTGTTTCACCAAGTAAGAACACACTGAAATTTAGGTGTATAAAAGTTCTTTGCCCATTTCAGGAAAAGATTTGGTTTGCTTTGATGGAAGGATGAAGAGAAACTGATAACTTCTATATATTCCTTGCTGTTTTTTCAGGCTCCAATTTACTTTTCTGTGGTTGAGCCCACTTCAAGCTTTTGTTAAATAAGGAAATGTTGCAGGCTTGTATGGAGTGGGATGGCAGATGACCCCATATTGTCATAGTTTCTACAGATTGTTTTGCCTCTCCCTTGAAGGAGCTCCATTTAGATCCTAAGTCGAACAGTTTAGGGACATGCCAGGAATAACAGCCCCTGAGAAACCAAGACAGCTACACTGGCTATGTTGCAATGGGATCCTGTTAGGAAGCCCAAAAGCTTGCATGCTCTGTGTGTCTGGCACAGAGAAAAGAACGCTAAGGGGTCAGGAGTGTGACTAAGGCAACCGCATCCAGGTCCCAGAGAGCTCACACATGACTGGGAAGACGAATACAGGCTTGGGGCATGGGAAGATGTCACTCAGGAGGAGTCACCTTCCAGCCAAAAGAACGGGAGCTGATGCTGCCTGGTGCCTGCAGGAGAAATGAAGAACCACTGAAGCCCCCAGATCACAAGCCTGGGCGTGCTGCACAGGCACCCGGTCAGGAGAAATGAGCATTGCCTGTGCCAGCGGTGCATAAGGAACTGCCTACAGAAGGCAGAATTGGAGAGCACACGACTAGCACAGAGCAACCTGATGATGAGATTTTCTTCGTAGACGCTGGGTGGGTGGTTGAAAGGAGAGCTTTCCAAAAGGATAGGAGACAATACTTGTTTCTTTGTAAGTGATAGCACAGCTAAAATAAAATATGCTAAAAAAATCTAACAATAGAAGAGTGAAGTGTGAGTCTCCCTGTCTGCAGCCCGTCTGCCTGTTGAAAGACCATTTTGCTTTAGGAATTCTACTGCAACTTGTAACCACCTTGAAGAGAAAGTTCATGATAAACTCTTCCTATATAAAATATGCACAAAGGTATGTTTTTCCCAGCCCTTGTAAGCAGCAATTCATTTATTTCCATTTATTTCATGTTTTAAGGAAATATTTTTGCTTTAGAAGTTGCCAGGCACCACATGCATTTTGAAATTAACATTCAAATCCTGCTTTTGTAAAGTTTTATAGCCTAGATGCAGCTTTATTGGTCTATACTGGACATGGCTTACTAACCAAATCCTTTGTTCAATCTAAGTCTTGCAGCAGAAAGGGAGTTTTAAAAAACCCAACAGCACAGTAATTAAGAAGGTCTCTTCTTAGCAATATCCCTATGATTTAATGCTTGAAAACTTAATTCTTCAGTTCCCAGTTGGGAAAACATTCTTTATAGGAAACAAATAAATATTTAAATCTCTCTCCATCTGTTCTCTATCAGCACTTCATAAAATAAGTCATATTAAAAAAAAGGAGACTTACTTCTGTGAGCCTGAGAGTTGCCTAAGGCTTTGAAGCAGTGTCAGCTGGATGAAGCAAGTTCCAGAAGGGAGGTGGAAAAAAGTGCCCGTGCAAATTGTCTGACTTGTTATGTTACCAAATAGGTACCTCACAGTTCCTTGTCACTCTCCCACTAAGTCAACAAAGATGTAGGGAGGCAGTTAATCATTAACGTATTATAAAAATATGAAAGCTTTACCATATGCCATTTTTTCTAATTCCTCTAAAACACTTACCAAAGTTACATAGATAAAATTCAGTTTTCTGTAAGACACCCTTTCAGAAAATCTGCCTTGGTGATTTTGTGATTTTCCAGCCTGAGACACCACGATGTCCCAGCCTGACAGCCTGAAGGACACACAATTCTCATCTGAAAGAGAATGAAGTGATTTCATAACCCTTTCCTCTTTGTTAGAGTTTTCCTCCTGTATTTATGCAACCCAAATTAGTGCAGCTCTGCAGTGGGAAGAAATGTAGGGGAGAAGGAGAAGGTTTTCCAAGGAATAAACTCAAGCTGAACTGTTCTCTTGCTGGACTGTGGTTAGTAGTATCCATAACTAAAGTATGTACTAAAGACAAATAGTACCATGCTTGCTAGCTCAGATGTTTAGGAAAAAAAAAAAAAAACCAAAAAAAACCAAACAAAAACCCCCTTTATTTTATAATATTATGTTTGCCTTGCTTTGCGGTTTTCCTGTGAATGGTTCCTACAAATGGTAAGAGAGTTCTTAACTCGGTTCTGGTTTCTCCTCTTTGAAACCTAGAATAAACTATGCTAATCTCCAAACGATGCACTGGCTCCTACAGCAAGAGGACATTTCCAGGGCTGGTGTTGAAGGATGAGGCAGTTTATTTCACATAAGTATCCTGAAGCGGGAAGCCCTCATTGAAAAATTCTTCTCACCTGTAACACACACCATGACAGGTCATTGCCCCCACTAAAGAAAGCTGAAAAATGGCATTAATCCGTATCCTTTAATTTTCTGCACCACTTTTAATCCAGTTCCCCTCCTCTCTTGCTGTATCTTCCAGCTGACGCTGATTCACTGGTTTCATGTGCAGGTAATGCCGCCTGGCTATGGCAACACAGTCCTCTCTTCTTCTGCAGCTCACCAGGCTGGGATCTCCTCTCGGGCTGGTCACAGCTAGATGCTGTTAATTTGTTGCACAGGCAAACTCAGCTACTCAGGCTTCGCTGTTGCGCGCAAAAAAGCCCCAACATGTACAGACCCCGACAGGCTGCTTGTCATGTGTTAGACGTGAGTACGGCCTCTTGACAGGGTGATGGGTCTGCTGATTCAGAAGGACAGTATCCTTGGGCAGTAGGCAGCTGGCAGATGGATTCCTTTTCTTGGATTTAATAACTGCATGAGACAGTATTTGCAGGCAAACCTATTGCTGATTTTACGCATGAAGCTGCTGCATGCAGCCTATTTGACTAACCATGCGATAGCAGTGGCAACCCCTACGCCACTCCCAGAACAACACTTCTGTGCCCCTCTAATTCTGTATCTCTGACCTATTTCTTCTCGGCCTCAAAAAAAACCATTGTGATGTTTTAAAGATTAAATTGTACAGAAAAATAATAATTTTGATATATTTGTCAACTGCCATCAGTGCAGTGAAGTTTAGTTCAACTGGAAATCTCCAGTGCTTAGTCTGTGATAACATAAGCAGCAGCATAAGCACCATTACATTAGTGCGAAATACAATACACACAAAATGGAATGGAAGCGAGATAGGAAGCAAATGACAGTATTAAGTGTTTTTTCTTCTCAGTGTATGATTACGACTTTTATAAATGTGTTCCTTTTTAGTGTGTTAGTGACAAATTATTAAGAAGCAGATGGAAATTAAATAAGTTTCTGACTGCCTTATTTAAAGGAACACATTTTACACATTAGACTTTATTGTTCTTTGAATGCCAATGGTTAATATGTTTTTGGGCAGAAAACATTTGCTTTCTTCCTCCTGTGGCCTTGACCCAAAGCTCATTGAAATCAGTGGGAATAGTTCTGCTGACTTCAAAGACCTTTAGATCAAGCCCAGTCCCTTCTGTGGTTTACAATTTCATTGTTAAATACCACAGAACAGGAAATATTTGTTTCAAGTTATTTTTCCTTTCATTTGCCATGTTGAAAAAAACAGCCTGAAATCAAGATGCTGTGCAAGATACATTGCCCGACGAGTGGTACCAAACAGGCAGCAGACAGAGCCCTGTAAACAGCTCGGAGGCTCAGGTACAAGTACTTTCCCACTTTTTGTTTGCAGACAAAGGTTACTTCTCCCAGGAAACACAGCAGCCTCCCTGCACACACTTTGCCCATCTGTGATCGGTGAACTGGGCATTAGAGTTGTTGCATCCTCACTCTTCTTCACCGCTTGTCCTCAGCAGATCATCAGACCAACACCTCTCCAAATCCAACACTGAACCTAAGTGTGGGCCTCTAGAACCACAGCTTGAGTCTGGGAAAAATATTTACATAAACACCTTTCCCAACTGTATACCTTTATGGCCAAACTAAGTTGTCCTTTGAAACCTGGGAAATTCAGACATGAGACGAACAAGTCTACCAAATGACCCAACTCACATGACAAAGTGCTTCATAGCCCAGAAGCAGTAGACTCTCTGCCCGTTTTGCCTGTGTCTCTTCAAACATTGATCACAAATACATTACCAACAATATGTTAAATGACATTGAAAATCAGGACACTTAAATGATAAGGATGCATTTTAGGAGAGCGCGCAATGACCTCGTCACAATCATTGCCCCACTCTTGAGGCTAATCCCATAAACAGCCCACTGGACACCTGCATGGATAAACTCTACAGCTGTTGCAATAATAAACACCCAAAAGCAAGATGGGCTTTTGAAAGGGTTAAAACCCCTTGCACTTCATCGCGTATGCCTTAGGAAGGGGAAAGAAGACTTCCACACAAGGGGGTTAGGAGACCTCCAAGTGGGTAGGCTCCGTGTTCCTCTGCAGATGGAGGTGGCCAGCAGTGGTGGGATGGATGGGCCACAGAAGGATCCTCCCCATGCTGCTAAACACGACCCTGGGGCAGGGGTGCTCTTGTCGTAGCATGGCAAAGGGCTCGGTTGTTAAACAGCTTGACTTTTGCTTTTAGAGTGGTTGTCACTCTCTTTGTCTTGCCAAGCCCGGCTAAGGCTGGGAGTGTGCAGCCGTCAGACTTCCTAAGGCTTGCCTCTAAGGAGAGGCACCCGCTGCCAAGCTCAACGGACTACACAGGGAAACGCTGCCCATTATCGGATACTCAACACAATCCCAAACTATGTTCACCCCGCTCATAGCTGCCAGGGGGTGCTGCTTGCTTTTATGCTTGATCCCATCAGCTGTGAGGTTCTCTGGCTCCAGAGAACTTGGTAATGGTTTTGTTGTGCTGCTGCCATTATGTCATTGCATGTTGCTGGCTTTGATTCCTCTTCTACATTGTGAGGTCCCAAATAAGTGTCCAAAATGCTCAGTCCCTACCATCCTCTGTGTTAGTTCTGTTTATATTTTTTCTGTCCAGTGTAGGTGAGGTTTAAACACCTGTTTTAGTCTAACACTTGTGTGGACTCTGTCATTATTTGAGGGACAACATATGTTGTCCCTTCCAGCAAGAGAGACGGTGTTCAGTGTCCAGTTTAGGCATTGGAAGCTGGGAAGCTTGTACTTCCCATGTCTGGACTTGCTTCTTTCCAAACGATCTTGCACAGCACTAATACCCCTGTCAGTGCTTGAATACTTGTTTAGTGCTTCTTCTATCCAAAGTACGTCAGAGACCTTTAGTCCACCATCAGTACCACCAGTAGTGTCTTCAGACTCCCTGCTGACACACTAACAACTCTTTTTTTTTTTGTTCTTAACTTCTCCCAGATTACCCTTATTACTGAGCTAGAAGACTTGCAGAAACTTCCTATGAAGACATCTACCCTTTTACTATCGGTCAATTAAAACCAAGGGGGAAATGGAAAAAACAGAACACAGCTGCCCAGATCATCTCCAGCATCCATTGTTTAGAAGTTTTCTTCAGAGGCCAGCAACCGTAGGTCCTTTGGAATGGGCTCAGTATTCGTTTTTGAAGGAAAATTGAGATGACAATTACAGACTCAATAATTTCAAGGGAGATGATTTCACTGTGATCGTGACTCAACATGGGGTTGATCTAAAACCAAGAAAATTTGTCTTTGGCTCAGCAAGAAATCAATGTTTTTTTCCTGGAGATGCAGAACACAAAAGCTCACATGCACAAAATGATGGGCTGCTAAAATTAGATGCACTCTTGTAGTCTTCTGGTTATTCCCAGATACCCCAAAGTAGGTCATTCAAACCTTGACAAAGACATTTTCCTCAGACTTGTTGACATTTTAGAGCTAGTGGAAAAGACCACCTGATGGGAGGATGTTATCAACATGTCACACTCGGGTTTCGCTCCGCCTTGGCAGCGTTTCTGCACTGCGGGAGCACCACAGTGTTACGACGCCAAGCTTTTTTCACTTCATTGGAGCTGCCTTAGCAGCTTGTTCTTACCAGCCGTTAGAAGTCACAAGAAAATCAAATTCCTATACATTTCCATTAAAGGGAATGAAAGTAAGAGATCAATAGAAACCTTTAGCTGGTAACATATCATAGGGGTTTTAAAGCTTTACAAAGCAACTTCCCGCACAAGTCATGGGGCTCTATTAAACTACTGTTTCGGGAGAAACATGAGAATCACTGGTTGCTCGTTAGCTGATCATGGCTATGACCTCAGCTACGAGAAGATCTTCAGAATCTTTACTCGCACCCTAAAAGGGTTTCTGTGCCTTTATCCCCCTTCCTGGTTATTGCCATAGCTGAACAATGACTGTGATCTTTCAACTGATCAATGCTCTATTAAGATGGATGCAGTAGGAAACAGATACAAAGATTCTGGTGAGACAGAACACAAATAAAATAGGATTCTGCAGAAAGCAAAATAGATTTCTATATGAACTATCTTATCATCAAAAGCACAGTGCTGGTGGGGAGCAGAAGGGTGCAGTTCCATAAAGAGCTCCAGGTAGGGCATATTCCTTAAATACGTGAAGGGCAGCTGCTTTTCAAAAGCATTTTATTGCAGCAACTTTGCCTCAAAGGTAAGACAGCTCTACTTTTTATCCTTGTGCTAGTCTGTCCTTTACCTGGGTGCTGTGGGAAAGAGGTGTCAAACTGCCCCTGCTTTCCTTCAAAGCGCTACATAGCCAACTTACAAATTACAAGGCAAAGGAATCACAGAATCATAGAATCATAGAATGCTTTGGGTTGGAAGGGACCTTGAGAGATCATCGAGCTCAACCCCCCTGCAGTGAGCAGGGATTGAACCCGTGAACTTGGCGTTATTAGCGCCGTGTTCTAACCAACTGAGCTAACCCAGCGTGTCAAAGAGATGCAAGGCCATCGATCCTCCAACGATGTGTGCTCCAGCACATATGGGGGACGTTCAAAAAGAGGGGGCAACCACCTGGAAGGAGCTGATCAAGTGAGACCAGCTTTATGTTGGCCCAGGGAGATGTTTTTATGGACAGCTTAGTTTGTCAGTACGGGAGCACTGGTAGGCGACTCACCTGTGTACAATGCATTATCTCAGAAGACATGAGGAAAAACGAAAGCAAACTTAGTAACTAACTGAACTAGTAATGGAGAAGAGATTGTGGCAATTTCTGTAGGTGCATGCGTGGAGAGGGTCTGTAATGGAAGAAGAAAGATCACCTGACTGAGATGTGCCGCCTGGAGCACTCAAGCCCCATTTGCAAGCTGAGGGCTTGCAAACTCCCACCTATTTTCCTGACCTGTCAGTCTACAAAAGCCACGTCATAATTACCTCTGCTCTTTTAAGACCCCTGTTATAAAACTGTTGGCAATATAAATATTTACCAAAGTAGTCACACCTTGGTATGTGACCATGTAACGTAAGAACTTCAAGCAGGAAAAGTGGATTTATGGTGTCCATAAAATTTTCATTCTAAGTTTCTTGACTTCCACTTTCCCCGCCATTCATGACACCAATACTGTAGTCCTGCCGCCCTTGAGCATTTGCAACTAATTTTTATTTTCATGTGTCTGTCTTGTGCTCACTGGTTCTTGACAGGACTTTCTCTGCTAAAGGAGTCTCATTTTGTATGTGAAGCTGTGTAGCGCATACACAGCAATCTTTAAATCTCAGTTTTGATAGTTTCTCTGCTCTGTAATAATTAGATGAGCCTTTTCTCACATTTTCCAGTTTTTCAGCACCTTTGCATTGGATATGGATAGTAGAACCAGACACAATATTTTAGAAAGTTTAGAAAGTTTTTAGTAACATTGCATAGCAAGATACTACTTTCCCCAAGTTCCCCTTCTCTTCCAAGGCACCATTTCAGCCTTCTTCCTAGAGCATAGAGTTCATATGAGCTGTTCATTCACTGTGACCCCATGCAGTTTTTGAGAGTCACTACTTTTTGCTCTATATTCCGTCACCCCGCCCATGTGATCTCCATCACTTGCTCCTTGATAAATTGCTTCACATGTCACCGTATGAAATAGCAGTTTGTTTGAACACACCTAGACTACCAATCTTGCTCTATACAACTTTCCTCTTCATTGTTTGCCATGCATGTGACAAGTGGTGACCATTACCACTGTGCCTCTTTTGTAATCATCTCTCTTATTTGTGTGGTGGAACTGCCCATCGCATAAAAAATGCTAGTCTAAATAACTCCACCTTTGCAAAACCAGTGTGAAAACTAAGTTTACTCACCTAGTTCTTCTCTTCCGCATTGCAGTAAAAATAGGAGGAAAAGCTATTTTGTTTACTTGTCAAACTATAAATGTATACAAACACACACAGAGTACTTGGAGAACAGAGTGGCTGAACAGAGTTTTGTAAGAATCCCTAGATCTCGAACCCCAGAGACATATAGTCTATATTCAAATCAAAAGGGTTCAGTATGTGCAGGCATTGGACAACCAGACCTGCAATTAATGCTGTGTACCATAATACCTGGACTTTTAGAATTTACTGCGGAGCTAGGCACCTAAAACATGGGTTAATCCCACTTTTGATTTCGATGCCTAAATTAGGAGCTTTGTCTTCCTAGAGAAAGAGAAGGAGGTGGGGAAGGGAGAGGTATCTGGGTTGAATGAAGCTCTTTTGGTAACCCTATCTCAGCTTACCTATAGAGGGAATCAAGGACAATTAGGCTTGTAATTTAGGCCCCCAGCTATGTACCTAAATGGTAATCCAGATCCAGCAGTCCATACACACTGAAGAGTTAGACTTCAATACTAATATTAGTATCAATGTCTGCACCCAGGCACCTCAGACTAGAAGGAAACCAGGAGAAAGGTGTATTTGTAGCTGTATCCTCAACAGCCTTTGGCACTTACCTTCATGCTGCAGTTCCCCAGCACTTGAAGCTTGGATTCAGAGCCTGACGTTACATTCTGCATCTGGAGGGTAAGCAGGGAAGCAGGGCAGATTCTGGTCACCCTTCTCCCTGGACTATTTCTCATGTTTAATTCATTGGTTGCCTACCATGAACTACGTAAGTAGTCCTAGGTACAGCAACCCAAGATCCTCCACTCCCTATTGATACCCAAATGCCTGGGCTGAATATTTAGGCCTGCTTTGCTTCTGGCTTTCTAAATGGTCCTTTCCTGGCAGCACACGATAGTCCAGCTTAAGCAGAAATTAGATAGTGCTCTGCCCTCAACCTTCTGATTGGTAAAGCAAGCTCTTAAGAGGTGGCAACTGTGGAAGCAAAACCCCGGAGAACAAGCCAGGCTGGTCGCTTGGTAAACGTGTGGTGTGCTGTACAAGGTGGAAAACACCCTCATCTCACAGCCCAGGTGACTTAAGCATCTCGGCACACATAGCCAGCTGGGCCGTTTAGAGAATTTAGGATGGCTAGAGTGAAAGGATGACTTCTTCCTGAATGCCAAGTGCTCGTTAGTGCCAGAGCGCCACGCCAATGTCAACCGAACCAAGAAAGGGGCATTACTGAGTGCATTTAACAGCACGATGGTCTCCTCCTAACATGGCAAGACCTGCGAATCTGAAATTCTGGGTTGTTTTCCCCTTAAGTTTCAAGGTTGGTGGTTTTTCTCTTCCTTGAGATCTGTATCACCCCATTACTAATAAAAAGAATGCGACCTGCTCCACCCCTTTCAGGTCGATGTTGACCTCTTCGATCACCACAGCCTGACTTCCCTTTTTACCTTTGGAGGAACCATACCTGTGCGTGACAGCCGCTGAAGCTGTAACTCTTGGGAGTGGCTATGAGTGGCACTCACAAGACTCATGCTGTTCTGTTTAGATACTGAGATAAATAATCTTGTCTTCCATTGCTTATTATTTAGTCTGCAATTGCTCGTTGTATTGATATTTCTCTGAGGCTGTTAGAAAAGACACAAGCCTAATTTATCAGTCGCAAACACTTTATGAAGACAGCTGGGAAGCAAAACAGATGTTCAAACTAAATGCTTGAAACAACCTTCATCAGGAGGATTTTGTTAATTCCTCTCAGGCTTTTGGACTTTACAGCTCTACCAAAATAACATTTTGGTAAAACTCTTGTAACTGTACATCCATTACCCAGTTTACCGAACATGCTCTCCACCCGGAGGCTAGCAAATGCTGCTATCGCAAGGAACAGCAGCAAACTAACAACTCTTGGCAATGCACGTCACACCACAGCTTTTTCAGAGCTAACACTGGCTCCTCTTACGGAAGTTGCTTGGAACAAATAAAGTTTAGTTAACATAGTTGCAACGTAGTATGTGCTTAAGAAAAGCCTTTCTTTCACTAACTCCATGAACACAGATCTAGAATTCTGGAGTATTCTCACCTGTGACTTGTGGCATGCAGGTGTCATTTAGCTACCATTTTGCCGGAGATTTATGTTACAGAAAATAGGTATGATTATTCTTCTGTATCTTTCAGCAAACACCTTGCAAATCTTCAGCTCTCCTGTCACAAGTCTATTAGCTTTAATTACATTGTGTACATCTCCCCCTGCCAAATTTAGGAGACTGCCTCCAAGACAGAGATATCACAGCACCTAAAAATGAAGCCGTTGTGAGAATTTTTAACATAGGAGAAAACCAAAAAGCATTTTACTAGCCTTGTTCTCAGGAAAGGCTCAGCTGCTTTGACTGAAATAAAACTCTTAGATAAACAACAGCCATATAAAGCACCTGCCCGCATGGCTACAACTGAGAAAAAGGTCCTAAGCATGGCCCTTCTTGAAAAGATTACACCTGCTCTGCTTGTAGGCATGCTGCTGTAGTCTGGGACAGAAATTACCTCCTGCTATTGGAACTACATTGAATTTACTTCAATTCAGGTTTTCTCCTGAGGTGTATTAAATTACAATTAAGTTAATCTACTTCAAATGGAACAACTTTATTCATAGAAACATTATCAAAACAGTAGGTAGGGAGAATGAAACCCAGGATTTCAGAGGTGAACTGCTAAACCACATGGGTAACCCATTGTACAATTTGTGGATCGTTATAACTAGTTAAGTTACAGACTGGAATTGCAATAAGTGAATGTGATGTCCAATTTACCACTGCTGACAATTGACAATATATAGCCCAGCCCTTTTAAGATGTAATTTTTAATTTTTATAACATCTACTCTGTGGGCAGGTTCTGCCCAAGTATGTAGAAAAAACAATTTATAATAATTTATAACAATTAAAAAAACCCACAGCTGAGAAGCCCTTAGTTAGGGCAAACCTATGAACTTCTGCAATAAATGACCAGACGCCATTAAAATAGGAGTTACTATTCTACTGCACACCCATCATAACACCTTACTAGCTACTGGATTGCCAACGGATTACTTCAGCTGTAAAAACTGAGACAATGAAGTACATCAGAATTCATCAATAGAGCTTGTTTAGGAAAGAACACCGTGAAACGTGGCTGAATGTCTCATATACCCCAAAATAGAAAATAAAGAGCCTAATTTCAGTTTAAAGAAAAGCAATTTTTTCCAATTCAAACAGTACACAAAAACTAGACTGTTATTCCCCTATAGCTGCCATCCTGGATTATACCAAGTGCCCAGGAAAGCAGGCACAAAGAGGTGGGTCCATGTACATGCAGAGGGAAAGAAGGGGGGGCGTGAAAAGCATCGTTATAAGTTTAGAAAAATCCTACAAATATCCAAGTATTCTTCCTTCCCTAACTTCCTTTTCCCAGATAGTTTCTATGATAAAGACCTTCACAGACATTTCCAGGATGATTTATCAAGCCATAAAACATTATCTGTGGTCACTTCTATAACAGATCTGTGCATACTTGACAGTGTTCCCCAATAAGGCAGAAGATTCTGCAGTTAATCTGAGAACCCCCATTAAACTGAAATTAAACAGTTTCTGTGGAAGTCTGTTAGAGATGGAGAGTTCACAGCAATCTGTTCTTGCAAAAAATCCTGAGAACCACTGACTTTAGATATTTCTGTATGAAGTATCATTCTAAACACGGGACGAAGCCAAAACAGTGTAATTGCCCAAGCAGAAAAATGTTAACTCCCTCCCTGGTATATACTCTGTAAGTTGCGAGAGACTGATTTATTTTATCCAGCTCGTAACACATCCTCCTTTCTGCCCTCTCATACTCACAGCTTAAAATACTGAATAGACATGAACGCATTTCTGGTCCTTACTTGCATGGGGAACTTGAGAATGATCAATTAAGTCCACATGTTAAATAATCTGTGAAAAGACAGCAAGCTACTTCAGACCATCAGATAACTGGCCTGGCCTTTAAAAGCTATAGGCTCTTTTGATGGGCACCACGAGACGGCTAACACCACAGAGCAAAACAGTAGGTTTTGACAGTTAAAACTGCACACAAAAACTAACTCTACATTGAAATATACAGTTTATTTTCTCAAAGTCAAGCAATACCATTTGTCAGTAGGTAAGTGTTAAGTGTCGGGCAGGAAAACTGTACATTTTCACTCTGGGCTGCAGGATCCAAACAGCTGGAGAAACATAGTGGAAATCTTTCACTATACAAAGAGATCTAGAACTGAGAACAACATAAGGTGAAGAAACAGCCATCCCCAGGATGCCAAAGGCAAAACATTAGCACCAGATTTTTTCAAAAAGCAACAGTATAGCTATTTACAGATTTACATATAACATGGGGAGACAACCATCTTCAGGTTCCCAGGGTGAGAGATTTTCAACACAGCTTTAAAAAAGGAAAGGAGAGAATGGTGTCTATGCAACTGTTCTGTGAAAAGGATAACATACATAGCATTCACAATATTGCTACCTTTTATCAGAAAGATCTAAATCAAAGTACTGTATACAAACACATTGTAATTATATTATTATTCACATTTCACATACACATTTCAGAGTAACCACAATACGTAAAATTTTTAAAATGCCACAGATAAAACAACGCACACTTTTCTCCAAGCTAAAAGACAAGCATAATTTATTTGGGAATTGTTTAATTTTGGGTTTGTTATGGTTAAGGGATAAGTTTAAGGACAAAGGGATCACTTGTCCTAGGAACATAGCAGCAAATAACTGTGAGATGCCAGAGACTACATTTCTGAACTAGGAGGAAGAAACTAAGGTCAGCTGTAGGTCTTGTAAAATGGTAGCTCCATTTGACCTCAACTGACACACATCAACATAATTTCATTAAAGATTTGGTCCAGGTATACAAAGTAGTGCACTAGAAGGGGGGCAACAGTCCTTTTAATGTTTGCACCTGTCTGCAAAGGAACTGGTTCCAGAAGATTTTTGCTCCCCAGTTCCCCAACTCACAAGGAATTTGCTGATCAGCACCTCTCTGGTTCTTTCCCCACAAAAGAGAGGATTCAGGTAAGAAGGCCAAAAACCCTTTTGTGAATGCTGCCACTGCAGGAATAGTGGGAAGAATTATTTTCTCTCTTTTCAACACCTAACTAGTATTTTCAACCTGCTTAGCAACAGACTGGCATTCACATCTGCCTCGAAAATGGCTTCTTGTTGGGCAACCTGTTTGTCTACGGAGAGAGAAATGTTTTCCATACTACAACATAAATGGCATATACACAAAGTCATTCAAGACTTTCCTTTGCCTGCAAAACTTTATCTTAACATATAACTTGACTTTTAGACACTACAGAATTTCTCTGTAGGTATCTGAGCAAGTAAGCATAACCTATTACTGCGCTAAAACATGAGTTAGCACCTCTTTTGAGAGCTATTGGAAATCATCTGTTATAAGTCAATGGCAGTATTACTAGAACACAACCAGTAATCCGATGCTGTGAACTAGCATCCTCTCATTTATCATTGTGCAATGGAAAAAACAAACAAACAAAACCTACTTATGTTCACAGTTACAAAGCAGAGTCGCTCCGAGTAATGCACAGTATTTACATGGCAGAAGTGTTTATATTGCATTTGGTAGTCTGAGAAAGAGGAAAGAACAAACAGCATTACGTAGGTCAACTTCAGTATAACTTAACTGTCTATAAAAAACCATCACAATGTTGAGCAGTAAGAAGAAAATAGAAGCAGTGTCCTTAGCCTACATTTACTTTCATAAAGCGTATGGTTTTGGGGGAGGAAGAATAAAAACATGCATAAAACCACAAGAAAGAGCAAATGAGCCTCCTAAATAATTTAGATGAGAAATGTTTTGAACGAAATCAGCACAGTACTTCCAGCCTGTTTCTTAAATCAAGTACAACTTGGTAAAGAAAATCGCTTGCATTGCAGTAAGAGGGTGTCTTGCAAAATAATTTTAAAAAAAATCTTCAGCAAGGTAGCCATTAGGTGATTTGCAAGATGGTTTAAGAAGTGTTTAACTGAGACAGATTTTAGTTATTTTCTGCAAGGGGACAGTGCCATCCTATATACAATATTACAAAAAAAGTGTCTGATGCCACAGGATCAGAGTGACACTACATTTCAGCAATCTGAATATATTAGCTATAAGATGCACGCTTCCCCTATTTAATGTGTCTTTAAAAAAAATAAAAAGCCACTAAATTTAGAGCTTCTAAATTTGTGTGCATTCATAAATTGCTGTTGGGTTTCCCAGCAGTCTGTACAGCATCTGAACATAAAGAAAGAATACAACCTATTCTAAAAACATTGTTTGCATGCACGACTGCCACAGACTTTCAACTTACTGAGCAGAAAGGTTAAGAGTCTATCCTTTTCTGTGGAGCTTTCTGTAAGTTAAGCAATGAGAAACAGCTGTAGAGTCCAGCAATAAAAACGTATTCTAAAAAATTAAATACCTCATCCCCCCAAAAATGAAAGAGAGCATTATTGCTGTTGTGAGAGCTATTTTTCTCTTGTGCACTTGTTTCTCTATTGTACACTCAGACAAGCCAAGATACTTATTTGTATACTTGGAAACTCCCCCATCCTTTCCTTCCTTCCTATTTTTCACATCCTTGGTCACACTCAGTTCTCTTATTTGAGCCGTTCAGGTTGGAGGCTATCGGTCAGACACTTCAGTTGCTCTTCCCCCAGTTTGATCTTGTCCTCAAGCTCTCGCTGCTCAATGATGAGGGCTGACTTCATTTTTACAAAGTGCTCATAGTCTGCTAAGTTCTCCTCACTCAAGTAGTTCGCCAAAATGTCAAAGACAATACGCTCTCGACGATCCAGGTTTTCCTTCAGTTCTTTTGCATCTTCGTGTTGCTGGGTCAGCAGCTTCTGCTTCTCTACCAACGTCCGCTTAGGAGAAAAGAAAAACAGTTAAAAATTCATTGGGTTCACCAGGTTGGGACAACAGCTTCAGTGTTTAAGTCTCATGTCTGTTTTACCTGCAAAGACAAAGATTTTCCTGAATACTTAGAGAGGTGGAATAAGATTGCTCCTTAAAAGTTTATTCTAATAAAACACATTAACAAACAGGGAAAAAATGTAGCGTATCAATGAAAGATGTACCATTAATTTCTATTGGCCTCAACCGCAAGAACTTCAAAGACTACTTTACTATTTAATAGTTCAAAATGGTTATATAAAATAGTTGCCTTTGAGAAACATCCAAGTTCTCCGAATTAAGACTTCACTCAGCAACATCTTACATCTTCAATACACAGCACTGAACTTCCATACTGAAACAGCTGTGGTTAGAGAACCCAGAAACAGACTAATTAACGGAGCAATTTGTTCCTACACAGCTCCTGACGCTGCGGTATTTCGCAGTTCTGCAGCAATCCACATGGCTTCTCTATGAGATGTGAAGTCATGTGGTCTCAGACATGAGCAAGAGCAAGAGCTGGGGCAAGGCAACAGGAGGGAAGTAAAAAGAAAGCATTGCCTTCCCAAAAGGGCTGTAAACTTTCTGCTTTGTGCCCTCACAAGAGACAAAATAGGAAAAAGGGAGGTTGAATGGAGAAACACACAAAGAAAGAGGACAGGAGCTATATCGCATTCACACATATGTATGAGCAAGAAGTGTGAGGTTCATCTCACCCAACCTCACCTGTCTACACAGTAGACAGCCACACCTGAATCACTCAGCTACACTCCTTTAGCAGTATATGGAAAGAAACAGGAGCATTATTAATCTGACCTATTTCAGGTGTCTGCCTAGAAGTGATTGCCTTTTTCCAGTGGCAGAGTATGGCTCGTCTACTCTGATATCAAGAATTCTGGTACAGACTTCTGAACTTAATTAAAAAGTGCCCCTAAGAGGTACCATTCCATAACTTCTAGCTTTGCTTCAGAGATTAATTTTCTTTGAGAACCTATGTCTTCAAATAAACCACAGTCTGTTCAAATAAATGTGTCCATTTTTTTGATTTGGACTTTATGTTAAATCACACATGGTAGAATCATAGCATCATAGAATGCTTTGGGTTGGAAGGGACATTTAGAGGTCACCTAGCCCAACCCCCCTGCAGTGAGCAGGGACAGCTTTAACCAGATCAGGGTGCTCAGAGCCCCGTCCAACCTGACCTTGAATGTTTCCAGGGATGGGGCCTCCACCACCTCTCTGGGCAACCTGTTCCAGTGCGTCACCACCCTCATTGTAAAAAATTTCTTCCTTAGATCCAGTGTAAATCTATTCTTCCATTTAAATCCATTACTCCTTGCCCTGTCACAACAGGCCTTGCTAAAAAGATTGTCCCCATCCTTCCCAGAGGCCCCCTTTAAGTACTGAAAGGCCGCAATAAGGTCTCCTCGCAGCCTTCTCTTCTCCAGGCTGAACAACCCCAACTCTCTCAGCCTGTCCTTGTAAGAGAGGTGCTCCAGCCCTCAGATCATTTTTGTGGCCCTCCTCTGGACCTGCTCCAACAGTGGAGCCTAAAGGATTTGCAGAAAAGTGTTTTTGGAGACTACAAAATAGAGTCTTTTCAAGATGGAAGTATGAGACAAAAGGGGATACAGACCAGCAAGCTTTAATAGACCTATCTGTCAGAGCTGCACACGTATCCTGTGCTGCCTCTTTTTCTATAGACAGCACAAAGCTCAGAGGGTGAAACGCTTTCAGACTTGTGCTCTCAATGTACTTAAAATACACAGCCTAGACTAACTCAGGATTCAAGACAGCTCTGGAAGACAAGTCACAGAAATCACACATTATTAGAAAAACCACAGTTTAATCTTCCTTTGAGCTTATGCCAGGGAAAAAAAAATCCCACTGCAAGTTGCAAGCAGAACTATCTGCTGCAAAGAGATGGAAGTACTGTTCTCCTAAATTCACCAGGGGAACTAGCAGCCAAGCCCAAACTCAGGAGCGTGGCTGGACCGCTCCCCAGGGCAGCCTTGCAGCTTGTGTGTACATTGAGCAGCAGCAGCAGAATTAGACAGAATTTGATGAACACAAGAGGGCATATATCAACCAGCTGGTGGCTCAGTTGTAGTTACCCGCCTAACCTTGGGATGCAATAGCTGTTTTTCAAGCCATTCGCTATCATTGTCAACAGACACAAGAACAACCAGAAGTTTAGTCCTTCGTAACAATTCCCGAGGTTTAAGTTGTATGTTTTCTTCCTACCAAGCCTATGGCATGACTTTAAGATGAACATAAGTAACCTGACAGTTTAAGGAAAGTAAACACTACTTTCGTTATGAACTTTGCATGACACGTTAGTACCTCTTATGGAGGTTTAGGGAATACCTAAGAGAAGTGGGATGCAGAAAGGTAGAAGGCAAATGAGAAACCTCTTGAACTTGCTTTTACCTCTGTCAAAGATGACTGACACCAGAAAGTCTGTTTTGAAGGGTAAAGTGAAACACACGGTAGCAGACTCATGACACCATTCTTGAGAAGGTTCTTTGAGCAAATGGGTAAACGGTTCACCAGGCCTAAAGGTGTAAATGATGTCAAGATGGTTTCATCTGAGTGACTTCAACCAAAGCCAAGCGGAGTGCAGAAAGGTTTTTTGCAGTTAGCAGTGATCTGAAGCCCCAGCCAAACACAGGCCATCTGAAGCTCCTCTGATGGAACAGTCTCTGGCTCTTTCTATTGAGAGTCTTTCTCAAGAATTGTTCGCTGTTTTGAACCACAGCCATATGAAGAGGGACCCCCTCTGTGTATTTGACTTCCCAGCATCCAGTTCCTAAACTACTATCCCTGGTACTTGTTCCTAGTCTTGCAATAACGGGTCTGTGGGGGTAGGCACCTGATCACGTGTGGCCTGCTGGTTCAGCGCTTGAGGGCTCTCCACACACTCTGGCTTTGATTGATAAGGAAAGTAATGAGAAGACACTCATCTCACTGTGTGGAAGGAAGGGAGCTAGTAGCTATTTCAGATGAAGCCCCTTTCAGAAGCTAAAGCTGAAATACCTATACCTAATACTGTTCCTTGTGGCAAAAGAGACCTATGACAGAGCATCTAATAGTCAGAATATTAATTCAGCAGTGATTATTTGCCTGCTGACAGACTGTTTATTTAGAAAGTCTGCTGAGCTGTTGGTGGTTCCTAGAAAGTGGAAAACTATCAGAGTAATGTTTATTAGGCAACATCAGCTTTTTAAAAAAAAAATTCAGTGATCACTAGGGATACTAACTTCAGGAATGGAAGTCTCCCCGTTTTGTTTATATGGTAAATTAGTATTACACCAAATATCATCATGCGACCTACAAAATACCAAAGGACAACCAAAAAAAGCGACACGCACCAGTCTAAATTTAAGGAAATGCACATGTAACCCTGCATGCATTGTATTTGTATTCAAAGTACCTGGGGACTTGATCCATCTGAGAAGCATCTCTGACCAAGACTTTTAGATATATTTCTGATTTTACTATGGCAAGACTTTGGTGTCAGTGCATGAGAAGATGAACGGGGATTAAAATGTTAGGGATTTGGATTTCTCTCAGTCTAAATTTGACAGCAGAGCACACATACAGTGTCTGACTGCCCTTACTACACCACCTACTCACCTTCTTCCTTTTCCACACCTAGCCAATAAGCTATTTTTATCACAGCTCTCAAACTGAGTTTCCTATATGCTCATATCATCTGGTAGCTCTTTCCCCAGCTCACACTCCCATCTTTGAGCCCAACTGCAACCACATTTAGAAAAAAGAAGTCTAAAGAAGGATTAAATTTCTTTAAGTTTCAGAAGCTTTGATCTTCCCTCTAATAAGCTGTCAAATACCTTCGCCTCAGTCAGAGAGGGGTCTGGACAGCCATTAAACAAGTATGTTTGGCAGCAGCTAGGGCCAAACAGCAAAAACACAGCTTCAGACTAGTCCCAGCACTTACTGGTTCTTATTGGTGAAACAATGGAACGTGCTGAAGAAACACAACATGAATCCACAGCCCACAGAAAAAATTCTGTTACAACACCTAGGTGGACTGCTGGCATTTCTGTCCACAGCTACAAGCCAGAAATCCCACCTCACATTAATTTAACTGTAGAAGCTAAACTCACTTGACACATACCTGCCCCCCACCCTCTCTATTTATTTTAGCCTTGAAGTTTCACACATGTCTACATCTCTCCTTTGGTGCATATCTGCATCGCTAGATATCTGCTTCCCAGCTAGGGCCTGTTGGGATTTGGAGCTAAACAAAGTGCTTCCAGCAGAGGTGGGGTCCAACAGGTAAAAGCACCTCGAATGCTCCTGAAACTTTCACATCTGCTGGGATTCCTCTACATCCCTATCAGGTTATTCTCATTGGGTAGTTGTAGTTTTAGTATTCGAAGCAAAAGCAAGGCAAAGAGAAATCTAAAGAAAACGGCCTTATGAGATTTATCCATTCACTATCCCTCATCTTGAGCTCTGCAATTTAGATAAACAAAACCAAGCAAAAACCCGCACACCAGGTTCACTAAATGCAGTGGAAGTATTATTGGCCTTTCTCACCTGTTCTTCTGGAGAGGTATTTTCATCCAGGTTATTAAGGGCATTTTCCACCCGGGCCAGACGACCTGATAGGGACAGCAGGAGATTGACCACTTTGTCAAGGTCGCCGATAAACATCTTGAATTTGTCGAACTCATTTGGTTTGCAGACTTCTTTCACAATGGCCTCTACCTCCTCTCCCAGTATATTGTTTGCTTGGATGTCTTCCAGGAGTGTCTCCCGTGCTTCCCTCAGCACCTGCAGCTTCCTACTAATGCTGTCAATAAGTTCTTGCTGTGGAAAATAAAGGGGATGAGAATTTATTAGTGCTACTGCATTTTTCCTCACTTCTGAAAGTCACGTCAGAAATCTAGCATTTTAATACATTGAAACTCCCATGTGGCTTTGACAATGAGTGCACTACAAATCAATATATGCCTAAGTATATGTCTAAGGTCTATGTCTCTGGATTCAAAGGTTCAGGATGTAGGTCTACGCTGCTCAGCTTGAGACCTGTGTTAAAGCACTTTACCCTTGTGCCAAAAGATGAAGGACTCCCCCTGCCCCAGCGAGCATTCCTGCTTCTTCTTTGAACAGCTTCAAAGCCTACTATGAAGCAGCATAAAGTACAGGGCATCCTTTTCTCTCTAAATACCAGGTCCATAATGCCTTTCTGAAGAGCTACACTTAGGAAGATAAACATTACCAGGAAAACAATCCTGTATTTTCCATATGATGCAGTTAAAACTAGGGCACTGTCTAGCTTTTTCTTCCTTTCTGCATAATATTAGCATCCCTCCAATAGCAGTCCTTCCACTCTCAGAAAATCTTAGCTTTAACACTGCCTTACAACATTTCTGTAGGGAAATCATAATCCCTGTGGCACAGAACAGTGAACAAAATCTACTTCTGTATTGTACTCTGCGAAGCTGTAAAAAGTGGCTCTGCCAAAGGACCAAACAAGCATCTTTGGCTGTTGCTGTCCTATGCCAGGTGAAAATATCACCTCCTCTGCAGTTCGTCAGATGTATCACCAGCAGAGCCAGACCAAGAACCCAGATCTCCTCCCTCAGTGACCTGTGTTCCATCCTTGCTGCCCAGCTACCTCCCTGTGTTTGGGCAAGAGGGCTTGTTTCTTACACATCTATTAGCTTTCACTTGTGCATAAGGGGTGGAAGTCAATTCAGCTAGTCATCTACCCTAACATGAGATGAATCACACCCTAAAAATGCCTCATTAATTTAAATGTAGATGCCTATTTAGTATTCAGCTAATTTTGGGTAAGAAAAATTTCCAAAGCATTCTCTAAACATACACCTCTTCGTGCAATTTCTAAATGGAAATTACATCCTTTAAAACAGTCATTATTTCATGGTACCTCTTCAATTTTTTTTTTTTTTTTAAATTACTCGTGACATTCTTTAGGAACTCTGCTTTCTAAATGCAAGTCTGATTACAAGCCTTCATGATTACCAAGAAACATACTGATAGCAGCTACTGCTCTCAGACACCACTGAACAGTCATTGCCCATTTATTTTGGGAACAAAAAAATCCACCACCAACAAAAAGAAGTCTGCCATCTGAACAGAAAGCAACTACGCACTGAAAATTTAACAGCCTTTTTGAAGGTTGAAATTCAACGCATGGATTATCCGTGCCGGTTTTCTCCTTTTTGATTTAATATACTCAGGCCAGGTTAATCTGGATTTGGGTTATCTGTTAGTCTGGGTGCCCAAAAGATTAAGGTAGTAAGCAGTTCTACAGATGCCTGCTTTACTGACTGATTAATCTGCAGGATTTGATTTTTTCCCCCCTTCTCTCAGTGCAAATGCAGTTTGATTTGGATTATGTAGGTCACAGTGCTACACTTTCATTTCCCTCAGATGACACGCACATGCACAATGCTGCTGTTTTACCATCTGAAACACAACAGGATACTGTTGTGCTCTATGTTACTATCTTGAGTTTTCCCACTTCTGCAGCTGTGCTGTGACTTTCTCAAATGAAAAAGAGCCATAGGAGTGCTCAGCATTTACCAATCTGGTCTGACAATCCAGATCAGCTATCTCATAAAGTTTCTTTCTCTAAAAAAAAACAACAAAAAGCGCCATTTTCCCAGTAGCATCCTAGTTAGATGCCCCAAGCAGCTGAAGCTAGCCTCTAAAGGACCACTTTTGCAGGTGAGAAGGCCGTAAGTACTCATCCCTCTTTAACACTGTCGTATCTATTAAGAATTGGATTATGATCACTGATTGCTTCCTACCCAGATGAAGCAACCTTTGGATGCAGCAACTGTGAGCTTGCTACATGTTTTTGCTAACCAGCAGAAAACCTGTATCACATTCAAGATCTACTGAGCCAGAAGAGCTCCAATCTGCATCTTGAAACTGGCAGATGAATAATTTATAGCTGTGAGTTCTGTACCAGTAAACAAGAAAACAATAAAACCTCATCTTTTTCCAGCAATTCCTGCTGATCTGACTAGCAACGCAGAAAGTAGCTCAGCAGAGTGCTGCTCAGGTGGTTCACTGCTTGGCATGCATTACGTAAATTACTCTGCTCTCAGCTCATCACCCCATTTCACATGACTTTCAGGCCTAAAAGCAGAAGAAACTTGGTATTCTTCAATTATTTTTACACTCTTCAGGAGTTGCTGAAACTTTTCTAAAGGCAAAGGAGACACTTCCTACTCAGCCACAGATGGATTTTCCTTACTACAAAAACCACTCCTGTAGTGTCTTCCACATCTGTTCAATATTTTATAATTGTGGTAAGCCTACATTAAATTCAGTACATGAAACACACACATTCCGTTCCTGCTAGCTGGGAATACAGGGACTGTCCCAAATTAAAAAGAAAAAAAAAAAAAAAAAAACCAACCCCAAAACCAAATGACTCTATATGAAATTCCTATACTTATTTCAAAACGGGGGGGAAAAAAAAAGCACCACACATTTCAGGTTTGCAGAGCAGAGAATGACAAATATTACAATAATTCCACAGTGGACTGCAATTAAGATATCTCATAACAGAACTGACCAATTTCTAGGAATCAAGGAACAGGTTCTGGGCATATGCCTCCTCTAAAATAACTGAACTCGTTAAGCATGCTATTAAAGTGTTCAGGTCCTTAACGATCCCTTGTTAAACTGTTGCCAAATATGTGAAGCTGGGCCAAGTTATATATTCTGAATGTTTTTATAAAGATGCCTTGACCCACTTACCACAGGTTTTATACGTTTTCTGACAAGATCCAAGATGAAAGCCCACTGAACTGAGTGCTCGCATCCTAACACGTGTGGAGGAGCAGGGAGAGAAGTAAGCAGCAACGTGCACGTGGCTACGACAATACGTATATTCCCAGAAGAAGATGGGGGAGCTCTGCTAAAAGCTCTTCATGAAATACTTCCTATCTCATATGATTAGTGTTGTATACTGGAGCTGGGGGGGTGGAGGGAGGAGTATGTGAAGGGTGAACATGATTTTCCTCTTAACAGGCACCAACACAAATAAATGGCACTTTTGCTTATGAAAGTTTCAGTATTTAGTTTGTTGGGCAAACAAGAAAGGTTTAATTTACACCCCCCCCCCCCCCATACATACACTCCATAATTAACGAGAAGGAAACTAATTCTAGCAAAAATTATGAACATGACCATCATGTGTGGCACCAGATAAACCCAAATTGTTCCAAATGCAGTGAAATCCTTCATTTGTCTAAGTAGTACAGCTGTTGGATTCATCAGCTCTCTGGCGAGAGGGTAAGGGCAGCTCTCCCGCTACAGCCATGCCATGCCCCTGGCAGCGCACACCATATTGAACTGTGAGATGCAGTGGGGGCAGAGGAAGGGAGGGAAGGCTGAGGGAGAAAAAATAAACAGAATGGTAACAGAAAGCACTACAGCCCCCTCAAATGCAGTGGCTTCCACTCCCACACTGAACCAGGGGTGGGAATCTCCTAAGGAATCTCTCATTCTTAGCGACTAAAGATATTCCTAATATTTAATTAAATAAGACATTTCTTTGGGACTGGACTACGAAATGCACCCTGGCAGCTGATTATTAAGCACAGAGCTGACTTTAACAGAAAAGATTTGCACACCATTGCATTACCGGCTTAGGTAAACAGAGTTAAACTACATCACTTCAATTGATCAAACAGACCATTTCCTCCAGCTTATCTGTACTAGGAACTATAATTAAAATGTTTTGTGCCAAATCACTAATGGGATGAATGTGATGATTTTAACGTAGGACAACACTTTCTCAAACCACAGAAATGCCATTATATCATCATTTTAATACCTAGGGGATTATGCTGCCTTAGATCAGAAATAAAACACTAAAGGATGGTGATGAACAAGAGTGGAGAAGAATGCCTCCCTTGTGATGAGTAACTTCCAATGAATCCACCAAGCTGATTAGCTATCTCCCATCACTACTGTCATTAATTTGGGAGGTAGGAAAAATAGAGGGCAAAGTCGTTTGTTGCTCATGAAAACAAATGGGGGTGGGGGGGGAAGGTGTGGGGGAGTGGAGGTGTTTTTTCCCCTCACTCTCATGACAAACCGAAATCCTGGACCTAAATTTCAAAAATATGGAGCAACTAAAACCACCACCAGTTACAGTGGGATACATAAGCACTAGTTTCTTTATATATACCAAGGGAGAGAAATACACTAAAGTCTCAAATGGAAAACAGTATTTGAAAATAATCCCCCCGGAACTTTTCCCCTTGGGACCTTCCAAAACATGTATTAAGCTGCAAGAAGCACCTAATACGAAGTTCCTAAATTCACAGTTGGACACTTAACAATCCCCCTAGCCCTTAACAAAAACAGGCTGATTTTCCAAGTGATCCTGTACATCCAGAAGGCTTTTTATTTAGGGCTGTTTACCTAGGAAATTCACAGTATAACGAAATGCACGCAATCCATTACACTTTTAGAATTGTCTTTTACCTTCTTTTCTGATAAGTCATGATCCAGCTCATCTTCAGAATCATCCTCGCTCTGCTGCTGTTGCTGTTGCTCCTGCATGTCCTTCATTTTAATCAGCAGCTCTGCCTTTGGTGCAGATGTGCTGTAGTAAGTAGAATTGGTTGTCAGCGAGATGGCAGATGGCGCGCTCTGCTCCTCTTTCCTGGTAAAAAGTCAAAACTTTCATTAACTGCCTTGACACCCTAATCACTGAGAAGAAATGACAAACTTTTAGAGCCATCATTTCACCAAGCAAGCAGGGGGCTCAACAGAAAACCATTACCTATGGGAACAGGATAAATAAATACTGGTTGTGAAGAAAATTTGTGTGAACTCAGCACATGCCCACCAAAAGCTACAACTGAAGTAGTGCAGAAGACCTTTCATCATTACAGTAAGTGAAATAGACCTAAGATATCTCAGCTGGAAACAAAATGTAAAGTTACATTTTACTATGTAGTGCAAAGACCTTGGTGTCAGAGAGAGTATCTTTTCAGACTGCCAAATGCGGGATGCTATAACGTAAGTATTTATCTTTTTGGTTACGGAATTACACATGAACTTCTCGAGAAGGCTACAACTTAATTTGATAACTCATATCAAGAAAACAAAAAAGACCCACAGAACATCAACATGGGTGAAATTTAATGGAAGTTAAATCTTTTCTTACTTTGTTCTCATTCATTTCCAGGAAATGCCTCATGCCCACTTCAAGTTGTCTTTGTAAATTTTCATCACATAAAAAAGGCTAAAACATTGTTCCTTCTCTATCCAGTTACTAGATTGGATGATCTTGGTAAAATATCTAATCACTATGAAATGGGAGAAGTTAATTATTCCTTAAGTTCTCAGAAAAATAGTTTTCAACCAGGTCTTGGGAAACTTTTTGCATCATACAACACTGTTGTTCTTCTGTCATTGATGGTATCATTAGCAGTATTATGCTTGACTACTATTCTTAGAAAAGCCACAAACCTCAACAGCAGGAAGATCCTCACCTTCAGTCCCCTAGAAAAACTGACACACTTTGGACAGCAGCTTACAAGGAACCACTGGCCTACAGAAAGTAATACTCACTTCTCCTCGGAAATTTTTGGAGAAGGAACTTTTGGCAGGAGCTTCCTGCGCTGCTGAGCTTCTTCTAGGAGGTGTTCATCTTTAGGGAATATTCCAACCATCAGATCCATTGTTGTTTTTATTTTCACATTAGGATCTAGTATGTCTGCTAGAGATTTATCTCTTCCCACAATCTCTCTGGCTAGTTCCTCTGACTTCCAGTCTTCAAAGGTCTTCTCTTTGGCCTTTACATAGCTGACTGCTGGCGTGGCAGCACTGCTGTCCTTCAGGTTGCTCCCAGGTTCTTCAGCAGGTTGAGGCTCAGCTGGTTTGGTTCTGGCTTCTGGCTCTGGCTCTACACCTTGCCTGGTGTAAGCACAGAACCGTGAATAGGATTGCTCAGAAGTGCTGAGTGTTTTAATTTGGTCCTTTTCCAAACCACTGGGTAAAGCAGGAGGCTCCATAGTACTGACAAGACTTTGCCGACTCTCCTTCTCTGCACTGCTCTCAGAATGAACTATCTTGATGGGAACCATTTTCACCGTAGTATTGTTGTCTATAACCCTTTCAATTCTGGAAAAAAAGGAAAATTCATCTTTAGAAATGGAAGAACCTTACATCTCAATTCTTATCTGCAAATCAGAGGGGAAGCCCAAATATGAAAAAGGTAGATAAGAGATCTAGGTAATGGAATATTCCTTGCACTGTATTTCAAACCCTAAATCTACATGTTTTCTTTTCTGTCCACACATTTTAAATAGTATTAGTTCATTTGTAAGTAATCCTAACATCAGCGTTGCACAATACTCACGGTACAGGACTTCTGTTTGTTTCCATGAACGTGAGGGTCCAATCTCAGCAGCCAGGCCCCAGATTTGAGACAGTGCTGCTGAACTGCCTTTTACCCCCTTTACTGACACACGTAGGGATGAAAACACACCTCGAGCTCAACTTCATTGCCTCACACAGATCCAACAGTGGCCTCAGCTTTTGGCCTTACAGGCGGCTTTAGCTGCCTGGGCTGTTTGTGATGCCCTCACATCAATTCCCAGCTCTTCCAAGGGAAGAGACAACAGACCAGATAGAAGCATCCTGCAGGTTAGGTCTTTGCTGAGCTACAAGAATAACAAATAATCACACATGGAAAACCTGGAAATCATTCAAAACTTAATTACACGATTTTAAAAAAAAAATATCTGTATTTGTAAAATTTCACACAAGATACTAACATTTAATAAATAGATCCCACCATAGTGTCCTAGTTTTCTACTTAAAGGATTAAAAACAGCTACTGAAGAGGATAACACACAATTCTGGATACTCCTTTTAAGGAAAGCTTATAGCAAAAATTCTGTACTGCATAGCACAAAGGGTCACCTTGGACATTCAGTAAGGCAAGCTATTTAAAGAGGAGGCTAACTTAGATTTTTAAATTGGACAATAACATGTTAAATAACATTACTGAAACATCTGTACTGTATGTAAACCATATAAGAAACTGAAGTCTAGTTTGGTGGTTTTGAGTTTGCAGAAAGTTTAAAATTGTTGTCATAATGTGGGTTTGGAAGCTCTACAGCAAGTAAAGGAACATTGCCTACTAGCTAAAATATCTGGTTTCATCTGGCTGGGTTGCTTGCCGCCTCTCAGATAAGTGAGCAAGACATACTACGGCTCTTTTCCTCTAAGCGTGGGTGTGTCACTTTCCTTAAAAACAAACTTGTACTTTATTGTGCTGCACTTTTCTTTCCTAGGGAATAGCAAAATCTGTTTGACTTCACATTCTTTCAGAAGTTGTATCTTATATTTTAAAGGTATATTTGCTTCTGAATGAATGTGCAGCCTCCCAATAGGTATTTACTTTCCTCAAGTGCTTTGAGGATGTGCTTTGGCATACTGATCCAACTTTTGAGGCAGGTTTTCCAGCCCATGCTGAACCACCCCACTCCCATTCAGTCAGGGTGTTTTCATTCAAGGTGACTGCCACTTTGAAGAGCTCACTCCTGTGTCCACCGCTCAGCCCCAGGTCCCTGCCTGCAGACGTGGGCTCTCCTCCTGGCTGGCTGCAGTGGAGCTGGGCAGAGGCCTGCCACTGCCCCCAACCCTTTCTTTTGTTTGTTATGAACAAAGCCCACACCTTTTGGACTCCCTCAGGCTGTGAAGAGGAACACATTTTTGAATTTGGGGGAAATACAAGATGTGTGCATAAGTGTGTCTAGAGCAACTGGACGAGAAGTGAGCTGACTGCAATTCATTCTAAAATGCCTGGCATCTGTTTGAGACTCTGAGTACGTTCCTCTCAGCCTAGTAAAAGATCTCCCAGATACTTAAAGGCATCATCAAGTCAACTGATTTTAGTCAGAGCAAAGACAGTTCAATACCAGGTGCTTCAGAAATTCTGTTTCTGCAATCACTATCCTCCCAATTTCTGAAGGTTTTCCATTTGTGGAATTGTGGCAAGAAATTTTGACTTGCAGCAAATCTGCTTGTGGCCATTGTGAAGCTTTACTCCAACCACAAGCACAGTCACTCCTTGACCTGAGTGCATGTCTACTGGAAATCTATTGATGCACTCTTTTCACCTTTATTATTGCTAAACAGTTGTCTTTGGAATAGCTGGGTTCTGCACACCACCAATATTTCGCCACACTACATTGTTCTACCTAAAATGCTGCAGGAAACCCTACATGCTCACTGAGTTTATCCTGTTGATAAACAAGACACCTTTCTAAAAGAAGAATAAACAGCTACATGCTGACATCATCAAACATTAGCTGCCCACAGCATGCAAACTGGCACGTCCAAGAGCTCATGTGCAAGGAGCCAACAGAAGTAATAAGCCAAATCTAATTAATTGCATATTAAGATAAATCTGCTTGACATATTTTACTCATATGAAATAAATACCATATAGTAAATACCATCTAGAAGGTTCAGAGGTATGGCCTGCATGTTTTTATGTTTTTGCCATAACTGTTTTATTGAGTAATGTAATTATTAACTGAAAACAATACATTATGCACAAACAAGAGCTGTCTGGGCTTAAGAATTTTAAATGCTAACAAAAGATTTGCAGGGTAAGTGTATTATCATTCAGATATGGGCATATAATTAGGCACACCTCAGTGCTCATTTCAACATTAAAGCTTAGTAAGAAGGAAGGACAAATACAATTAGCCTTCTACGCATCCTTAGTATCTATTCATAAAGCGATACATTAAGGAAGTCATTACTGTCATCTACCTTTGCACATAGATGCTAGGGTTCACATGACATGTTGCACTTTTCATAGTAAACTATATTATTACTTCATGTTAGAAACACTGCAGGATGAAATCTCATTTTTTTTCCTCCGGTTACAAGAGGAAAACCATCAAGGCATGTTTAGGAAAAAAAGTGATTCATATTTTCTATGTCATTAGGCACACTGGAAAACAGCATGATTGAATCTATTCAACTATTTACGTTACAGTAGAGAAAAGCTATTCCAACTACTTCTGCTCAGAGAAGCAACCTCTGAATTCATTCGGCTCAGAGGTTTTGTTTTCATTCTTTAACCATGAATTATAGTGCTGAAGGATTTATGAAAACTAAGATTCCTGAGCTTCCTGGAAGAGTTTGTTATCTTGTGGGAGAATAACCTTTTGTGATGTTAACAGCACATGACAGACAGAGCAATCAATTAATTTCAGTCAGTTTGTCTAATTCTGAATTTATCTAGCCTGGGAAAGAACTGACGTTCTCCTGCTGAATCTTCAGACCATCTCAACACAAACAGTGCTGCGGACCCTCCACAGACTACCTGGAGTGCCATGTTTCATTGTGAAAGCAACATGAAAACAGTCATGATCTGGCAGTGTACCTTACTGTGCATGCTTTCAAAACAGATGTTCTCACAAAGGATACAGCTTCCCTTCCCGCGTCTGCTCTGGCCCTACACTGACTGGTATTCACATACAGACTCAGGTCAGGGAAATGATGACAGGGAATCTTCTGATTTTGGCCAGACTCACAGTGGAAAATCCATTAGAATCCATCCCTTTCATTTTCTTCTAACTACCAGCTGTAACACCTGAGCAGCATCAGTCAACTTAAAGAAACCACAGACCAGCTGAAGGACTTTAATGGTACCAACTGGAATTTCACATAAGTCTTAGGTCTTTTTAGGACATGCTGCGATGGCTCATGCTTAATGAACCCGAAGGATGTGCTTTTAGTAAAGAAAATGAACAGTCAACCATTAATAAGGTCTAAGTGGGCAAAAAGCGTTAATAAAATAGTGAAGGAGTTGCATCTAGTACCTGGCTGGGTTCTCATCCTGTACGGACACGGGAGGTTTATCAGTGAGCTTCTGTGGTGCAAACTGAGGAGAAGGGGACCTTGATGTCTCCATGCCAGGTTTTTGAAGATACCGATACTTGGAAGATAATACAGACTCAGATCTAAGGTGCGCTTTTTCTTCTAAGTGCTGACAGACATTCTCCGTGGATGATGCTTGCTGGACCTGCTGTGGATTAGCACTCTTCAGTTTTCCATTGAAAGCTGCAGGACTCTGACAGAGAGAGGAGTGACTGGCAAATACTTCAGCAGAGCTGGGGGATGAGGATGGAAAGGGCCGGCTGGGGGCTACCAGCAGAGATTCAGAAGAGGTGCCCAGCGATGGCACAGAATTATCCGGTCGCCTGTATTTATCTCTTTTTGGTGGTGGTGGCCTCTGAGGAGCAGGTCCACGCTTCTTGTTCAGCAGCACCGGCTCTACCCTATGGTTTTCCTCTCCTTTGCCCTGGGACAGACAAGAGTGGCTCTCATTCAAGGTCTGTGGCTCAGAGTAGGGGAGACGAGGCAGGCTGCAATCCTTGCTCTTCTCGGTCACGTTTTCCTGAGAGTATCGGTAATCACTAGGCAATGTCCCAGACCTCCCCCGGCTCTCCTGAGGCAGAACCGTAGGCTCTCGCACATGCAAAGGTCTGACAGATGCCTTCCACTTGTGGCCTAAATTCTGGTCCAGCTGATCCCTCTTCTCCCGTGGGTTTTCCCTCAGGGCCCCTCTGTCAGCTTGCCTAGAGAGAAGAACATGTCATTAGCGCGCTGCTGATTTATTTCCTTCGGTGCGAGGCCACCGCACCGATCCAGAAAGCTTGAACACTGAGATCACATCCAACATTTAACACCAACTCCTCCAATCTACGGTAACTGGATGGCACAAAAACATCCTCTCATATATGGGCACACATGGTGTACCTGATCGAATGTGATGAGTCAAAGCATAATGTCAGGCTAAATTAGGGTACGGAGAGCCACAGGATGCGACACAACCTCTGGGTAACCCAAGGCGCTGCAGTGTGCACGGCACAGTTAAATAAATGCACAGCACACCTGTATGTGGCACAGCCAAACGTGCAAATGTTGGTAGAAAATAAAACTGTCTCAAGAAGAGGAATCCTAATACTAAAATTTAATTCTCTTCTTGTTTCAGAGTCAGTAATGAAGTGCGGAAAACAAGTTTCTTCTCTATGTGCAAAATTAATACTTCAGTGTCATTTTAAATGTGAATTGAATCCATGAATTTTAATTATGAATCTGGAGGTTGAATTTTTGTCTAAGTGGTGAAAAATGAAATGAGTGCAAAGAAAATATTTGCTGAAGCTAAAACACTGGGCAAGGGAAAACGAACTTCTGAAAAAAAGGCAGAAAAGGAAATTTAGAAAGGGTAGTATTTTACAGTCAGGCTTATTTTAAACTTGAACTTCTTTTGCCCTGTCAGCACAAATGACAAACAATGGCCAAAAAGGCCTTATCTTAGAGAGAAATATTTTTGGGTTTATTCCAATTTTACACTCTCTATTTCTCTAGCCAGGAAACAGGCTTTCACAGCTCCAGGCTTGTGCTTTGCCACAAGACATGCAGTTCATTTGTGCTCACCGGATAAAAGCAAATTGGGAAAGTAACAGAAGGCAGGAAAAAAAGAAAAAAAAGTACCTCTGGAGCCCTGAGAGGAGATAGGTTTGCTCTCTGCTTAAAGAAGGCTGAAGAGAGACTGTGAGCTTAGAAAATAAGCTGCAACAGAGAAGTAGAAGGCTTCAGAGAGCTGCTAATATCATTTGTGCTACTGACAGCGCTGGTCTCTGTATTTTGAAATAGTAACCCTGTAGACATGCACTGCCCAAGCTCTCTTTCAAGGGGACTGTGAAAGAGGCATTTTTCTCAGCCTATTTGTAAAGTAAGGTCAACTTGAATTTTCAATGTAAACAGGTTACTAACCTTATTGTACCAATTTTGAGAAGTCTATAGGCGGCTAACGTCAGTGTGTATGGAAACGAAATTTGAGATAAAAGCATATAAAATAAGTAATAGGTTAAATCCATTATAAATTCAAGAAGAAAAAAAAAATTGGAGCAATTACACACTGCATTACTCTTTTAATTAAATTAAAAGAAATCTTTAAAATTAAGTATTGTGGGAAGACAACTGATTAAATATGGGTTCTGCTTTCACATCTGTATGATCAAATTGCATTCAAAATTATTATTTTTTACTCCTTGGATCTGTGATGTTTTAGCACTTATGGAAAAAAACTCTAAAAAAAACCCTGGACATTGTCATTAAACTGCCCAATGTAAGGGATTTTTAATAATTGTACTTCACACTGATTTTTACATGTCAGTAATAAAATAACACTGTACTTCCGAGAGAGATGGCTTTTTCACAATTTAGTTCCTGAACAGTCACATATGCAATCTCTCCCTCTCTCATGTGAAGTGTCAAATTTTAAAATTCAATTTTAACAGGTAAATTTTCAATTTAACATGAATGAGGAGCTGAATATTGTTTAAACTCCGATCTCCTCATATTGCTCTTAACTAAGAGCAGTTGGGCCAGACAACTTTGAGTCGTCTGACAAATTCAGAGTCAATTCTGTTTTACAAAACAGTATTTATTGACTCCTATTTTAACACAAGACGAAGGACAGTTTTGTTACATAAAATGATGTAAGGCCAGAAAGACCAACACTATTCAGATTTGGTTACATGGCATCTCTAGAGTCAGCTGGTTTTCCCTAGTGAGTTCAATGTAAGCAGAATGGGGCCTGTAAATAGTTCCACTAATTTTAATGGAAATATTTACCAAATGAAGACTGCAGGCCTTACGTATAAAATACTGCCTTTAAAGCAGTGTTTTTCATTGTCTAGATAACCCACGTAGAGCACAATTTTCTCCTAGTTAACCTGTGCCAAAAAATTCTTCAGGCCTCTCTATTCATCTTCACATACATAAGCCGTAACATAAGACAGTGTAACAGCTGCACTTAGGTGCACAAAGAATCAAGGGCACGGCACAAAATGTCGCAAAGACATAAATTACATGCACTACCTCAGCCAGTTTGCAAAGTATACATTGAACTTCGCATGCACATCAGGAGTGGGTGTGCTGGTGGAAGCAAGCAGGACAGAGTATACCACCGATCTGACACGTTTACATATCCAAAGCATGTAGCCAAATTTGTTTAATATTACCCTGGCTCAGAAGCAATAAATGCTTTAGCAGTCCTGTCACCTTCCAAAGTAGAGTAAAAGGAAATAAAGAATCACAGCACAGAGAAATTTAGAGATGCTACATTTGCAAACGTGGAGATAAAATTCAGAGATTACATACGTGCCTTCACACAGCTTCCACAAAATTAATCAAACATTTTGCAGTGCCACAGAAAACGGGTCTGAGGAAAGGTGGCTACATTCAACACTGTGGCTAGTTTGCATTCAGTGTGAGTGGGTCCTCATGCAAAACATGCTTATCACATTATTTTGGAGAGATTTGAGCTTACTGTTCAGAAAGGAAGAAAAGAAAGCAAGCTTCAAGCCCCAGGAGAACACAGTGGCAAGAACCTGCAAAGGTGTTACATTATTGTCAATACCAAGAAGTCCACTAAGCTACTTTAAATCTGTCGGTGCTTCATGTAACAATATGCCCAGAATACAGCTGTTTCGGACATCAGGCCCACAGGATTAAGCAAGGATAACGTACCACTGGAAGCAACTTATCATTTATAACCAAACATCACAAAGTGAGAGAGACAGAACAGTTTTAAATCCTCTGAAAACATGACAATTGACTTAATTACCACTTTCATTCTAGATAACAAACCAGTCATCATCAAAACCGTTAAACTCTAAGTTATCTTCAAACCCAAAGCTCCCCCATCCCCATGATACAATGCCACAGCTATTCCAATGAAAGAGCCTTCCTGATGCAACAGGATCGGGAAAGCTCACACCATGTTCCCCATCCCTGGCACACGATGACATTACAGCTTTGACTGTCAGACAACTTACGCCACTCACTGAACCTGAACTGCAAAGGAAGCGTCATCACCAGACTTAGGCTGTTGATACAAAGTGGTGTTCAGTAAAGGTGAGTCTATTACAGGAGGCTAACATGAGCCTTTTCTACCGTACCTGCTCTTGGTACTTAAGGCATATATAGGCAATTAAGTATAGGAGCCTTCATATCTAAACGGTGGGGGGCAGAAATCCAAAATATGCTTCTAACTGAAAAAAAAAAAAAAAGAAATTGCTTCATTACAAAAACCAGTCCTCCACATTTTTAAGAAGCTCTCATTCAGAAGAGGGCTCAGCTCTCCCAGAGGCGGTCTGTGCGGAGAGACAAGAGGCTGCGCACTCGTCGGCCAGGTGAGCTCCGGAGGAGCTCTGCTCTGTGGCTTGCACCTTCCACATAATGGCCACAGCCACCAAACACAACACCACCGCTTACCACCACGGGGGTGGAAATGTGTATCTCCATAATGGCACTAAGCATTTTCTACCCAGACAGACAAGTGCATCTCTGTTTCCTTCTGGCTCCATTAGCTGGGGGCATACATGCTCACGACTGAAATGTGAAGGCCAAGCAAACACTAAGCCAGGGAAATCAACCAAGCCTCCTCCCCAGTCCAGACACCCTCAGCAATAACACAACAGGCTATTCTAACAAACCAGAGACAGGTAACAGTAGTGTAAGCTACTACAGGTAAATTAAACCATGGAGAGAGATATATACACATATACACACGCACGCACTAACAGTAGCCTGCCAGTGGAGTCAATGAGCAATTACTAAAATGAATCATTATGTGTAGATGCCTATCAGAAGGATAACATTTTTGGTTGCCATAAAAAACAACCCAAAACCACTTCCTTCATTTGCCCCATACTCAGGATTTGACTAAATCTGGACACAGAGGTAAAATGATCTGATTGAACGTCTATCTCAATAAATGAAAGTCACTTCGATCAACTCAGTGTGTCTGATTCTTATCTGTCTGATTTACAGTTTCCTGAGAACGCTTCAGGCCAAGCCAAACAATGCCACAAGACACTTGAACTTTAAAATCCCAGACTAGGTAGGCTTTGAAAAATGCATTGGCCAAAGCCATTTGAAAAATGCATCATTTATTAAACACCTGACTTCTGTGCAAAAGTTTCACCATAAGACATAAGCACTGTTACGTAAGCAACAATGCGTCTTGCACTAACTTACGGACAAAAGAGAGCAAATGGAGCGGCTGTTTCTGATTTAGCTTAAATTCCTTCTCAAACACTGCAAGCTACACTGGAAAAGGCCTTCATACCTGAGTAAGACTGCTCTGTAGGAGTCCTCACCCTACAATAGCAACAACCCTCTCATTATCAGGGTCACAGTTTTGCAGTCCCTTTAAACTGATCTAAATGTAGATATTTTGCCAAATGAGGTGGTCTCCTCCTTAGATCACTCTGATTTTGTCTTCCTGCTCTCTCTGTTGTATTAGCAGTAGGAATTGTACAGCCCCACAGAAAATTTGATCAAGGAACTGACCTGGCTCGAAACAGAGAATTACGTGGTTTAAACCAATTGTGGAACAGTCTTTGCTTATGCCAAAACTCTTGTTTATAGACAGAGCCCTTGCCGATATGCTACTTTTTCAGCTGTGAACTTTATGTGCTGAAACTATGTTTTCATTGTGTATTTGCCTGGCACTTGGCACAGTGGGATCCAAAAGCACTTCTGCAACAGCCCGCAAATAAAGAGCAGTTTCTTCTACCCAGTATAGTTCTGCTTGAGACAGCAGCAGGATGCCACAAAGTTGGAACAGGATGCACAGGGTAAGATTGTTGGAAATTTAGGAAAAAGTTTGAGGTCTAATGACACATTTTAATCCATATTGATACAGTCAATGCAATCTAATGGGTTCAGCTCACCCTAAAGTGGTCTGTACAAGCAAATCATGCATTGGTTTCACTGACTAGGGGATCAGTTTAGTCACCCAAACATAGGTGTCTTACACCATTCCAGAAATTTTAAAGATTCAAAGGCATCAGTTCCCCTGATGAGGGGGCAGTTGGAAGCCAAGGGGGATACGCTGGGCTATTTCAGGTCTCATTAGACACCTGTGTTTAGCCAACTGAATCACGCCCAAGTTCTCCGTGGATTATAACTTGAGTCAGCACTTCACTCGCATGCAGACATCTTTCTTCTATTAGGTATCTGAATCCTCATCTGAGTCCTACATGCTTTTTCTTTCCAAGGCTCCAGAACCCCAAAGGTTTTGAAATCCTCAAATTGGTTTCACTATTGCAATGCCAAGGAGACACTGACACCAGAACACCACAATTTGGACATCCAATACAAGGGCAATTATATTACCAGGGGTCCATTTTTCTGATGAGCACTGTATCTGCTATTACTACTGAGTCAGTACAGCATGCACTATCCACCATATAGTGACACATGAAGTGAAGCATATTCCAAAGATGACAAGTGAGAGCTTGGACTACAAAACTACTTAGAAATCTTTAAAGACAAATGCATAGAATTAAGGGCCCTCCAGAAAACAGATCATTTAATCACCATGATGACTGTACCATAATGGTCACTCCAGGAAGAGGCATAGCACCCAAGTCACTACCAAGAAGTAGAGCTGTTCACGGCCTTGATCTGAAGAGACAGATGATGGCAACTAGCATCTCAGAAGCACTACTGAAGCAAACAGTCTTAAAACCAAAGCACGTGTTAAGATGAAAAGAATAATGCATCCTGAATGATGAGAGAATGCTCCCTCTCTCTCTCAAAAAATAAAAAAAAAAGAAAAGAAAAGAGATGCCCTGATATACCTCAGAGGACAACTGAAGGTACAAAACCAGCAAGATATTTCACACAGTATATCCCATGGCACATCATTTTTACACTACAACCCACTTACCATGATGTATGTCTTGGTTTTCCAATTCTGTCTCTGAATGCCCGTTAACATTATCTGCGCCTTGATGGCAGCTATCTGTTTAGTCAGTCACACTAAATACAGCTTAGTTGTTGCACCCAATGTGATAAAGCAAAATGTCACTCTAGCTTAACAACCCTTGCATTACCACCTGGCTTTATCACAGAATGAAATATGATAACAGACACTGCTCACCAGTCCGTCGATTCCACCAGAATCTCTCTCCCGTCCTGCCTGCATGGCAACATACACAGCGATGGGTTTTCATCTCACATTCTTTCTCTTTCTAAAAATGTTACCTCTCCCCATGAAAATCAGAAATAAATTTAACAGACTCACTCTAATTTTGCAGTAGATAAGCAAAGACATGTTGACGGATGAAATGTAGGCCAGTCAGTCATGGGTAACAGCACAATACATAGGCCCACAGTAAAAATCAAATCCAATTAAAATGAAATGTCTTATAACAGCATAGGGGCCTTTATGCAGAAGGGAAGAATCTTGTGGGAAAGGGCTGAGGGAGGGATGTTTTTCTTTCCTTAGTTCAGAAAATAAAAGCCCCTCCTCCATTCTGCTGCACATCAAATATCAATGATAAAAAAAAAAAAATTATGGCTGCATTCTTACTTGCTTTATCGATTGCCTGCCTGTCCTAGCACACAGGGGATTGCCTGCATGGAATTAAAATGACTTCTGCTCACTTAAGTCAACCACTCAATATGTTCTTATATTCAGTACTTACACACTGAATTCAATCATCAGAATATCCCAACAGTATAACATGAGCCATCATATTGCACAAACGGCAACCACTGCAGAGACAAAAGGCAATACCTTCCAACGCTGCTAACAAGGAAATCAGTCACATTTAAAAAGCTCAAAGAAAAATGATTGTTTTGTCAATTTATTAAAAAAAAAAAACCACATTCCAGTTGCCACTCCTTTGATTTATTTTATTTTTTTTACATCTAGACTTTTTTTCCTGATATACTGTTGCTATTTTCTTGTTACTATTATTATCGAAAACAGCTGCTTGCAGCTGAACAAAAATTCGGTAACAGAACAGAAGCTATAAAATGAAACACTTTGTGAATAATAGCTAGGTCACCTGGGTTTCTCAGACAGGCACCAAAATGAACACGTAGCTCATCTCTAAAGGAAAAAAACACCCCTAAACCAGTTATTTAAATTAATTAGCATGCATATGCACACACTTCAATAGCCATCTTTTCACTCAGAGCCACACTCACCGCTTGCTTCCAATAGTCACATCCAATTCTCTTACACTCCCAGCTAATATCTCCTGCTGCTGTGGAAAAGGTCTTCGTGTGAGCCTGCACTCACAGTAACAGGCTTGCCAGGAAAATAACAAGATGAAAAGCTCTCGCACCACCCCTAGCCGAGAGGAACCCCGAGCCTGGCACCCCGAGCCACAACAACGGCACTGCAGCCCTCAGTCCAGAAAACAAATATTTTCGAAAGGCACTGCCTTCTAATTCCAGTGTGCATGATGCCAACTGTGAAAACAAAAGCTGCTAAAAACAGCGCGCGTGTGCGAGCATATGCACACAGAGCGTCTTAGCTGGAATTAACTCACATTTTCCCCCTATTCTCCCAACCCATCAGTGAACAGAGCAGTCGATTACGCTAAGCAAAATAAAATTCAGTACCAAGCATTGCATCGTTCCTAATTTGCTACTGTAGCTTCTGCTGATAGGGACAGAAGACACAGCCTGTACTCAAAGACCTGGAGAACAAAAGAAATACTGTATGAATTAATACTGCAAATTTCCGTTCAGAACTGACAGAAAAAGGTAATTAAGGCGTGCGCCTCTAGCTGTTTCTCTCACGCTTTAACGCTAAAGACAAGACAATCTTACCAGGATTTACAGCTGTTTACCCATATTCACTGGATATGTGAGCTTTGCATCCTTGCAAAATGTGCCAGCCAGTTTGAAAGCCTCGCAGAACTGAATCTGTCTCAACCTCTGCGTCTCATTTACTGTAACACAGAGGATTTTCAAAGCCATGCCTCACAACAGCTGGCTTGTTTTTGCCTGCTTCCTATGATTGACAAGTTCATACAAGCTCCGTCAACTTTAACCTTGATAAGTGAAGGCTTGGTCTGTATTGTATGTTACATCATCAGAAACTTCTGACCTCAGGGAAAAGATCTCAGAGACTTCAAAGCTTTTCCTTTCCCCCACCCCCATCCTCTGGATTTGGTTATTAAAAAAAAAAAGGATTTTAAAAGTCCTTTAATTTTTTAAGGGTTTTTCCTTTCATTTGCGAAAATCGCAATCTACATTTCAGCAACAACAGCTCTGCAAGTTTTAAATATTTAAAATGATTTCAAAAGATCAGTGTGTTACTAGGCTCTTTTCTGAACAATGTTCAAATAACCAAGTCTTTAATTTTAGAGGAGAGTCTTCATCAACAGCCCTCCAGCTTGAATTTTTTTGCATGCATTGTGTGTACAGGCACTCTCTCTTGCAGGAGATTCTGCAGGGAAAGAACTAAACGCTTTCATGCTGCATGAGCAAATTACCACCCCCACGCTCCATCTTTAGAAACCAAAGGCATCGTGGCCTTCATCAGAGCAAAGCTCAAGCTCCTTTCAATTCTTCTACAGGAACACATGAAAGACTTAATAGAGAAGCTGGGGATAAGGCTTTAATATGTATTGAAAGATCATTTTAAAGATGACCACTTTAAGAGGAAAATGTTATTTAAACTGCATGCAAAATCACATACAGTGGTTAGATGTTATGATATAGCACTGATACCCAGTTAATATCCTCCCCTAAATTTTTTTTATCTCCCAAAGCTGTCTATTTGATTTGAAGATAGAGAGAGAATGACTTCAAGAAAACTCACCCGTTTACATAATACAACACAACTGGTTAACAGACCGTAGCAAGTCTGGTTGGCCCATGCAAAGAAATGGAAGTTATAGCTGTCACGTTACCTTTTAGCACAAAACTTTACTCAAATTTACTGGCATAAACAGTCTCCTGCGTGACAGCAAATCATAATCCATGTTGCCTAAGGGCTTATAGCAGAAGGTGAATATTTCACAGGCTAGCTTTTAGTACCAGAACACCATAAAGCCACTCCATATGTTAGAAATATATGAACTGCTGCACTGAGGAGACAAATCAGTCACCTATTTCCACAGATGCTTTTCATCAAGTAACTTAGGGGAAAATAAAATCTACAATACATCAGCATATGATGCTTTTATGAGTATAACCACTGGAGACTGTATCTTACATTATCTCTAATCTCCCTACTCAACTGTTATCATTAAAATAGCCACAAGAAGATAGTTGGATTTCAAGCGATGCAATGAAAGCTTAAGTCTTTAGATAGTTTTCATTCTGATCCTCTTTCCAGGGAAAGCAGTAAAACTAAACCAGAAGACAAAAATGGAGTAATGCTTACAAAATTATCTGTTTCTTTCTCCAAAAAACTTTTGTGTGTGCCCTTCCTCTCATCTGCCCCCAGTTTCAGTACCTTCAGAATCACGTCTAGGACTTCTTCCAGCTTCTTGTGCTTGGTAACAGTTACCTTTCGGGGCAGGAGAGGAAACTTTCCGTAAGAAGAAACTACCCTCTGACATGTCCTTTTATCACATCACGGTGGCCTCACATACCCCTAGCTGTCACTGCACGCACAGTGGAGAAGAGATGTGCCAGCAGCAATTAAGTGAAAGGAACTTCACTCAGAAATAAGAAGCTGGAAGTAGAAAAAAGGGGGTATGTGAGGTGGGGTAGCTACCCTGAAGTTTAGAAACGGATTCAAAATTCACCTAACAAAGGTAGAGGGAGAAGCCACACTTTCAAAGGTGTGGGGAATGAACAAATTGGATGGGGAGAAACAGGGCTACATTGCTGTAATGTACCGTAAACCAAGCTTTGGAGACACTCCAGCACCCATTTAATGAGATCCAGCAGCCGCTGGTGAGCCAGAGTGGAGCATCACACCGACCCGCAGGACGTGCACCTGACAGCCGCTGGGCTGAGCGTCGCCAGGAGAGTGAGGAATGGGAAGGCAATGGGAGGAGCCTGCAAAGTTTAGCACTCTCGTTTAGCCACAACCAATCCTAGATCCCAAAATAATGCATTTGGGATGCTCTTGAAGAACCACGCATCTCTCAGCTCAAGCTGCCTGAAAGTTTTAAAATGGACAACAGGAGGAGGAAAAAGACTAAAAGTGGGACAATTTGTCATGCATCTCCTGCCTTGATCCCGAGGTATGAGAAGAATCTGGTTCAAAACTTTGCTACTTGAAGAGCTACCCTGTGCCAGTGGCCATATGTATTTAGATTAATCATTCTTGGAAGATCAAGAATCCACACTGTGGTATTTCATTTTGAAAAGGGCATTTACATACGTGAGACGAATATTTTTAAAAGGAAGAAGCCAGATGGCATAATGCTAAGAGATAACATGTGACAGAAGATACAATACATGAAACTCAGAGAAAATGCATAACCCCTACCAAAAAAAATGCAGAAGACCACCCTTTTTCCTCCCCTCTCCCTGTCCCCTCTGAAGGCTGGATTAAACAGCAGTTAAAAGGATATCCACCAGAGAACTGAAGTCCTACCTATATGAGGAAAATCCAGAACTATTCTAGCAAAATAGATGTATGAACACAATAAGGTTAAAAAAAAAAAAAAAAAAGGAAAAAAAAAAGGCTGAGGCACAAATTCTTAAAGATGTCAGAACAAAAAAAGGAAAAAAGAAAAGGTGCTTTTTCAAACACAGGTATCTGCTAGACAGATTATAGGGCCAAAAGTACAATAGTAAGAATACAAAGAAAATAAGGCCACAGCAGAAAATTGACATGGACTCCCCTTCACACCTCCATGAGCAAAGAACAGCTTATGCAGGAATTATTCAATGATGTATAACTGAAATTACTGCTATGCAGGAAAGAAAAGCTGGATTTCACAGACCTTCCTATGAACATATCATCTCTGTACTCCACAGCACAGAAAGAAAAAAAGAAAAAAGTCAAGATAAAGGAAACATTATGTTACTTTATGAATTCACAGTGCACCCTAATGTTGTTGCAGTTCTCCCACTGCTCCAAAAGGAACATATGAGAATGCGGAAAGACACAGAAGAAGAAAATAAGGATGGGCAAAGCCATACAACAGCTTTCACAGAGGAAACACCCCACCCACCCCCGGCAGAAGAGGTGCTTTTTCTCACAACACATCAGCACAAGAAGCTATGGATGTCAAAAGTTGATGTGGGTCCAAAACCAGTTAGACATTTTTCTGAATGAAAAATTCATCAAGGGCTGTTAACCACAAATACTTAGGATTGCACCTCTTAGCTGCAGATCAACAGAGGCTGGGCAAGGATACCCAGCAGCACGGCTCCGTGTTTGCCTTGTTTTTGTCTTCTCTGAGCATCTGCTACTGTTCAGAGAAAGGAAACCTGCTTAGATAGACCTTTGGCCTGCCCTAGCATGACTGTTCTTAAGAATCAACTTCCATCAACTTCCTTCATGTACCAGTGATTCAAGGTTACGCTGTCTCAAAGCGTGATATTTACTTAGCTGTTATTAGTCAGTCACAGTAGCACACTGGACATAGTGATTCATGGCAATGAAATCTGTACTAATTACAAGTATTTACAGAAATTTAAAGACGACGAAAGGTGGCAGGGAATTCCTAATACATGAATAGATGCTGCTTGACTCTCTCTCTCCTTTGTTGCCTCTATATGCATGGGAAGAGCAACAGAAGTGTTCTCCCAGTTTCAGAGAAAATCTAAACTTTGAAAAAGCCCAAGACTGTACTGCATCATCCATTAGTCCATATGATACATACAGTGACATCACTGGCAAAAAAAGTGGTCTGACAGATGCCTTAATAACCCATATCTTAATGATAAAAAAATGCTAATGTAAATAGAAAGGGCTTCAGCAGCTCACATTCTTGAAGTCTTTGTTAATAGCTAAGAGCCTGCGAGGATGCACGTTGGCTCTCCTGCACTTCCTCCAGATGATGGCAAACAGCTGCACACAACTTGCTGTTAAGAGAAAACTGCAATTTATTTTTTATTTTTAACTTCATGCAAGAAGGCATTTTCACATGTAAATTCATTATCATTAGGAATTCAGATATCTGAAGCATTACTTCAAGCAAACTGGTATGTTCTGGCTGCATGAAAAGCATGTTGTCTTCTCCCTTTAATTGAATAATTAATCTCCCTCAAAAAAGAGCACTTAAACCTTTATAACAGTCCTTATTATACTTAAATTGATTTTAAAAAGAGGACACTTCACTTTATAAGCTCTTGAATAAGCTTTATAAGCTCTTACTCCTTGTCCTGTCACAACAGGCCTTAATAAAAAAGAAGAAAAATAAATGAAATAAGGAGTAATGGTTTTAAATGAAAGAAGAATAGATTTAGACTAGACATAAGAAAGAAATTTTTTTTACAATGATGGTGGTGAAGTACTGGAACAGGTTGCCCAGAGAGGTAGTGGAGGCTCCATCCCTGGAAACATTCAAGGTCAGGTTGGATGGGGCTCTGAGCAACCTGATGTGGTTAAAGCTGTCCCTGCTTACTGCAGGGGGTTGGGCTAGGTGACCTCTAAAGGTCCTTTCCAACCCAAAGCATTCTATGATTCTATTAATAAAATGAACGTAGAAATTGTTAGTACTTTGCATATTAGTTAAAACCAACTAGGAAGTAAATTATAAAATATGCTTTTTTTTTTTTTTTAATTTTCCTACTTGGTTTTATTTTCCTACTTGTCAGGTCATTCTATACTTAGCAAACTGCTAGGAAATATTTCTTTCCTTTAGAAGAAATTACGTGAAAAATTACCACAGCTGTAGGTGAAGTGTAGAACAGAGAACTTAGACCTCTTTCACACCATAAAATATTGAAGCTTGTTAATACATGCATGAAATGTTTGCCAAAGTAATTTTTCATTGATTTGTAAGGATGCACTTACCCAAGATTATACCATTTCTTCCTCAAGAGGAAAAGGGAGGAAGGTGAAAACATTTTGCTTATATAGTTCTGGTTAGAACATTAAACTTGGCCATTTAGAGCAACTTGGGCATCCAGAATGACTCTTTGGTTTTGTATGGTAAAGGCTGTTCCTCTGCCTTCAAGAGCTGAGACAGGAGCAACTAGTAAGGCATGAAAGGTCTAAAAGAAACGTCTTATAGTGTTTAATTAGAGTCGAGTCAATGCTGTGGTCCCACACTTGACATGCACATGGTCTTGTACTTGACACCTATTAAAGGTTGAAAGGTCTTCTGCAACCTGTGATCTCATAAATCCTTTTTCACTTTTTGAAATTATGTAATTTTCATAGACATTGCAGAAACAAGTAACTGCGATACAAGTCAAATGTTCTTAGAAAGTAAATAAGAGCAATGGCTGTGAACATCGCTAGTAGATGGCAGCCTTAGGAATTAGATCACAAAGCACTATTCTTTTGATGCAGATTGACTTTCATGTGTGCCGTGTCATCCTGCCGGAAGCCACAGACTACAGGCCAGAGCACACATTTCCATCTTTAACCTTTTGAAGGACTATGTCAGTTTAGAAATTGTGGAGACATCTACAGGGGAGTTAATTATATAACCAGCATATATCATTTGACACATACAGAAAGAAGGACCTTTTTAGAGGACAGACTACATCTGTAAAAAGCTAAGCTTTTGTAACTAATGTGAAATAGAAAGAGTAGCATCATTAAACACAAAAAAGCATCAACTTTTGTTTTCCAGATTGTCAGCCTCATATAACACTTTTAAAGCAGTCCTAAAGTTAAAAACATATTTAGAATTGCATCAAGCCTCAGTATAAAAATATTCAGCTCATGTCAGATGACTGTTTGCATGCCTGTAAGTTAATAACAAGAGTGGCTTGGTTCTGGCATGAAAGATGTAATGGCTACTATGGACCACTGCTTTCTTCTCCTATAAAAATAATACTCCAAGCTATTAAATACTGTAATTTGGAATAACATGTTCTAGCTTTTCTGAGAAGGGAGATGAAACAACCTGAATTCATTGGAAGCACTCAGTAATCTCAGAGGGGAAAAATACAGCCCAAAGATGAAAGGAGTTCACAAATTATCTTCATCAACTTTAAAAAACCCCCAACTTTCAGAAGTGATGTCAATTTAGGTCTTGCAAGAGTGTGCTAAAAAAAGAGCACACACACACACACACAAAAATACTACAGCAAAGTGAACCAGCAGCAAAAAGCCCAGCAGAAAAAAATTGCTTACCAAGTACTTTTTTTTTTCTTTTTTAACCATTTGCTGTTACAATACTCTAACCCTTTTTCATTCTAGATTCAAGCACATTAAAAAAGACTCATTTCTCCTGAAAATAATTAGGGAAGCTGTAACAGTAAACATTCAAAGTTTATTTAAAACCCAAATTATTCATTTTTTTGCAAAACAACTGTAGGGAGGGAGGCCTGAGGCACCCTGTAGCGTTGGACATCTCTAACCCAGAGAAGGCACCCGTGGCCTCCACAGCTGGCTCTCGGTTTAGGTCCCTGCACATCTAACCCACACAAATGCTGAAGGGCTGTTCCTGTGTCCAGCCCAGTCACGCTGGCTTTGGTAGCACAAAGGCAACTGTAGCAGCACACAGGCCTCAGCAGCACAAAATAAGGGCCGTCAGCTATATAATCCAAACCCAGATTTTCAAAGAAAATATTCAATATGACCACAAGGAAGACCTTAGGTTTGGTTAATATGCATGGTCTAGAATACACCATGGATTAGGCAGATTTGCTAGCCATTTGCAGATTGCTAGCTTTTAAAAGTAGGAAACCAAATGCCTTTAGGGCAGCTCAAAAATCACAAAAATCAATTCATGTCATGATGAGTCCAGTTCCTTTTCAGCACGGGAATGCCTTGTTAAAAAAAGAGCACATGGAAATACATATTCTTTCCCATAGGACAGCCATTCATATCATGCAGTGGCAGTTCACAACACAGGAATTAAATGCCCAAATGAGAGATTTTGTTTAGTTAGTTTTTTTGAATACAGAAGACATATAAGCCCTCTGCATAGCACAAGTCCTGAGGGAAAGACTGTGAAAGAGACCATCTTACCAAAACTCCTGTAATACAGTGAAATGGCCAAATACTACAGCTGAAATAGTATGTCAAAATAGGCTTTGGCTTAACAAAAAAAAAAAAAAAAAAAAGTTATTGCAGCTGGTGCCCAGTCATGTGATTTTCATGGATGCTGCGATTATAAAGCAAGAATTGTGCTGCACGAACACTGCTAAAATGCTGGCGTAGGAGTATTATTCACATGCTTTTGTGACTAGGGTTCAGTACTGGTGGATGGAAATCATTTTACTTGTCCAGAGATGCTGTCTGCCTACAGAAGCACGTCTGCTCCCGGCTGATTGTGCCGCTGCCTCCCCCTCCTTCCCTCCCCTCCAGCCCAATCTCCCCTCCACACGCGTGCGCACACATTCACACCCTCATGGGCTATTCATTTTGAAATCACTATGGTAAGTACAAAGGGCTACAAAGAATTCGAGAAATAGCAGATGGTCTCTTCAGCTGGGCCACAAGCAGTGCAAAATACAACTGTATAAAACCACAAATAAATACTAATTTTTTACAAGCTTTTATGGTCACAACTAGAGTACGTGTTTGCTACAGTTCATAATTTTCTCTCCCCTTGAGAGATTAATACCACTTATAGAACTGAGGAAAGCCCGTAGAAATTATTTTTTCCTATACATGTGTTTCTTCTGATACAAAAAATGGAGCTATCAAACCCAGCAACAGCAGTGTGTGCACAATCTCAGTTCAGCTGCCACATGCCGCTTAAGCAGCCGCAGTATCAGCGATCACTGAAATCACTGCTTACATTACAACAGCTCCGGCAAACTGCGGGCCAGGAGGAGGGCACCCAGCTGTGTGCTACACATTTAAGGACTTGAACTGCATTGGGCATACAGTCATACATTTGAAAAGGGTCTGAAAATATTGTACAGTTTAATTCAAACATGAATTAACAGAGAAAAGCAGAGCTGATCAAATGGGAAAATACTTTTGGTGGTTTCTGTTCATGCACTGCATTCTGTAAAGGCACAAGTAGAGAAAAGTCCAATTTACAGCACTACTGTGTTCCAGTAGCATGCTGTCTTTGCCAAGGAGAATACTAGAAAACTCTTTTGGGAAACCTTAAGCATTTCCTCCCTCCCACCAAAAACCTGTAACTGATAAATATGAAAAATATCCAAATCATTTCACGCACATTAATAAGAATCATCTGGCTTTGAACAAACTGTAATACACTCAACACTTGACAATTTCTTCAAGCTCACCCTAGAGTCCCCATAAATTTCAGTCCCAATGTTAATTCTGTCAGGCACGTTGAAGTATGTGGCAAGAAGGAGGGAAACAAGGGAAAAAGGCATTACAAAAAATCCCAAATCATCATAGCAAACCCTCCAGTTTGGGTCAGGAAAAGATCAGATCAGAGTTGTCACAACAAATCTCTTAAAGCCAGAAATTAAGAAATACTTACCTTACAGTGCAGTTCCTTTCATCCAGATTGTTAACTTTAGAGAAAATATGCTCCCCATCTTCCTTTAAATCCTCTGCTTGCCTCCTTACTTCAACTGAGACTTCCTAAAAGTGGTTTATAGCACAAGTAAGACACCAAGTCATCATGTTTCAGACTCCTGAAAAATCTATGATTATGGAACCTCTTATTTGTGGGTTTGCTCTGTTTGAATATACATGAAGTCAACAGCATAGCATGTCTTAAGCCTGTTTGGTTTTAAATGGTACAGTATGCTATGTGACCTCTTGCGCAGCACTACCGACCTGGCCGTGCTCGAGTTACTGCTCTACTTTGCTGATTTACAGAAGAGCTTAACATTTATATAAACCTTTGCAACTTCCATTTGGCAAAGACAAAAAAATATGCGGCAAAGAAGTTACAGATGAGTTGCTCGCATTTTAGAAGAGGCAAGTACGCACCAGCTTTTGAACCCCTGAGTGCGTACTTTAGTTTCTCAGTAAAACACACCACATCGCTGTTCCAGAAGTTTATTATCTCACTATCTTCAAACAACCACACCCAAAGCATAGCTTTGCATTACAAACACTGAACCTACAGGAAATTTAATTGCGCATTAGCACTGGAATCATCTGAATCATATATGCGAAAGAACATCTTTATTTACTTCAGCCTGTTGTAAGCATCTTCAATGCACTTATCACCATATTTTCCAGGTGCCTAAACAGGTGTCTGCTTTTTGCCTCAGGAGGCCTATACTGAACTTAAAGGCACTGACTAATAAACCAGAAATGCATACATGGAATAGATTATATGATGATTTTTCTGCTGGGTAGGCAATTATTTAATAATTTAGTTAATTTAATTTTCAAAATAACTTCCAGGTGAGTATTTCCAGTGCTTGGAATCTCTACCCTAGCAAATTATCCACATAGTTAAGTCTGCACATAGAGTTCAAAAATAACTTTTGCAAAACTTAAAGACACAAAAAACTTAAAGAAAAAGAATCCACAACTTTCAGAGACCAACATATTTTGTTTCTTTTTGGACTATTCTCATTCTACTCCCTGTATATACACACACACAGAGGTGCTGTGTGGATGTGCGTGTATGTATGTATGCAATGTTTTTACCAAGAATCAAAAAGGAAAAAATAATATACAACTATATTGCCTCAATTCTTTTCTTGCATAAGGTGAAGTTCAACACAGGTTGAACACACTACGACTCCTACCAGGCAATCTTGTAGCAGCTTGAACAACGTCTTTTAAACAGAGAACTTAAAGAGACTTGGTTTCTCTGTTTACTTCCCCTGCCACCTGCCAACCATTCAACCTGCTCAGTTAAAAATTAACTTAATATTTACTTGCAAGTTGAACAGACATTTGGCATCTCTCTAAAGGATAAATTTATACATCTTAAATCAAGCAAGCTGACATAAAATAAAACACGAAGCAGTTTCATTTGTTGCTGTTGTGTAGCTTTAACATTAACAGGCATATTTTTAATGTCTAAACTTTATTAGGCAGAAGTTTTGTCATATGTAGCTTTTGCATCATGCAAGTTTAGAATAAAAGAGGAAATCCATGGAAAGCAATTAGACCATTAACAAAATTGGGCAAAAGTAGACGTTATTTCCCCTTGGAACATTTTTCTTCACAGTTTCAGAGAACTGAAAGCCTTAAAATGGGGAAGGCAGCCACACTAATGAAGAAATAACTCTGGGTGAAGATTGCTTTGACCCTCCTATACCTCTACTGTAAAAAAGAGAATATTATCGAATCAACCAGGTTGTTTTCTTCCATCTGGCTACAACACACAAGAAATTACTTGATCCAATTGCTCTTTGCTACACTCAATTCCTGTGCAATACAAACTTTGATCTTCTTCATTTCACTTATAACAATTTATATATACATAAATTAAACGTTCAAATTATAACTTCATTTACCTATAACAATTTTTCCCTTACTGACAAAAGGCAAACACCACACTACATTGTGCTCCTAAACTGGAAATTTTCATTAAAATTATCTGACTCCCCCTCCACCACTCTCCTGCCCTGCCCACCTGGGGCAATTTAAAGGATAATGCGAAAGACGCTTGTACCTGTTTGTAAAAATCAGTAGAAGGGGACGATCTAGACCTCTCATGGGTGTACTGGGGTTTCTCATGTTGTTCATGGCCTGCATCAAGGATATTATCAGCTGAATGGTACCTTCCGGAGCTCCTTGGCTCTATCAGCTTCCGCTGCTCCTTCCACGACGCCTGATACTCTGCAAAGGTTCCCAGGCGTTGCGGCTGTTCAGATTTCACAATCCTATCAGCAGTCTTATTGCTGCTACTATGGTGGACATTGTCTTTTGAAGCATGTGTAGTTTCAAGACCAACAGAAGCTGCCCGACCTCTTCTCTCATACCATGACTCCTCTCCCTCTTGTCCACTGTGAGCTTTCCTATCTGACCTCTCGGGCTGTCCCTCAGCTAGACTATGGGGAGCTGGTTTCTGTGCCAACTTCCTACATGCAGGCTTACTTGTCTCTTCAAAAAATTTCCACCTGTCTGCAAAAGAGCCCAGGGCTTCTTCAGATGTATTTGGACGGCAATAAGCACGGCACTCATCTTCTGACATCCCCACCTCATTCATCTTCTCCGGTTCAGAGTAAGACTTCAGTTTTTGCTCTGTTGTGAACCTCTTCCTGGCTCCGATGCGAGAAACGTGATGAGTGCCACTCCCTGTAGGGTTCGGTTTAGCTTGTGTAGCCTCGAGGAATCCAGAGGCATCTTCAGAAACCAAAGCCAATAACGAAGAGTTGTAACTACCGGTTTTCCGCTCGGGTGACCTGGGGAGATATTCAGCGGGGCTGGGCTCCAAGTCCCGCCGTTTGAAGGATGTCGCCCTCAGAACCCTGGCCTGTGCTTCCTTGAGGTGATCTTTGTAGGTGCTGGTAAAGTTAGTGTCTGGGGAGGTGGTGACATTTTCTGCTGACTCTGGCTTCCAGGTCTCATTGCACTCCTCTGTTTCAGATGACCCTACTAATGTAGCAGTGCTTCTACTTTTCTGAAGCTTCGCTCTTCTCATTTGGATCTCATTTCTCAGGGTTGTTGCAAAACGATCACTCCTTCGTGCCTGTTTAGACAAGTGAGTGTCAAATGGGGCCTGTCGCTCTGTTACCGCTTCCGGGCTGTTGTCAGTCTGTTTTTTCCCTTCCTGAGCTAAAGAGTGCAACATCGGGGTCTTCTGAGGAGAAATCTTGCTAGTTTCATCTTTCCCCCACCTAAAATCTTTCTGAGCAGATCTGTTTTCAGTGGTAAGAACACAGCCCTTTACATACTCCTGTTGACAGTACCTAGTTTCACTTTCCTCGGGGCTGCTCTCGAAGTTTTTCTTTTGTCCAGACTTTTCAGTATGATTGGGCTTTTTAGCTTCTTCTACTACAGCACACCTAGCATCCCCCTCTCTGTCCACTGGGTAATGACTACTGTTCTCACACCCTTTCAGTGAAGATTCAACAGATTGTTGAGGTAGATAGTATTTTGGTTTTTGGGCCATCGTGACAACTGCAGGATTTTCGTGAGGTCCAAGCGATGCATCAGTCCCCACTGCAGGTTTCCAGCTGTCGTCCTTGTGTTGTAGTGGCTTTGAGCTTCCCTGAGCAGGCTGTTTTGCTGTCACACAATAATAGCGACTCTGTCCAGTGTTGTCCACCTTCTGTTCAGCAGCACTGTTTGAAGAAGAGGAATTGTTGAGCAGACTGGCTTGGTTTGGACTGTAGCCATGAAGATGATCTGTAGGTAACTCCTGAATGCCACTATAGGACAGATAATGTTGCTGATCTTTAGGTGCAGCTAAGGTTCTTGCGTTGTGAAAAAAAGTGCTTTCATCACTGTACTGGTGCTGGTGATGATAACTGTAAGTAGGCTGTGCAAACCGAACATCAGTGCTGGACAGGGACGACTGCAGTTTGTTCACAGTTCCTGCATTACTATGGTACCTTTCACCAGTTGAAGAAAAACTGTGTTCTGAACTGAGATCAGATTTATAATTTGAGTTGCTGACCCTCCTGTCACACGCTCTGGAGGACCACCGCTGCTGCTCCACAGTTTCCACATTCCAGTCACTCCTGGGCTGAGACCGGTTCAGGGCTGTAAAGTGCTGCGTGCTGGCACCCTCTGAATACAGAGGGCCATGGGCTTTCTCATGGCCTTTGGTAGCAGCAAAGCTGTCACTACGAAGAGGTGGAGGTGGGGGGGGAGGAGACGAAGACTTCTTCTTATCGGGAACATACCAGACAGGTCCAAAACTGGATCTTCCAGAGCTAGTGAGCTTGCCATCGGGGTGTTCCTCTATTCTAGGACTTTTGTTGTTCTCGTATTGGATGGGAGCTGGCAAATACCCAGGTTTGTCCTCTGTTCCACTGTTGTCATTCAAGAACTGGCCAGACTTGTTTCCATGCTTAGCAGTCTCCCAGTGGCCTACTTTGTATAACATGTTCTCTGTTGAAGAAGTGTCTGCATTGGATAGAGTGTGGTCAGGGGTGCTAGAACTCGTGGAGAAAGACCCGTAGGCTGAATCACGCTTACTTTGGCTCCCTAGATGATCAATGCTACTATTGGACCTTGCAGAAGAAAGTCTTCCGTACTGGGCTACTTGTGGAGTGTGGTCCCAGCTGTCCATACTTCCCAAAGAGCTGAATTGGTCAGAAGTGCGATGTAGACTTGACTGATCCCACGAGTTTGACAGGTCATGAGAAGAACAACTATGGTAGGAAAGAAACAAAAAGATGCAGCATAAATATACCAGTCAAAAAATGCCACAACATAATTATAAATATGTAGCCACCAATTTTACTAACACTGGTTAAGATCCATCTGCTTAGCACTTACTCAAGGCAAACCACCCAATAAAACTGGAAGTTTCAACACAAAGTCGGGGCTTTATCTTTATACTCTGCCACTGATTCAAAGCTTGAAACCTTAATAACTAACTCAACTTCCCTTTTAAGTTTACCAATAAGTAATACCCATTTATTTGCTTGAAGGTTCCCCTCTCCCTCTGCAAATAGTTGATTTTGCTGACTTTACTTTTAGACAAATTTAGTTTGAGCTCCATTAGCTCCCTCTTTCCCAGGACAAACACCAATTCATTTTTCAGCTTATTTTCCAGGCACCCCAATTCTTCCAGCTATTAAACTCACATACTTCCCCGTTCATCTTTTGTAATCCTACTCTAAACTTCTTCAGCCCATACAGTTATTCCTTTGTCCCGCTCATCCAAAACTGCCCATTCATTTAATATTTTCATTTCTAAATGGAGGTTGACTGAAAACATTTGCCTCAAATGCCACCATTTAGTTCTGAGCCTCCACATGCACCTTGCTAATGTGGTTTCAAACTACTCTCAGGCTGACAGCCTTACAACAGTGTCATTCAATTCCACCCAGTTCCACAACACTGACAGCAAAATGTCAGGAGGAGATGCCAGAGCCAGCTCTGCATGGCCAACACTAAACTTCTGACCTTCCTTCAAGAATCCTTACTGCCACCAGTTCCCCTCTGCCACTCTTTCCTCTATAGAAATGTCATCTTCAACACTGTACTTTCTCTGGATCATTTGCCTAGGATGCTACTTCAAAATCTTGCTGCTTCTGTTGTTTTCCTACCCAGTCTTTTTTGTTCTGTTTTCTTTCTTTTGTACCTTTCACAGCACCCACCTCCTGTCAATCCAACACACTGATGCTGAGACGATAGTCTTTCCAATTATTCTCATCACATCTCCCTGTTTGAACTTCACTGGCAGCCCCTCCTGCTTTTATATACCAAATTAATATTCTTGCCCTTGCATGCAAAGCCCCTTGGTAGAAATCCCAGAATTATTCCACTTCCCTGTAGCTATAATTATATGAAGCATCTATCAAATCTTGTGCAGTAAAGAAACCTGTGAAAGCTAGCAATGAAATTAGATTAGTCCACGTAAAAAATACAAAGAGTGATAAAGATCTTGTTTTTCTGTCAAAAATATTGCAAAGGTCAACTAAACAGTTCTATGGAATTCAGAATTAACATGAGAATTGGTTTTTTTCCCCCTCTATTACTGTAGCCTTTGTAACTCTATTTGTATAGCCTTTGTAACTTTTTTAATACAACATGGTCAAAAGCAATTTATGTGAAATAAGAGAAGGTATACTTTGTGCTTATTTTCTAAGAGCATTTTATTAATGAGATACACTAGCACTGGCCTCATCTTGTGGGTTTTTTGTTCTTTCATTCTTTTATTTTCAGCATTTTAAAACATCTTGCTGAATACTTAAAAAGGTCTTAATTGTCTTCTTAGGCAGACACTGTGGTTCATGTAAAAAGTGTTCTGGTCATTATTACTATTAGGATCTCCTTTGTTAATGAAGAATTGCTATAAATTGCTGATATTCCTCCCCCACCCCCCTTCCCCCCCCCCCCCCCGCCCTTTAACACTAAGGAGATACTGGGCATCAATTAAAGTGAAGATGACGATGACACTTGTGCAGGAAAGCCTCAATTTACAAGTCTCATGTAGATCTGCTGGTATCAACTGTGAAGCAGAGACTATCAGCATAAGAAGTCAAAGCCCTGCTAGAAGGTGCCTAATGGAAACCCAGCAGATGCAGCAAAAGCTTCAAAGAAAGGACAGGAAAGTTTCTGATGGTGTGTTACTGCACAGCACGGCCTCCTGTGGTCCTTAACTGCAGGGCAACCCTCCCATGAACCCTGTTATGGAAGTGAGTCCAAAAGCCATTTCTCTGCCTGAGCCTGGTATCCCAGGATATCCTTCTCTCAATGGCTTTTTTAGAGTGGATTCACAAAAGCACCTACACTGCTGGTCAAAGTCCGGAAGGTAAAGTCCAGGAATAATCTACACACACCACCCTTGGCCACTTTGGCCAATAAGCACACCCCCCAACCCTGGGGCATGAGTTTCTGCTTCTGGGCCCTCCCAGAAATGACATCATCTCAGTAAATCAGACCACATTCAGACCACACTAATTGTCCCAAATACTCAGTTTAAGCAGCCTTCTCAAAGCATACTTGCCTCACACCCACACCTGGTAAGGCCAGAATGAAGTAGAAGAGGTTGTTGGTTTCAACTGCACACCCAGGGGCACAAAAAAAAAAAAAAAATTATAATGTCCTCTATTATTGTATATCCTACTGGAAGAAAATGCAGGGTCTAAACTTTCAGCAACTTAAGATAGTTCATAACCACACCTCCCAGAAAAGCACACACAGCCTTAGTCTAGGGTGGGTTAGCAAAAATGTCTGCATCCACATTGTTAAGACTTCTGTGAAAAAGACAGCAGAAGAGTCAGAGGGAAATCAAGGCACCAAAAGCTTGCAAGGTCTAACTTTCCAGCCTTGTGTGAGAGGCACCTGGAGATGGCCTAGTGCCCTCAAGATAGCTTACAGTTTTTGAATGAAAGTCACATGATAAAAAAAGCACATGTAGTGGTGGGTGTGGAGAGCTGGGCTCCAGAACTACCCTCTCTCCTGCCTACACTGGTACAGTCTCTTCCGGTCTGTCTTCCTCTAGCCTGATGCACCTTCTCAAAGGTCCAAATTCAACAGGCTGGCAAAAAACTCCCCCCAAAACCAACCAACCCCCCCCCCCGCCTCCCCCCCCCAACCAAACCAAATCACACTACCCATAGCTTAATCTAGCATCTACCTAGGTAGTAAGGACAATTTTCAGCAGGTTGTTTTGTCCAGCTGCACCCCACCCCCCCAACACGCAAAACTGAGGTATAACCTGCTTGGAAGAGAGCGAAAGCATCTCTCCCCCTGATTGAACTCTCCATGTTTTACAAGTGGTTTAGTTTTCACACTCGCAGAGAGAATGCAGGCAGGCACATTCAGAAGAGATTTTAGGCTGTGAATACCAATCTCAGATGCTTAGCTCAAGGAAGGACAAGAAATTCCAGAAATAGCCCAACGATGGGATCCTTGGGCTAGAAATATACCCTCCTGTGGCTATTTCTATTATCTCTTTGCATACTGCTGCTTTCAGCTACTGATTGCTGTGCATCCCATTCAGCTTGGTGCTTGACTTAGGAGTGCACAGTGCTTCACGGTTTTGTGAATTGTACTTTGAAAGTGGGGAATCTCTGAAGCTGCTCACCTTCTCTTTTTGCAGATGAGCAAGCCCAAAGAACCCCCCTCTGCAACTGGGATCGTCAAAATACCCAAATCCTTGGGCTGGCACTCTGGGAGTGCTGGGCCTCCAGCAGCCGCAGTCTGAAGTCAGCTCTGCCACTGAAACTGTCTTGGGCAACAGACGCCAGGACTGACAGATCTCCCAAACACATCACCTTTCAAGTGGGCAGCATAGGCAGCCAAGGGGTTCAGGATAACAGTGCCCTGGGAACCCTGGTATTAGACTGTGCTAAAGCCACTAAATCTTTCAGCAGCATCTAAGAAAGCAGAATTTGCCCTGTTTGTTAACATTGATGTCCACTAGCAGTTGCTGCTATTCCTGAAATGTGGGGGGAGAGGATTGCTCTGTTCCCCTCCCCCTTTTCCTTTACACCCACAATTTCTGACCCAAAGCTCATTTCAAACTGGCCTCAAACCAAATTTTTTTTTCTTTTTTAAATATTGTGATTCACCCAGCTCCTATCAAATCACACTTTGAGGCATGTGTCTTGTAATATTTTACTTTCACAAGGTACAAGGACAACCATCAGGAAAAACAGGAAGCATATATTGATTTACAGCTCTGTCAGAAGCCTCTGTAGATCAAAAGTAGAAATACTCTTGAGTTAGCATTGCAACTAGGAACTGTACAAAGTTTTCAAAAATTTCTCAATTTTGTTTCTATGTACAAAGACTTTTACTGTCTTCAAATCTATAAATCTAATTCAGTCCACCAACATGAAATTTAAATATAAACTCTCTAAATCAGTGTAAAACAGCAGCAATTATAATCAAGGATTTGAGAAATATAATGTGCTAAAACTTCTGCTAATGAAGCATTATAAAATGCATTTAAAAAAACCTTTCTGTCTAAATGTTAACATTCATACTTTATTCAAGGGCAGATAGCAAGTTATTTTAAGAACAGTAGGGAGCTTCTTAAGAAAACAAATGATGTAGCGATTGTAAAAATGACATGAAAAATAAAACAAAATCTTAAAGTATGAATGTTCTTTTGTTTTAACTACCACGATAAATTAACATCAATAAGTAATGACAGAGAATGTATAGCAGTAAGTATAGAAAACACAAGCCTACTTTCCAAACTGGGATTGCGTACCAGACTCATTTTCTGTAATGGTCAGTGTTAACTATGGCCCAAAGGGAACTGAGAAGAAAAAAAGCAACAAAAGGGGGGGGGAACAAAACCAAAACAAAAAACCCTTGTGAAAAGGCTGAAGAATGTCACCCACAAGCAGGAAACAAACAAGAACCTGCAACCAGACACAAACAGGTGTTACCTAAAATTTTAAAGTTTCACAACTAAAACTGCATGGGTCCCAGCCTTTTTCCCCTAGTGCTGAATGAGACCTAACAAATATAAACAATTTAAACACGGACTGAAAATCACTGGTCTTACTACCTCTCTATACAAGCAAGAGCGCAGCTGTAGGGAAGATCAGATTACAGAAAGACGGTTTAACTAATAAAACCAGTAATGCCTTAAAGTCCAACAGGAAAACATTCTGCACCCTCCCTTTAGGAAAAGGCTTTTCAATAGTCTGAAACAGTATTTTCCAATTTCTTCTCCCTTTACTATTTCACTTTAAGTATGTTAATTCTAATGGTTTCTTTTTGCTTACAAACGCTTAGAATTTTACCAGTGGACACTGAAAGAAAATGCAGAGCAAGAAACATAGCCTTTTGAGTGCCTTTAAAGCTGGTTTCTTACCTTTCAGTCACACGCACATATCGTATGCTGTTTCTGAAATCCACTCATCCATATGTCAAATTTCCCATGCTCCCCCTTCAAGCATTGAAAGGACAGGCAATACTAAAGACGTACAATACAATCATTCTGCATTCATAGTTTTAAAAAAACACTCAATGTCATGACCTACATTATTATTGTCTTGCTGTTGGAGCTTAATGTGTGTAACTTAAATGGGGACTCACCTTGCATGATACCGGGAGTGCCAGGAAGCACAGGCATTGGATGAGGAAAGGTGTGGCGTGGCTGTCTCAGGCTGACTTTCTGTAAATTTGGTTGCGTGCCAGGAGTGAGGCCTGCAGGCTAGGTCATTTCTTCTGAAAACGAGAGAGTTAAGAGCGTACTAGTTTAATGCAAACAGTTCAGTAAGGTGACATGCAGCAACAAATCTACCACGGCAGCAGTCAAACGTTACACAGATAGGACAGAGGCATAATGACTTTAAATGACAGCAAATGAGACAACTTTCTACATGCATGCCAGTTTTGAAAAGACACCAGCAATACTTTAAAATGCTTGAGATGCCATGAAACATCAATACTCTCCAAGGTCCATGCTTGGGTGTTTTGGGTTGTGTTTGTTTATTTATTTATTTTGGGAGTGGGGTGGTTTTTATGAGGGGCAGAGACAGGCAAACAAGTACCTGACACGTATCCAGAGCTTTAACAGTTAAAACTAATACTGAGACTTATGACTCTTTTACAACATGTCAACAGTACAGTAGGGCTTTGGCAAGGTTTTACTGTAGGTATGTGCTAATGGGAGGAGGTGGGAAGAGTTAATGACAGGAAGGAATAAAGCCACATACATTGTTTCATACAAGTTAGTAAGAGTGATATAACTAATAATTTTAACTCCAGCCAAGTTCTGCTTCAGCTCTTAAATGTTTGGCACCCCAGGTATGGAGGGGTTTTTTTGTTTGGTTTGTGGGTTTTTTTGTTTTTTAAAGAATACATCTCAAAAATAGTTCAGCAATTCAAAGTCCCCAAATATAATTGGTTTAGTGGTGGACTTGGTAATGTTAGGTTAATGGTTGGACTGAATGATCTTAAAAGTCTTTTCCAACCTAAACAATTCTATGATCTACTTGGATATCACCTTCAAATGTACATGTTCATGTAACTGAAGAGATCCCTTCTAAGAAGTACAACAGTAAGTTGTTAGAGCTCTGTACCTTGCAAACCTTTCTGCAGAACTGCTCTATGCTCCTCTGCCCCTTCATTCTGTTCAGGAATCAGTAACAACAGCTTGCACTTCCTTCCAAGGACTTGCTGTTTGTAATGCCTCTCGGCACTCATGAAATAAGTGCATTCTTTTTCCCCTATGTTAAATAAGCTTTCTGGGTGGAATTCAGCTACTTCTGTTCCAGTGAGCAGATGCCGAGCACGGGCCATTTGTCTAGACCCTCTCAGTCACCCAGGAATGAAGCAGGAACTTCTTGAAGGTAATTCATCCTGCCCTTCTCTTCGGCTCATCTTGGGGGAAGTGTAATTTAAAATTTAGATGAGGCATAAAGTGAGACAGATCCCATCTTTCCAAGCCACAGTCTGAAACAAAGGCTTACAGGACCTTAGCTCTTCAGGGTTTTTTAATGCACTTGTGTGGGAGTGTCGATCTGCTCGAGGGTAGGATGGCCCTGCAGGGGGACCTGGACAGACTGGATTGATGGGCCGTGGCCAACTGTATGAGGTTCAACAAGGCCAAGTGCCGGGTCCTGCACTTCGGTCACAACAACCCCATGCAACGCTACAGGCTTGGGGAGGAGTGGCTGGAAAGCTGCCTGGCCGAAAAGGACCTGGGGGTGTTGGTAGATAGCCGGCTGAACATGAGCCAGCAGTGTGCCCAGGTGGCCAAGAAGGCCAACAGTATCCTGGCTTGTATCAGGAATGCTGTGGCCAGCAGGAGCAGGGAGGTGATTGTCCCCCTGTACTCGGCGCTGGTGAGGCTGCACCTGGAATACTGTGTCCAGTTTTGGGCCCCTCAATACAAGAAAGACATTGAGGTGCTGGAGCGTGTTCAGAGGCGGGCAACGAAGCTGGTGAAGGGTCTGGAGAACAAGTCTTATGAGGAGCGGCTGAGGGAACTGGGGTTGTTTAGCCTGGAGAAGAGGAGGCTGAGGGGAGACCTTATCGCTCTCTACAACTACCTGAAAGGAGGTTGTAGTGAGGTGGGTGTTGGTCTCTTCTCCCAAGTAGCTAGCGATAGGACAAGAGGAAATGGGCTTAAGCTGCGCCAGGGGAGGTTTAGACTGGAAATTAGGAAAAATTTCTTTACGGAAAGGGTGGTCAGGCATTGGAACAGGCTGCCCAGAGAGGTGGTGGAGTCACCATCCCTGGAGGCGTTTAAAAAACAGGTAGATGTGGCACTTCGGGATATGGTTTAGTCTGGTCTACCCTTGATTAGTCTAGAGTGGGCTTGGTAGTGTAGGTTAATGGTTGGACTGGATGATCTTAAAGGTCTTTTCCAACCTAGATGATTCTATGATTCTATGATTCTATTTCACTTATGTATTTATGAAATCTATTACTGCAACATTAAGTAATTTGTCTAAGTTACAAAGTAATTTGCTAAGCTGAGAAAGTGTTCCCTATTTTCAGCTTGAACTGAAATGCAGTTCTGCATTTTTTTTACTCATTCCCCCTTTTTATAAATTTGGGTTATCAGACAGCCACTGGATTTAGAGAACAAAACTAAAGCTCATTACAAACCAAGTATCTTCAAAACAGGTGAAATTTGAGTACATGGCTTTTTGCAGTACATTCAGGAAGATCCGATGAATTCAGTGATGAATTGCCTTTCCAAACTCTGCATGCAGGACTACGAAAGGAGAATAATAATTCTACAGGGAAGCTGTAATTTCACTAAGAAGTATAGCATCATTACTGTCACTAAAACAAGAAGTAATTGTTTCCATAAATAAAAGGCTACTCTCCCAGCATGACAAAAGAGAAAACAGTTAAGCAGAGCATCATTATGTTGTTCTTTCTTGGTAGAATATGAAATTCGGAGAGTCAGTGGAGGAGCCCAAATACCCTCAGTGTAAACAAGTGCAAAAGATTCTGCTCAGCCACACGATGCTGGGCTGCAGATGGTCCTTGCGTACTCCAAGGGCCCCAAGCCTGTGTTCAGGTATGGAAAAAAAAATCATTCCAGTGTTCAGCTGCACAGAACATCAAAGGTTTTTTTTTTCCCCCACAGCTCACCCCTACTGGTATTGATACCAGCTCAGCAAAACAAAAAATACCTATTTAGGCAAATTCAATAGACCTCCTAGGCATCAATTCAGCAAAAAGTTTTATCTATTATGAGACAATTACTTTTCTATGATGCACCACTAAGGAAACACAAGACTAGAAAACCAGCACAATACAAGCGATGTTTGGAGCGTGAGGAAACAAAGGCTGGGAAAGAGGACTTCTGCGATGGTTTGCTATGGGTTTGGCAAATGGTAGAGGAATTCAATCACTGGGAAGGAACAGAAGGGATGCACTTGTAAAGTCAGTACTATACCTCATGGAACTTCTCAAGATCTTCATAAGATAGTTTTTCGCCACATGAACATCATTATCAGATGGCATTTTCTGTGCTACAATATCCACCACCACTTTCATCTTCCTGAGCAGCCAAGAAAGGGGAGGAACAGACGGGACTGAGCTGTGATGTGACACAAGTCCACTGGACAAGAACTTACACGTTCTGTTTAAATTTTTGTATTTGTGGACACACCTACATTTTTTAGAGGTTCTTATTTTTAGACATAAGCGTCTGAACAGCCTAAAAACACTGGTGGGATACCTGGAGAGTAGAATCTTGTAGACACCTGCTTTCGTTGAAGTCCACGGCGTGACTAAACACTAATTTACTGTGCATAGTCAACAATGTTTTCTGCTGGATTCTCACAATTTAATTACATTTACTATTTCCTGCGCTTCAAGAAACAATTTTTTCTAACAATAAATGGAGCACAGCATGCCTATTGATTCCAAAACTCAGCACAAATGGCTAGAAGGACTGGAAAGAAAAGATTAAAAGACTCAAACCAGAATATTTTGCAGGCAACTAAAGATGCTGGAAGCTGAGCATTCATATTCTAATGTAATACCTCTGTATTAATTCTGAGTGACAGAATGAGATCATCTGAACCTACAACCCAGAAAACCTCTAGCATTAATGGAAGCATTAATAAAAGCATTTCACCAAGAGTGTCTTTCTACCAGTGCTTTTACAAAAGCTGCTGGAAGGAAAATGCTGATAAGCTTTAAAGATATGATACAAAGGGAAAAAAACAATTTCTATTGACTATAAGCAATCCATTAAGATAGTGGTCTCAATGACATGTGAGTGCAAATACTTTAGCAATAAAACAACCTTTCCAAACCAGTTTTTCAGAATAAATCTGTCCTTTCATACTTACTGCTTGGAAGTCACTAAGAAAGACATTCTGAATTTCACAGGCTATAGAGATTAGAGATACTGGCTTAGATTCTGCTTAGATTGCTGCAGCAATACTGAAGAGGTTGACTGGAGGTGTGGGGGGGGAAATGTATTTCCTTGACCAAGAGAGAAAAATAATTAAACTGGACAAGCAGATTTATCTGTAAACAACAACAAAAGTCAGAAAAAATATCTTAAAAATGAAAAGTAGAGAGGAAATTGAATAAAGTAACTGAACCACCTCAGCATACAACAAAAATATCAAGGAATACAAGCCATTTCCTCTGTTTTCAGACACATTCTGAATTCATGTAGGTACTGTGCAAATAAAAGGCCAGCAGATACAACAGGCGTGTATTCCGCTCCCCCCCAACAGAATTTCTGTTTTATTCCCATTTACCAAAGAGCACCCCTGTTGTAATCCTACCACACAGGCTTTTGCATTTGGAGTCCCAAAGCAAAAGGACAGGCAGCTCAGGGACCTGCATCCAGGTGGAAAGCAATCGCTAGGATTTATTTGCCTGTTAACTTTTTGTTCCAGCCCCCTGCTGAATCAACAAAAACAGAATGCCTGACTGCTGGCTCACATGCAAGCGTAAGGCTGCAAGTCTTTCACAGCAAGTAGTGGCAGCTACACATGACAGAGGCTGTACAGGATTTCTGAAATAAAAAACTGGCTGTCATTCATCTTGTTACTAGCCCCTTCTCTTTAGCTCAAAGGAGTGTTTTTAATACCAGCAGTGCTGACATACCCACACAAAGATACTCTGACCCATCTCGAGAACAAGGTAATGAACAGTTCCTACAGGGATTTTTCAGGTAAAACTTTGAAAATGTGAACATGAACAGAGAGTCATATTGATGGGGCATTTTAACTAGGACTGCCCAGCCACTTCTCTTTTTAAAGGCTACCTTCTGTTATTCCATGTCTTTATGTTGCCTGAAATTTACTGATCCATATAATTACCCTTAAATCTAAATAATTCATCAAAATGGCTGAGCTTGTTGGGGGCGGGGGGGGGGACGGGGACACACATCCTCCTTTCTAGTTCACAAAAAGCACACCCCCCCCCCCCCACCCCGGTTCCACCTATGCTAATAAAGGCAGCACAAAGCTGCCATAAGGAGGTTTTTAAATCTCCACGTAAATACGGAGTAGCACGTTGCCTGTGACTACCGGGAAGGACTCCACGATGAAGACATCTACTCTTAAAATCAAACAGAACTCAACTTCACCTCTCCTGGTTTTTTTATTATTATTTCTCGTGATAATTAATCCTTCCTCAGAACACTGAAGTGGTACACTGTTCTTCTGCGACCATGAAACACATTGCATGACAGTATTTTTTTTCTGGTGGCTGCAGCTCTCAGACTGCAGAAGTCACAGCACCGCCTTCAAATCAGCAGTAATTATTTGAAGTCAGGGTTCCCCCTATGGCACATCTAACTGCAAGTGGGCATTTGATGCCAGTCCTTGCGAATACAACGCTTCCTACTGTTCATCTGTATCAGCTGCACCAGGAAATAAAACCCGGGTTTAGACAAGAATTCCCAATTTTTCTAATTTAAAAGGAAGGACAAGTCAACGGCCTCAGTCAGAACTGAACTGTATTTACAAAGAACTGTTACACACTGTCAGCAGTAATTCTCTGAGTTAAAACTGTTGTAGTGATTATATTGAAGATTCTGTTAAAAAAAAGTATTAAGTTTTCAGTCACTTTAGTTTCTACAGAACTTTTTTGTTTGCAAAGCTGCAGACCACTGTTTCACAGGATAGTCCCCGTGTTTCAAGGTACAACTTCCCTGCAAGCCCCAGAATTTGGGAACCAGTCAATGTAGTTAAATTGAATGCAGCTATCAAAATAAAATGCTTTTCCCTCCATTCACTAAGATGCAACTCGGGCTTTTCAGTAGTGAAGCAACGCCTCTCTCCAGCACTCTGTTTTTAATATAGCCCAAGTTCACATTTTGACAGTTGCAGCTAGAGGTCCAAACTGCTTACAGTTATTTTAAACCTTGCCTATAACCAGGAATTTGTCTGGATTCCAGTATAAGGTAAATGGCTACAAGACTGCCCTGCCTGCATGCCAAGTTTGCAATGCTAAGGCTGAGATAAAATGGAAACCTACATGTGCTTAAAGGTCAAAGACACAATGCATTGGCATTCTCAAACGAGAAACACGCTCGGACACTGCACGTACTGAATGGTACATCTCACAAGGTGCCTTCGGATTGTTTCGAAGCCAGATAAACCAAACAATGCTGCAGTTGTTTGTCCTATGGAAAAAAAATCCTCTCATACATCGTTAAGATGGCTAGTTATGAACAGCATTACCCCGAGCCAGCCAGGCAAGTAACTAAGAGAAGTTCAGTCTTTAGCATCTCCTCAGCAAGCCACTCATCCATTGGTTTTTATTCCACGCAGAGAAATTTCAGGAATTTGTAGGGACAGCACAGGTGCCTTTGCTCGTCCCCTTGTAAATACCGAATGACTTCATAGTTCCCAGCTTTCTCACCTCACCTCCTTTAAAATAACATGCGTACACTGGGCCACACATACGAACAGTTTGTTAACAAATTTTATTAATCTGTATGTGCTAGGGAAAATAAAAAAATCTTTCCAAGCCATATCCTTTTTTTTTTTTAGTTCACCAATCTTGCACTCAATGCATTAAAATACACTAGAAGAGCAACATGCAATGCAATTAAATGGGTATGCAAAAAGCCACTGTAAATAAACTACCAAATCACTTATTCAATTTATGAAAAACATTATTCAGATATTTTTCACCTTCTGAATCCTTAGGGGCGGGGGAAAGGAGGCTGAAAACCACCATGAAGCTGCAGTTACCCACAGCAGCCTTAAATAATAAGGAAGACATAACAATGTCACCGGTTGTCCTTCCAAAAATAGTTCAATATATTTTTCCCTTCAGATTGTGAAGACCTCACCCAACTGCCTAAGCTGGGAGCTCACAACTAGAACAGGACGACCTTTTTTTTTCTAAAAAGAAAAAAGATAAAATTACTAGCTGAACAAATCAAGTATTTTTTTGCATGAGCACTTATTTGGTCAAAATATCTTCTTTCTTTCTTCTCTACTCTCCCTTCAAATAGACAAACAACATTCCTTTCTGTAGAGTACTAAAGGAGTCATGACCCTCCGCAGACAAAGACATTAGGTGTTTTCTCTTGCGGGCAACTGTATTTGTAGAATTCAAATTACTTCATGTTACATTAGTAACCACTGGCAGATCTGCCAGGGCAATACAGGAATGAAGAACCTAAAATCTGGCAAAAGACTAAGGTCCAGTAGCAAAGCTATATAAGGACTGTGAACAGCTTCTTGTGTCATTCTCAGTAATTCAATACAACCATGAGTTATCCTAATCTAGGCTCAAACAGTTGTTATCTATTCCATAAAGCAGCTTCAGGTTAAGTGCAATACAATCCCCTCCTCCTTTCCTGCTGCCATTTTCAGTGTTGTCCTGCCTCCCGACATACCTGTCTATATCTTTGGATGTAACAGAAAACCAAGCAATGGGAAAAAGTGATTTTAACCAGAGGACAAAGCATCCAAAACTTGAGATTGAACACCCTTCCTGAACACAGTTACTCTCCCACTTTATTTCTTCCTCATTTTCTTTGAAAATGGAGAAGGGGGTGTGTGTGTGTGGATGTATAGATGAAAAAACACGAGAAGGAAGAAAAATGCAGAAAACCCCCTGAAAATTTTCATGCAACAATCCCATATTAAAGGATCCCTCCCAAAATTAAAAAAACTCCCACAACATATTTTGAGGTAAACCTTCACTGTCTGTCATTCATAACCAATACAGATGATTCTAAAAAGTTTTTTTTATATATATAGAATCATAGAATCATTTAGGTTGGAAAAGACCTCTAAGATCATCCAGTCCAACTATTAACCTATTGCTACCAAGTCCACCACTAAACCAATTCAGACCTTTCACCAGCTTCGTTGCCCTATATGTATATATACACGCCCTATATATATACACACACATGCCCAGACACACATCTATACATATATGCATCTATACATATATGCAAAGTCACTTTTTAGGCTTTTCAAAACTCAGAATACGCCCACAACTTCTCTGTCCAGGTTGATGGTTTTGCACTTCAACCACTGATCTTCCCAATATACCTAAGCCCCGCTAAAACCTGACCTACAGTCCACTTCTGAATTTGTCTCCCTGCTTCCTTCTAGAGCATCACAGCCTGAACTGCTTTCTTCCCTTTTTGTAAGGGTGTTCTACTGCCTTTCACTCAGATTCAGCCTTGGATGCCCTAACTTCCTGCTGTCCTGAGCTTAGACAGCAGCAATTTAAATGCTTTTTTCTAAAGGACACTCTTTGCCAGCATTCACACCATCTATCCAGGAGAGCATTAAATGTCCTTTCAATAAGGGACAGTAAATTTAGGCTTTGTCTGGGTGAGCCACACAGTGACTGCATAAACCCCTCTCAAAAGCCAACAAACAGGGGGCCTTCCCAGCTGAGGCAGACACAACAGGACTTGAAATTTTAAGTCAACTGCGTGGAGGCATCACACCCTCACTTTTATAGAGATTAAACTTAAAATGTGCAAAATGCCTGTTCATGGTGAGCAACAAACCTGAAAAACAACTGGTAAATATCATCACGGCAAGTATTTTAAGACAATGCCTTTTACACTTGCAGATCTACAGTGAGCTTTATAAAAACAAAACACATAATCTCCTCTCTTTCACACTTACTCCCTGAATAAAAAAAAACAAAACAAAAAAACCACCTGAATGGAACTTTATTTGGGATGAAAATTTGTCGAAGGCTGTTATATTAGGTATCTGCTGAAGATTAAATGGAAATGCTTTTACATCACAATTGATCAAATGCTGCTTATATGAGATTTAAAAAACCAGTATGCCAGCTCAATAGCCTAGGAAAGTGAATTTAAAGGTGAAGCTCTTAATATCAGAAATTGTCAACAGCCACATTACTGTCAGTTTGCCAGCTGTGCACTGTTTTCCAAAATAAACACGGGAGGGCTGACATATACAAATTCACATTACTACTGGCAACACTCAAGCCATACCAGAGTTTTTGTTTCAAGACCCTGCTTCTCTCCATTAACAGACCCCATCTGGTGTCAGAACCACCTCTCCTTGTGTATTAGCATCTATTCTTTTGGGAAAATCCCCTGTGACATACTTCACCGGAATGGGATGAACCCATGATGAAAACTAATCAGCCCGGTATATGAAAAACATCTTCTCTCACCTCAGACAGCTGAGCCCCACTGCCTACATCCCCTTGTCCAGTGACAGCTGAATTAGCCACAGGCAAAAAACCCAGACATCCAAGACTGTGCATGTAATGCACAGATGCACAAACTGCAGAAGATGAACAGTTGAGAGAGAGAACAGTTGGCAGTCTCAAGCAACACTGAAACCCATGTATAGAAATTAAAAATAAAGAATAAATTTTCATGCAAAAAAGTCATTAGCAGCCTTGTCATCCTAAGATAAATCTATGACTGCCCTAGCACACTCAACTCTTTTTGACGTTTAAATGATTGTCATGAGCAGAAAAAACTAAATGAAAGTTAATCAGCTTCTAATTAACTTTGTGAATCCCTGTAACTTATCAAATAGTAAACTATTATTCTTTCTGGTTCAAATGTATTGAAGACACATTGTAGTTGAAGAAAATTATGTCTTAATGAAAGCAAGCTTTTAACAACTGAATAACCATGAAGCAATGAATAAGCCTGGTTTAACAGCAGTCCACCCAATTCCTAATCCCTAGCAAGCACAGAAGGTCCTTGCAACAAGCTCGCGTATCCTCACCTTCTGCGCTGGCAGCTCTTTGCTCAGCTCAACCATCGCCCTGCATGGAGTCACCAGCGCAATTCCCCCTGGAGCACTGTCACCGCCTCCGTCTTTGCATCCTTTCCTCTCTCCAGCCCCTGTCCCATACATCTTTAGGGTTGGCTGTTCCCACCTTCTCCTCTCCAAGAGCACAGCAAGCTCACGCTCCCTTTGCAGGCCCATTCCTACACAGTCTTTTCTCACCTATGTCTTTACACTGGCAGCCAGACAGGCTTTTTTGTGGGTCTACTGTAGTGTCAGAAGAAATGTCGCAATGATAGAAGATGGTGCTGTAGTCACTTCATAATCAAGTTAAAACATGTAGGAAAACACTGATTATGTATTAAATCCAGTGTATCAGGCTAGTTAATTATACTAGATTTAAGAGCTCTGTCAATGGCTGGTAAGAATTATTTAATGGTTTAGATAAACTGCCTTCAGCATCTATTTAGTTCAGGGATAATTTGCAGGCCTGAATTCAAATTAGGCCTCAGAGCTGCACCTTCCAAAACCTACAAAATTTCAACATATCTACATGCAAACCCCCCACATGATCTATGAGCTAAGAATAATCAACAATATATACCTGAAAAAACATAACCCCACACTGTGTGTGGATGTGTCTATTGACTGACCTTCAACATGAATGAAGAAAAAACACAGGAAGACAAGGATCTGCCTTTTTTTCCATCAGAATCCACAGAACATTTCAGAAGTACATAGACAAGGTCACCAAACAAAATACTCTTCTCAAAAAGAAATCTCTGATTCTCTCAGCTCCCTCTGCTCCAGTCCACCCAACCCCGATTTACTCTTGACGTACCCTACACTGGCAATTGAGCTTTCTCCAGCCTGGAGACCTCAAAAGCAGTATCTTGAGCTCTATAAAAATCTTACTCTCAACACCTCTGGGTTCACAATACCATAAGTTTCCATTCATAAAAATTAAACCCAGTAACTCTCCTTCCTTAAGGTGGGAGTTATTTAACCAACTCCTGACATGCAGAAGCTAGAGAATACAGCACTACCAACCCCTAATAACAAACCGTCTTATTCCTAATCCAAAACCAGTGCAAACTGGCCACAAACAGCTTCTGTTTTCTTCAGGGAATGATTACTATCCCCTCTTGTCCAGCCTGAAGCTGTACTACTGAGATCACCACCACACTAAAAAGGAGGTATAGACATCCTGACGTTACAAGACCAACTGTGCCCTGCCAGGGACAACTCCATTTCCCATTTCTTGAACTTCTGCATCAGTGTTCTAACTCAACCCTCCAACTATGTCTATGTCAGAGCAACAGCCAAATTCTGGGTTTCCCACAGCTGTTCTGAAACCTTTTCAAGTGCCATATCACATCTTCCCCCCCCCCCCCCCCCCACACACACACACACACATACAGCAGCAGAAATTACTTGGGTTCAGCAAGATCTAAGAGAAGGAATACTGAAAATAATACCAGCCAACAGACCAGTGAGGGAATTCATACAGAATGACAAACTTGTGGCCCAATTTAGACCTCCCTTTTCTAAACCTCTGTTGAAACCATGCTGGTAGAGGTGGCATAGAAATGCAGAGCATAATGCAACCTTGACGATACATTATGTGGTAAAATTGTTCAGATGCACTGCAGGAATGGTATTTAATAAAATAAATATTGAGAACAACACTGCAGGTCTCCATTACCAATGATATAGTCCATTTTAGCCAGAAAAAACATTGGAATAAGAAGTAGAACAAACTCAACAGGCCCACATGAGGTCTTTTTGCTCATCTATTTAAGAGCTTGCATTTCTTAAGTATTCAAATATTGCTTCGCAGCCTATTCTCTTGGGAGATTGGGATTCTCGTAATCTTCCAAAGAAATACTGGTAACGTCACACAGCATCCAGGACCCATTTATTCCAGCTTAGCTATAACTGAGACAAAAGATGAGTGCAACACTGTAGAAAAAAATTACAATATTTTCCACATTAATAAAGAACTGATTAAGCTTTTTATCCAGAAGCCTTCCCTCGAGGCATCTTGGTCTCAGATGGACAACAGAGTTTTGAAAGGAAGAACTGCTGCATAAAAAAATAAAGGGGGAAAAAAAACCCCAACCCCTTTTCTGGAGGAGCCCTTCTGGACTACACATACAAGTGTATGTAAAAATTTATAGTGCTTCCACTGAATGTGACATTTGGAGATAGCTATGCAACTGTAAATCACTCTGTGATATATGGCGCTGTTTTTAAAAAAGAATTTTTATTGTCATAGTAACTATTTTCAGATTAAAACAGACATTAGAGTTTTGGCACATTACAGAGCTCATAATTTGTGCATGAAATCTCCGCTGCCTTAACGTGTTGGAAGCCCGAGGCATAAGGTGGTTATAGTTGCACAATCGTCTTCTGAGGTAACCTCTCCCTCCTTACCTCCCAGGGGCAGCTCAAGTTTCAGGTGGAGAAGCTAATTGTTCAATTCCAAGTTATACCCTGTTCTTAATCTCCAACTGATGACTGCAGCTGTAACAGTATTATAACAAGAAGCAGCACAATTTGAAACACTTATGCATCCCTCTACAATTTCTCCATTGGCAAAGGGCAGATATTTTCCCGCAACTTCTTGGAGCATGAGCCCCTCTCCTCCTATGCCTATATAAATCTGAAACCAATTTCTTCAACATTGTGTGTCGAGGCTGATCACTGAAGTAGAGCAGATCTGCATGGGCAGGTATAACATTGTCACCGCTGTCAACGAGAGCTCCTACCAGCCTGCGGGGGCTGCAGATCTGTGCCTTACCCTGGGGAAGGCAAGGCCACCACCCTCCATCGCTAGATGGAGATGGGGGGCCACAGCGAGCCAAATGAAAGAAGCTGGCCCCTCTGCTGGGGCTGGCTCTACGTCCTGCTTCATGCTCCTGCCATTTTATTCTATCAGAAACAGAGCTGGACCTCAACTTCAACCCTCCCTGCTACAAAACAGTGCTGATCTTTATCACATAGTGGTTTAAGCAAGACTAAGATCCAGCTGATGGCAACAGAAGCACGAACGGGTAAGAATGCTCTTTCTTCCCCTGTATCATCTCTCGTGGATGAGTATCTGGGTCATCCAGAGACAGCGATACTCTTCTTCCATTGCAAAGGGACTAGCAGCTATGCCTGGAGAAGATGGGTCCCTCCCTGCACACAGTATTGTACTTACAGGATGCACAGACTTGTTCTTGTCTCCACCCCTGCTGAAACCTTCCTCCCTCCATCACACACACAGAAACAGAGGGATATGTCTGCGTCCTGAAAACACAGGGCTTAATTTCTTCACTCCTCTCAATAACGTGAGACCCTTCCGGAAATGCAGACAAGAACTGAGAGCTCACGAAAAGGAAATGCAATGAACGCAAGGATGTCAAACTGGCAATACCTCTGCAAAGATTCGCCCACGATAGCCACCCTCACCCCCTGCCCCAGAGAAACAGCGGTGGAGACGGACAAGTCGCTTGTCCCCTGCACCACCCCTGCGGCTCAGCCCCTCGGGCAGTAGCTCCCAGAGCCGCAGGCCCGAGCCACTGGTCCAGGTGAAGAGCCCACTCCAGTCCAGCCACTGAGTAAACACACTCAAGTCTTCAGTAAATTTATGCTGACAAAAAAAAAGAAAACCCTACTTAACCTATTAACTGCAACTACGCTGTTTACCTTGATTTGGATACGCTGGGAACACACAGAGGCCTTATTTTGAGCAGATGTATGGCAGCCTTAAAACACTTAAAACCACTTAGAGCTAGAAGTTTAAAAGTGACCAGACAACTCTAATTTCTGGGATTCCCAGAGCAAGGCTGATTTTGTTGAGTGGATAATGTTCTTGCAGGCTTTGAGGCTTATTTTGCAGAAACTGAATGTGCCAAGATATGCACCCAATTTTAACATCATTAGACTTGAAAGCTGGGTTCAGTCACTTCACAGCAAAATAAAAGCTATTTTCGGAGCAAGATTGAAAACAGAGTCACTTCACAGCAATAACACCACAAATCTTCAATAGATTATTCCTCTTCCAGCCCACCTCACACCACCCCTTCAGATCTCAATCTTTAGTCACCCTAATTATCACCAAGAATAAGTTTTACAAGAGAGTCAATCTGGCGAAATAAAACTAAAAAACCGCAAGTTGAAACATGTGCTTGGATACACAGAAATCAAATCGGAAACTACCTCAATGATTTTCCAAGGCCAGATCAGTTACAATGGATGATGAAACACAGGGAAAAAAAGCTCTAGCTAATATTCATAAATAGTTACTCCTGCTGCTAAAGCTTGCGTGTTAAAAAGCCACAGGGGCTATCAGCATCCCTCTGAAGGGACTGAGTAGTTTAATAACTGAATTCATCCGTGCACTCTTCCCACATAAACCAAGGTATGGATCCTGATGTAAGGTATCTATGGACAATCTCACCATAAATACCGATACTATATTCACATGCAAATTGTGAATACATCACTATTTTTAAACCCAGAGCAGTGAACGTGGCTCTGTCTAACACTGAATACTCAGCTGTTTGCATTATATGTACTAGATTTAGTATTCTTGAACTGGAAAATAAAACTGGGTTGTAACACTGGCGTTACAAGTGGTATAGAGCTCTCTCAGGGAAGTTTAAACAGCCTGAAAGAATAGAAAAGATGTCTTTCATATATAAAAGATGATCACTGAAAGAGACACACTGAATACTACATATGTGTTCCAAGTGATTAATGAAAGTCTAATATTTTATAGCTTTACTTGAGGTTCAGTGAGGTCAGCAGAAATGTGCGATGTGTTTTACATGCCAACACTCTGCTGTACATTATTATGCTTTATTATAAAACTAACAGTAACCTGCAAAAGTTGACCATAACTCTTCCACCCCACAAATACAATGGGCAGTTCCTATCTGAGCAGCTCCCACTGGAGAGAAGCTCCATTAGCCTCACTAGATTAAGGATTTCTCTAATGGAGCTGGCTGCTCTGTCTGGTCACCACTAAGCAGATAGAGACAGAAAACACATCCTGAGCCCACGCTGCTCCGGCACCCCACCTTCACAGCATATGTTCTTGAAGAGCAGGAAGCAGCGACTGGACTGGCAGAGAGAAAAAAAATCCCACTCTGCCAAATTTAACATTTAACCCCTCCCCCTTCCCCAAACTGCATAAAACAAGTGTATTTGAAAGATTTTTTTTCCCCCCAGTTTTGCTCACTACTTCATATACCTCTCCTTCCCAAAAAGAAATCCCACGATCCCTTCTTTAGATTTACAGGGAGGAACAATTTTGGTCTCACACGTTTATCAGCATACTCGTTTCCTCTTGCACTGTTCTGTAAAAATCCCCTTGCATCCTTGTGTAACCTCTGTGCATGCTGGCAAACTGCTCACAGCCTGGGAAACTTTTTCCATTCAGTTTTCACAGCAATAAAAGCTCAAGACTGAAAAACTCTCAGGCCTCAACAGTAAGTTTCACTAACAGACTAACTCTGCTACTCCATTTGTCCTGACGATACACTGTGGGATGAGGAGGCCTGTCCAAGAAAACTAGTTGCAGACTTCTTAGAAAGCAACAACTGCAAACCACCCCCGTGCACAGCCTTGCTGGGAGATGAGTGGTTTTGCTCAGCAACACAAAGCATGCCGAAAGCCAGGTCTGCGTGAGAAATGGGAGGCAAACTGGCAAGGTAAACCACAAAATACCCTTCTCAAGTCACCTCCCCTCTTCAACACCTGCCGACCCCACTTCAACAATCCTGTTGTGAAATGTTAATCAAAGGCATTCAGGACAACCCGGCATGGCTACCCTTCCCTCCCCCCAGACAAATTAATGAGATACAAAAAAGTCAAGAAAAAGGCACCCCGAGCGCTTGCTCATGCCAACGATGGGGCCGTCGGGGCGAGGAGCTGATCAGGTGCCAGCGCCCCGCGTCCTGGCCAGCCCTCCCGGGCGCAGCCCTAGGTACCTACCCCGGCGCCGCGCCAGGCAGCGCCTCCTCCCCAGACCCCTTCCTCAGGGACCAGGCATGGCTCCCAGCCAGCGGGCAAGCCTCCACGTCAGGGAGCAGGACTGGGCTGGGGGAGAAGCAACGGGGCCCCAGCTGTGGGCCGGGGCAGCACGCGTGGGCTGCGGGCGGCACCCACCTGGGCTCCGTCCCCGGCAAACGCGGGCGACGCTGGCGGAGCAGAGCATGGGACCCCGCAGCCCTCAGCGACCGACCGTCCTCCTCCTGCGCTAATCCGCGCCGCTGTGCCAGCTTAGGGGATATAATTAGACTCACAAAGGAGCCTTGTTACCGCTCCCCGCTAAGAGGCCGTAGCAGTTTTGATTAGTCATGCCAGCAACTCCACCGCCCGACGCCGGTGAACACCGCCTGCGGAGCTCAGCCGGGAAAAGCTGAGCAAAGCCTGAAAAATGAAAACAGAGGACTGTTCCTGAAGGAGGAGGAAGGAGGGGGGATTTTTATTTTTAACTTGAAGTGGTGGTTGACATAGCATGTGGAAAATACACTGAGATTATGCCACTGAAACTGTATTTTTCAGCTGTCCCATCCTTTCTTTTGCAGTCTTCTAAGCAAATACGTGGGTGAACAGTCCAGTCTGGGGGACTACATTGTAAAGAAGTTAATATTACCTATGAGATGACAAATCTGCTCAAGAAGCAAAGCTAAAAGAAAATCTCCAGAACAACCTGGGCCTGTTAAGGTCTGATGGGCTGTCAATAGCATCTGAGTTACAGGCGTTTTTCCTGTACATTAAAACCAACCAGCCAGTCTTCTCAAGGAGCAGCACGTCCCCCAGAAGAAAGGCAGCCTGTGATACCTCTAGAAAGAAATAACCTTGGTTCTCAGAAAGGCATTGGAAATCATCGCCTATGGAGAAAAGTGGCAGGTACATCCTTCCATCCCCCAGGGAGACTGACGTTATAAATTCTGGGAAATTCTTTCAAAGGACAATTTATTTTAATAATCTTTTGAAAAAATAAGCTTTATTCCATAGTCACACCAGCAATCCCCTGCCACTGGCCAGATTTGCACATGTAAGCTTGCTACGGTTGCTGACCATCATCATACCTGAGGATGTAAAGGATACAGTAACAGGCTGCACAAGAGTTTATCTGGGGGAAAGTGAAAAAGATTAGTTCTGCTGTATCCTTAAGGATCAGCCCAGGAGAATGAGAAGGAGAAACTTTCTTCTTACATACTGGCATACGTGCCGAGACCAGGTTTTCCCAAGGTTCACTGACCCATCACACTAAACACACACTGACTATACATTTTCATTGGTTCTGGGCTATAACACAGCAGACTGATCGCTGCGAGAAGCTGACTGCACTGCAGCATCCTCACCAACCGACTGGCCCACACCCTGCCTATGAAAAATGAACAGCTTTTCACAGGTCAAAGGAGGATGTGCTTACAGTTGCAAAGGAAATGCTGAAAGTACTGTGGATTTACAGAAATCCTCAAACTTCAGGAGGGAGGAGGAGGTTGGCAAAAGGGCAAGAAGTGGTCTTATTTTATGCAGGCATATTTGGATTTTAATAAGTAATCTAGTTAAGGCAGCATATGGCAGAATTACACAATTACAAAGAAGTCCAATAACTCCGTTGTGTGAATTTGCTGGAAATTAGACGGCGTATGCCTAAAACTTTCCCAGCCAGACCGCAATATTCTATCAAAAAATTACTGTATATAAAGGTGAGAGCATTGATTTCTTACAGATGATAAAGCTAATATAATGAGGGTTTTTTGGAAGTAGTCTGAATAAAGATATTATTAGCATGATCCCTTGCTTATCAACATTAACACACATGCATGTGTGTGCACGTGCATGCTCAGTCCAGAAAAATAAAGACTGTCATTTAATGGGTCACTTTTCTAACATTGTTTCTGAAAAAATCTAAAAAACATGGAGTTACTGTAGTGTGAGTGAGGATGCAAAGTCCAGCTGACAAATACTAGTCTATACTCGGGGACTTATTTGGCAAAAGAGAGAAGTAAAATCAAGTGGAAAAAAGAGCTTTTTTCCTGAATTCCCAGCAGCAAGTCCATCTTCACTCTACATAACAGAAGAATAAATTGCATAGAGTGAGTACTACTGAATCCACTGTCTGAAAAAGTATTAGAATTACATTGGTACGGTGGCAAAAAAAAGAGGAAAAACAAGTTAAAAAGCAAGTGCCTCCTTAATTTTAAAGAAAATGAAAACTTGAGCCTCAAAATATAGTTGGCTAATAGGATTTTTAATTTGGCTTTAAAAAGCTTTTTTTCCAGTTTTAATCTGCAATCAGATACTGATGAGCTGTCCTGCTAGACTGCAGCCAGAACAGCAAGCAGACAAAGCAAGCTCATCTTACCTTCACTACAAGGACTGCTGGGCATGGCACTACATTCACTGGAAAACAGCTGTAAATAAAGTCACATAATTGCTATGAAAGCATTTATAAAAGACTAGTTGAAATTTTAAGAACATCCCTGAAAGGACTGGGGTTATTACTATGCTTAATTTACACACAGGATCCAAAGATCAGAGAAGGTGGGTGACCAGACAAATGCCATGCACAAAGATTTCAGCCTATCAAAGAACAGAGACTTTTCAGTCAAGTATTTTGAGGGCGAAGACCCCTCTCACTCAAGGCCTTATCTCAACCGTAAACCTGCCTCTCTCCAAGAGAGTACAACTAAGTAAATAACCTGGGACCATTACTCTAGTTGCTGTTGCGTTACAGTGCAGAAGGAGAAGGAGCCCATAGCCAACTTGGTATTAATGCAGATGTGCTTATAAAGCTATGATGCTGGATTTGTAATCACAATGGTATTGAGTCTATGCAGTACCAAACAACTTTTCATTAATCATTGCTCTTTTCTTAAAAGGGAAACTGTATGTTCCTAGTTCAGAGGAAACCCCTGCACACCACAATCAGAGCTTCCTCCTTACTGAAAAATAAAACACCATCTGAGAGCTCTGTAATTCAAAAACAGAACGGGTCAAGAGTTAACCTCCCCTGCCCAACCTTATCCTCTCCCATCCCTGGAATCAGAAACCAGTGATTCAGGGTGAAAAGCTTTCACTGGAAACACATGTAACAGTTTAACTGGGAAAGGTTTCCCAGATCCTTTTTTCGTTTGTTTTAATAGCCAAAGTTGTGGGGAGTAACCCCCTCATCACCGAGAGCAACACCACAGGAAAAGCAGCATCTGCGATCAAGCCTGGTGCCAAAGGTGCCCATCCCAGTCTCTCCTCCACCTGCCTCTGGCTGCCAATGCGGGACTTCACTCCCCTCCAAGCCTCTCACCTGTTATTCCTCAGGGATATGGCTTTTTGCCAAAAATACAAAGACGAAAAATGGTTAAAAACCTGAACACTCAATATGCATACCCCCTTTGAGATCTTCTGGGAAGCACATTTGGGATGCTTTTGTCTAGACTGACCTTCCTGCATCATTAAAATATATATTACCACACTTAATTTAGGAACGCGTATCCAAAAGAGACTGTGTGTGTTCCAAGGTAGAAATCTCTAAATTATATACGTATTTTTGAAATCCCTTTAAAGTCATTTAATGAAAATAATGGCCGCAAGAGAGCGCTACCAGCAAAGGATTCAACCACGGGGAAAACTACCGACTTGAAGCTATTCAGAATTTTTTTTAAAAAAAAAAAAAAGCATCTGTTGCGATCAGGCGGTCTTATTTGCACATTTAAAAGAAGTCCTCAGATATTTAATTGCTATAGCTGTGATCTTCAGAAGTCAGGATAGATTCTGGGTGTCTCCATTTTTGAACGTGGACTTTGAGACACATTCATTGCTCTTTCTCTTTGTTTTCAAAGGGAGATTACTCAGCAGTTTTTGGATTTTAGGCACCTTTAAAATAACTCACTCCAACTGAGACACCTGAAATTAACAGGTTGCTTTCTGATACCACCATGATTTTTTCTAAACATTTGTAACTCACTAAAACTCAATGCAATGAGCTAAACATCAAAACTGTGTTTGCGGCTTTGCTGTCTGTTTTTGGTCTCTACGCACTGAGTATCTGAATACCTTGTACTCCCTTCTTACTTACCTTTCCAAGAAAAGTGCTGACAAATTCTAACCACCACAACAAAGAGAGCCTATTTTTCTGGAAGCAGCAAACGCAACTGCAGCATTTGTTTTCCATGCAAAACAGAAGGAGTTCCTGGTTTTGCATTTTCAGCTTCTAGTATCTTATCGTAAAAGGAAGTGACTCCCAAAAAGTATCCCTAAAAAAAAACCTACTTAGAATTTGAAAAAAAAAAAAAAAAAACCACAAAAAACCAAAAAACCCATATGCTTAACTTATGGACTTCTGGGGGGAGGGAGGGGCTCTAAAAGATAGAAAAGAATAAAAGCAACCTATTAATATTCAGATGTCTTAGAATGGCAAATTGAACCAGTATTTTGACAGGCAAGTTACTGACACAGTTCTGTGATACAGGTATCTGTCCAAATCCCTAGAATTTTAGCAAAGCAGCATATCCTACCTTAAATGCCTATTCTTGCCTGCCAACATTCACATGAAGGTCTACACAATCACCTGTAGCCTTGCTCTCAACCACAGCAAGGACCTATAAGGTCTGTAGTATTGCTCTTTGCTTTCTCCTCCCATGCATCGGGTAACCAGTTGGTCTGACCTCCCATCTGCCAGTCACCCTGCAACTGAACTTGGAGCAACCAGCAACACTGCACTACAGTCAACAGTACCTCTTCTTTTAAAAGAAGCCGTGCTGGAAGCAGAATTACCTTGTCACAGCACAGCAGAGTAGCTCCTTTCCTATCCCATGACCCAGTAAGTTGCATTTTACATACAAAGAAACTGAACAGACCTGCAAAATGCTCTGCTTTAGTCTGTGAAAACAAATAAATGCAAATAAATTATCAAGACTTAGTGCCCTTGAAGAGTTCAGTCATTAACTTGAGCAAATCAGGATTTCACCATCACAGTTTGCTCCGGTTTTCCTTGTACCTCAGCCCAACTGTACAGGCTTGAGCAGGATGGAACAGCAATTTCATTTATAAATAAGGTATGCACTGTCAACAATGAGGTATTAAGTTGTATGACGTACGACATCATCAATCTTCCTGCCTGCTAAATTCACAATAGACTACCATGATAAAGCTTTCATAGTCTGGAACTGTTTTTCCTCGCTCCGCCTTGGGGAACTAGACAGGCACATCTGGATGTCTGAGATGAAAGTGCTGATCTTGGAATTTATGGTATATTATATAAGCTACATAAATACTTCTTCCTCATCCTTATTGTGTGCATATTCCGCTACCTTTTGATGGCTAGATAGCATCAAACTCCTGATGTCATTCTCTTACCTCAGTTTTTGCCATGATTTATCAGAATTCCTCTAAAAGATAATAAAACACTTTTTAATGAGTATTTATCATCAGGAAGCATCTAAAATGCTTCGCATATTGAAAAAACAGCTATAAACACTGGTTTCAGTAGGCTTTACTTTCAAGTATTTTGGAAATTATCATTCTATGTAAGTAAGGTGTTAAAGCAATTAACCTAAATACAAAAAAGGCTTCATTCACCAGTAACACTGAAGAAAAACGCAGCCTCTGACAGGGCAAACGCTAGCAGCAGCAGCAGCAGTCAAAAATACACAAGGGATTTGAGGCTGTCTCACCATGGCTGAGGTGAAGGATAAGGAGCGAGGAACAGGAATCGGAGCAGTCTTTGGACACACTCCCCACCACCACCTTTGCCCAGGACAGAGTTAGCAAGCACAGCAGCACACAGCTGCCTACACCGGCCCAACACGCTGCCTTCAGCAAGAAGGAACCTGCCGTGTCCTTGGAGCATGCAGCCGTGGAAACCCTTGCGTCGCTTGTGGCCAGAAAGAACGGGTGTGTTTTGCCTCCCGGCCGCTTACTGCAATGAGCTTACCATTCGATAGCTGCCCCAAACGAATTGAGTTTCCTCAGAAGCCACATTCCAAATACCAACTGGTATTTGGTGTGGTGCATTCCCATACCGATTTCAGCTGTGATTTACCTAACCACATCCAAGGTGACCCAAAAATGGGAGAAGGGGAAGAGAGTTCCTCCAGTCCCACAGCATTTCAGGAGATAGCCCAGCCTTAGTTCATCTCATTCCTGGTTAACACACTATAGCCCCATGATGCAAATTACTGAGCCTCCACAAAGAACGCCATGAGCTGAGATGCTTCAAGTTTTATTTGGGAAAGCTATTTTGCTCCGATATGTCCCATGCCGGATCAAGTTTTGAAGACGTTACCATCCCCCACAGCGCTTTGCTCCCTGTCAGATACCACCCCTGGTTCGGCTGCCCAGCTGCGGGCAAGGCTGCTCCGTGAGCCAGACCAAAGAACTGACTCTGATTTCAATTGCAACCCAGCAGAAATTTCCCCAAACTCTGGCTTTTGTCACTCTGTCCTTCCTCTGCGCTCAGCATGAAGCTGGACTAAAAGCATAAAGGCCGTGTAACTCAGCCGTGTGGTAGCTGTGTCTCTGTGCCAGACTTTGTTTTGCCAGGTGATCCAGTACTATGCAGATTCAGCAGCAATGACCATAAAATAATGGATTTCTTGTGTAAAGAGATAAGATGCAAATTTGTTCAGTTATTCAGTAACTAAAGCTGCAACGCTCTTGCATTCCTGCCCTTCTTTTAAGTGGTCATATTTCTGGAGTTAAGGGTTGGATTCAGAAATTATTTTAAAACCTTTTTATAGTCTTTTCAAGTTGGAAGGTGTTATATGTAGTTACTTGACCAAGTAGAGCATAAAATCTCTCCACATGGTAGGCTACTTGACACTGAAACATTTAAGAAGCATCCAAATTCTCAATCTCATCAGTCATTTAATCTTCAGGAGGTGAAATACGTAACCTAAAACAAAAGTACCACAAGGAAAACTGCACCACACTGAAACAGGAGTATTATTGCTACTCTCTTGAAGTTGTACATGCGCATGTCAAAGTTCTTGACGAGTGTTTAACAAACCCAATGCTCTTAAGCGCTTAAAAGCAACCCCAAACAATTCAATATTTCAAAATGCATACAACATATACAGAAGCATTCCTTCCAACTGCAAAGAAGATTCACGATGGAAAAACATTATTTATTTGGTATTTAATGGATGGGGTTACAATTTGGTTTCAGTCAGGACTCTGCAGAGATCTACAGTTATTATCAAACACACAAAAAAATCCTGTGTGTGCATGTGAAAGCACTATGTGAAATGAGTAAGTCTTCACACCCCCAAATTTTAGAAGGCTCACCTGTTTCCCCTTCTCACCCAAGGGGCTACATATTACAGTTTCCAGCACCTACACTGAAATTCATCAGTGGAAAGCAGTTTTAAGAATAAATCCAATGTACCGGCTTGGTAAAAAGCTCTGGTTAAATCCTGTAAGCACTTGTATACTTTTTCATCTTAAGTCATGTGAGTGCCCTCCCTAAATTGGATGAGACTACTCATGCTCAAAATTAACCATTTTGACAAGTTCTTGCAGGACTGAAGGAAAAAAAAGAAACCCTAAAAACCACTCATGACTCACAGGTTGTTACCATCTGATGCATATTCCATTCCACAAAAAAGCAACGTTGCCCAATTTTGGTAATTACTTCACAAAATTGAATATCATTGCCACAAGTAACCTTTTGAATAAGCATATTCAAATTATAGAGGATTCCTTTTACCCACAAAGAAACGTCTATGCCCTTCCTAGTACTCCAAACATCGCACTAACAGAGTTGACTTGGTAAAACACAGTGACATCTGTTGTGTTTTTGGCTTTCTGTTATTCAAGCTTTACAGGCTGGAGTTTTTAGATTTGTAAAGAAATAAATTATGAAAGCCATCACAACATAAAAGCACGTCAGTCACAACATTCCTATTGAGAGAGTCCTGACAGCTGTACAAGACAAACATCCAAAAACAGGAGACAACAATTTGCGCTTTGAAACCTGGGACAACAGACCACCAATCAGAGAAACTGAAGCTTATGTTCACCTCAAGTGTCCATTAGTGTGTCACTAACAGCATGAATCAAATTGCATTAACGCAACTAAGAAACAGGTGAGGTGGGCAGAAAATTAAGAAATAAAAGTGCTTTTTAGATGTACACCCCACCAAAAAGAGAGCTGGCATGGGAAACATCCAAACACCTGGGTAGTATTGCTCGGGTCATGGTGATGGGAACATGGATTCGCACTGTTTCCATGTCAGTGAAGTGACTGCACCAACAGTTAGGCAACCAGGGGAAATGGTCCTCATCGGGGCTCCTCCAAGGTATAATTTGTTGAAAATATAAATGAAAGTGTGCGCTCCTCCTTTTGTCCTGTCCATTCCTTCCATCAGTAGCGCAGGATCACACAACTGAAGGCGGAGAAGGAGGAGCGCAGCCGAGGCCCAGCCAGCCCCGGGTTTGCTCACGGAGGAGGCATAGGGCATGCCTGAGCCGGAGGGGAGCTCCACACCAGCTGGCCTCCTCTACGGAACCCTGCCAAGCACCCACAGAGGGGCTTATTTGACCATTGCTCCATTAAGCACTCCTTCATGAAGAGATCCTGCTGGGATTGCTAGGCACTCCTTAAAACACCGGACATTCACCCTGAGGGCTCCTGAACCAGGCCTGTAGGTGCTGTGCAATTCGCACAGCACGCTACGTTTGTGCTTATCTGGTTCCTGCCGTTCCTCCATGAGCCATGGTAGCTCACTAGCAGCACCAAAGGAGAGAAATAGAGGCCCTGCCCTGGTGATGCCCTGTCACACATCCCGACATAGATGGCTTGCTCCTCTCTCCATCACAAGACCTGGCTAGGAGCCGGGGCTGGTGGACACCCTATCTGGCACATATTTAAAACTGGCCACCCTGCTTTGTACAGAAGAGTGGGGCCTACAGCAATGCACTGACCCATTTCTCAGTGAATTTGCAAAATGGGAATTTAACAGCCCAGCCCCTCTACCAACTGCAGCCACACAGAAATGTTCCAGCCCTCAACTTGAAAGCTGTGTGCATCTGTTATAAAAACCCACTCGCAAAGTGTGCGTACCGAAGATCTGCACGGGCACATGCTGTCCCACGCCCACATCAATTCCAGGAAACATGGCTAGCAAGGGGCTATCACACCTGCCTACTTCTTACAGCAATGGTACATGCAACAGCAATGGTACGTGCATGCAGATACAGCCGTGGAAAGCCCTACTGCAGTTTCCTACCTATTTCCAAAGTCTGGCTGAAAACACAAGCATTTAAAAAAAAAAAAAAAAAACAAAACAAAACCCAAAAAGAAACCCAAACCAACTGTTCTTGGTCAGTCAAGGCCAAGGTCAATCTTTAAAAAGGAAGAATTATGGCTACTGGGCAACAAAAGAGAAATCACTGCTATTTGTTCTGTTGTAACAAACCCTAGTTCCAGAAGCAATGGAATCAAATTCGATGCCAAAAGAGATTTTACTCCTACTCAACAGCGGTTCTCCGCAAATGCATTTGGTTTATTGAGCAATATTTAACCATAACAGTGGACTAAATATGTATACTTGCATAAAATGTGCAAAACTGCACGTATTTTTCTACTTCATTCCTATACTAACTATTTTGCTATCTACAAAACCAGAACTATCAAGTGGTGACACACAGGTAAGAGGCAGAATTCACAGTCCTCCATCCGCATCTTGTAATTGTACAGAAACCACAAATCCCTCATCTTCCCAAGCCATCTCACAAATTGATATTGCCAAGTTTGACAGTACTCCTGCAGCCACAAGGAGCTACGAGGTGCACAGCTAGCTGCTCCACAAGTCATAAATGGGTAAGACTAGATCCCCTGGTAAGTTACACAAAACCCACTACAGAAAGGTCACTGGTGGTGTTGAGCATGTTTCCACTCAGAACATGACAAAATCTCTGTGATCTCGCATCTGAACACTGTAAATCACTGTTGGATTTTTATTCCCGGATTTCTGCTCAGCTCTCAGGTCTCTGCAACAGTACTGTACAATCCTGGAGCCCTCAGAACATTCATTAAAAACTCTCCTTCTGCTGTGTTTCAATCAAATGGCTGTCTGTCTTCATGAAGTGCCATGCAAATAAAGATTACCCTAACTTTCCATGTCTAGGTGTTTATAGTCCACATATTGTGACATTCACTTCCCTTATTAGGATTTTGCATGGTAAATTTCAGCGTTCAGACTATGCTTCTGATGGCAAGTGCACTTGCTCTCGCTCTCTTGCCCTCCATTGTAACAAGGGACTCCTCAGCATTGCAAAACCAGCTTGTACTTTCACCACATAAAGGCACCAAGACAAAATGCTATATAAAGGAAAAGAAAACACTCCCGCTCACACGCGTATGCAATGTGGCCAGAACTACTCCAGAACTTCAAGGCTTGTTCTCAGGCACTGGCAGTACCTGCAGAGCTGGTCAAGTTAAACTGAAAGTCCAGCTTCCCGTCACCCACAGACCCTGAGGAAAAGAAGTCCATAGCTACTCCATCCCTTTTCCCACTTGCTTCCACTGCCACTAATAGACAATTCAAGCAGCCAACAGGACAACCCTACATAACTCCTTAGGGTGGCTCCCAAAGGCCATGTAATCCCACCCTCCCCTTAACATTACTAAACCAAAATGGAAGCATCACCTATGCGCCAATTTTTAACAGTTTAATGTGTCTCATGAATTCACAGTGAAAAATTATTCCAGGCTTTCATGGATTTGTGGTATATGCTTATGTCTAGCATGTGCAAAGGAATCATATTTATATTTATAAATTATATTTAATATTTATATTTAATAACTGGAAGGGAATTTAAGTCACAAGTACATGCAGTATACAGTCAAACTACACAGAATATGGCAACCACCTCAGTTTCAACACTCAGAACAATTTTACATGTGTATATATAGACATGCACACATCTTTTCCAAAACAAGAGAAATTCACATACAATTCCTGTAGGAAATGTCCTAAGCACACTTTCCTTTCCATTTTCCTAAGAAAGGAATCTACTCAAGAAATGACTCAGTACTACACTGAAAAGCTATCACGTAATTAAGATATCTTGTTTTGACAAATCCACTTGAGAAAACAACATAAAGCCTCCTGAGTCCTCTTTTAATCCAAGACCAAAAGTACACCGCACTTGTTCAACCGTCAATATATGTAAGCTACTTAAACATCATATTTGTTTTTGAGCCAGTTGCACAGTCCTGCTTTGGTTTAGACCACAACTATGCAATGGTTTAAAAAAATACAGCAAAGCATGTATGCTGATAGCCAGCACATTCATGCTGAGTATTTGGTACTGCAGGCACTTTTATTTAGAGACCAATGTTATTTTCCCTATGCAAGTCAAGCATCAGATTCTTTGAAACTAGAGGGTAAAAATAATTTTGTGGAAGCCAAAAGCTACCACTGGTGAGCAACACCAGCCCCTTGAGAAACTTTTGCCACAGTCACAAGTTAATTATTGTGAATGAAACATGTTACTCACTATGGCAAAGCTTTTTCACTCGGTCTTGGCTGCAGGAACATTAGACTTCCAAACTGAAAATAGCATGCCCTCCTGCTTCCCAGGTACAAAAATAGTAAGATCAATATAAGATCAGGATGTGGCATTACTGCATGAAGGAGTGATCTGTATGGACAAATGGACACGCTTCTTAGCAGTGACAAATTAAACCTGATTTTTCTGGCTTAATTCTACTGACATGAATAGGAAGGAGGTTCTCTACTTTCCAGAAGAATTTTGTTTAAAAGTACTTTTTCCACATCATGATAGTTTTTAAACGTTAGCTTTTCACTTCTGGATCAGTGTAGAAATAGATACCACAAACAAACCCTAGGGAAAAAAGTTTTCAACACAAAATCTAGATCTTGGCTTCCCAAGCTAACTCTCACAGATAGCAAGGACAAACATGATTAATACAAAGGTTCTTTCAACCTTCAGGACTGGGCTATTGAACTTCAAACCATTTGTCTATTTTGTGCTTCAGATTATCACGCTGACACCCACAGGAAATAAAATATTAAATCAACTCTATAGAGAAGCACCACAGTGCTAGACAAAGGACACAGGGCAAGCAGACAAAAAGATGCTATGACGACTTGCAGATCAATACTTCATCTTATATGTAACTCAGTGAAAGGGAATTGTGGGACTATCCCCAATCTCCCCAGAGAACAGTAAGGGTGGATCTAAAGAAGACTGAAATAGTCTAAAAATCCTAAGGCAACCATTTCAAGATTGCTGTAATTAATTAAAGTGCAGACTGCCTCTGAAAGTGGCAGTCCTATCCAGCTGAAAACCTACTTGCCCAAGTAATTTTGCAGTCAGATCAGTCCCCTGATCCAATTCAATCCAGACCTGCAGGAGTGCTCATACAAAGACTAAACAACTGGTTTGCTTAAAGACAGGACTGTTTAAAGCAGTCATAAAAATTCAGCCTAAGATTTAGGGCAAACAGAACAAAACAATACTGTTGTTCAAACCGTAACTTCTGGAAGAAAGCATGCAACAAGGCTTTTTATAAAACCTGCATCATTTGAACTTCCAACAGGAGAAGAAAAGCGTATTTCAGCACACAGACAGCAGTGCATGAGAACAAGTTGGCCAAGAATAAAATGAGACTGGGTGTTAAAAGGTTTCTGACCGTGAAAGGACTGATGTCCTAAGGCAACTTTCCAAGAGAAAGAGCAAAGTTGAAAAAACACAGACAAAAACCCTAGCTGGCTTCATTCAGTAACTTTTATGAAATTTTATCTAATATTATACAGGCTTGTCAATGACCCAAAAGGCTCTTGCCTCTTTTGGGAGCTATGTAAATCTTCTTGAATTTAAGACAAAAGTGTTTTCCCTAACAACAGCTACTATTTCAGCCTCTTGGCTAGAGCAGCGAGGTTGCTTTTGCCCATTGCACATGTGCTAGGGAAGGAAAAAGAGGAGGGATGAGAAAGGACTGATGAAAATCCATCCGCTTTGCACAAAACTGCACGCAGGCATGCATAGCAATGGGGCTCTGTTGCCCACAGAGAATGGCCACAAATCCCCAGCAGCAAACCAGTGCTTGATTAGCCATATGAAAGTTCTCCAAAATCACATGCGTGGAGTGAAAAGCTTGTTAATGACAAGAATGGCAGGGCTCTGTCTCTTATGAGGGTATTTCAGCATCAAACTTTCTGCCACTTCCAAAGATAGATCAGAATTCACAGATTCTGAGCAAGGTACTGTCATGAAACTGAAAAGCACCACGGAAGAGGGAATCTTTCCACTTGGTCTGAAGCTTTTCATAGTAATTAAGACTTGCTGTCTTGGCAGATTCTTCAATGTCTACAAAACTTCTCAGCCCTGAAGTTCTCCCTTTCTGTGACAAAAACAGCTGATGCAACCTCCGCTAGCAGAAGTGCTTTTACTGGAATAGTCAGTGCAAGCTGAAACTGCTAAACTTCAACATGATTTATAATAGTACTAAATGCATTCTATTTTGCATTTATTAGCTGCAGTGCTACAAAAAGTTTGGGAGAGCTTCTGGAAGTAGCTATTGGTGAGGATATAAAGTATGACCTGTGAAAGATCCAGGTTCCCATAATTCCTTCTGTCAAAAACACTTTCTTAAACCAAAGGTGAAAAGCATGCTTTTGTACCTCTCTTACCTGTCAGTGCTATTTCACAAAAGATAGTCCTCAGTTAAGACAGTCTCAAACAGTGGTTATATTTACAGACTGTCAAACCCCAATTCTCAGCATTTTCAGTGTTGCAACAAAATTCTTTTTTGATTCTAACAAAGACACCGAAAATTATCTCATGAAAGACTGGTTGGCATAATTTGATAAAAGTAATTAATTAGAAAGTTCTGATTCATCAGAGTAGGAAATTAACAAGAAAGATTTTGTTGTTCAAATTTCCTGGTTTTAATTTTTTTCAGAAGTTACAAGGTTTAACCTACTTTAACATCTTTTCACTTTTGTCAAAATTATTTTATGAAACTTATTTTTTATTCAAGTTAGTAAAAAAAGTGCAAACTTAAAAGTCATAAGCCAAAATGACAAAACAAAAAGTTTCCATACCATGGTGTTTTGATAAACTGTTTCAGTTTTTCCCCTCCACTAATAACTAACTGAAAGTACTCTTTACCTAAACCACCTAAGAAATGCTCGAGACCTCAAATATTCTCACAAAGTGGGAAAACACTTTTCCAAAAGCTTCCCATGTAACCTGTTCCTCACAGACCAACTGGCCTGCACAGCAAACACACTAAAAAGCATTCCCTGTGTCTGCAAACCAAAGGCAGGGAAGCAGGGCAGGATGCACAGCTTGCTTCAGGCCCCCCACTTCAGGAGGACAGAAAGGAACAGTCTCAACTCGTCACATCACAACAGCATTCACAGAATATATTGCCTCAGTTTTTGCTCTGATCAACAGGCTACCTCTCCCCACATCTTCATCCATAAGGACTCTGTGTTCAAGAAGGAGGTAACACCGCACAATATGCACATTAATAGCACTGAATGAACATCATTATCTTGCCAAGTCTTGGCAAATTTTGTTGCCCAGTAGCTTATAGCCTGGAACACATTTGGTTTTCCAGCTGAACGACACAAGCTTACCTTTTTACGACAAGCTTCAGCGTTTTGTGTGAACCTTTCACCAGACAGATTGCTTCTTGTCGGAAACCAGAGAGGCCCACATCATTGATGCCAACAATTTCATCCCCAGCCAGTAACTTGTCCACAGCTGCAGCTTTGCTCCCATCTTCAATCTGAAGAAAAAGCATTATCAAATGGTAGAATTATTCAGGTTGCACAGTGACACCTTTAATATAAGTTAATGAGCTTTCAATATTGGCTTCATACAATAATACAGTAATTAAATGGTTACAATGATTTTTAAAAATACCTTTAAAAACACAATAAAGAGAGTAATGATATGGAGACAATCAGAACAGGAAAGAAATGGAAGGGCGGAAATCTGAGAAAACCAGAAAGCTCGATGGAAATTTGGGAGTCAAAAGCATCTGTGATCTTGAGCTCCATTCAATACAGGACAGGGAATCATACTTGCAAATAGAGCTTTGCGCAGGCATCTTAAAATCTGGTTCTCTAGAGAAGTTAACCAATAATATTAACCATATAGTCAATAACATTAACCACAGAGTCAACTCCAAAAATATGGCATGCTATGAAACCCCAAAATATGGCATAACAAGCTGGTCTGGAAAATAAAGTGATTTTCATCAGGCACATAACAGTAATATGAGAATTTACAATCCATACAGCTAACTAACAGCTCTGGGTAGAAGAAGAGATAATGGTCTGAGATCCAAGGAAGAAAAACAACATGTCACACTGCCGAAGAATACAGCAATACTAAGAGAAATTCTCTGGAAGATTATTTTGATGCCACAGGCATCTCTTGCATGCACCGATTTTTTGCACAACTATTCGTAACACCTGGTAAAACACGTACAAGATAAATTAAAGCGTCAGTTTTTGGCAATTGCCACCCTGATGTACGAAACCAACCCATTACGAGTTACCCATTTTTAAAATTTAAAACAAATCCCAAAAGCTTGATCAGCCAGACTAGCAAGTAGCAACAGTTTGAACTGATTTCAAATATAGCTGTAGGTGTTGAACACTTTGCAATTCAGGCCCTCGGCTTTCTCAGTTTCTTCCCATCCTTTGCTGTCGACGCAGCCTCCGGCTTCTCAGTTGCTTGGGCTCATGATCCACGCATTTAATTTTATTCTCCCTCACTTGCTCACAAACCATATCTCACCTCATCTTGTAGATTTGACACTTTGTCTTCAAAGCAAAGACTTTGATTTATGTCTTCATCATATTGTACCTTGACTACAGTATCTCCAAGTCCCACATTATTAAATGCCAGTGAACCTACAAAGAAGAAATCCTTGTAATTGCCCCAACTGCAGAAAGCTTCATAAAGAACTGCCATCTTCTGAGGCACCAAAGTCAATCAACAGTGAGATAAATCCAGACAAAACTTAACTTCATGAATTCTGAAGCTCACAGCACAGGTTTTAGGGACACGCTAGCAACCAAAGTATAAATTAAATAACTTAATAAAATAAAGCAATATCTCTTGATGAAAGTATATTAGGATGATCTCATACACCCCAGCAATCTCATTGCAGGCACATAAAAGCTCTCTTTATGCGAGTTTAGGATAAATGTTCTTAAAAATCTTCAGACCTGTAAATCTAAGCCCAAAAGAATGCCGTACAAAATGCTTAGTCTTATACCCCATTCTAAAATGCTCATTATTAACACTAATGAAAAAAATTAAAGAACTTAGTAAAAACACTGATAATTAAAGCCAGAGCAAGTTTCTACATCCCAATACACCTAGTTCTCAAGCTGTGACCTGCCTCTGACCTGTGCTTGCATATCCTCTGAACATCAAGAATTTACCAGAATACCATATTATCTCTGCAAATCTTCAGTAAAGTTGAAAATAAGGGGGCAGCAGTGGAAATCACTTATATGCAAGGGAAGATTCCAGTTCAGAGATGTCAAATACAGAGTGGCTGCCATACAACGGACCCTGAAGTCAGGCAGAGCTGTAACAAAAGAGGAGGCAGCTGGGGACCCGTGAATCTTCACAACTCTTTCAAGTGTTCAGATGCATTTCTGGGCTACTACTAAATAAACTGCATTTGGAGGTCTGAAGCCCAGTAGGTCAGAAAAGCAGCGCAAAACAGTTAATGAAAGTCAGAGTTGAATCACTTCAGCGAGAAGGTCAAACAGAGGTTTTTTTTAAAAAAAAAAAAAAAAAAAAAAAAAAAAAAAAAAAGAAGAGGAGGGAAAATACCTTGTAGGAGGACCCATTTTAAACTCCAAAATATAGATGCCAACCAGTTGCGGCCCTTATGCCCTGAGCAAGGCACCAACTGAATGACAAGGGGTGAGAAGACCCTGGGCCCTGCCACCTGGGCCTGAAGACCTCAACAGGGTCTTTTTTTTTGTGTTTAAAAAGAAAAAAGGCAAACATCTGTCTCCTAGGGTTTCAAGGAATGTTCATTGTTCTCACAGTAAGTGTGTTTGTTTTTTCTTCAGGCTGGCAATGCACTGACGGCAGGGAGTATTCAGTTACCCCCTCTGCGTTCTCATTTCAGCAGGGAGACTACGCATTCCACGCAGTGCAAGCTTTCCAAAGAGACTTTGGCTGTCCAAAACAACATTAATAAAAAAAAAAACTTAAAAAAAAAAAAAAAAAGATTTTACAACATCAAAACCTAAGCACAAAGCTGAAGCTGTCTTCATGAAAACTAGAAATGGGTTTCTTTAATACCATGCCTCCAAGATTAGCTGCAGCGAGGGAGAATAAAAACTACATATCCATTCACAGTAAGTCTCCCCAAGCTGAACAAATTTAAACATAAACCTCTCATACTCACATCCCCAAATGGCTGCATGAATGCAATTCCACTTGACAATGCACCTTTAAGTGGAAATAGGAAAGTTAGCTAGACAGGAGAAACACAATTTCTTCAGTTACACTAGAAGTCCTTTTAATCATAATGACTGGGGGGGCGGAACATCTAAAGAAACACAGCCAAAAAAATCCATGAGGAAAAGACCTCTTCAAAAATATGGCCTTACTAACCTACCTCCTCTGCTCAAACTTGGACAGCACCATACACTCCAGCCTCTCCTTCAGGTTTTCTCTGTTTACTAGTCTTAAGATGAATTCTTTCAAGAACAGTCAACAAGAAGAGATCTGCCTCAGTCCCTGTCAGCGGGCAGATGTGACTGGATGTAACCCTGAACCCCTCTGCTCAATCTGGAGTACTTGCAGGAACTGAACATCCATAAAGTATATATCTTAACATTTTTATAGCAATAGCAGGAAACAAAATACACATACAAGAAAAACAATCAACACCTTATTTTCTTATAAATAACAGACATAAGCCTTCAAAAAACAGGTATAGTTACACTGCCTATCTTGGATGAGTAAAGAGTTCTAGAAATGCCCTCAAACCATGCTTTTGATATGTATTAAAAAAAATCATACCCCTCTTACTATGCTAAATTCACAAGAGTAAACACCACGACTTCCTATCCTTAGCAGAGATGTTGATAGTGCTACCAAAAAAAGTGTTTTCAAAAGGAGATGAAAAGGATGTTTGTTGACGAAAAGCATCTGTTTAGACAGTCTCCAGCTCTCACCCTGCTGTCCCTGATGACCTCCCTATTAGCAAGAGCAAAGGCAAACTTTGGGACCCATGCGTCAGGGAGAATTGGAATCACAGACTTCTGCCGGCATAACGGTATCCACATTAATTGTCGTATCTTCCCAAATTTTTTTTTGTTTGTAAAATACGATGTCCACAAAACAGGAAGAGACACTGATACAAGATGCGGATGTAGATAACAGGATAAAAAAAAATGAGATTCAAAAAACAACACACGTGTAACTTTGCTATGTGAAATTCTTCCTGTGAAAAGGAGAAAGAGACTTGAAATGGGGGAAGACCCGAGCCGTGGAGGAAAGTCTAACAGCTATACACACAGACACATTCAAAGGACACGTACAGGCCTATTTCCACTGTTGGTAATACACACGAAAATGAAAATAATGGCCTACATTTACAGCTTTAAAATGCTGCAGTGTTGATGGGGAGCACCACTTCTAGAATGTGACCCCTTCACTTCTGTGTTTATCAGGTCTGACGCTTGACTTAAAATACCCGCATTCCTCTATAGGCACCTGTATAAACAAGCAGGAGACAGGTTGGGGAAATGCCGTGTCACACAAGAGATCTAGTTTTGTTTACAATGACGGCAGTTTCTTGTCCATGCTCTCTTTGGACAGGGTGGGAGACGGGATGGAAACCGAAACTCAGAGACAAACACGGGAAAAAACAGCACCATTTATCAGTATTCTGCTATCGGCCGTGATAAACTATTTTATCATAATTCACTTCTCGTACAGCCAAGAAGTGATTCTGTGGTTGTTTGTCTTATGAGCATCTAATACCGATTTTTTTCCAAAAAACTAACAATCTTTGTATGAGATCTTCAGAACAAGTAAAATGTAGGAAGTGTTAATTATTTTGATTTGCACAGAGTTAAACAAAGGAGAAATACCTTTACAGTTCAAGCCTGGCATTTGTGTAACGCAAGTTGATTGTGTGAATCAACACAGAAGTAACAGAACTGACCTAACTCCAGCTATACGTTCTGCAAATGCAGCCTGGAGTGGCAAGGGCTGCATTCACCAGTGAGACTCATGGGTCAAACTGCGGCAGGATAAAACAGGGGTGTGAACTGCAACAGGACCAAACTGGTCCAAAGAGAATGGGTGTGTATATGTAAGGCATCTCGCACAGGCATGCATGCACTAGAAGCTGGGCAAGGCTAACGTATTTGATTTTACATTCTTTAACATCCTTTCTCTCCCACTTCTGATTTAGTACTTGGACATGATGGAGACTGTTGGAAGGCAGGGAACTATCTATCCCCCTTTTACAGATGGGCTCAGAAGCATATACGGAAACAAGGCCCAAAATGATGCAGGATGTCTGCAGCAAAGCAAGGGATTCCACACAAACCTTCAAGTCGCTGGAGGGTACTTGTAACCCCGAACCACCGCTCCCCACAGACCGTGGGCTCAACAACCGGCATTAACCACCCAACAAGAACTTTAAGGAACACCATACAAAGAAAAGAAAGCCTAACTACGTGCTACCAACTTGCAAAATCTGGACCTATGCAGTACTATCCAGTACTATTAACTTGGCAATTGCTGCACTTTGATCAGGCAGGTAAGTGTCTGCTGCATTTGGTGACGCTACCTTAACACAGAAGCCAGAACTTTCCTTTTGCCTGATATCACCATTTCACACCCCACCAGCCATTGCCCATACGTGCTCTTCCCCAGATTATGTTTAAACATCACAGCAAACAGCACTAAATTTTAGGAATGGTTAGTCCAGGGCAATGTATATCCCTAACAGCAGTTTCTTTCTTCCCTAGACCCGAGGGCAATGGCTCACGGTCGCTGTCACAGAAACCTGCCTTGGCCAGCTGCTCTTCAAAGTGTCCCCATCGCGCCGCGCAGACGGCGAGCTGGCAGGAGCCCTGCCTTCTGTCAACAGGTGGTTCTTAAAAATCAATTTGGAAACCTTTTTTCCAAAGGGTAGAGTTCAGTAACAGGACACAGTCTATCAAAGCCCTTTCTAATTACTCTTTATTGGGTGTATTTAAACATTTAGATATCTGCCCAAGCAATCTTCTGGTTTGGGTTGGTTTTTTGTTTTAAAAAAAGCATCGTATTTTGAAAAGCTGTCACTTGGTACAGTTCTTTAAGTATTTATTACATTTTTATAATTGTGTCCACTCCACTGTTTTGATTAAGGGCTTGCTGTCACTTCCACTAGAACAGGCCATTTTTGTGGGGGATTTATTACAGCTGTAAAAACTGACTCCAGGCTGAAACCTAACTTCAGAGTTCCTCAAACCAGAAGTGTTTAAAATGTAAGGTAAAACACCCACCATTTCCCTTTTTAAAAATAAATACATATACATAAACTGATTAATACTTTATTCCAACCTGCATTCAAAACAATACCTACCATTAGCCTGTGAGAAGACCTTTCTGATGATAAATCATCAGTTACTATTTAAGAGGATGGTGTTGTTACATCTTAGTCTATTTAAATTACAGGGCCATTATGAGCTCTGCAAATTGAGGACCAATTAAAGTATTTGAAGTTAAAAAATTAATGAATCTTTGCCCCAAGAATCTAATGATAACAATTTCCAGATTAAAAGTATCAGGAAGAGAGAATTCACGTAGATTTGTTGGTTTTAAAAACTGAACAACAGATGTTTATTTTTAAAGGTTTTTTTCAAAGTGATTCCATTGTTTCAGCAATAGAAGATGGAAACATTTCATCACCGCTGAACACTTGTACTAGAATTAAAAAAACAATAAACTAAAACCCACCTTGTTGCTTTGAAAGCATAGAGATAATGTATCAGGAAAAGGAAGGTGGGGCTGCTTAGTGTCAGGGATGGTTTTTTTGCTATTAGTACCAAAGCTTTGCTAGACACATTTTACAGCTTCTAAATAAAATTTGCTTTTTCCAACTCAGTGAGATTTACCACAACAGCATTTAGAAGCATATCCAGGACTTTTCCGCCCACACAACCCACACCAGCAGGCTTGCGCATATTCTACCTCCACAGAGCAACTAAAGAGGTACAAATTGTAGTCTTTGGGGGTCTTTCTATGCAAGAGCCCCTCCGGGGCAGCACAAGTCTGGCAGGGAAGCTTTCTAATCCTTACAGTCCTGACAACCCCAGGCTGGCACCCAGGCAAGAGCAAAGCAAAAATGGACCCAGCTTACCTAGAGTAAGAATAAGGCCAAGACAAGAGTGGAAAAGATGGAGATGCTGGAAGCAGGGGCGGTGGAAGAAGCCTGCTGTCATTGCTGATCCTGAACCTGGAGAATCCCAGTCCCATTCCTCCCTCACACCCATGTAACACTTGCAAAGGATAGCTCAAGTTTTGATTTTTTCTAGCACCTCATCAACATCTAGACACCCTCCTACTGCTGTTATTTAGTACAGCATCAGTCCAGACAAGCTGTACACGTCTTACTCAAGAATCACTGAGAAGTAACTCCCATTTATTTCAGCCAAGAGTTTGGTTTTGCATTTTACAGAAGCTAACAGCATCCAACCCAGAGGAACCCATCTGAACTCATGGGTATCTTACACTGGTCTTAAACATACCTTCCTATCTTTTTTCCAGAATGACAAAATAACCTGTATAAGAAAGGAGCACATACCTGTGCTATGAAAAAAAAAAATAGCCAGATGGCCAAGAGAACTTCTTTCTCTATATGCAGTTTACTTATTCTAACAAACCTTCTACCAGAAAAGTCTGAAAGGGTTACCTTATCCGTATTTACTTGTGCAAGTTTACTTATGGATGATTATATATATAGGCTGTTTATATACGTAATCTGTGCAGTTAACATTAAGCATTTTATAAAAAAAGGTCTACATTTTTGTACTTTCAGCTACTATGAACAATGATAAGAATGGTTAAAAAAGAGGTTATACATAGAAACAACTCACACTTTATCTTTTCAAACTGATAACAGGAACAGACTTCCAAGAGGAAAAATATGACCTGACAAAGTAATCTTTACAATCATAAGGTTCAAGGCTTTTTACTTTGCAACTACCAACACTTCCAATAAGGTTGGCTTATCTTTCTGCCTTCCTGTCCATCCCAGAAAAATGTCACAGCTTGCCAATGTGCCCTTGACAATAACACACTGAATGCAATCCAACAGCCTGTAAAACTGCTGCATAACTAGGGAAAGGGTAGGACTAACTGACAAATCAAAGAAAAAAAAAAATGGAGTGTGTCTGTATGGTCATGTAGGTACGGTTATGCATTAATTACAAAGGAAAAGTTCAGTTTCATCAACTTATAGTCTGTTTGTGAAGAACTTTGACACGCCTCAAAAGGAAGACATTGAAAGAACTAGTAGCAATAGAACACTTACTGAAAATAAATGTCACCTATTTCATTCAGTCAATCAATCTAAATGTAACGTTCTACATAAAATTTAAGTTACATCTATGCCTGTGTCTACAGACTGCTGTGGTTTCCAGAAAAAAGCAACACTTCTAGACACAGGTATCACTGATTAAGACCCAACAACAGAAAAAACTGCTTCATTGCCTGTTAGATTCAAAAAGCGCTGTGATGGGTCTGCCAGAAGCCACAGGAATTTTACAAACAGTGTTAGGTTTCTATTTAAATACCTTCTCTCAGCCCATTTTTAACAGAATACTTACCTTGACAAACTCATACCGTCATTGGGTTGTAGTCATGTTGGCTATTTGGGACCTTCCATTTTTGTCATAGCACAGATGCTCATTTTTCAGAGAGTGAGCAAGTATAACATTCCCCAATAATTCTTGTAAGAATATTCTTATCAACTCCTGAAAACTTGATTTTATCACAAACTTAAAAGTAATTTTTAATAGTTACTGCTGAAGTAGGTTCATTTAGGAACCTACTGCTATGCAGTGGAGTGAGCAGAACATAATGTTACACATCTAAGCAACAATCTAGCAGACATAAGCATTAATGACTTGCTCTCATAATAATTGATAGCAATTTCTGCAACAGGAGTTCCCCTTTGCAGTATTATTTAACTCTAAAGGAAAAAAAAGTCTCTCTAAGGTGCTGAATTTTAAAACACGTCTTATTTGTCGACTCCCTTACCCATTCATCTGCAAAGAAAACCAAAAAACCCCTTCAAAAGAAGGGTCAGGCTCCTCCTAAAATTTGAGGATTTTAAAATTTGACAACAGACTTTGTTCTTTTGCTCCCTGTTAAGAACTGATACTCAGGCTCACAGAGCACCCAAATTACAGACTGACGCCTTCCTTTGCCACCATCTTCCTCAACAATTCCAGTATTTAAAACCAAGTTCGAACAAGAAGATGCATTTATTCCTTCCTCCCCCAGTGTTAAAACAGGCAAAAAACCCTAAAGCTGTCTTAATTCATCATTATATAATTTATACAACCCCGTTTTCTGTAGGTACGAAGTACTTCAAACTGAATAGATGCAGATATTTGCTGCCACTCCACCAAACCCATGTTTCTGCTGTGCACTCTGCATGCAATTTCAATTCTCCTTTCTTAAAGCAATAAAAACTCGGAAGCTAGTGGGATGACCCTCAAAAAAACAAAAATGCATATTATTAGAGAAACAAAAAAGGTCTGGGTAACCTTGCCCTTAGTTTCTCCACTGTTCTTGTTTATCAGTGTCCCAGTAAAGGAAAAGAGTATCCCCCACTCCACTTTTGCCCAGAATTCAAATGTGAAAACATGAAGAAAGCAAACACTAAATACAGCATTCAATATATTTTTCTAGGGCAGGAACTGCAATGCAGTTGCTTCTAAAATTATCAAACAAGGTTCGCAAAGCAAGGTGCAGAAAGGACTACATGGCTTTTTCTGCCCAAGCTGTTCCACCTTGTCAATTCGCAGTATCTGAGCTGACTGGTACAGTCACACACCAGAGGGCTGCTCTTACAGAGACAGACTGCTAATAAAATCAGTGTAAATCTCTCATGATGCCACAGTAATAAAAACATGCCCATAAAAAGCCTACCAGTGTTTTTATGCAGCGTATTGACAAGATGAAATAGCACCCATCTACTTCCTAGGGCACATACTCATCTGAGCAGGGCATGAAACATTCATGTAGCTCGAATTAAACACCAACATGTTAAGTCTGTTCTGAATCAGGAACCTGAAAAAAGCAAAATCCAATTCTGTGGAGACACACTAATTTATAGCAATTTATACCCCTATGCATCATCCACATTATGGTATCTTGCCCTTTTCCCCCTAACCATCAATACTTTGTTGCCATATTTTTCAGATTAAAAAAACCCAACCAACCAACCAACCAAAAAAAAAAAAAACCAAACCAACTTTCTTAAAAGAAGAAATTTCCTTTTTTCTAAACAGACCTAGGTGTTCATAATTTCAGGTTCTTCATTTTGTGTAGTTGTTCCATATACCATTCCTTACTTAATGATGATTACTTAATACCATCATGGAACATTAGAAGAAATTCCTTCCTCATGAAAAATTCACCATAGGAATTAGATATGCAAGCATTTTGGCATCTCTGCAAGTTATCTTGCCACCTTTTCTCTGCTTCAGAGGTCTAATTCTTCCTAGGATTAATGACAGATAATCAACCAATAAGATAATTATACCGGGTCATGTAATTCATACTCACATGACAAAGGTTATTTTTTTCTTAAGAAATTATAGGATTGTGCTGTGAATTAGCAACTAATGCACTAAAATCACCGTGGATTAAAATAATGGAAATTAACACAAAACATACAAATAGGAGCTTCAAAAAGCTGCATTAATTTAGCAGTAAATTGTGATGTAGCACAGGAGAATTCTTATATTCTGAAATTAGAGTATGCTTACTACTCTAAATGGACATTTTCCAAATCGGCTTTCATACGTAGCTCTTTTTCAAAAGCTTCATTGTATAAGACATATTGCTGACATAATTAGCTCTAAGAGCAGGCACATTACTCCAAAGATTTAAAAAAAAAAGTTTTAAAGAAATATCATAGAATCATAGAATCGTTTAGGTTGGAAAAGACCCTTAAGATCATCCAGTCCAACCGTATCAAAACATTACACACTCAATTAGCTGCTTTTCCTGATTAAGAAGGTAAATATTTAATTATGACAAAACTACTCAGTTTGACAAACATCTGTATTTCTGTTTGGCAAGAAGTATCTGTAACATGTGGAGATGCACTTACTAAAAGACACATCCTGTTCATGCAGCACAAGTCACAACACCACCAAGCAGCACTTGCTCAAGTACGAGTGGAATTTCAGGGAAGAATGTTTGTACAATAATTCTTGCACAACAGGAGAAAATTTATAATTATTCTATTTTCCCACATTGGCGGTGCGACCACTATATATGCACATGTGCATGCCATCATATAGTATGGCTTATGTCTCCTATTGCTGCCTATGCTGGTGAATATGAACACTTCTCAGAAGCATGTACTCCAGCAGTATGCAACCATATTAATGACAAATTCATGTCTTAGCACACCAGTTTAGGATATCAGCGTTGCCAGGAGGCTGACTGTTCTAAAAAAAACGCACTGCACAAGAGATTTTGAACTTGCACATCTTGATAACTGACAGACTATTAAAGACTGCCTGTACTGATGTTCTGAAATGAGTCTGTAACACAGTTAAGGAAACTGAGTATTTTGTGGAACCCACAAGATACTGTCTGTATTATTTATGAACGTCATGAAACAGCTGTTTTCCGCTGAGACAAGGCAGGTCTTAAAAGCCTAACGCTGAAGTATGCAAGAGCTGGGAGCGGAGCAGTATTTTAACCCACTGTTTGTTAGTCCTGACAATTTCCCACAGGCATATTCTTATGACCGTCTTCAGAGAAAAGCAACAAGGTCTTTTGGGGAGCCTGCCCACTGTAGGCAGTATGTACATTCAAAACTTGCCTTTCATTCTCAAACCTGTCACCACAGCCTGCCTTCCCCCAAAAGCTTATTCTGAGCAGAGACCTGATTCGTCAAACGGTGAAGTACAAAGGATTCCCTAGACAAAAACCCTGAATTTTGTTTTATGCATAAGATCTATGCATGTAGGCTGAGATTCATTCACAAAGGAGGAGTATTTTTGTAAACACTGACTTGGAGGTTGAAATTTCAAAGTAAATCTTAAATTCATCCTGCAAAGGTCATTAGGTCACAAAGCATTACAGGACTTAGCTACATGCCAAGTTCAACAAAAACATCCATCATCACTAAAACCAGCAGAAAAACAATCTACTCTTCTGAATGATACTCAAATATTTAAACTGCATACTACATTACAACAGCTACATACTGCGAAATTTTGTTTGCACTGTATTTAAATTGTCTCTAAATTCAGTCATTTTTACACTCTAAATTGTAGGAAAACCTTTTCTTAGTATTTTATTTATGATGGTAAAAGAAAGTTGAAGGTTTAACTAAACCAGCAACAGGAAAGCCTTCTGCTTTCAAAATGAAATAGGCAGTATGTTTCTGCATCATTTGTTTTGGGGACAGAGGCTAACCATCCTTCTATAGAATGATTCAACATTTTGTGATTCAGGAAACTGGTATCTGGTGAAGATTCTATTATGCATCTAAGACTATGATCAGCATTATATCAGTTGCATCACAAACTCAATCATGAGGATGAAAACTTTTTTTTTTTTTAAATAAAAACTGTATTCACAGGCATGTTAATTCTAATAATACTTCGGTTTCTGAAAACGCCTGCTGCCTTTGCCTCACACCTGCCTTCATTCTGGATCACCGACCATTCAGGTTTAGACTTCACTGGTACACAGCTACCTGCAGGGCTGAACCATGTCACTTCCAGAAACCTGGGTGTCCTGGTTTTCGACTGGGATAGAGTTAATTTTCTTCCTAGTAGCTGGCATAGTGCTGTGTTTTGGAGTTAGTATAATAATGTTGATAACACACTGATGTTTTAGTTGTTGCTAAGTACTGCTTACACCAGTCAAGGACTTTTCAGCTTCCCATGCTCTGCCAGGTGCACAAGAAACTGGGAGGGGGCACAGCCAGGAGACTTGATCCAAACTGGCCAAAGGGCTATTCCATACCATATGATGTCATGCTCAGTATAGAAACTGGGGGGGTTGGTTGGGGAGCAGCGATCGCTGCTTGGGAACTGGCTGGTTATCAGTCAGCGGGTGGTGAGCAATTGCATTGTGCATCACTTATTTTGTATATTATCATTATTATTTTCCCTTCCTTTTCTGTCCTTATTAAACTGTCTTTATCTCAACCCACAAATATTACTTTTCTTTTCCCCCCGATTCTCTCCCCCATGCCACTGGGGAGGGGGGGAGTGAGCAAACAGCTGTGTGGTGTTTAGCTGCTTACTGGGTTTAAACCACAACACTGGGGAATGTCTTGAATTCTTAGGTAAATCCATCATCCAACTGGCTCCTTCTACCATTTCCCAGCTGAAGCTTAAAATCTATAGATCAAGCTTACTTCAGGCTGTGCATTACTCTGCAGCCTTTCCAACAAGGCAGTTCATTGCCTTCTTTTAGTTTAGAAATAACAGGCTGTTTCTCAAAATTTGGCTGAATGAATGCATTTTTACCCACCGGTAAATCCTTCCTGGGATTCCTCATTCATAGTTGCTTTAAGAATAAATGGGTGTACTTCAAGATGCTGAAAAAAAATTAATTGGAGAGAGTGGTACATTGCTGAGTGGTTCTCTCAGTAGTTATGCTGAGGACTGGGCTACAGCTGAATAGGTTAGGTTTTTAGGTGATGAAGTATCTCCCATCCTTTAAATGCTAATGATGCAGCAATACATTTTAACCTCAATTTATAAGGAGGGGGCTTTGGAAAAGACATTCTTTTAGCCAAACATCTGACAGATATGGCATATTCATAGAGAAGAGTGATTGCAGGTTTCTCTCCCTGCTGCCACTAGTATTTAGGGCTTTATGTTACTCGTTACTGACATAAATACTGGCAGCTGAAATCTGTACTGAAGACTGCTCACTCACCTCTCCTCCAAAAAGCATCCCAGTCATTGTTCACACAAAACTGAAGGAGGGTGGGGTGAGGGGAAGAAATAAAAAAAATTAAATTCCCTTTGTACTCTCACCGCAGCCCTACCCGTCCGGGATTCCTTCCACACGAGTGAGGAGCACCGCAACGTCCTAGCGTCCAGCCTGGTGGTTAGGGCAGGCTCCCAGCTGCAGGAGTTGTGGGTTCGAACCCTCCAGGCAGAGGAAGGAAGCGTCTCCCGCTTTCTGGACAGGCACCCCAACATTTGGATAGAACATAAAAGATAAGCAAGCACCACTTCACTGCTGCCTACTTTGGCTGAGTTTTAGAAGAAGAGTAATTAGTAGTTCCCAACTCAGAAAAAGGAAGGAAAAAAGAAAGGGGTGGGGAAAGAATAGGAGTTCACCCTAAACTTGTGGTTTGTAAATCCACTTTGCTACCGCAGCCCTGACTCTCCTCTTTGAGTGAAGCTGAGGGGGGGGGGGGGGGGCACATGGAATTCAGACTGTTTCTATGTTCAGATGTTCATGCTGGGATGTTTCTTTAAGTAGCACCTTGCTTGACAGGGAGGTTTCTGGATTACCTATTTGAAGCATGTAATTACTATAAACTGTACAGGGACTCTATGAGCTAAAAGTCAGACACTGTAATGACCAACTTGTAAGCCTCTAGATTTTTTTGTTTGGCCTAGCTATGCACCTGAAGACCAGTTAATGTATTTTTTAGTATTTGTCATCTCAGCTCCTGAAGATGAACCTTGCTAGTTTTGCTAAGAACTCTAATTCCCCTTTTAACGGGTAAAACAAATCATATACCTAAGAGCAGATTTGAAGCTTTTGCTTTTGTTTGTTCATTTTTAATATGAAAAGAGTATATTATTACTACAGATCAGCATTGAGGGCTGTTGAAAATAAGAACATATTGCAAGCCTCTTACTAAGCAGGTCAGTACAGAACCACGGGGTTTACTAGACAGTTATCCTTATGTCCTGCGTTGGTTTTAGTTTCTCCATCTCAAGAACAGCTAAGGACTACGAGAAGTATGAGTTCAGATAGTTTAGTTCCTCCTCTTAAGGTACATCTAGTGTTTCAGAAATGCAGGTCTGTACCTTCAAAGGCACTTTGGTGAGAGAAAAGCACTACACAGACACACCAGAAAGACATGCCAGCTATGTGAATTTGGAGGAAAGTTGCACCGGTGTTCTTGATTTTTGTTGTCTCTAGAGGTGCAGATGTGCCTTCTGGGAGTACATCCCAAAACTCACAGCTTCCCAGTAAGCTGAACAGTACTCTCCACTTCTAGCAAACTGTGGAGGAAAACACATTTGTTCTTTCCAAAATACAGGAAGGCAGAGACAGGCTAACAATAGTCCATTTAAGTCCATACCACACAGCAGACATTAGCAGCCACAGTGTTATGGCAATGCAGGCTGCAGTTGATACCTCTGGAGCCGCTCAGAAGGAAGAACTGCCACTTTTTATATCAGGGGGTTTCCAGAGCATGAGTAAAACTGAAGTGCAGGAAGTTAAATAACTGTGCAATAAAAGACCTAGAATTCCCATTTTGTTATTTGAGGAAAGCTGCATGGACTCCTCCTGTGTTCACATACATTATTTTCCAAGCTCTACGAAGTAACTGTAAGACAAGACATTTCATGAAACTCTCTCAAGTGCATGGGCATTACCAGTTAAAGGAAGCATGGTGTATCTACTAGACAGCACCTCTTATTTCCTTCATTTTCTAAGCCACTGGTTTATGTTTCTGTACAGAAAAAGCAGGAATTGTCTTATTCTGAAATATTATCTAGTTACATGAAGCTGGAGAGACTGGTTGGCTACACACAGGATTTTATAGTTCCAACAGATCCATAACAGTTATCAGCCACAGGTCTTTCCTTGTCTGGGCATCATCCAGTTTAAGTTTACAAATAACAACTCACTGCATTTTCCATGTGGTTATCCAAACCACAAGTTTGTTTTTGTCTTCTACTCATAGTTTTCTCATTACAAATACCAATCCTTCTCTCCTCCCTCCTTTACCAGTTATCTACTATAGTTATTATTTGCATGTCAAGACTGTTTCAAAATTTTAATTGACTTTCTGAAAGTACTATAGTTTTAGTACACGCTCTTTGAATTCTTCAGTTTTATTATTCATATTTTAGAACTTTTTCTGTACAGTGATTCTTCCATGAAGTTTAAAGGCTGTGATCCAGAGGAATATCCATATGCTATTTCTGAAATATTGTTGTACTTAATTTCATATTAGAGTAGCGTATTTCCTATTTATCAGTAAGGCACAATAGGCAAAGAACAGGCCTCTTAGTTGGATAGTTTAGTTATTAACAAAAGTGACTGAAGCACTTTTGGGGTCAAATATACAGCTATGTTGTATAGCAACTTACTAGGAATAAAAAAGAAAGACTCCAAATAGTCTATTCGTTCCACTTCAAAAGTTCACCCTCTCAGTCCTACCTGGCATAGCCAGTACAGTGTTGATTGCACTAAAGGCTACTAGTTTTCCCCACTCATGACTTCACTGTAGGCAAATCTCCAGAGGAATACAGGTAGCATAAACTCCACTACACATGCAAAGTTCTCTGCAGTGATCTTCTAGATGATACAGGACCAGACAGTCTGCTCCCACAGAGCCAGCAGTATCATCTGACATCAGAACTATAGCTCGCTATCTCAGTATCAATTTTCCAAGAGCTTAGCACAAAACAGTGAACAAACGTGTAAGTTAGTGTACTTAATGATGCTATGGTTGACTCACTAAAATGGCTGTAAAACGTACTTTAAGGAAGTTTCCTACAAACAGGAAACAGTTCAAAACTCAATAAAAATGCTTACTTCACACTAAATCCTAACATGCATTTTCCAGACTCTTGCAGAGAGCCTGTCAAAGACAAACAAGGAAAAATTGGACGAGTTTTAAAAATTGTGCTATTTAAAAAATGGTCTCATGATAAGGAACACAAGCTTCCTTCGCCTGATAGTGTTATTAACTGGTAATCCTATTCCTCTGTGCTGGCATTACATTTCACCTCAGCCTTTCACTCTTCCCTTTGCAAAAGGAAAACATTTTTTTCCTTCAGGATGATAATCTAGATTAGGAGGCAATACAAGCAGCTTGTTAATTATACACATGCACAAGGAGCCAACAGTTGCTCTGCTTGTCAAGAGGATTTAGAATATAAGCAGCACAGGGACATTTCAAAAACTCTGAGTCTCCTATCACAAGAGTAGAAGTAAAAGAGTGCAGCTCATTTACTGATAAAAAAAGTCTTACATAAGATTTATCAGCATATACTCAAATCCTGTACAAAAGAAAAATAATAGTCACATTTTAATCAACTTCAACACTGCAGATGTTTTCAATACAGCCAATGATACATTAAAAAAGCACCTTTAAGGCAACTCCATTTTGCAACATAATTTTCTAAGAACACAGTGGAAGAAGTTACTTTAACTCCAAAACCTCAACAGTCAGCCTCCTTTCACAGAGGAGCACTGTCCTTAACCTGCAAGGCCGAATGAGCTTTTTCCAAAGTAACAGCCATTTTCCAAATTAAAAAAGAGAGAGAAAAAAGAAAATGGGAAGAACAGAAAGCTAAATGAAAATACGCCCTTACAGAAACTCATTTGTGACATGGCTGCTTTTAATGCTGCCCTATTACCGAAGGGGAAAAAACAAAGGGTAATTCCATCAGCCGGTGTACGACAACTCACAGCAACCTCCTGGCACCGGACCAGAAAGCAAAGCCGAACCGGCCCCCGTGAGAGGCCGCGGCTCGGTCTGCCGGCCTCGCCGCACAGCGCACCTCCCTTCCAGAGCTGCCGCCTGCCTGCTCTCGGGAGAGACGGCTCCGAGCGGCCCCGAGCTTCCGTGGGCACGTAGGTGCAAAAAGATCTACGCGATGCCTTCATAAGCTGTGTTCTGATTTGTGCAAACGCGGTGCTGTACAGAAGGTCCCGAATGTGGCCTCATGCCCACTTGAAGGCTCTCGCGCAGTCATCCCACCGCAGCCATACCCGTTGTGAAACACGCAGGCTCTAACATCAGCAAATTACCGCGTAGAAAAGCTTAAGAACATTTGAAGTAGCAGTTTTGCCCTTTCACCCTAAAATAAATACCCTTCCCTTTTTACATTGGAGCAATATTCTGCATTATACTAAATATTATCTTCATATAACTAGCTCAAGTATAAATCGCATTGAAAAATTTACAGTATTGTGTTATTAGTAGGGTTGAAATATTTACAGCTTTGCCTAAGCCTATCAAATATGCAGCTTGTCTTTGAGGAAAAAAGTTACAGCATATAAAATTTGTGGTAGGGATTCTCTCTGTTGTTCTGTGGCTGACAAATTTATAATAGTTTGTACTAGGCTGTGCATTGTTTGCAAATGATTACATCCTAGAGGCTAAACAAACCGATACATGGAAGAGATGAAATACAGAACCACCCTACAGCCTTCAGAATCTGCCCGTCTGCTCGGTCAATAGCACGGAAGTGCAAAAGAATGCTTTAAGGAGCTTTCTAGAAAAAAACCACAGACAACATTTTTTGTGGCATGTGAAGACATGTAGCAAAGTATGAATCTTACTGTAGACCAATTTCACATAAGCAGTGTGCCAAGAAAAAAAATGATCCAAATCAATTAACTGGGAGAAGGAAAGAGCAAATAACCCCGTTAAGTGAGGTACAGTCTTCAGCAGTTGTTCTGTGGCTGAAGAGACAAAACACCTCTCTGTTAAATGGGCATACTGACAACATTTGAGAACATTAAGGAATTATTTTAGGGTAGTGTCTAAACATGCTGACATTTAACAAGTTTTCTTTTAGACTAATGGAAACTGCCACACAACACCAGTCATGTAAAGGTTCTTTTTTTTTTTTTTTTTTTTGAGGAAGTTGTACAGGTTGCACAAGACATGTACAAACACAATACTGCTATAGAAGATATATCAAGCTCTGTCCCACAGTACAGAATAACCACAAATACCAAATACCTATTGCTTTAATTGGCATGAAAGTGATATTGTGATATACTTACTATTTCTTTGTTGCATTGAGCAACAGCAAAACAGGATCCCTTTCAAAGTATTTAATGCTAGAGTACATTTCTATTAAATTCATAGATAGTCTGCCAAGATGCTGGGCAGGCAGAGTTGAGACAGAGCAAGCCCTAACCAGCTCATTTCTCTGGACTCAAGAAGAGTTTTAAGGGAATAAGGAGAATTTTAAGGGAATGCTTGCAGAATGACTAGGCTAGATAAGAAACTCCTCAGCTAACTTTGGCCAGCTGCCAAACTGAAATGGTTTAGCATAGTAGTCTGAATTTGGAAAGTGGTTAAAAAAAAAAAAGAGAAGTTATCTGGATCGTGACATTTAACATCTGACTTGTGGAAAAAAACTAAAGAAATGTCATTCTGTTAAATATTTTCACTTTTAAGACAGAATTTATTAACCAAGGAAAGAAGAGGACAAATAAAAGGGCTTGGACTCTCTAGCAGCATGCCTAAAGCTCAAGGTTAAAGTACAACTGACCCCACACAGAGCCATTTGAACATGTGCCAAATGCATGAAGTTAGGAAGTTTCATGCTCTGCTAAGGCAACTTTCACATCACTCATTGGCTTCATCTTGGATCAAAAGCACTAAAAGAAAAACTGTGCAGAGAATCTGATTACAGATGGCTTTTAACTGATGCTTTCTACTTAATCTCCTCTGGAATGCAAGGTCATAGCCCTCCTGTTTTTTAAAAGGGATCTATATACTACATGCACACTCAACTATTGTCACTGTACAAATAATATTTTGGTTTCTCATCCGAGCAACCTAACTTAAAAGAGTTTATCGCAGCCCAGATCCCCACCCACAAGACGTGCATATGGCTGTATGGCTTCAGACGCGATTGTACTTTCCATACTGCTCATTGCCTTGTAAATACAAGTAACAGAAGATATTTTGTATGTTGTAGTTACCTGTATTACAGCCTGTAAAGGTGCAAGGGCTGGGGTGGTACTCTCAGTGCTGTAAAGAACACCTTAACCCTTCAGGACTTGCCTGCCCAGGAGGAACGTACCTACGTTATGAAGGTACATTGTTCCTTCCACTTTGTGTTTTGCCTGTAGAACAAGTCTGTCTTCACACATCCTGACTACACGTCATGGAGCAGGTTTCAAGCAACAAAATCCAGAAAATCCAAGGCCTATCCACATTGGAGAAAAGACCCATTCTCTTACATCTAAACCTGCAAACTGGCGTGCTTTAAACCTCTCTCTTCTCCCAGAGATATTCTCCTTATTAAAAGCTCCCTTCATCACACATCCACACAACAAGTAAAAAAAAACCTTCCTGCTCAAGATTTCTTATCACACTTCTTTGGTAGAGAAAAAGGCTATGTATCATAATTAATGCAGAAAACCCTAATGATTTGAAATCTCCGTTCTTCCTGTCATTAAAAAAATCTCAACAACTATGAAAGCATAAAACTGAAGCTGGTCAAAATATTCTACTTGAAAAATATATTAAAGTAAATATTCTTTGAAAATAGAAAGTCTTAGAGAACTTACTCAAAAATCTTCCTTGCTGTTTATTAAAGTGTTGACCTGCTCTCTCTTTTCCAGTAGTCAAAGGTGGTGAACAGAGCAGAAGTTTTTTTGCTTTCATGTTTTCAAACTCCAAGTAAGTTTTTTAACTTTCAATTTTCAGTAAGTGTCCTGCGTCTTTCAATCAACACTTCCAAAAGTCACGACTAAATTTCTGTTTTAATAACCAAGTAAATCGTGCCACACAGAAGATGGTATTTTTATTTCTCAGTGCAACGTACAGGTGTTATAATAAAAGACACAGTGCTGGTTCTCTGAATAAAATTTAAACTGTAGCCAGTGTAAAGACTTCTGAATTCTCGTATGGAAAGCACCTCATTGGATGAAAGTAGATCAATAATCCTAGAAAAGTCACCTATGTAGCTCTTTTCTTCCTTAGTTTTTGAAGGGGTGAGGCTCTTGGATTTGGAGACCTTGTGTTTTTACATTCTTTGGCTATTCAGTTAGAACTCCCTCCTTTAAGTAACTGTTTAATTCACAATTAGAAACATGAAGCAGTGATGAAGACATTCACGTAAAGGTAATCTTCACCTTTGGGGTCCTTTTATCCCATTTCATACTATACACACTTGCATATACCATAAGTGTAGCAAACTGAAACAGTAAAAGTATCTTCAGGTTCAAAAGTCAGTTCCCCCAAAGATTAGGAAATGGAGAACCGCAGTTCTCTCGCAGTACGAACAATGAAAAGTTTGCACCGTCATGGTCTTTTAGAGCCTTAGTCAAGCACCAAGGCCCATCTACTATGTGCTACAAGAATATAGTTCAAGGAGACTGTTTCTTCATCTGGAGAACTTACAACTGAATTAGACAAGAAAATGCACTGTGATTCATCAAAACACTAAGCACCAATTCAGTCCTCTACAGGGAACATCTATTACAAGATAAGTACAAAGCAAACAAACATTTTTGCTAAACCTTAGAATAAGCATGCAACTGAAATTAAAATTGTGGCTCAAGCAGCAGCAGAAGTCAACTCAGTAACAGGTTAGAGAAGATAAGCGGACTACCCTTCATACAAAAGCAGAGCCAAAGAAGAATTGTAGAGAGGTAGTCTCACTCAAAACAACAGTGGTTTCAGTTGTTTTACACCCTTCTTGACTTACTCTACAGCTGAGTCACTAATCAGCAGGTTCAACTGTTAGACCTTCTGTAGAGTCAACTCCCAAAGCTTCCTCTGCTACACCATCAACTGGGAAAGGGCTCCCAAGTATGGATGCACATACACTATGAATGAAAGAAACCACTCTCCTGCTTTCAGATCAGGGACTCCTAGCATAACCTGGCTACAATTTCAGGTATTTCTCTCGTTTGCAGTCTCTCGGGGTTCTTCAAGTGATGCCCCACAATCCTAAATCACAGGTGGTGCCAAATGAACTTGTGGCTAACTTCAATCTAACTAAGAGTTGCTAGTTTGAATCATTTCCGTTCCTCTTACCTCCACCTAATTCTGGCTCAAGTTTCTGTCCTACACCGTCCCCTTCAAACAAATAAATATGTGGTCAGAGAGGAAACAGGCAGAACAATCAGATAAATCTCCTTCAGGAAAGTTATTTCCAACATCCCAGCTTCCACTGCCTTGCTTACATGTTTCATGTTAAGTAAAACTCTGAGTGTTGTTTGTATATATTGCTCGTGTGTCTCCAAAATCAGAGAAAAGTAGACAAACACTTTCTTAAAATTCTATTAAAGCATGTCTACCACTACAATAGTGCCACCCTCAAGCCCAGAGAGACCATGCAGCAATCCCACTAAAACGACTTGGGATAAACGCAAGGAAAACAATCTAAATGCAATCATACCAGGGAAAAGAATCTCATGCTCTGATACTCAATTCATAATCAACAAAAGGAAAGATTTGGGGGCTTTTCCATTCTGTTATTTAACTTTGCAGTAAATAAATATAGTAACGCATACTAGCAAAGTGATTTTGAGAAAGTTGTTCCAAACAATCCAAGCTGTTCAAAATACCTAGCCTCTCCTTATCCTGATAATTACATGTACAGGTGGACAATAAATTAAAGCTCCTCGATTCTCAACTGCTTTGAGTCAATTAGTCCTACAGTAATCAGATTAACATTAGAAGGAAGATGCTGCTTCGTTATTGCTAATAAGTGCCTCCTTTGCAAGAAACATTATTTGTAACCTTTTCAGCAGTCTGAATGCAGAGGCCAAGGATTCAACACGTATGAAAGCAGAACTCTAGCAGTCCCACATTCTTAGGGACAGGGGTCTCCAGGCCAGGCTTAAGACACATTTAGCAGAGTTGCATGAGGAAGTGTGGCAGCTATCTCTTCATGCTATTTTTCTTCTACAGATAGTGGACCAATCACCAAGGTTGTCAAAACAGCTCCCCGCCCCCGCCCCCCCCCCCCCCAAAATCCTGATTTCAAACATGAGTGGGTAAAGGGAAATGGACATGTGAAGTCTTGCTGACCAGCTCATAAAGCTTCTTTCTTGAATGAGCAGGCCAGAGTACCCATTATAGGTTAGAGGGTTTGTTTGTTTTGGGGGCAGGGGGGAGAGGCGCAAAAAGAGAAGGGTGTAAATGAAATGTTAAATCTATCCCAAGCCTGCAGCACAGCTGTTAAGACACAGCAGGAGGGATCTGGATATTGTACTTACTGAATCAGCTAAAGAGGTCTAAGCAAACTGACGTTCATAATGAGAGCTGTAGAATTCCATTCATACAATGGGTGGCAACTGCCCAAGGATAACTTGCTAAAAATAAGAGATCTAGAAAGATTAAAAAGCAAAAACATTTATTGCAATACAGAACTAGAAAAGGGCCAGATACTCCTGCACATGTAACTGTAAAACTACTCCCTCTTCAGCAAAGGCCTTCCAAGAATATACCATTTCCAGTGATAAAAATGGGAACAAATGGTGTAACCGTCTATAGATGGATGAAAAAGAGAAAGATTGATCATTTGGAAGTTTCAGAAATCTGGTAGAAGACTTATTTTACACTAATACTTCATCAGTATCTCTAGTCAACTTGGTAAAACTTGAAGTAAAAAGGGCAATTTGAATGAGTCAATTTGTTCATCTCACCTAGATGCTAAATAAAAATATTATTATTTCTATGAATTTGTCTTCCCTTGAATTTTTTTGAAAATTTTAAAGATCAAAATGATAAAGCCTCAAATCAAGATACCTAGCACTCAGAGCAACAAAGGAGTATTTTTTTAATTTATTTTTTACAACTGCATGGGCAGGATTTTGCAGAGATTTTTTTCAACATCCTTCATCTGCATAGGTAAATTGCTAAGAGTTACGATGCAAGATGAAACAACAGGTAAGAGAACTAAAATCATCGGTACAAGATGGTTTGCTTGGCCATGAAAAGCAGTTCCTTGCTATTCTCTGCATTAAGGAGGACTCTGGATAATAGCAAAGAAAGCATTCTCCTCCTTCCCCCCATCCTTCCCCTTCCTGCCTCCCCACTCAGAGCTAAAATCCCATTGATATGGAGTCTTTGGGTGGAGTAACCTAACTTCTTCAACAAAGGAGCTTGCCTTTTTCCCAGACAAATGACTTGGCTGAACTTAAGAATCTCCTTTTGCTATTAAAAAATTCCACAATAACTGCAGTTCTAAGAAAAATCGCAGAATCTAGAGTGGAAAAACCCTACTGAATCAGGCTTCCAAGAGTCAGCAAGTCTAAAGAGTTTATTTAAACAGAATTGTCACTCAAATATCAGCAAACTTCACGGACCACACTGAAAGGGAACCGAACAACATAAATCAGGTGACTATTGTAGCTTTCCCAACAAAATCCGAACTCTAGCTCTTTACAAAATGTCAAGATAGCTGAATCTCAGCCGAGTTGTTAAAAATGGCTGCATGCATTTAATTAAGTCAAAATCGAAGCCAGATGGCACATGCTGCTTTTCCAATAGACTGGATGCTGTCACAAGAGGCACTACTTAAGCATTCCTTGATGATTCCTGGCACCAGTGGCTACAGAATCTCTTTCTACCATCTACCATACACCCCTCCTTTTTTTTCCAGTCACCAAGCCTTTAAAGAGGGTGGGGAGGAGTAAAAAGAGAGCCCCTGAGATAAATTGACTCAGTGTGTGGAATGCAAGGCAAACATTCCTGTACAAATTCAGATTTGATTTATTTTCTTTAGAAAACTCCAGCTGCAGGAGAAACCCCCAATTGTTGGTCTTTGCATTACACTCCCTAGGGTCATCATCTGTCTTACCGGGAGAAAATAAAAATAGATAACTATACTTCTAAAGTACTGCACAGCAGAAGATGTTAATACTGTAGCCAGTAATAAAGGCAAGTGAACTGGCTAAAAAAGGCCTCAAGAATTTGGAAGTGTATGGCTGAAAGGAAACATTAACATTTCACATCTGGACTGCGTAACCTCTCAGTGAAAAATGACAGTGTAGGTTTTTTGCGGTCAGCACGCATGCAGTGAACTCCTACTCATCAGAAAGACTAGCAAGTTATCTCCTGGTTGTAGTCAGCCAAAGTTATCCTGGACTGAGCCAGAACTGAGTAGCAATACCGTATTTTACTTCCCGTACTGCGCCCTCCAATACACGGAATTAAACAGAGAGGGCATGAGCCATGTTTCTGCTGGTCATGCTTCTCAATGCTTGCACAAGCCAGAGTGCCTAGCAAAGTGCGCCTGGAAGGCGATGAGGAAGAAAAAGCATCAGAAGTTAATTGATTACACATATGAGAAACATGCTACTGACAAAACACCTCTGCTTGATTTTTACTTTCAGATTTTTCTATTCCAAAAGCAGATAAGCAGCTACCATATTGTTCCCAAAAAGGACTCCTGAAGAAGTTCAGAACGAAAGGTGGGATACATTACGTCTTTCAAATAGACAAGGAGGACTCAGAGGCCCTTCCTTGTATTCTCTGTGTCTCCATCAAATCACTTGGATAAGTGAACCATAGTGAGTGTATCTCATTGTTCGAATAACCTAACATAAAGCATACACAAGGACAAAGGCACAGGACTATAATTTTAGGTTACTTCCAAGTGAATGATCCCCTACAGAGCAATACTGTGGTCTAGGGTTTACTTAAGTTCTTAATTATGATTGCCACTTTTATACATATCCAATCTCACCTTTCATTAAAAAACAAATTACACATTTGCGCTGAATATCTTACTGCTTGTGCAATCTGTTAAAAACTCATTTCCAGCACTACTGAGAACAAAAACCCGTCTGCTGAAAAGGGTAGATGTGTTTAACAATTTCAGCAGAACAATCCTTCTCTCCTGGTTAGTTTAAAGCTCCATTAATCTTAATGCAAAACAAAACAGTTTCCTTTAACAGCCAGATTCTTGACCTTGAGCTGTTCCAGTGCTGGAGTTGGGGGCTGGGGTAGAAAGGACATGGATGGACCACAACTAAGAGCTGGAGAGTAAAAACACAGACAGAATAGCCAGCAGAAAGAAACCCAAACCAAGACAAAAATTATCTCTGTGAAAGACTACCATCTCCAGTGCTCCCATGGAAACCTGGACAATGTCACCTCAAAATTTTTGTTACTCTTTTTCAGATAAATTTTACAAGATTAGCAGTGATGAAGATTATCAAAGGATGACCAAGAATACACAGGCTAATGGCTTCTAAGTCACCCATCCTAGCACTGGCCCACATCATTAGCCATTAGAGTATTTACAGAGTAATGTTAAAAATTAAATCCAGTCTACTAGGCAGCATTATTTTCAGAGTGAAAAAATAAGAGCTACAGATGCTTTCTTTGTAGACACTGAAGATGTCTCTTATTTACATCCTTTAATTTTCTTGCCAGAAGATGGATTTGCTCAAAACATCATTCCTATACGAACCCAACTCAGAGTTGGACAAAGTAAGGTCTTTAAATTTAAAAATACTCTTACCAGTCAACATTCACAGGGCTCCTTACATACAGGTTTTATGCTCCCTTACCCACTGCTTTTCCATTACTGTACCTGTTTACATTACTATGTGCTCAGCGCAGTACAGTCCAGAGAGTAAAATCTGTCCTTATTACCAGGACTTGACTATGTAAGTGACAGACCCAGGTGGCAGAACATATTTGAGCTGCCTCTAAAATGGCATTAAATTGCCTGTGATTTACCTTAACATTTAAGTTGTGTTAAAGCATGATTTCCTCACTACATTTTGCAAGGTGCAAATTTAATCACTTGACAGCATTTGCACAGCATTAACTGTGGCTAAGAAGAGGGCGTGCAGCAGTTTCCGTAGCATGATTTCTACGTCTCCCAGACCAGCACCACCTTACCCAGAAGAACAGTTCCTCAAGGCAGCTTTTAATTGCAATGCTGCTAGACCTGAGCTTTTTAAACGGCTCAAAGGTTGGCAAGTCATTCTTGTACCAGTGCTTACAAACGTTTGAGAGGCCTTCTCGTACAGAGAAGGACTGGACTAAAGACCATGCAGACCAGTCTAACGACAAGACCTAATTTTGCTTACGAACTCTGGAGGTTCCCACTTGACTGCATTTTGGTTTAGTTGACAGTCACAGACACATCGTAAGACAGAGACAATGCCGTCATTCGGATTATGTTCACAAATCTGATTTTCTACCACAGGTGCAGAAGGCTGTTTGTAAAACTAGAGGTATGCTGACCACCACTGTCCCCTCAATACAAGGAAAGCCCTTATTTTTTGCACAAGACGAAAGAATGTTTCAGACCATCTTCTGTGCTGACTCAGATGCTTCTTAGCCAAAATCATTACTGTTTACCATACAGTTCTGCATGGTTTATTTAAAGTCTCATACCAAAGTGCTCGTTGTTTCTGTAATATCAGTTACATGAAGACACTTTTAAAGCCTGAAGAATTTATTATTATGAACAATTTACTTCTTCATTAGCCAGCAGTAGTGCTGTGACTAGAGTGACAGAGCTAGCTTCATACACAGCCTCAACAACTACTTCAGTGTTAAAACCCAAGGATAATTACTGATGTGCACAACAGGAAACAACAGTCTCACGATCTCCTTATCGCTTCATGGGAAGCAGAAGCAGTTCATCCTTGGTTTGACTTTCTGTGGATCCAACCCAGCTGCCTTGGATCCACAGAAAGATGAACCCATTCTTCTGCGGATCTACAAGACTTTTACTCCAAGACAAGCCATTTGTATAAAACTTGTTGTTCCAAAACCAGGAAAGTGGTGACCAGCATAAAGATTTAATGCCAAGTAATACTTTAACCGAGTGGCCTCCTCCATCTTCCTCAACTTGCAACGGAAGAAATTGTGTAACACAGCAATTGAAACAGCAGAGCAAACACAGCAGGTGGTCCCGTCTTAGAAGACTTCCACCAATGGATTTTGAAATTTTACACTTAGCCTGGTATGCACCCAAATACATTAAAGAGCCTAAAATGTTAAACATCAGAGGCAAACCAAACATTTACAAAATACAAGGTCTATTATTTTGGACAAACCCTGCTGCAATCAGGGAGGAATGTTTCCTTTGGCTGCTATTATGCTCACTTCCATTTATTTATATAGAGCAAAAAGCAAACAGTATTTTCTTACCTTGTTTTCTTAATTGTCTACAGATGGTACAAAATGGTAGAATGATAAGGCTGGACGACAGGCTTCTGTCTTCTACTGAACAGACAGATACAAGAATTTTGCTAGTATGAGATTTTTACTGCTTATCCCAGTTACAGAAGATAGAGGGTCCATCAACTACAAAATTCTTGAAAAGTTTCTTTTGGCATCCAAACAAATAGGAAAAAACCCAAACAACCAAATACCAAAAGTAACTCTTTTTACAATGACACCCTTAAGGTAGCCTAATTTACCTCCATCATAGTAGTAACAGAGACTACCACTCTATTCTTTCTTTGAAAGCACTGAAATATTGCACTTGCTAAACCCATGTGAAAGGGTTAAAAAGCACAGATCTTTCATAAATTAGTCTTTATTAAGAGTCTCCAGAAGAACCATAAACACAAATCACAAATCTCTTCTCAGTTATTTAGTAACAAAATACCAAAATCTGAGCTAGGTCTATAGTTGAAAAAGGTCTAGAAACACTGAGCACAAACTGAGCAGCTCACAAAACAGCAAGTTTTTGTCTTGCCTATTTCTCTACATTTTATTTCAAGTTTTGTTATACCAATGCTATCTCCTTATATTTAACTACCACAAATCCATTGATCGGAAATAGGAAACTATAACCAACTCAGCATAAATACTGCATAGCTTCCTGGCATACAAACCACCAGCAGTATGGCATCTCACAGTTAATTAGACCATTTATAGTAAATCAAACCCACAGCTCAGCTAAGAAGCCAGCCTGCTGTATTTTCCAACCAGCGAGCCCACACAGTATGTTTGGACTAATGATATTTTCTCTTAAGTAAAGCATAGTTGAGTTCATACAGATGTAAGTGAACAAGGGTGTGACAAAATAACAGAAAAAGGAGGTTACAAAGAAAGCCTGAATCTTACACTGAAGTTTCTTTTGCCAAAATGAGATTCAAAGAGAGAAGTGTTTTCTTTGAAAAAACTCCTGAAAGCAGGATCGAGGCCCTTGGGCAAAACCTAGCTCACAACATAACCTTACATGCCCTTATTTTCCAATAATCTCAATTTTGGTACAAGTTACCTTGAAAAAAAACCAATTATCCAAAGACTTGTCATTTCAGAAAGCTCACTCACAGCTCAGAACTCTTCTTGAAATAAGGGAAGCAACATTATAACTACAGCTTTAATGCAGAACAAGAACTGCACAGCTTCCTAGAGCCTGAGAAAAGTAAATGATATCTGTACACGGACAGTGCCGGATAAGTGAATTACATTGTCTAAGCACTTAGAGAAATGGTAGAAAACAAATACAGCCAGGTAATGCTACACCACAGACAGAAAAAGAACATACTAAAAAAACACACAAAGCATTATTAATGTATGCAAGTGGTTTTGGGCCCAGCCATGCTCAAATGACAAGCCTCAGAGTCAAAACATGATCTGAAAAAAGCATTTAAGATCAATGAGTCAGAACTGTCCAAGAAATCCAGGACAGGACTGGCTGGACAGGAGTCCAACAACACACAGGACTGTCTTACTGAGAAACAGCTGCCTCCTAGAAAGAAGACAGAGCCAATTATCCGATTAAGCAATAATTTAAAGAATGCTTAATTATTTATAACAAATAACTAGGCTATGGACTGTTATTATGCAAGACTACACCAAAAAAAAAAAAAACCACCCCACAAAGTAAAGCATGTTCAAATTTTGCTGGTGATTACCCCTGACTAGGAAACGGGATCAGGTTCTTGTCTTACAAACAAGGTCTAGGAGCACTTATGGAATGAAAAATACAGCTGCTTGTTAAAACTGCTTTGGGCTAGGTGTCTATGAGATCAAGCACATCACTCGTACTGCAAATCAGGTTTTATTTCAAGTCATTCTCTAAACAGCAAAAGGACCATACAGCTTTATTTTGTATACAGCCTTTCCTGCTCACTTAAAATCACAATGCTGCTATTCTAAAGAATGCCAAGAACTGCACTAGAAACTTTCAGAGATCAAGAAAGGAGCCTCAGTATTTGATCTGGGAAGCCAAAATCAATAATTTGGAGCTGCAGTCGCAAACTCTGCAGATCCCAAGTAACAATCTCTGTATAATACACACACACTCAGCAAGATGTTGCATTGCCACTAAGAGTGAAGCATTCTGTAAAATTTGAGGAAAAAAAAGTTGCAGAGAAAGTCCAAGAAATTCCCACATACCAGAGTAATTTCTTACAAAAGGAAGAATCAGTAGAACAGTCACAAACTGAAGCATCAGTAAGAGGCAGAAAAAAAAACCCTAACGCACAAAAACCTTCAACAAATCACAAGTACACTGTGCTTTGAAGCAACTCATACTGCAGAGTAGAACCTCTCATTTAGAACAACCTTGCTACCTCACAAAATGAAGGCAATATATGAAAATAATCTCTACAGTGGCCCCACAACAGTCCTGAGAAATTCAGGTAAGTACATCAGTACTACAGTTTCTACCGATTTACACCCTACAGAAGAGGTGGCATTAGTAACACGCAGCAGACAGCAGCAGAGTGCAATTTCTGCAGGCTTCTGTCTCACAGTTGTGTTAAAATTCTTTAAAGGACTCAACATGAATTACACAGGCAATACACTGCCCCCCCCCCCCCAAAAAAGCGTTTCTTACATTTTTTGACAGTATTTCTTACCAAAACTTGTTAAAGAAACTGTGCTGTCATAGGATGAAAAACATTCCCTCTCTAAAAGCCCAGTTAGGAGAAAACAAAGGATAGAAATGAAAAGTTTCACAATATAGAGAGGATACCAAAAGAGTCTCACTGGCATCTACACTATTGCCTGCGCCGTTGAGATTTTTTTTTGGTTTGCGGTTTTGTTTGGGTTGGGGGTTTTGTTTTTTTGTTTTATGTTTTGTGGGTTTGTTTTTGGTTTTTTTAAATAGGTGATCGGCAAGAGGATGAACAATCAAAGTTTACCAATGGTGCAAGACTACCTGGATTACTCAAAGCTGCACTGGCTGCAAAGAGCCACACAATGAAGACTGCATTGCTTAAAGTCATCGTAGATAAGGCAATGCACACACAAAACTCCCACACACGCCCACAAAGCAATAGACACAGACCCATAGGCAAGCACTGGGGAGCTTGCCAGAGATCTTTACTTGTATCATGTCAGGCCATGCTCTGAGAACAGCAGTTCAGTGGTCAACAGCAGTTCAGTGGTCAACAGCAGACAAGCAAATAAAATATCTGGAATTACTAGAAAGGGAATGGCTTTCCCTTCTCACTCATGCACAACGGTATTATGTCAATCAATCCCCTATGTTATCATAAACTGAAAGTTCCATGTAATTCTTGTCATCCCACCCAAACAAGAATCCAGCAGAATTTAGAAATGTAAGGGAGAAGAACAGGCTGGTCAGATACTGGCCAACGTTTACATGAGGAGAATTTAACCAGGACAGACTTGAGCTTAGAAAAGATGTGGCAAGAGGAACTATTATATGGTATTACATATTAGTCTATAACACATGAATCTGTAACACATACTATCATGAATCCACAAAATGGAGATGGCCAGTTGATTTTCAGAAATATAATAAAGCCAGTTAGACAGCTGTGTAAAATCGCACCTTTTTCTTAAAAGCACGTATGAATGATTCAGACAGCCCTAACTTGCTTACTATTAGAAGACTGCATCAAAAGGAAAGGAAACATGGGAAATAGTAATTAAAAAACAAAAAAGAAATTACACTATACTTCTGCTTCTTAGAACCATTCCTCAATTATTAACTCCCAGCTACTTTCAAAACCAGGAAAAAAGGTCCAGTAGACTTTGTCCCTGCTTGCTACAGCTGTCCTCATGGTCCTAGATACAGCAGACGTAAGTGCCCAGACAATATCCCTGTCTCACAATGCTGAGGAGGAAAGCAGGGGTAGGAAGGAGGAAATCAAAGAGCACATTAAACTGGCTACACAGTAGCTACCATAAAATGCATAATATTAGCAAGTCAAGACTAACATAAAATAATTTCCTTTTTGATTTGAAAATAAAGGATACTGTCAACAATTACAGGTAAGGCATTTTTAGAAAGAGGTGCAAGGTCATGCTGTCTCTAAGCGATACTGTGATAGTCAGGAGTAGCAGATGTTGTTTGCAAGAACAAACAGGTTTTCAAAAACAGCACTGGAAGACAGCATCCATAAAACATATATTCATAGGACAGCTATCTCAAATGGAGGAGCTACAAAAACCAGAGCTCTGAGTCTGGAGACAAGGACAAACACATCCAATGATGAAGGAAAAGAAATAAAGGTAATATACTTATTCTATAAAAATCCTTCAACTGTACGGCTCCATTTAGCCTGTAAGATTCATGGCAACATTGCATGTGGAGCAGTAAGACTATTTTGAGCTACTTAAATGCCAAATAGAAGCTTTTGAAAAATGGAAATGTTACTGACAAAAGCACAGCTAGCTTATCAGGCTCTCTGGTTTGGACCAGACAGTAGATGAATCACTATTCTGTCAATGAATGCTGACAGAGGCTCATCACTAACAGACTTACCTGTGACAACAGTTATCATTTATGAAATAAAATCACTTCAGATGAGAATTTTAAAGCTGCATGAGGAAAATGCAACTCCAATCCCTAAATAAGGCTGGCAAATACTCATTCTTACAAAAGCTCAGAATACCAAGGCCAAGCTGTGATCAAACAAAATCAGTCCAGTCACATGAACATATGACTAAATAAAAGTAGTTCACATAAGTTTTCTTCTTAGTTGCAGTGACTCCATAAATGCACACTTAAATAAAATCAACAGAAATCTTCCTAGGCAACATAACTTCAATTGAAATTACTCGTCTCCTAAGTTTTCCAGAGCTACCCTATAACTATTTGTTCCTCTGTGAACCAGCAGGGTATGTTCTCTTAGCACTGAAAATACTGGTTCTCTCTAAATGTATGAAACTTAAAAAGTGAAACAAATTAGAAGCCGCTCTCTGAGAATACACAGAAATGTTCTGCAACAGTCATTATACAGAGATTGCAGCAAATCAGGAAAAAGTATATCTAGCCCTCGATGGAAATCTTTGATTGGCAAGACCAAGATGTTTTCCTCGTCAGCAGGGATGCCCACTACATCATTATGGTTCATGACCTGCATGTTAAGACCTCATCACATTTGCAAATGTATTAGCCACATTTATTTCCTGCAGATCTTTCCCTCTGAAACTACAAGGCAACCAGAAACTATGCCTTGATACACCTCCCACACTCAAGGAGCCACAAAGCTGACTCCAACCACGTTATGACAGAGCAACCATACATAAGTATGATGCACGCTCCCTTCATAGGTTTTCCTTGTGAGAATTACAAGCACAAAACTGATACAGCCACCCAGAGAAGCACAAATTGGTGCTATTGTGATCTTGTGTAATCTCCAGTGCTGCTGCACACCCTCTCAGGCCTTCACCCCCAAGCAAATCATGGGATTGTCTTTAAGCATGGCATACCAAATCCCACAGCTGTGTGGCTGAGCATTTCCAATACGAGAGCGCATATTTTCACCTTCTTGTTACATATTTGTAAAATTTCAGAAAGTTTGCTATTGTACTTTTCAGGCAGCATCCAGCATGGTGTTGATCTGGCAGACAAGCAGATTCCTCTCAGAGAGGAATCTTAAAGGACTCAGCAGAACAAAATGAAGTTTCTTGTCACCAGGTGCCAGTGGTACAGCTCAAACTGAAGCTGAAGAAATTTACGCTTCCATCTTCAAGACGTATATTAAGGGAACCAAGCACTTCATTTTCTTCAAGCACTTCTTGCTTAATTTTCAATGTGAAGCCTACAGGCTGTAGAGTATATTGCTTAAACCAAGTCACAGTGGACGACCTTACACTTTAATCCTTCTGTTTATTTCATAATCCACATGGCTGTCCGTAAGAGTAGAGGGGTTACATCTTGTTTTGCTGAATGGAAGTAAATTTCACACCACCAGAGAACATGTGGTGTGTCCACAGGTTTTTTTGCTAGATCGCCATCTTTCAGAACACCACTCCTTATGCTGTACAGTTACTTATGTACTTGGCATTTCTTAGGAAAATGGGGAGCCACCACTAGCAGATATAGTCACTAGATGCAAAAGTATTTGCACAAGAGTTCAAATCCATAATCAAGTTTAACGTTTATACCATTACCATCTTCAATGCAAGTCTCAAAGGTGGATCAACACTTGCAGGCTAACAAATGTTACCATGTCACAGATTGCTTCCACACATTTTTGGCCATTTTGTTTAAGGGATGGTAGCTATCCAGTCTTACAAAAATGGTTACTCTGTCCATCAATATTAAGAAGTAGAGAGCTCTAGAAGTATTTTCCACCCAGAATATATACTGCTGGCAGAAAAGACAGACAATTTGACATTAAGTACGCACGAACCAGAAAAACCAGATCTAGTTTTGAAAAAAAAGATGGTCTGCTTATACTATACATTCCCCTAAGCAGTGTTTGCTTAGCTTACCTTTGAGCAATACCCAGTATGTTATTGCATTGATATTAAGTCTACTTCAAATATTTCTTTCTACTGCCATGTCACTACTTGCAGTATCTTAGTTGAACTGTCTGCCAACATGTTTCAAGGAGTAAGATGAAGCTGCTCTACAGGTGAAAAAAAGGTGGTGGCAATTCAACCCACACAAGCTCATTCTTACACACACTGTTCTATTGTTTTCAATATGCGATGAGTATTACCAATTTTTTCCAAGGGACACAAGCAGATAAATCAGTAATGATTTATGTAATGAATGACACAGGAAAAATCCCATGCCTGACAGATTTTTCAGACAGACAGAGATTTCATTTGGCTCAACATCCAGCAAAAAAAAGTCAGCATCTTTTTAGGCACATGTTTTTCAAAGGGAATTTACCATCCTTACTACACAGCTAATCTTCTAGGATCTGGAAATAATCTGAACTCAAAAGCAGAAATGAAATGCCTGACAGATATGAACAAGTGGATGTGCACCAGAATTTCACAGAACTATAGGCCTCCATTGACATGGGGAGTATCTTGGAAGAAACAGTCACTGAGGTTTGTTATACCTTAATACCAAAAGACTTTTAACACGTTCCTACCTAGTGTACAGTACATCATCTTTTGTTTTCATTAAAAACAGGTTATGATTTAGATACATTTACACATCATTAGAGACAGTGCGCCAAACTCTGAGAAGGCATTAAAACCACTGTGCAAGTAATGAGAAAACTAAGGAATCCAAATTAAGAAATAAAAACAATTTCATTTTCAACCCTGAATATTTTAAGCAGCTTATTTACACTGCTAAGATGGGCCCTTTGAAAAGGGAATGCGCAGATTTAAGAATTTTCTACACCTCAGAGAAAAACCTACAAAGAAAGCTTTACCTCCAAACACTAACATAACACTAAACATAAGGTTAAGAATCACTGAAAAGAGCAGGAAATAATACAAAATACAGAAATGTATAGAGATATAACATTAAGTTGAATCATTTAATTACAACTTGTATCTAAGTAATTGCAGTGATTTTTCCAGAACTACTGAAGAAATTGTTGTCCTTTAAAAAAATAAAACAGATAAAATATAAGGAATGACTGAAGAAATTCAAAACAATATCCACTCTCATCTCAAAAGTCATCTGGAGTTTAACTGATAAATGAAAATACTGTACTATTTCAGAATAAGATCTGATCTCATATCTTACATAAACAATCTTATGATCATGGAAAAACAGGGATTCAAAGCTGTGTTTAACTACCAACAAAGCCACATATTTTCATTTGAGTATCCTGCAAACACAATGCAATACAAAACAAAACCCATTTCTTCCTGTACTTAACCTGAATGGTATCAGTCAAAAGTTTCACTGTTTGGTTCCTCTATGACTAATTAACAGCTTTGTAGATTACAGATCTTAGGATTTGCTAGCATTTACTCTGCCATCATTCACATCAAAGCTTTTTGGTTTGGAATCCCAATGTCCATTTCTGTTTCTTCAGAAACTAAATACCTGTGAATGGACAAAATGCTAAAAGGGTCTATCAGTTCACAATCCAGCTTTATTTCTGATCTGCTTTCCTCTAGGTACACTGATACTGAGCCCAAAACCTTGTTTTACATTAAGCAAGTATCTGTCAAAAAAACCACCAAGCAACAGAAAACATTAAAGCAACAGAAAACATTAAGCAATATGCCTTGGAACTTTGCTCTTACGGTTAGAAACCATTACTATTATTTCAAAGATGGCAAGTCTTCATGTTTGTTAGATTAAAAATCTATTGAATTTTGGTCTGTGTTTCAATTTCCTTGACTAAAATACATTTTGTCAGTTTTTAAGTAACTGTTAATGCCGCTTCCCAGCACCTTACTTGATTTTAAACATCCTCTTAATAAACTGGAAGCCTGTGTCAACTGTCAGTGCACCAGATTAAAAACCCCACCAATTTATGGTGACTGCACCCTTGTTTTTAACACCCAAGACCACACTCTCCCTTTTTTGTGATGGCACTGCATCTTAAACTTCACACGGTTGCCTATTAAAAATCTTAGGCTCTTCTTGCCTTCTAAGAGAGTCCCCATCCCATGTGCACAACTTGCACTGCATTACAACGAGAAGTGCTGTAACACAGATATACAGCTTACAGGGGGGTTTTTTTGCAGTGCTTTGAGATTGAGGTCCAGCATTCAGTAACTAAAGCTGATGAACGTTGAGATTTAATTTTAATTATATAACCTTGAATCCCTTGAAGAAATTGGCATCCACCATCAGAATTTTGGTCAGTTCAGGAAATGAATCTGTGGATGTAAAATGGGTATGAACAAAATGTATCCGAAACTGTCACCTTTTTTTTTTTTTTTAAATCAAAAACAAAACCACTGGAATGTGCTGGAGGTCATAAGGTGTTCCTGCTTTCCTTCCAAAACTGCAAGCTTTGAATAATACGTGCTCAAGAATGGAAAATTCCTTTTCTGTCAGTGTACGTTAAAGTTAATTCTGCTTTTTAAACTGTGTAACTACTACATCATTCTCCTTCTGCCTCAACTCACAGCCTAATCGGAAAGGGAAATAACTCTCAGAATATCTCAAAAAGGAAACACATTCTTCTGGTGCTTTGCTACAATTTAATCATCACCTGGATAACTATCATCAAACACTACAAAACACCCACTAACCTCAATAGACACTCTTCTCTTCAAAACTAAAGCTGGATGAGACATCTTAGCTGCATGAATCACAGAGGTAGAGAAAAATGATGTGCTGTGTGGCACACCAATATTCAGGATACTTTTCCAGATCACAGCCTATTATATGTACTCTGGCTTTGAATTAAAAAAGCGGACTGATTAATTGCAAATACAACTACAAAAAAATAAAAATCACTGTTCTTCCTCCAAGTTCTCAACAACTTCTTCATTGTACCATAAACTGCAACACAAACAGGTGCAGACATCTTTTTGTTGCTCTTATTTCCATATTACACCTTTCTAATAAAATAGTATCTAAGCCATGGTTTGACAAAAATCATCTTAAGTCTTACTCTAAGATCCGTTTCGGTAATTAACCACAGGTGGTATTAGTCATTTCACCAAAGTTGTTCGATGCTTCCCATCATGAGATCAGATTTTCTTTCAGTGGTTGATGAATTTGCCACACTTAATTAGGCAGAAACTTTCCATCGTGCGCGTTGGCCTCAGACCTTCAATTTTCTTAAAGTTAAACTGAAATGGTTCATCCAGTTCCAAGAAACAAATGAAGAAATAAATGCTTACATTAAAAAGCAAAACTGACAACTTAATTTGAAACAGTCCAGTGACCCCTGCTTCAGTAAAAGGAGTATATCTGACCACATCCAGGATGCACACAATTGTCTACATGCATATATGCCTTATATTGCTCGAGTTAAACATCTCTGACAGTGTCCAGCTATTAGAAGCGTCAACCAACTGCAAGCCCTGTGAGGAGATCCTCCATGCTAAACATTTTGTAGGCTTAGAGCTTTAAGCAGAGAGATGCCAAGGAGAAAGGAAGGAGGCCATGTAAGCCAAACTGCACACGGCTGAAAAAGGTGAAACAACATTCAGAGCTAGGGAAATAAATAGCAGAGCAAGAGAAACTGGTAAAGAAAGAAGATTTTGACTGTTGAATTGAGTCCAGAACCACTCAAGTGAGAAGAACGATAAGGGATAAAGAATTCTAGGTAAGAAAGAGGTAAAACTGGAACAGGTTAAAGGAAATTTAGAAAAGGCTAGGACCAAGCACTGGAAAGAAGGGGCAACTGTGAGATGCTCCCTCCAGAAGCTGGAGACCGAGTTCCTGAATCAGACATACCTTTGGCAGCAGAGAAACCTAAACCTGGTGGGCAAGGTATCCTGGTCCCCTTCTAGTGTTGACCCCCACAGGAAATAACAACCTATTGTTGCTTGTTATTTTTGAAAATTGCAGTTCAGTTGATAGAATTACACGTATGCCACTAGGATGCCCATTTCTTTTGTCTTCTCTAAAAAAAAAAAAGTAAATGCAACTAAACACAAAAACTATTACACGAATGTAAAAATTACAGAGCAAATCACTCTGTAGAATGATTTAAGAGTTCTGTAATTAAGTGTTATATATACAACCCTAGCCCACACTCCTCACAAGCATACATGATAACATGCCAAATTTCATGGCCAAACAGCATGCCTTCTCCTTCCTCTCATCAATTTACTGTGAACGAGAATTACCATCCAGTGCCTAAAGACTGATTGGTTTTGGGGGTGGTGGGGAGCTGATTTTCAGGACACTGACTGCAAATGTGGTTTAGAAGCTGGAAGCCAGTCTTATTAAGAGAGTCAAACACATCCATGAAAAATTTTCCTTGAACTGTTCTGTAACAGTCTAGATGTAGATACAGCTTTCTGGTGACCGAGAAGTAGTTAAATTAGCACTGGAACTGCTACAAAAAAAGTTAAATAAATCAGAAATCTAAAAGAAAGCTTTTCAGTCCAAAATTCAAAAACATTTTAAAAAAGTAATAATCCCTAGCAGTATGTTATTAAAAGGTGCACAAGCAACTTTTTATTTCATATCACAACAGGCTGCACAAAAAAGTCCTCACAGAAACTTCTCTAGAACTCAAAGAGAAGAAAACCTGGCCATAATAAACTGCAGCCAGCATCAATCAAATATCCCAGAAAATTCCAAGCCTTTAGACAAAGAGGTAACCACAACAGATGCAGACCTAGTTATAATGTGTTATGACTTAATTTAGTGTTGACTTAGTGAACGTGCTCTCCTAGATTTTCATATGTGAACTATTTTTTGGTAGCAAAAAATTAAAACAAGCAAAAACTTTTTCTTTTTACTCTTAGTAACAGTTAATCTTAGTAACAGTTAGTGTCCATTTTGTCCTCAGAAGAGGGCTAGATGCATTTTTTTGAAACTAAAGGATGAAGAAAGAGTACAGGTCTGGATTCACACTGCTCATTAATGAAAACTCAAAAGTCGTAAATGCTTATCTCATATTTTCTAAAATTACTTCCAAACTTCAAATTAATTTTCACTGCAAGTCAGCTGGAGTACAGCCTCTAAGTCACTATGGGGCGTGTGACTGTATACCACGATGTTGCCACTCCCTGCTGCTCATCCCCACTCCCTCTAATCGGCTAATTAAATTGCTCATGCAAGATTTCCCCAGCCAGCTTTCAGCAAAATAAGCTAGGTTGCTAAAGACCTACTGTTTGCAGTGCTGGATTTAGGACAGAAAGTCTACACTAGCCCAACACCTCTAGGTTGAAATGCGGGGCAATTGTACCAATCATTGACACAATATATTGGAGCAAACAGTAGCCTCCAATTACTGTTGGTGATGTGCAGATGAAGAAACTAAATTTTTAAGTTTGTCTGCAGTTAGAAGAAACCATGTACGTGTTCCCTTCATTCTGCTGAAGCTTGTATCCTATGTTAGCACCTTAGACAATGATGATGAACCATAAATTCACCACTGGTCTTCTAGCCACTGATAGTATATTTCTATCAAGGAGCTGCAAGTAGGTCAGTCATCAGAAATTGAAGGAAATTCAAATGGTCAGCAAGGATATGTGTTTTGGCTACAAAATGTATTTCCTCGTGAAGCTTTATTGATAACAAATGTTTCAAATCTCACAGATTCATATGTCTGGCTGACCTTTCATATAAGAAGTCCACATTATATTTTTTTTCCTCCCACTCAGGTGCCAACAGCTTGTCTCACTCCATTCATCTCTTCTACTTTTCTGAGGCACTGAGAGCATCTGTGCATTTTGGGTATGCAGTAGGGTTTCATTTTGTGAAAAGAGATCTAATTGTACACTTCAGTATATTATTTATGATGAACGCTGGAGACACACAAGCACAAAGCATTGTTTTCTGTTGTGAAGAAGGATTTACTCCTGACAGAACTGCACAACTGTAGCCTTTTAAGACAACTCTCTGTATGTACTCCTAGGGTTTCCATAACCATTTGGGTTCTGGGTTTTACTAGAAAGACTATAAAGTCTTTGTCACCGTAGTATTTCAGCACTGCAGTGTCAGATCTGTTTCATGAGAAACAGACTCCCGTGAAGTCGGGAAATACTGTTACTCCTATTCAACACCAGAGACTGAGGCAAAGATGTCAGACAACCACACACAGGCACACAAGCACCCTGTGGCAAAAGAGTTACCGTGTTTACTAGATCTCCCAATTTCCAATTCACTAACATTTCCAGTTCCTTGCTTCTCACAGGGTTCTGTGTTGAAGCTTTGCAAACTCAGACTCATCGCTGGCTTCATGGAACCAAACCACCACCAAAGCACCCCTCCACCCTCACACTTTCATCACCTACACCTTTGACATAACAGGTCACAGCTACAATATTTTTTGAGATGACGATTTCCTTAATCAGCCAAAAGAAATTCAGTTGAGCAACAAAAGACTTGCCTTACACCCCTCCCTAACATCAGATTGAGCAATCGCAGAAACTCCTCAGGTCTCCAAGGTGTCAGGAAAGGTGCAGCCCTCCTCCCTGCTCTCGATAGCAATCTCCCCCAGCAGTCAGGAAAAACATCAAGTTCCCAGAAGGTAAAGACTGTAGAAATAAAATCTATTTTGCTAATAAATCACTGTAGTTCAAGTTTTAGAAGCAGGGGAAGCAGCGGAGAAAATTGTTGAGTTTCACCTTTTACAAAACAGGGGAAAAAAAAAGAATAGGAAATAGGAAAGTTCTTGCACGCACTAAGAATACATAGTCTAAAAGGGGAAAAAAAGTTTACCTGAGAGCTTTAAAGTTCTGCCCTACCAATATTTTAGAAAGGAGAAATAATGTTATGGCATTAGAGCTGCATTTAAGAGAATCCAGTACTTGTATAACATCTTCCAGCCTCAGAACAAGACACTACTTTTTGATTTTACAGAAGCCTTTATATTTAGAAATAAAGGCATCTTACCAAAATAGTCATATAAGAAACAGATTACAAATTGTTTATAAAAGCGTATTTGGAAAGTGTTCATTTCTCTTAAATCTTGACTTAACTATTAATTGTATTTAACAGATACATAAAGCTTCAAGTTTTCCCCATTATCATCTTAACATTCTTTCAATATATAAACATCCAACAAAACACAACCTTATGCCAACAGAATACGTTTCTATCTTTCTTTCACTTAAATCAATGACCGTGAAACAGATGCTTTGCTATTCCATTAAAAAAAAAAAAAAAAAGCAACTGCAAATGTCTCTAATGAAAATCTAATGTCCTCCTTTCTTCTGCATCAAGAAGATACGTGTTAGTGAAGAAAGTAATTTACAATACTGTAATGGTTTCATTATCCAGAATCCAAATACTCATCAGGAGTTGGAAATTCAATGTATCAGGTATCAGCCAGCTAGACACCCACAAACTCATTTTGGCATCTAATTTGTTTAAGGAAATTAACACAGTGATGACTAACTGATACTGTGTAGGAAGCGTTTCGCTTCCTTTACCATGAAATCATGTTTCTACGATACTATCCTAAAAGATTATAGTATTTTACTGAAAAATACACGGCTTCCAAATAAAGTATTGTTACCCTCCAACAGTAACTTTTTACAGTATTCGCTTAATCAAATCAGAGGCTTATTTCCTAAAGAATGAATAGTATGTATGTTTTTGGAAAACTGGGATATACTGCTTTGTTTCATAGCTTATGTCAGAAGCTTTCGAAGCAAGGGTATAACAAAGTATGTTTTATCTTGAGACAGAAAAAATCCAAAATAATCTGGTTTTATAACTTGGTGAAGGGATTTTGAGAACAATCTATTTTACCAAAGAGGAAAAGTACTGAAGCTGCAATTTCAAGTACAGCAGTAGGTACCTGTGCTTCACTTTTGAACAAATTTATTGGACTCTCATCCTCCCCACTGGCATATCTCTCTCTGCTTCAGCTATTCAGACTTGACTGCAAGTCCATTACAGAGAGATTATAACAGAAGGACCAAAGATGAAGAACTTGTTACTCTAAAATTGAAGTGTCTGGCCATTTTAAAAGGCTCTGGATTTTGTTTCATGTAAGTTTCACTAGCACTTGGATCTTTTTCTATTTAAAAGAAAAAGCACAACTTAGAATGAAGTTAATGCATAAAAGCTCTGAATTAGTCTCATCAGGTTATGCTACAGTTTCAACAAAACCAAATTGAGTTCAACTTCACACATCAGCAAAAGCATTCTTACAATCTCTGCCAAACTGCTCAGAGATAACTGCCTCTCTGCTATTATCAGAACATTAAATACCCTGTTGTTGTAGATGACAGAAACACACAGCAAAGGACTAGACTACTCTGAGTACAGAAATGGTCTAGATCTCAGAAATAAGACTGACCAAACAGCTAAGAGCCTGGAGCAAAGAAAGCATCAGATAAGGCCACCTACATCCACAAGAATGAGAGGACCCTCGATCACGATCCATCTTCCTTCTAAAAGGTCATTCAGCTAGAAAAATGACTGCAAGAGCAGATGAAATTGCACTGTTACTGGCTATCCAAAGGGATACAGCCTCTCAAGAACCGCAGTAGAGTTCCCCGTACATTCCCTATTTCCAACTTTCAGTCACCGAGACTATTTTTTGCCCTTTCTACCACGCTTGAACAACAGGCCACTCTACATCCTTCAAAAACCTCTTGACTAAGTAAAATTCTTTAGAAACTCTGTACCTAAGAAACACAACAACATATTTCCTAACCCATATATCAGAGTTGATGGATGTGGGTAAATAAGTAGAAGAATTTAAATATTTCAAAGAATGTATTAATTTAGAAAGGGAAAGAGAGATTTAAAGTGGGAGAGAGCAGGGCTGGCGGCAGAGGGGAAGGCTTCCTTTCTATAAGGGGTGAGGCAAGAGAAGCGTAGGGACACAGGACATGAAGCCTTCCCCTCAGTGCCAATGCTACTGTGCCTTTGCCTAAACAGTTTAAAGCTTTCAGTTGATTTTGCCGTTTCATCAGGGTTCAGAAGAACTTTGAAACAACCACCCCTTTTTTATCGTCAAACACTCTACTCCATCTGTGTCTGCTTTAAGAGCCAACCCAAGAATTTTGTACCTGACAAAAGCTATTTAGTTTCTCAAAACAGCAATTTGCTGCATTTCCAGCACTCACCAAACAGTCGGCTCTTCCTGCCTTGGGGAGCTCGGCACTCCACAATGACCCTCAGGTACATGCAAAGGCCACTAAAAAGATCCCCCAATAACTTCTTATGTTGCAGAAGCCATTCTCTTACCTTCGTGACATGACCCGTGCTTACCAAGAATGCTCTGAATTACACAGAGACTGAATACTGACACTGTGTTAACTTACAGGGAGGGGAAGGAAGTTCTCTCCTAACTTCACAAATGTTGTCATCCTGCGCAGGTTACCACTCTCCCCTGAGAAGCTCAATAAATCACACTGAAACGCTATGTTCTTGCGATGTTCAGAAACAAAGCGCGATCAGAGAAATAAAGAATCTTCCAACAGTCTGGGGTATAGCCGCACGCATTGCGAATATGCAGACAACAATCTTGCTCGAGTATATTTCATCTTACTACAGGTACCTACATAGGCATCTAGGTACGTACTGAGGAAGCACGGAGTTTCCTCAGCTTCTCAAACAGCTGACGGCAAGTGGTAGGCACCTTCAGAAAACAATTCAGAGCATTTAAGTGGTGTCTAATTTAAACACTACAAATCACTTTCCAAAAATATTTACTTCTATTAAACTCTAGCTTAAGTCTGGGTGAACACCACCAAAAGTCTGCTCCTTGGCAAAGTATACATAAGGGATACAAACACATACTACAAGTACATTAAGTTGAACTTAAAAACTGGTCACAGTTCAAAACTAAGTAGACATTTCCCATCACTGAACGAATGTATTTAAACAAAAAGCATTCGGTGACCCATTCTATAAACCTTAAATTCTATCTTGCTCTGATTTGACCATATATGTGAAGTTACAAGAAGTACAAAAATTAGAACTACTAAAAATCCACCACCAGAGTGGCAATACTATTCAGGGGGGCCAGGGGATAGAATAGCACAGCATACCTGCTGCATAACCTTTAAGAAACTGAAAATATTGTGCTATGTGAATTAGAAAGCTTCCAAATTTGTTTCTTATCTTAAAGACAAGCCAAAAAACATCCCCCAAAACTCACAAAACAAAAACCCCAGAAAGACTTTCATAAGTTTTACAGGGAGGCGTCAATACTTTTCTTTATGTATTTATTTAAAAAAAAATTCAATTGACCTTATATCAAATAGGCTCAAACCAGAGACAATAGAAAGCAAGGTTGCATAGATTAAACGGATGAAGTCTCAACATAACCAACAATTTTTACCTCAGCTCTCCAGGAAACTCTTCACACACTGTATCACTTAAACATTCAGCAAGTAAAAAAATCTGCTTAATGTCTGGGACCTATCTCAAACTTCTGTAATAAAGTGACCCACAGAACTAGATCCATATATATATATTAGGTATTCTCTGTATAGATTACAAATACATAAGATGACTAAACACAAATGGTTTTCCTCAAGAAAAAAAAAAGCTGATGTATGTGATGTAATATTGGCTCTGTTACTACTAAACAGTTGTTTTCTCTAATCTATTCATGACCAGGTTTCATTTCCCATTTACCTTGTTCTTTCCACACTCCCATACTTTAAATATTCACTAAGCAGGAGAACACACAATGAATCAAGTTATACAGGAAAAAATATATACAGTCTATTGAGTAAAGCATATGTAGCATATGCATAAACACCACAAAAGCCCACATTGTTTTTTCCTCATAAAAAAAAAAACCACCCCAAACAAAAACAGAAGCATGGTGGGTAACTAGGTAATAAATGGCATTACTGGCAATCCTCTGACAACAGCAAGCAATAACTAGAGGTCTCTTGCTGGTCTTTTATTTTTATGCTAATGCCTATGGTAGCATCCAAAATTCATACTGGAAAGTAGCAACAGACACTAACAACAAAAGAAGTTTAAATTGTCCTTTAAATAGACTAAAATAATAAACATTCAAACAGGCAATCCTGCTGTCTAACTCCTATTGCAGTAACTATTCCCACAAAACACACCAATTCCTCTGCCAGACTCCATACACATAAGCGTTTTTGTTTGTATTTTGTTTTAAACTAGAAAAATCATGATAGATTTAACAATTTTTTCCTAAGTAGCTAGAAGTGGGAAACGCAGAGGAGAGAAAAACAAGCAATTTGGAAGCAACCAGTATTTCCAAAAGTTAAAAGTTTGCTTGTTGCGAGGAAGTTTCTTAGTTCTGGTTTTAAACACAGCATTCTGACTACTTGTCAGGATTTTTGTTGTGAAATGTAGTATGAAATGCAAAAGCTGCAGTTTCAGGCCTGCAAGCGTGCACACACACAGTTTCTTAAATCACACTCTCGCACTGTTGACTTCTAAGCATGTAACTCAACTGACTTGAAACTTCTTGAGCCACAAGCCTTTTAACCCATCCTCTCATTTCAGCTCCCTACACAGTTTGTAGATCACCTGTAGCAACATCCAAGATAGCTTTAATATGCAATTTCCAACAGTGGTGGCATTTCAACTGTTAATGCACATGCCAAAAAACCCCCTCTCTTAAGCTTCAGCCTTCCACAGCCAGACCATTTACACCACATACGAGTGTGGTGGGCTCCATTCTGCCAGTAAATTAACAGTCATAAGAGCGAGCTCATTCAACAGCCATTATATCCTTCATCAATCAGCTTACCAAAGTAAAAAGCAATAGTATCTTCTTGCATCAAAGCAAAACAACTCCTCTCTTCCAATAATCAAGACCTGGAATCTAGCAACCAGACACAAAGGTAAACACCACTCAAAACAGTTTCTATAGCACTGAAAAGAAACCAAATTTTAGCATATTTGACAAGGAAAAAAGATAAATAGCTACATGATATGATTTGTGCTGGTTTTCGCTGGGGTAGAGTTAATTTTCTTCATAGTAGGTAGTATGGGGCTGTGTTTTGGATTTGTGCTGGAAACAGTGTTGGTAACACAGGGATGTTTTAGTCACTGCTGAGCAGTGCTTGCACAGGGTCAAGGCCTCTTCTGCCTCTCACCCCACCCACCAGCGAGCAGGCTGGGGGTGCACAAGGAGCTGGGAGGGGACACAGCGGGGACAGCTGACCCCAGCTGACCAGAGGGATATTCCACACTGTATGACATCATGCTCAGCATATAAAGCTGGGGGAAGAAGGGGGAAGAAGGAGGAAGGGGGGGGGGGGAAGGGAGGGGGCATTCGGAGTGATGGCGTTTGTCTTCCCAAGTCACCATTACACGTGATGGAGCCCTGCTTTCCTGGAGATGGCTGAACACCTGCCTGCCGATGGAAAGCAGTGAATGAATTCCTTGTTTTGCTTTGCATGTGTGGCTTTTGCTTTAGTTATTAAACTGTCTTTATCTCAGCCCACAAGTTTTCTCACTTTTACCCTTCCGATTCTCTCCCCCCTCCCACTGGCTGTGTGGTGCTTAGCTGCCAGCTGGCACAAAGAAAAGGTCCAACTCAGACCAATCTTTCCCAAACAATAAATCCCTCTTATAAGTTAAGAAGTTGAATAAAGGTTTCAAAAGAAATACAGAATGATTTGATGCATTCTTTTAAAACTGCTGGCTAAAATATGTGTTCAGATTATGGCCTGTACAGCTCAGTAATTTTGCTTGTGGTTTTTGATGACCAAGAGAATAAGGATTGAAAACAAAATAGAATGAATACTCCTTCATGTATTATCTTTCTAGAACTGAAGGAAGCGGATGAAATTTGTCAGGATGCAGAAGCCTCGATTAGAACTCTCCTCTCAGCCACAGTACAATGGCTCCTAATAACTTATAAATCAGCTGTTTACACAAATGACTGCATTTACATTGAAGTGGTCCGTAATTTCCCAGGATTACCACTAAATGCTGGTTTTCTGGACATCAAGCTTCACAGCCAAGTTTAAGAATTGTTAATGTTTATGAGCAGTGCAGCTCACCTCAAACACCTAACTTGAGGGAGGCAACTGGTATATATGTTTGAAAATGTCTTTTTTTGATTCATTCACATACAGCACCATTAAAGCTTTTTTTTTTTTTCCCCTCTAAATATTATTGCAGCATAGCAATGCAAGCAATTGCTTTTAGTTATCTATTTAAGGCCAAAGGATAAACAATTACTTAAATGAAAATAGTAATCACTTCACTACTACTGAAATAATAAATTGATACAAGTCACATGGAGAAGTCCTGCAGCCAATTAACAGATAAGCATTCCTTTATACAATTTAAATAATTATTAGGTTAAACAAATTACAATTCACACCCAACCATAGACAGGAGCACATTAGGAAAGCACAGTGGAATAAAGAGAAATAAACAAAGGGTCGGAGTCTGTCCGATACTGCTTCTTCTTGAAAGACAGCACCTCCACCTGGGGCATGAATTCGGCACTGATTCAGGAGACAAGAACTCTATCTACTAAATCAACAACACAACTTCTTGCAACAGTCCAGGTTTCACTTGGAAATCTTGCTGAAATACCAGCCAAGCCCAACCTTGATTAGCCTGCAATGAGATCATAGCTTGAGGAGTTATGGCTGTAGGCCCTCTTAAAGCCGATACCAAGGAGAAATTTATTTAAATGATACATCAATCTTTCTTGAAATGCATAAACTATAATGTTTTCATATTTATTAATGTAGTAAGGATAACGTTGACTGCAGAACAACTTCAGAGTTCCTAAGGATACTGTTAGTACAGGAAGTGAAATGACTTTCTATCCATCACCCACAATCAATGCTGTGACTGACACTACAAGTTGCGTATCTCAGATAAGAGTAATTTTAAAGTAAAAGTAATCAAGATAGCGCAGCTATGGGAGATTTTCACAAGATTCACACTTGAGTATCTTGACTTTTCATTTTCATTATTTCCAGTAAGATCTTCCTCTTCAGCATATACTTTGTTTCTTTAAAAAGAGGAAAAAATAAAGCAAGGGTTGTGAGATTTCTAATTCAAGTCCTCAAAGTTGTCATTTCACCTGCTGTTGAAATACACATGTTGCTATAAAAAGCCAGTCCTTTCTTTCGAGATGTCAAATTAGGCAAGAACAAGCTGCCTTTGGGCAATTTTTTTGGCATGTTATCATACACACATGCAGAGATCAGAAAAAAAAAAGTAAAGCAATTTTTTTTTAAAGGGACATTATAAAAATAATAGTAAGCAACACAACAGCAACCCTAAAAGACTTTTTTCTTAAATATTAGCAATACCACTTGCACGTGGGTGGGGCAAGTTTTAGAAGACCAGCTATGTTTAAAGATCGAGCAAGCTGTATCATGCACCTTTTTTCTCTGTGCCTATTGCAGCAACAACAAAAAGGGCAAGGGGAAAAAAAATAAAGAGGCTTGCGCCTGGCAGGTGAACTCGATATTCTACCTACCTGGTTCAGGACTATTCCTCCAAGTCTTATTTTGGTTAGAGAAAAAAACACTATCATGAAGCAGGGAAGCCTGCTCACCCCGCAAGGGCAGGGCCCGCTACCGGGCACCCTCAGCGTGACTGCGGGCTGACCTCTCCCTGGGCAAAGCGCTTTCCCTCTGACATTCCAGCGGCTGAGCACACGCTTATCCCACTGCTGAGACTTGGACACATTTTCTCCTCTTTAGCATGCCTTCCCCTCCCTGATTATTGGTAGTTTGGTGGATCAAAGGACACTCTTGTTTTAATGGACTAGATTTCCAGCTAATAAATTCCCAAATAGTGTTTGCAGCTCTTCTTGCCCTGGACTCCCCCTGTTACATCTCTTACAAAAAATTTCCCTTCCTGTCAGTTATTGAAATAGCCACACAGCCAGAGAAACCAACACCCAGGAGGTGTGCTACACAGAAAGTGCTGCAAAATGAACAGCATACACTCGCTCACTAATTTTTCAATTACGGTGTTTTCTGGTGCTATTTTTCAGACAGTTATGGTAGTTGTCCCATATATGCTGAGGAAAGCAGGAAATATTTACACCACAGACTTCCCAGCATTTACATAAAGGTGCAAATTTCTTCAAAGGCTGATCTGGCTTTCAAGACGGCGGTGAGCAAGGAGACAGGCAGAATTTTAGAAATCCTCCTTAAGTAGCTGCTATCTGAGACTCCATTCACACCTTGTCACATTCCTCTCCTTAAAAACTGGCACTTGGCCTCATCCATCCTCACTTCCCCAGAGCTGTCCTGGACTAGAGTGAGACAGAGCTCCATAGCCAGCTCACACTTAAGCACAGTCTGAATCCACAAAACAGAGAGTTTTTCCTCATGTATAGATATCCCGAAGGATTTGGTCCAGTGGTTTTTCTTGGATCCCCCACTGCCCCGCCACCAGCCCACCCGAGAAGGGACAGCACACGCCACAGGGAGGGGAGAAGCGCAGGTGAAGCAGCATCCCCTCTTCCGTGGCAGCCCGGCGATTCCCACGTGCGCTCTCGAAGTGGACAACTCGAGTTCGGGGCTCTCTTCAGCTGAGAAGAGACAAACTTTACATCTCCTGCTGCAAGGAGGGACTGTTTTAACCACCCGGCACAAAATCATTCTTCCCAGTAGCTTTCCACCACTAGAAGCAGTACAGAAAAAAAACAAAACCCAACACCGAGATGGGTGGGCCAAACCAAGAGGAAGATTTTGCAGCTAAAGGATTGGAGTGCTGAGGACATGGGGGACACGAGCTCCAGTCCCTGGTTTCAAAACTAGTTCCATACATTTGCATCCGACAACAGCAAATGAAAATACACTCCAAAATTTAGACCCAAGGATCCAGGTCATCTCTTCTTCCTAGGTCAGCACCAATGGACCCAGATCTCTCTTCCACAGAGCAGCACGGTTTCAGGAGGTATCAATGCTGTGGTTCCACTTCATTATTCCTTTGCAACAGACCCAGTTTACAAGTTTCCCATCCCCAGACATTTCTCTCCACATACCACAGCCACATCCTCATGCCACAAATACTTAAGCCTGTTACTTAATACCTAGGCAACATTATGAAAAAGTATCGCTGATCAGTCTTTAGATGTAGCACTTATTAGCCATTACCAGAAAGGTGGAATTATTTGATTTGGCACTTGATAGCTAGTACATACATAGTAAGTAGCTCTTTTCTCCCTGCCTCAAACGCTCCCAGGTTTGATATTCTGTAATTCAGGGCACTGGAAAGAGGCCAACAGACGCGCAGTCATTTTTCAGTATATACGTCTTCTGACACTGACTGTTACTCGTTGAAAAACAGCAGTGAGGAAGAGATCTAGAAAAAGATGGTGTCAAAAGTCCCTAACTTGGAAAGTCCATAATGCCATTGTTTCAAGGGTGGCAGAAGGGAACCAACTGGAAAATTCACAATGAAACCAACTGAAAAATAAGAAGAACTGCTGTGGATAAAACAGGGCTTCTTGTCCTCTGACACCCTCTGTGAGCTTCTAAAATGGGAACAGGCAGAATGCACAGGACCTGTAGTCAAAACATATACATCTTTCTTACAGATCTTGAGCAAAATGTGCTTTGCTAATGCAGATTTTTTTTTTTTCCAACTACATATGGATCTATTTTAACGGGTTTTCACTGTGCAACAAGAAAGCCGCCTTAACAGCAAAACCCAACTATTACTGGGGATGGGGGTTCTTAAGTCAAAACACACCCAGATGAAAAACATTTTCTAGAAAATGCGATGCATTTCTTTAACTCATGCCCAATACACTGAGATTAAAGCTGTGAGTATACAAGGACATACAAAAAAAAGCAAGGGGGGGGGGGAGGCAACCAGAAAGTGCATATATATACCCAGGAGTCCCCCCTCCCCCCGTCTTGGGAGCACGGATTCGGTCACTATCCACAAGACCTTTTGTTTAATGAAAGGGGGAGATGCAAAATTCAAAATAATCAGAGGAACCTTTTTGTAAGCGCAACAGCACCGGAGGAAAGTCCGCCTCACAGCCGGGGGGGTTTCAGTCTCCACACCCTTCCCCGCCGGAGCCCGGCGGGAGGGAGGAGAGGGCCCAGGCCAGGGTCTGGGGCTGCGCCGGCAGCAGCGGGGGCCCCCGCCGGTCACCAGCGCCCGCAACCACCGCTCCGGGTTTTTAAACGGGGCACAGGCGCGACCAGAAGCAGCAGCGGCAGCTCGGGGCCGCCAGCCTGACGGCGCCCGGCAACCTGTTGCCCCCCGCCCCGCTCGGATGCGCCCCGGCCGCCGACGGCCGCCCCGGGGCCTTCCCAGCGCCGCCCTCAGGGAGCCGGCCCGCCGGCACCTGCGCCGGCACCGCCGCAGCCGCCCAGCCCCGCCGTCCGCCCCGGGCTGCGGGCAGGCGTCGCGGCCGCGCCGGGCCCGCTGCCGCCGCCGGGCTGTCACCGCCGCGGGCGGGCCACAATGGAGCCGGCCGGCCCCACGGCCCCGGCCCCCCCCCCGGCGCCTCTCACCTTGGTGATGATGAGGGGCTCCCCGTGCTCCCGTCCGCCCTTCAGGGTGAAGCCCCAGGGGGCCCCGCCCGTCAGCAGCACCTCCACCAGCTTGTAGCCCTCCGCTGCCCGCTGCTCCACCATCACCACCACCGGCCCCGCTTCCACCAGCACGGCGCCGAGCCGCGGGTCGCCGCCGGCCAGCCGCTCCCGCCCGCTCCGCAGCCCCACGTCCTCCATGGAGCCCCCCGCGCCGCCAGCGGCGCCCGTCGTGGCCGGGGCTCGCCTGCCTCTGCCGGCCGCTCCCCGCTGCGCGCCAGCCGGCGGCAGCCCGCGGGGCCACCTACCCGCCCCGCAGCGCCGTCCAGCCCGGCCCCATCGGCGGCGAAAGAGGGCTGCGCCCGCCCGCCCCCTCCTCCTCCTCCTCCCCCGCAGCCCGCAGTATTGTCTCACGCCGAGGCCAGAAGCCGGCGGCGGCGGGGAGGGGGCGGCTCCAACTTGCGGCAACTTGGCGGCGGGGCAAACGCCGCCGAGCAACGCGGGACGCCGGGAGGAGCGCGGCGGGGAGAGGCGTCCCCCGCCTCCCTCTCGCCCCGAAAAGAGGGCGAAACCCGCTTTCCACCGCGGGCTTCCCCAGCGGGGGAGCCGCTCGCCCCTCCCCAAAAGCGGGCAGCCCCGCAGCGCGATCCCCCCCCGGGCGAGGAGGAGGAGGGAGAGAGGAGAGCAGCCGCCAGACAAAGGCGGCAGCGAGAGGGTCCCTGAGCCCCGAGTCACCCCGGGGCCGTGCCCCCGCCTCCCCCGCCCCGCCACACGCAGGGGCGGCCGCGCCCCTCCCGCACCCCCCGTCCCCAAACAAAAGCGGCGAGCGGGCCCCGCGGCAGCGGCGGAGGCGGGGGGAAAGGGGCAGCCGGCGGCTGCGGCCGGCCCCCGGCCAGGGACGCCCCGCCCCGCGGTGCCAGGCGGCGGGGGCCGCGCCGCGCCGGCCGCGGAGGGAGAGGAGAGGAGAGCGGAGGGGCGGCTCTTCCCGCCTCGCCGCGGTGTGTGGGGAGGGCGGCCGGCAGGGAGAGGGTTAAGCGGCGGTGGCGACGGGGCGGGGGGAAGCCGGGCAACATGGAGGGCAGGTCAGGGGGCAGCCGCGGCGGCGGGAGCCGAGGGAGGCGCTTGCTGCCCGCCGTTCCCCTGCCCCGTCCCGCCCGCACCACCTGTGGGCGGGAGGGGCCCCGCCATACCCGGCCCGCCCGCCCCCTTCTCCCTCTCCTCCCTCTCCCCTTCTCCTTCCTCTTCTCCCTCCCTCCCAGACCCTCTAGCGGCGGCCGGGGGCGAGGCGGGGCCGAGCTGAGGTGAGGCGAGGCCCCGGCTCCGGCCCCGGCGGACCGCGGGGCCGGAGCCCTCGGGGATCAGAAACGGGGCCGGGCCGGGCTTGGCGGCGGGGCGGAGCGGTGGTAAAGGCAGGTGAAGCTTACAGGGGGAAAAAAAAAAAAAAAAAGAAAAAAAAAAAAAAGGAAAACGGTTTGGCAGCACAGACAGTCCCAGGCGTGGGTTCGGCTGCATGAGTATGGTCAAAAAAAGTTTGACGGAGGAGCGCAAGCCAGGACTAGAAGTGCTGATCTTCGGACAAATCTTACTTTATGGATGGGAAATAAATGCAAGGTTTGGGGTTGCGTGGTATCTTCACCAAGTTAGTAGTGGTGGGGCTGGGAGTGAAATGCTTATTTCTTGCTGGGGATCATTCTCTCAGCTTAGTTGCATCACTTTATAGGAAGTTTCAGTGGCTAAAATCTGGACCAGAGTTGGCCTGGAGTACCTGAGTACCAGCATGCGATCGTCCTTTGCTTTTCACTACTGAGCAGGTGAAGCACTGCTTGATCTAAGACACAGGAAAATCTGTATTTTAGTTTCTGAAAGACTAGTGAGCCTCAGGATGCTTCCATGCATGACAGATAGTCTCAAGGAGGTGCCTGGTACATGCACTGGGATTTCGAGGTTTTGTATATATGACAGTTCACGTATTTTGCTTCTGAAAGTGGCCATTATGCTTATGTAGTCTGATACTCTAATTCCTTTTTCAGCTGATTTATTCCTCAGAATACTCTCCTGCCTTGATGTAAAGGCAGCAGTTTGTTTCTATAATACCTTCAGTGTTACCTACTGTACCTTTGTCTAACACCCAAAGAAAACTTTGGATTCAAGATTGAGAGCATCTGAGAGGTCATCAATCCCAGCAGCAGATTGGAGGATATACAGAAATAGGAGAAAAATATTTGATGACTATGGTTGTTGTTCCCTCATGACTAAGGGACAGAAGGAACCGTGGAGGGGGGACCCAAATGGCACCAACTTACCCACAGAATCATAGAATCATTTAGGTTGGAAAAGACCTTTAAGATCATAAAGTCCAACCATTAACCTAACACTGCCAACTCCACCACTAAACCATGTCCCTAAGTGCCACATCTACACGCCTTTCAAATACCTGCAGGGATGGGGGCTCAAGCACTTCCCTGGGCAGCCTGTTCCAATGCTCAACATTCCTTTTGGTGAAGGACTTTTTCCTAATACCCAGTCTAAACCTCCCCTGACACAACTTGAGGCCATTTCCTCTCATCCTATCGCTAACTACTTGGGAGAAGAGACCAACACCCACCTCACTACAGCCTCCTTTCAGGTAGTTGTAGAGAGCAATAAGGTCACCCCTCAGCCTCCTCTTCTGTACGCTAAACAGTCCCAGTTCCCTCAGCCGCTCCTCATAAGGCCTGTGCTCCAGACCCTTCACCAGCCTTGTTGCCCTTCTCTGGACACGCTCCAGCACCTCAATGTCTTTCTTGTATTGAGGGGCCCAAAACTGGACACAGTATTCCAGGTGCAGCCTCACCAGTGCCGAGTACAGGGGCACAATCACCTCCCTGCTCCTGCTGGCCACACTATTCCTGATACAGGCCAGGATGCTGTTGGCCTTCTTGGCCACCTGGGCACACTGCTGGCTCATGTTCAGCCGGCTGTCTACCAACACCCCCAGGTCCTTTTTGGCCAGGCGGCTTTCCAGCCACTCTTCCCCAAGCCTGTAGCGTTGCATGGGGTTGTTGTGCCCGAAGTGCAGGACCCGGCACTTGGCCTTGTTGAACCTCATCCAGTTGGCCTTGGCCCATCGATCCAGCCTGTCCAGGTCCCTCTGCAGGGCCATCCTACCCTCAAGCAGATCAACACTCCTGCCCAGTTTGGTGTTGTCTGCAAACTTACTGAGGGTGCACTCAATCCCCTCATCCAGATTGTTGACAAAGATATTAAACAGAACTGGCCCCAAACCTGAGCCCTGGGGAACACCACTTGTGACCAGCAACCAACTGGATTTAATTCCATTCACCACCACTCTGTGGGCCTGGCCATCCAGCCAGTTTTTTACCCAGTGAAGAGTACTCCCATCCAAGCCATGATCAGCCAGTTTCTCCAGGAGAATGCTGTGGGAAACAGTGTTTCCAAACCGTTTCCTTCCAAATCCAAACCTTATACCAAAGCTATGTATTGCATCAAGTTATGAAGGCCTCAAATGACTTGAAGATCCTCAGTCAGATTTCTTGTCTAATTCTTTTCTATTATATAGACAAGTGCTAATTGTAAGACAAATAGTAATAATAAAACAAAAGCACAGGTAAAGGGAAATATAGTCTTCTCCATGTCCTGTCTGCAATTGTTCTTAGAATCTGAGACAAAGTGTTATGTTTGTGTAACACGTCAGATTGTCTGTGCAGCAATGTATACTCAATAACCTATAGCTGGAAGTTTTAAAGAGCTGCAGTATACAATTTTGTTGTTTGTAAGCATGATAATAAAAGAAAGATCCAGAAAAACAATTTGAACTTTAGTGTATCCCCAAGTATGCACATTGAAATTAAATGGGAATAAAATAGCTTACATCATTAATGAGAAGAGCAAATTGTGCTTCCAAAAATGTCTTCTCTGCTTGTATCCCCTCTTTTTCAACTGCCAAACATTCATTCTTCATCTTGAACTCTTTGTTGTCCATAAGAAATTGAAGATTTACATTACTCTTCTGGCATCTTATAAATCCAGTATTGAAGAATGATGAAGAAATCGGAGCACAGATTTTAAAACTGGAATATCTAGAGCCAGGAACCGGCATCTACATTAAGGAAGCCAAGTGAAAACCGTCAAACTCTGCTACTGTAATTACATTAGTGGAAGATGTGGACATATAGCTCTTGGGGAAGCAGTTGCCTAAAGAAAGCAAGCTTTCACACTCCTGATTAAGAGAGACCTCAGTAAAGAACAATTTTCTAGCTAATGCTTGCTTAGAGCCTGATGGTCTGGCACAGTCATCAAGTAGATCCTCAACCTGTGACTGACAGTTCAAAATCAGACTTTTTTATTTTGAATGACATCTTTTTTGCCTTTTCTCCTTTAATGTTACCAGTGGAAAACTAAGAGACAGCTATGTAAACCTCCTCATACATCTAAGTTTGACAAACCAAAGCAAGACAGGAATTCTTTTTTGTCATATCGGTCAAAATTCTCTTCACATCTTTTATATCCTCCTTTGCTGTGAGATTTGAAGCTTGTTCAGAACCCAGCTGGAGACTTGTACTCACGCTCTTCTTAAAATACTTTGATACTTTTATTACTTGAATTTCTGCAGCTTCTGCCAGCTTTTGTAAGGTTTTGGATAGTCATAAAGAACAAAGGATTTAGTAAATGTATTCTAAAATATTACTTTTCTTTTGCGTGATAAGAAAACCAATGATAACTGTATTTGTCTAACAAAACCCTCAGTGACGAAACCCTCAGTTTTCTCCTGTACATCTTGTTTCACCTGTCAAATGTCTGAGTATACAAAAGTTAGCAATACAAAGTAGAAAGGCAAGATAAGATACATCAGAGTGCCATAAATATATCAGAGGAAGTAACAGACTTTTTCACACTGACAGAGAATGATGATGCAGCTATGACCAATGTGGTATAAGAGGTATTCCCTGCTGTAATAACATGTGCTGTTAATATTATCAAAGATACTTTGCAGTGATAAACAAAAGTTACCCAAACGCCTCCTCCTGCCATGCAAAAGGAGCTATCAAACTTTATTACAGGATTGTTCCCACAAATTCAGTTTGCAAGTCCCTGCTGTGTAACAACAAAAGCTTTCTGCAGTAAACTGGGCTCCTTCCACAGTACTGCTTCTGTCTTCCTACCTTGGTACTTGAAGCTTAATTAACAATTTCAAGTGAAATTTTGTCTACAGAATTTACTCAGCCTTCATTCTTTCTGTTGCAGATTGCATACCTGTTCCCTACTTAGTCATTGAGATTACCAAAACTCTGAATAAATTCCTCTATGGCAGGATTTTGTTTAAACAGTATCAGGCACAGTATGCTCTTAAGGCACAGCCTGTTTCACCTTTGTAGCTATACACCACATATCTTTTCCTTAAGACAACCTGAGTTGAATTGCGCAGGATACCTGCAGGGTGATTCTAGGATAGGGTGTTTCACTCTCAGTCTTGGGAGCATTCATTGTGCTGGACTCTGCAAAAGCAGGGCTTTTTTTTCCCCAGCAGCTGAGAAATTTGAAAGAAGTAGAGGCTTCTGACTCATAGTCACAAAGAACTGAGGTGAGTTAAGCCTTTACAACCTCCCACTATTTGTTACCACTCCTTTCCTGGAGGTAACCACCAAACATCACAGTTCGGTGTAGAGACAAAGTGCCTCTGCCTCAGCTGTTTGAAATAAAAAATGTCCTGGGGCGTGCATAGTTCATTGACAATTTAAGTTAAGATGCTGGGCTATGAAATGGAGCCACTGATCCATGGCATGTATTCTGCTCTGTAAGCTCAGTTGCAGGGGTTGCAGCCTCCAGCAAAGAGGCAGAGCAGACTCATACATGTCCTCAGTGGCATTTGCCAAAATAACCTAGCTATTTGGTAATTGTACCAATGCAGCTTCTTCTATGTAATCAGCTGCCATAGTTGCTGAAGAAATATAATTTTTGTCACCAATGGTGGAAGAAATGTTAATAGATAGAAATGCATGTATAGTGTGATCTCTACAGTGAAAAAGAAAAGATTCAAAAACCCCTTTTCTGAAGGCTAGAGTTTTATGAGAATACTGTGAATCCAGTGAGACTGCTGCCAGAACTCAGGGGGAAAATGGATTACAAGATAGAAGTTACAGACTTGCATATCTTATTCCCAGAGAGCTCTCTATAGACCTCAATTCCACTGGTACGGCTATCTGTAATATTACTGTTGAAATCTATAGGGCATGCATGCACATATTGTTTGTAGAGCAAAAGTTAATCCTATATAGTGTTTAGGGTATGTTTACCAAAACATACAGTGAATCATAGAATCACAGAATGGTTTAGAATGGAAGGGACGGGTAAGCATCATCTAGTCCAACTCCCCTGCCATGGGCAGGCACATCTTTCACTAGATCAGATTGCTCAAAACCCCATCCGACCTGACCTTGAACACTTCCAGGAATGGGGCATCCAAAACTTCTCTGGGCAACATGTTCCAGTGTCTCCACCCTTATAATAAAGAATTTCTTCCTTATGTCCAACCTGTATCCACCTTCTTTCAGTTTAAAACTATTGCCCCTTTTCCTGTCACTACAGGTATAAGCCTTGGTAAAAAAGTCCTCTCTCTTTCTTATGAGCCCCCTTTAAGTATTGAAAGGCCGCCATAAGGTTTCCCTGGAGCCTTCTCTTGTCCAGGTTAAACAACCCCAGCTCTCTCAGCCTTTCTTCAGAGGAGCAGTGTTTCAGACCTCTGATCATTTTTGTGGCCCTCCTCTGGACCCTCTCTATCAGGTCCATGCCTTTTACTGGGGACCCCAGGACTGGATGCAGTACTACAGCTGGGGTCTCACGAGAACTGAGTAGGGGGGGAGAATCACCTCCCTTGACCTGCTGGCCACACTTCTTTTTATGCAGCCCAGGATGTGATTGGCTTTCTGAGCTACAATCGCATATTGCTGGCTCGTGTCCAATTTTTCATCCATCAGTATTCCCAAGTCCTTCTCCACAGGGCTACTCTCAAGCCATACATCCCCCAGTCTGTATTGGTACTGAGGGTGGCTCTGACCCAGGTGTAGGTCCTTGCACTTGGCCTTGTTGAACTTCATGAGGTTCACATGGGCCCGCTCCTCAAGCCTGTCAAGGTCCCTCTGGATGGCATCCCTTCCCTCAAGCAAATGAGCTGCACCACTCATCTTGGTGCCATCTGCAAACTTGCTGGGGGTGCACTCAATCCCACTGTCTATGTCACTGATGAAGATGTCAAATAGCATTGGTCCCAGTATGGACCCTTGAGGGACACCACTTCTTACTGGTTTCCACTTGGACATTGAGCCATTGACTATCCTCTCTTTGGATGTGGCCATACAGCCAATTCCTTATCCATCTAACAGTCCATCCATCAAACCTATATCTCTCCAATTTAGAGGTAAGAATGTTGTGGGGGACCATATCAAAGCCCTTACAGAAGTCCAGGTAGGTGACATCCATGGTTCTTCCCTTGTCCACTGATGTAGTCACTCCGTTGTAGGAGGCCACCAGGTTAGGCACAATTTGCCCTTGGTGAAGCCATGTTGGCTGTCCCTAATTACTTCCTTGTCTTCTATATCTTTTGACATGTCTTCCAGGAGGATGTGTTCCATGATCTTACTGGGCACAGAAGTGAGGCTGACTGGTCAGTAGTTCCCAGGTCCTCCTTTTTACCCTATTTAAAATGGGCATGATGTTTCACTTTTTCCAGTCACTGGGGACTTTGCCTGACTGCCATGACTTTTCAAATATGATTGGGATTGGCTTGGCAACTACATCAGCCAATTCCCTCAGGACTCTGGGATGCATCTTGTCAGGTCTCATGGAGTTATGTATGTTTGGGTTCCTCAGGTGGTCTTGAACCTGATCTTCTCCTACGGTGGGAGGGACTTCATTCCCCTGGTCCCTGCTTTGAGGTTCAGGGGCTTGAAAGATGTGGGAAGAGAAGTTACCACTGAAAATTGAGGCAAAAAACCCCTTGTTGAGTACCTCAGCCTTCTCCATCTCAGTTGTCACCAGTTTTCCTGTCTCATTTGTTGGAGAGGTACATTTTTCTTTAATCTTCCTTTTTCTGGCCAACATACCTGTAGAAGCCCTTCTTATTCTTTGCATCCCTTACCAAATTCAGCTCCAGCTGTACGTTCGCTTTCCTCATCCCATCCCTACACATCCAGGCAGTGTCCCTCTATTCTTCCCAGGATACACATCCCTGGTTCCACTACCTGTGCATTTTCTTCTTACATTTAGTTTGACCAGAAGGTCCTTGCTGAGCCATGCCAGTCTCCTGCCTCCTTTGCCTAATTTTGTAGACATGGGAATCAAGAGTTTCTGCACTCCAAGAAAAATGTCCTTAAAGAGCTGCCAGCTCTGTTCAGCTCCTTTGTCCCTGAGGGCAGTTTCCCAGTGGCTCCCGTCCACTAATTCCTTAAACAACTGAAAGTTTGCTCTCCTAAAATTCAGCATCCTGATTCTACTCTTCACCTGGCCTGTATCACTCAAGACTGTGAATTCCACCAGGGCATGATCACTGCAGCCTAGGCTGCCTCCAATCTTGGCATCTCTAATTAGTCCATCTGTGTTGGTGAGCAACAGGTCCAGTGATGCTTCCTCTCTGGTCAGGCTGACTATCACCTGGATTAAGAAATTATCCTCGATGTACTCCAAGAGTGTCCTGGACTGCTTACAGTTTGCTGTGCTGCTCTTCCAGCAGATGTCAGGGGGATTGAAGTCTCGTGGCAGAATCAGAGCTTGTGAGTATGATGCTTTCTGTAGTTGAAATAAGAATGCTTCATCGACAGGCTACCCTTGATCAGGCAGCCTGTATTTAATGCCAACCACAAGGTTTCCTTTGTCAGCTTGGCTCCTAATTTTTACCCATAAGCTCTCAACCTGTTCATCACTATTTTTCAAATCAATTTTTCTACATACCCCCACACACACACTCCTTCTTTCTTGCCTGTCCCTTCTGAACAGTTTACAGCCATCAAGTGTAGCGCTCCAGTTGTGCACCACAATTTAGCGATAGGGATTAGATCATAGCTTTCTAGCTGCACAGTGGCTTCCAGCTCTTTCCTGTTTGAAACTCTAGTGGCTTTGAAATTAACCATCAGAAAGACCAAAACAACAGAAACAGTGATAAGAAGTTCCTATAGAAGAAGTGGATGGATTTTTTGATCAAGTAGTTCAAGGTTTGGCAAGCTGCTGACAGCTTATTGTGGAGTCTGGAAGTCCTGAGAACCTGGAGAAACAGGTTGGGTAGCAGCCCAAGAGACAGACATCCTGGCATAACTGGGAACCAGGAGGGTTTACTTTGGAAACCTGCCATGTTTCTTCTGATGGATTCAGCATAATCATGCTCTTCTGCAAAACACTTTGATTTCAACAAATTATCCATTTTCCCAGAATGAAAAATACCATGTTGAAAAACTCCAGCAAGATGTCTCCTGTGTGATTTAGGCACTTGAAAAACCTTTCCCAAGTGTCTTGTTTCTCCAGTATTGCAAATAAGGCTTCTTCAGCACATAATTAGTGCTGGAGAAACCCTTAGAAGTTCTTAACCTTTCAGATAGATACTCATATATGTTGACTTCTTCGGTTCTTTAGGACCAAAAAAAAATGCTTTTGTGTTCTTTATCTAGGGCTTTTTATAAAGCTGAAATTTGTGAAAGAATAGCATTTCATGTGATACTCTGGTATTTCTATCCCCATGAAGTTTTTGATTCAAACTTTGTTTACTTCTTACATATTCTCACAACATCACATATGCTTTGTGAGCAATTTTCTGAGGGTGAGAGCACTCACTGCGGAACAAACTGTGGCTGTGAGTGACCAAGAGAAAAAAGCCCATGCTTTGCTGACAATAATATTCTTGTCTCAGATCTTAGAATCATAGAATCATAGAATCGTTTAGGTTGGAAAAGACCTTTAAGATCATCCAGTTCAACCATTAACTTAACATTACGAAGTCCACACTAAACCAATTAGAGGTAGACTAGACTAAACCATGTCCCGAAGTGCCACATCTACCCATTTTTTGAACGCTTCCAGGGATGGTGACTCCACCACCTCTCTGGGCAGCCTGTTCCAATGCTTGACTACTCTTTCCGTGAAGAAATTTTTCCTAATATCCAATCTAAACCTCCCCTGACACAACTTGAGCCCATTTCCTCTCGTCCTATCGCTAACTACTTGGGAGAAGAGACCAACACCCACCTCGCTACAACCTCCTTTCAGGAAGTTGTAGAGAGCAATAAGGTCACCCCTCAGCCTCCTCTTCTCTATGCTAAACAGTCCCAGTTCCCTCAGCCGCTCCTCATAAGGCCTGTGCTCCAGACCCTTCACCAGTTTCGTTGCCCTTCTCTGGACACGCTCCAGCACCTCAATGTCTTTCTTGTAGTGAGGGGCCCAAAACTGGACACAGTATTCCAGGTGCGGCCTCACCAGTGCTGAGTACAGGGGCACAATCACCTCCCTGCTCCTGCTGGCCACACTATTCCTGATACAGGCCAGGATGCTGTTGGCCTTCTTGGCCATCTGGGCACACTGCTGGCTCATGTTCAGCCGGCTGTCTACCAACACCCCCAGGTCCTTTTTGGCCAGGCGGCTTTCCAGCCACTCTCCCCCAAGCCTGTAGCGTTGCATGGGGTTGTTGTGCCCGAAGTGCAGGACCCGGCACTTGGCCTTGTTGAACCTCATACAGTTGGCCTCGGCCCATCGATCCAGCCTGCCCAGGTCCCTCTGCAGGGCCATCCTACCCTCGAGCATATCAACACTCCCACCCAATTTGGTGTCATCTGCAAACTTACTGAGAGACCTAGTAAGCAAACTTACTTGAGACCTATTAGACCTGTAGACAGAGAAAAAGGAGATGAGTCCAGCACAGACTCCTGTAATCCATAGCTCACTTCAGGATTTATAATTTTCATGATTTTGCATGATAACAAGATTGAAAGTCAACGAAGAGGGCAATAGCAACTCCTTATGCAGTTGCAGAGTGAGAAGACAACATTCAACCTAACAAGAGGAGGTGAACAGGTAACCAGTTTTCCCTGGGGATGGGGTTTTCAGCCGGCAGTCAAATTCAGGCACAAATTAAGTCATGCCTTGGGCCATAGTCCCTCTGGTAGCTGTGCATTTTCCAGTTCCTGCATTAGAGCCTTTTGTGAAATCGCATTACAACACCTCAGACTACCACTTTGCAAAGAAACCAAAAAGCAGAGTCCGTACTGCTTCATTGTCAGCAGGCTAACTAGGCAATGCTTGGGCACAGTTTGGGGGATAGCGTGGGCCAGTGACTGTTACTATGAGGCAGTATGGATGAAGCCACCCTTTTTTAGTTGTGGAAGAGAGTTCAGCAGTATATGCATATATATATACACACTATATAGCTGTATTTGGTCATGTGTATGTGTGTTGCAACTTCATTAACCTGGGATTTTTTTTGCTTCATGAAGTTCTATCATTTCAGTGAAGCATCATTTTGTAATGTTTATTCTTGCTGCTGCATTTCTGATCGTGGTACATTAGGGAGTGGTTTTCATTGTCCATCTTCTTTGATAACACTTGTTACGTGATAACATTCTCTATACAAACTGTGCTGTGCCACTTGCCCTTATGTGCCAAAAACCAGGCACCATCCCATTTTAATTACTTGATAGACATAGTCTCAGAGGCTAACAAGCAGTCTTTAATGCATTTAAACTCTGATATCACAGCATGTTTTATCTAAATTCCGTATTTGATGAAGATGATCGGTGGAGCAGGATGATCAGGGGAAATGTCAAAGGGAGGGTTTCAAATGCTCTCTTTGCAGAGAATGCTGTGAAGGCTTTTAAAAGGGTAGATAAATAGCAAGAGGCCAGAGTATGCATGAGAGCAGGCAAAAGCCTTGTAATCTGGTATTTTTCACTTGGACTTTGTTTTCATTAGCTAGCTAACCCCAAACAGACCTTCCTTTTTTCTGCCTATCAGCAATGTGTAAATAAATCTCTGAGTGCATTCTATAAATAGACACAATTCCTTCATTACAAATGACCTTTCTACTCTCAGCTTGGCTACACAGAACATGAACTGTGTCCAGGTGGAGGTCATGGGATGTAGTATCTTGTGAGAGTCCATCTAAGCATGCATGCAGCATGAAGTAAACGTTCTTTTTTTTTTTTTTTTTCCCAGTTCTACAGCACTTTGCTCCAAAGCATCAGGTATGCACAAGAAGCTATGGTCCAGCAGTGCCAGACTTGGCAAATTACATGAATTTGGTGATATTACGGCTGATATAAGGCTGGTTTGAGCATGACCAGGAGTCCACAGGGGGCAGAAGCTCTTTCTGTGCATGCCACCTCCCCATAGACTGCTATGTCCCTTTACACTTGAAGGTATAGATGTGGTCTCCTCTCTCAGGAGACCAAGGCAGAACAGTTAGCAGCTGATGGGAAGTTTGAGGGAATCCTACCGAGTCATACAAATGAGAAAAATGCCAACATTCAGATTAGCTTTTTCTGGCTTATGTTAGACTTAGAAAGGATAAGGCTGCTGTGGGAGGTACTGCTATGTTAGCCTGAATTTTGTCTACAGCGTAGAGTGTACTCATGTCAGTGGGGCATTGTTAGTAACATCCTAAGGAAACAGCTTTGGGGTAGGGGGGTGGTTTTATTGCCCATCTTCTGTGATAACACAGATCCTATTACAACCCCAAAGGTTAATTTCTTTTGAAAGTCTAGATTATGTAGTATTAAAGGTACACAGAGTATTTCTTTCAGAGCATTGCATTTTCTGAAGCCATTTTAGGGACAACCAATTTCTTGGCGTCATGCTCCCAGGAAGTTGACTAATGGAAGTAGCTGAGGTAGCCAAGCTATAAGATAAGTGTATAGTGTAGCCATATTGCTCACCTGAAGAGTGTACCCAGTAAACTACTTTGGATGCTGAGGGGTGAGTCTCATTACTTCGTCCACCCTGGACTGTGAAGTCCACCTCTGACAATGAAGTCATGATTTTCAGTCTTGAAGAACAGAAAAGTCAAAAGAGTGGATCTTAAGTGCTTCCTGCACTATAATGTTTCTGCTGTTATTACTGAGTTTCCTCTTGATTCCCTGAGCCAGCTGAGGCATGCTTTTCGGCTTTCTGCTTGTTTCAGAAACTACTAGACAATAATTTGTGGAGCAGAAGGTTGCAACTTTCTTTCACCCAGTCCCAAGACGCTGCAGGGCTGACTGCTGGCCATGCAGACACTGGAGAGGGAAGAAACCCGATGATGCTCATGGGAATTCAAAGGGGAGCGTTGGCCAGTCTCTGTGGTGACTGCACACTTTGTCAGAATTCCCTTCAATACTTGGTTACAGTGTTAAACAAGACCGTCTAACTGGCCATGGTACACTGACATTTTTAGCAATTTAATTAACAGAGCCTTGGAGACTTCTGGCATTGTAAGATCTTTGAAATTAGTGCTGTAACGTGATTTGGTTGCGTAGGCTGGCCTAGGAATAGAGGTTTTATGAGATAATTTTCTAGTGCTAATGGGCTTTGAAAATAAAAATTCTGGGTGGCAGGAGATATAATCTAACAAGATCCCACAGTCTAACAATCATAACAAGGATATAAGAGTATACGACCTAATTTCTCCTGAGGGAACCAACTAACATAACCTCTAAAAGACAATGCAGAAGTAGTGGGGCCTAGGATACCTTTGGAAGATACCAAGGACAGGATAGATGTTCAACACCTTTGTAGACCAGGGTACCCTCTGCATGCTTATGTACATTAAGATCCAATTTTCAATATCACTGTGTGTGGAGAGGATAATATTCTTTCTTTTCACAGTCTTTTTCATCAGTCAGTTCCTACACAAACTGTCTCATGTAGTTTGTGTAGGTGTGGGACAAGGTCTCTCTATTACATGTATGCTGAAAGAGAGGTATCTTTTTGTTCTGTGAACTAATGTAACAAATGGCAATGATTAGTGGGAATTTGTCCAGAAATGTGGCCACAAATTCTGTCTTAATGCAGGTTCAAAGACTGTAATATTCTCAGCATTGGCGTAGAGAAGCAGGGATTGTGTTCTTCCAACCCCTAAGCAAAAATTGTTTTCTCCAGTTTATGGATGCATTTTTCTGCTCAGTTATTTTGTACTTCATCTATATAAACCTCGTTTACTAATTTAAATGCATAATAGGCACAGTTTCAATAACTAATTTTGTACATTTTTTCACAAAAGTCAGGTAGCATAACATTTCCCTGGAGGAGGTATATAAGAAATCAATAAAATATATGTAGCATGGTTGCATCAGTCAAATACACACAATTACTGAGCTGTTCAAATGTACACTCATTTCATGTATTTATGTTTTCATTCTTAAAGAAAACAAAAAGAACTCAAACATTATTATTTTTATGCAAAGGAGATACATTCAATCTCATCCTTTTAAATTAATGTTCACCATCCTTAAATGTAAATTAATAATTTACAACTCTATAATTACATTCAAGTCACTGAGGGAAGGGAAGCGATACCTCTGTTTTTCTTCCAGTTCTTTTTAATGGAGTCTGTAGCTGTTACAGTCGTGACAGATGTTACACTTTGCGTATCACTATTGTTCCAATATCCCTGCCTAAATTTACAGAAAACTTGAAATAGAAATAACGGGGTGTGAATTTCCCCATTCATTTCAGTTATGCATTAAGTGAAATGCCAGTTTAAAATCAGCTTTAAAAATTAGTACTGATAATTATGGGAAGGATATATCTTACAGTTTCTTCCAAAGTAAATCTAATTGAAGGAGGTCTGGGTGGATAAAACAAAGAAAAATGCTAAGCATATAGAAGATTTGTATATTAAAGCCTTTAAGAACGTATTGCAGGATCTGTTGGGGATATCAAAACTGGTTTTATTGCATCCATTTAGCTTGAAGACAGACCCAGCTTTCATCAGTTTGGGAAATGCTCTGTCAGGTAATGTGAAAAAGACTATGAGGTCATCAACCATTGACAAAATACAGTTCTTGTATTTGTAAGGTAGCTAAGATCTTCATTGGGAGCTGTAAATTCAGGCAGTGATGCATTGAACTGTACACATGAACAAAAATAAGTTCTCCTCTGTCTCTATATCCATAAATTTCCTTCTCCTTTGTAAACAAGTGCTGTAGTCCCAGATTTAATTAAAACAGTGATTAAAGTATCTGTAACTGCACACTCAAGCATGAGCTATAGCACACTCCTTAACAGCAGAAATGCATGCCTGTCATATTTTTGTAAACCTGTTGCTTTCCCTCTAGAGCAAGCAAGCCACTGTTTCATCGTAATGATAAACACGGACTGGACTGAAACATTATGTCCCAGCTCGGGGGAGAGCGTGAGTAGGTGTTTCTAAAAGCTGTGCGTATGGAGTACCTGCCCCTACTCCTTGCAAGAAGCACAGTATTTTTCTCATTCTTGAGCACACAGCTGCCAATGTACAAAACCAGGACTGGGATTTTCAGTGTTGTGCAATGTTGTACTTACGCTGTGAGTTTGATTGATTGGTATTTGCAATGCCAGGGTTTTTTTTTAATGTTTCTTGTATGTGTGCTAATGGCTGTCTCCAAGCTACACTATTTGCTTAAATGAGATCCTGCCTTGGTGCAGAAATGAGAGCTACTGAATTTGTGGGTCTGTTTCGTGCCACTGGCGGCAGTGGGAACTATGTCAATAATTTCAGAGGGAAGGGAATTAGGACTTGTAGAACGATGTATGTTTTATTAAATACTAAATAATATTCCTTAGCAAGGCAAAATAACTCTTCGCTTTCTTTCATTACTTTTCTGTTTCCTTTGCCCTTGCCCCCAGCTTTTATCCTCTTATTTTCATAGTCATGAGAAGCCAGATTAATCTCAGGTATAAGACTACCAAACCAGCTTTGAATTTCTTTGACTGTTCTGACTCTTTATACTTTGAGCCCAGCAACGAGGGCCAGAGACTAGCTAGGTCTTACCAGTTGAGGTATTGGGTGGCTCATTAATTTGGCAGATCCATCTCCCATTCAGCCTCAGATGTCCACATGTAAAGACACATCCACTTGTGTCATGGCAGGTATCCATTCACTCATGAGTCACCTTATTTTCTTTTTGTATTAGGTATGCTGCAGGCCATATTCTTTGCTTCCAGTAAAAAACACTTACTCCCTCTGTAAGTAACTGTGTAATCAAACCCTGAGAGAGTAGGAGGGAAGGGACCCAGAAGAAGAGGTAAAAAAGCAATTCTCCATTCAGAGAAGTAAAGAAATAAAAATAGGGTACACAGCTGGCAAAAACATGGAAAGAAAAGGAGAGAAAGGTAAAAAAAAATTGATCTCCAGAGTATAAGACTACAATTGAGGAGTACAAGTAGTTTCAAAGTAGCTGAATAAAAGGGAGGGAGAAGTTAAAATAATAACATGATAAATCCACATGGGCAAAGTAGAAAACCATGCTTAGGATCAATGAAAACATGATAAGCAGAAAAAGCAAAATACACAAACATTCCTATCTGTAAGCTAGAACAAATGATCAGGATAACAACTTGACATGCTTTTTAATTTTTTGAAGGAAGGAAAATGGCAAGAGGAACAGTGAGGGGAACAATTTTAGAAACTGATAGTGGAAATGAAAGTCTTCAGTTTCTCTTTCTGTCTAATAATCTAAGTTTTGCTGTTCTAGGTATAATCCAGGCAATATAAATTTACCTTCAAATGAGAGCAAACATCATCATTTGTTTCAATTTATAGGTATTTGCATTGTTTATGTGGTATATGATGGCTTTATTTTAAATAATAATCTGTCTCTGTGGAATCATTGTCATTTTTGTTCTTTAGTAGCCAGGTAGACTGCAATGCAGTATCTTGACAGAGAGGTGGCAACTCCATCATTGCTGCTCTAGCAGAGGTGGAATGAAGCCTGAGGAGTCCCATCCTTGTACTGACAACAGAGCCTTGTTGTCAGTAGGTGTTGTCCTTTACCTCAACAAGAGTTTGTATTTCTGGAGGAGGGCAATCTGGTTCTCAACCTTGCTGTCCCCAGTGTATTTTTGTATACGTGGTACTAACAAAACATAGGATTGCAACATACAGGTCAGTCACCTGTCCTCATCCGTGGAGCAGGAAAATCTCTTCAGGCTGGAAAGCAGCAAAAACGTCCAGGTAACACTCAGCTTCAAACTCAGCTGCCTGCATTTCAGAGTCTTTAATGACGCGCATGCTTAAATTCCTATTACAGAGTTCAGACACCTTGCCGATGTATGGAGACCTGTGTGTAGGAGCCTGAATCTGCAAGCTAACATCCTGCTCTCCGGGTAACGTAGCGCGGGCAGAGCACTGGGCAGTTCCCTGGGAGCAGGCTGGGTGGACGCGCGATGTGCCTGGCAGCTGGGGCTCCAGCTGCCACCCAAGCCCTGCCACGGCCGTCCCGCACCGGGAGGCTGCACGGCCCCCACCAGTAGTCAGTGGGCTGATGAGCTTGGTGGGGTTCGTTCTTGCACTGGGATCAAGTGTATAAGGAGTCTTGCATAATGGAGAATGCGGCAGATACCATTTTACTCCTGTTTTCTCTACTGAGGGCAAGCATACTGGCTGAAGCCCCTGTGTTTTATAACCTCTGCACACAAAACATCCCACTGTCATTCATCAGGCCTTCATAATTTCTGCTAAAATTATAAGCTGGGCTATTGGAAAAAAAATAAAAGGCTAGGTCATTTGTTCTTACAAGGACTAATTATAAAATCCATGACTGCGGTGTTTAACAGCCAGTTCATTTCAAGTATGTTGGCAATGCTCCCTCCTGTATTTCCTGAACATGTTCCTACAAACAAGTTTTCTGGAGGGGCAAAGGCTGACACAAGGAGTTTGAAACTCAGCTGAGAGGGCAGAGTTAATTTTGGTATTTAGGATTGCAAGTATTTGCTGCTGTGTCTAATAGGACCCCTGAGTTAAAGGATATCATCTAGCTTATAAAGTAAAACCAAATATTACAGGCCAAATTCCTGGTTTTATATTAAACCCTTACCAAATAAAAAAAAAAAAAGAAAAATATTCTTGAGAAATCAAAAGTCCTGGAATTTTCCATGTCCAGCTGATCCAACACAGACAGTACAGACTTTTTGTGCTTGAGGTTTAAATAGGATGAGGTTAATATTGTCTGCCTAAATGTAATCTCTTTCTACAGTGATAGGATATAATGTTTCTAATTTTAGTGACAGGGATGGGTGGGTTGGATCACTAAAATTTAGATTTGGGTTAGGGTGTGGATTTATAGCCCTGCTCCTCCCTATAAAGGCCGGGACTGCTTGTGTCTGGACTCATCTTTTTAATTCGTTTGCAGTAATTAAAGGGTGCTGCGTGGGATGGGGCTAAAGAGAAACACAATTAAAATGTAATGCTTCTCCTTTGGTATCTGCATCCTTATTTATTTTAAACCATCTTCAATGCTCTGGTGAGTTTAAGTCTTCCTGTATCACACACTGTGCAAGCAGAAATATGTGAGTGAACTGTTGCCAATGGCTCTGAGCAAGCATGGGGCATGTTTCAGATTACACTGTGTTTTCTTGTTCGGAGCTGATCTCCTTGCTAGGAGAGGCTGAGAAAGGCAGCTCTAGGGGATTTACTTCCAGCAGCAGCAGCAGCACATGATCCGTCAATCGCGCGATTCTCACCACTGAGGACTAATGGGGAGGGTGAAGAAAAAGTGAACGCTGCCTTGGGGAAGCAGCAACATTTTCTTCTGCTCGTGGGGCCCCTCCAGCAGCCGGACGCTTCATGGCTTCTCCCAGGTTAGAAACCTACTGCTGCCCAAACCGGGATGCAGCTACACAGCTAGTGATGAACTTCCAGCCTGAGGTCTTCTGTGGAGTTTGCATTGGCAGCGCCTCGGTCAGTCTGCTACTGACCATCCTGCAGCTCCTGCCAAAGAAAGGACAGAGCCTGCGGAAGATGCCCAAAGCCTCCTCCTCTTCCACCATCCTTCTCCTTATCTCCATTTGTGACATCCTTGGTGGCTTAGGTAAGCGCCAGCTTGATGTCCCTCACCCTTGCTGTAGCAGGCTCTTGTTGCTCTTCATAGCCAAATGAAGCTGGTGAATGGACAACAGAGATTTCTGAGGGAAATATGCTGATTGTATTCACAGGAAGATTTGGGCTAAGTGAAATCAGAAAATGGTGGGCCTCTGGGGGAGGAAGGTCTTGTTTAATAGTTATATTTTAGAAGTAAAAGCTCTTGACAAATCTACACCAAAATCTCCGCTTTAAAACAAACTAAAATCCAGAACAGTGACTGGTTCTCAGAGTAAGGCATAAAAGTGGAGGCAAGGCAGCACATTTAAAACTAACACAGACATCAAACACTTAGCCGAGTTGGGCTTAGTAGTCCTTAGGACTACATTTGAAACACGCTTCCTATATGTCTTTAAATCCTCTCAGACCAAGTTTGCTGGCTTGTTCATGTGCCAGCCACTTCTCTGGGCACATCACATCGACAGCAAACAAGTTTGAATTGCAGCTGTACACAGATCATGCTGGACACAGGCTTTTGAAATGCGAGCGAAGCTCCCTTATCAAGGACAAGCTGCTGCCTGGGCCCTGGCCGATAGGCTGGAGGAATAAAACAACAGAGAATAAAACAAAACTCATGAGTCAAAATGAAACTAATGTGTCTAAATCTGTCCCGTCAGTCTATAGCATTTACTGCCAAATCAGGTATAAATTACCATGACACATGCTATGAAAATACAGGATGAGTTTGTTTCTACAATAACATTTTTCCTTCACATTAGATAACAGAAGTAGTGCCGTTTTGGAAGTCTCCCTCGCTGCCTGGGGGGGAGTAGGATTTCAGGTCTTTTCCCCTTTCATACCTAGCCAGGTTCTTTCACAGTACATAATAAGTACCAATATTAAAGAGAATGATAGCGGGGGAAATAAAGGAAAAGAGCTATGGAAAAAACGTGTGTGTATTCACCTGGAAAAGGTCCTTTCAGTCAGATGAGGCCAGCAATAGCTAAAGTTATTTTTCTCCCTTTCACTGGCAAACCCAAACTATTTATCCATCATTGTCTTTGAATTAGACTCGCTTTGGTGGGTGGGAAACCATTCTCTCTTGTTGGGAAACCTGGTGGGTTTGTTCTGCTGTATGTTGGTGCTTTAATGCCTATTTCAAGCAAACCCAGAAAATCTCACTAACAAGCTGGAAGTTCATTTTAAAAAAAAAGGGTATTGTTCTCACCTAATTCTGAAGCTCTGCTTTGTTCAGTCTTGTGACAGGGAGGAAAAGAGCTGCTTGTAAAAATGAAGACAGCGAAAAGTGGGAAATAACTTTTTTCTGCAATGAGGGATTATAGAGAAATGAACATTAGCATATGAATATATGCTGGTAAAATTGTAAATAGTTAGTTACTGGTTTATGTCAATCTGTTAAATGCTACCCAATTTATTTTAGGGAAGTGCATGACAGTATCTGTAAGTGAGTGAGATTTTAATCTACATAACATTTCAAGTCCCAGCAGCTTCAGACTCTTGGGGCTACTTTCCCTGAGCCATTACGCTGATTTCTAAATAGCGCAGTTGTTCCTGCTGTGCTCCTCTGCAGCCGTAGCCTTCCTGTGGACGCACAAAATCTGGGCTGCGATGTGAAATATGTGGCTGGGGAGAAGCATGTGACTCAAATCACGCCGGCAGATTCAAAGCATTAATACATTTTTTTTCTTTAGGTATGATCTTCAGGTCAAGTGTATGGCTAGGCTTCCCAGGCTTCATAGCTAACATTTCTGTGGTGAACGGGACCAACGTGTGGCCCTCTGCTTTCTGCGTGGGGAGCGCGGTAGGTTCAGAGATCGTCTCCCCTTCCTCCCGCTGCCGGCTGACAGTCCCTCTGCGAGGGGCGTCTGAAAGGCAAACCACTGTGTCCGAAAGGAAATTCGGCTGTGAGTCAGAGCGCGGATATGATGGTTTCAGCTTCTGCCACACCCCTGCAAGTGCATACATGCCTCCCTCTGAAAGCCTGGGTCGGGGCGGGCAGGGTGCTAGGTGCCGCACGGGGCATGTGAGAACGCGGGGCAGCGCGGGCCAGGCTGGTCCCAAGCCTTTTGTAGTACCCGCTCGTCACAGGACTGCTGGGATAGCGGAGGGCACGCCTGTACCGAGGTCAGGGATATGGAGGCACAAGGGCATAGACATTCCCGAATGGGCTGTGAAACCTCCGGTTTGGTTTGTGCTGGCACAGCATCGCTAATGCCGCGGCGGCTCCGTCGCACCCGCAGCGCGAGGGTATCTGCCCACCTTCTCCAGCAGAAGTTACAGCCTGCGCAGCGGCAGTGGGCGCCAACGGAAAACAGCAACTCGGGTAGCTGAAATTAGCCTTTGCGGCCTGACAGTGTGTGTTTTAGACACAGCGGGACTACAGGATAAATATACCCAAAGACGCAAAGCTGCTGGCAGAAGGTCTGTCCCTGCCATGTAGGATTACAGCTCAGATTGCTGCTTATATGGCCATTCAATGACCACATCTGGCCAAGTCTAATTAAGTATCTTCTAGATTAAAATGCAAGAATAAGAAAATGTAAATGCATTCCAAAAGCGCACGTTAAAACTCAGTTTCAAATATTACAATCACAGTACTGTCTGAGACACATAATTTGAGTTTACTGTGCAAGAAAAAAGGCCATGTTTTTTACCAAAACATGGTGAATGACAAATAAGACAGAGAAATCATCACTTTACCCAAATTCAGTAGGAACATGCAATGAATTCATGCATGAGCAATAACAGTATTAGCTTTACAGTTCAAAGTTTACAATATAGAAGAGGATATGCTGCATGTAAATAAAATTATTCAGCTCCAGTAGTTTTTAAATAAAACAGTATGTGCCATATTGAACTTACTGTACCTTATATGCCTATATAATGACAATTTCAGACATGAGTGTTGTGCCATAGAAGCAAATATCAGCTGTACGCATCTATCAATTCTCAATTCTGTCCTACATGTTTAAGTTTTGCTTGTTAGATGCAAATGTTGGGTTTTTTTTCTTTGAGGAAGAGGATACGAGCAACATCAACATCTAGTAGCAAGAACATCCTACTCAAAACCCACATTTCCCTATGTCTTAAATTTCCCTTCTGGCCCTTAACACAAAAAAATAGTGTTTTTAAACAGTGACAAAGATACGATATGCAGACTGTTTGGTTTTCATTTGGATCTCAGGTTAGGTGGTGAGCAGCATAGCGGTCTACCACAATTTTTATTTTCCCTTTCTTGGGCTCCAGCAAAGTGCTGTAATTTGAGTCACTTGCTAAATTTAGATTTAATTATATTGGAATGAAAAATAACCCTCCTTCCACTCACTTCCCCTAACATATTCTTGTGTGAGTTAATAAAATGTTTCTGATTCTATTTTATTTTTCTTTTAGTACTATTGTTTTATTTCACTCAACCACAAGCCAATACAAACTCCAAATAGTGAGGCCTTTAGGCATCTCCTTTGAATAACACCCTCTGGTCTGCAGACGTGTACCCTCTCAAGCACTGTAGCAAGATGTGTAATTTTGCTAAAAAGTGAGATAGCATGTGAAGAGTTTGGTTTTAAGTGCATCTGATTTATATTATTTTTGGACACAGTCTTGTCTATGTTGGATTTTTTGGGTGGGAAGACCCCACAGTTTATTTTTGCATGTGTGTGTTTATGTATAGTAAATTGTGCATTTTTCAACTGCAGCAAATATGTAAAAATGCCGATGAAGTCACATGCTGAGTGCTATGGGCAAAGTGCATTAGAAGGAAGACTGGAATTTTATTTTCTGGCTCCTGTGCACTAGGAAAATGTCATGGTGTTTGAATTAAACACTGAATAATTCGTGCCCCAAATGACTAGAGGCAGGGTCTACACCCATGGTGAAAGGAAATATTTCCCAGCTTGATTTGCCTTTTGGAGGAGGGAATGGTAGATCTCTATTCACTGATGTTTGGCTCAGTAACAAGTATGTTGGTTTCCAGCTGTAAAATGATGGTACTATGGAGCTGTGATAAAGGATATTCAGATACGAACTGAAAGAGGGCTCAGAGGGAAGGTAATCTGAATATTAAAATAGTTCAAGACTATTACAAAGAGCCAGCTCCTATGGGGAAGAAATCTGGAATTTATAAATAGCAGCAAAGAAAGGCCACATCTTATATAGGCTCATGGGAAAAATGCATAGTGTCAGTTCATGAACACTGTGGAATTTAACTTGACTTGAACCTGTTTCCTTTGGATTTTTATTGAAGAAAGCAGTCAGGAAGTTCAGTATAGATAATTTTTCCAGAGGGTGAGTGATATTTTTGTTAATGACATTTTTTTCTTAATAATCATTCCCTGAATCTGGTTCTTGTGCATGGAGAAAATGCCTGTCACACGCAGAAGCCGCGATGCATAGGCACACTATGGTGATGACTGGCCTCAGTTACATTTTCATGCTTCAGCTACTGAGAAACTACTAAAATTTTAACCTAAAATTAAAACATCCTCACTATAAATTTCTTTGGGCTTCCCTCACATTGAGGGTTAGGACTGGAGAGGTAAATAACAGGTTTTCTAAAGAACAGAATAAGCTGTGAAAGCAAATGCCGTTCAATTTACCTATGACTTGATGTGTTGGCTACAGCAATGCTGTTCCTGTGATTTTGAGTAAGATTTCATACTTCATAATCTCAGCTGGAAAATACACACATTTCAAGAAGAAATCACTAGGCTAAAGGTTTGAGTCCCTCCCCTGTCCCCAGGGGTACTTGAGAAGCAGCTGTGACATTTGGCATTTTTTTCCCTGCAGATGTGGATCCAGCTGTTATATAGCGCTGGCTTCTGGTGGTTGTTTTGCTATGCCGTTGATTCTTACTTGGTGGTAAGAAGATCAGCTGGACTGAGGTACCAGATTTAAAGCTCTGAATTTGTTATTTTCCTTCCAACAGTGTATGTCCATGTTTGTCTACAGCTATCTAAGTGTATAAGTGAGGTTTGTACAAACACCTGATGTTCATACAGTTACCAGGTAGTGATATGGATGAGTGGTGTGCTAAGTGCTTAAATTGCCAGGGCAATGCTCAGATATTGATTTGTTTATGTCCAACTGAAATTTAAATGCAACTGAACTAATTTAACCTTTGGAAAAATAGGGAGTAGATTGGGCTTTATAACCTTTATTGCGGCAAGATAACTATTTTTGTCCCTACTCGGTACCTGAAATTGATTCTTGCAGCAAAAAAAGTGTTATCCGGAAAATAACAAAATGGGAGGGGGGAAAGTGCTGAATTTCATATAGTTCATTCTCCAGGTTTTTTTCTCAGTATTTCTATTTTATCTGCTTCTCAGTGTTGTCATTATTATGCTTCTGATCACATTTTTAAATTTTTTAAGAAGAATGATATGTATTTACTATACATTTTTCTGCAATGCCTGTAACGTAAGAACCTAAACCCTTTGGAAAGTACAATGCTTTAATGCCAGATGGAAAATATAAGGTATTTCTAAGTTGGTTGTTAGAAGGGCAAAAGGACTGTCAGTTGCTACTGCTAAGCATGGAATTATGTGAGACAACATCTCAGATGATACGGAACAGTCAGATACTGGAGGCATGGTGTGTCTGGCAGATGTTATCAAAATAGGGATTTTTGAGTTAACTTCAGCCTGTGGAGGATAAACCTGATTTTGTGAAGTCCCATCGTTCTAGTCTGAAACAGTGGGGACCTACCTCCTTCTGCCATCCCTGTTAACCAAAAATAATCACGTATATTTGGGCTTGATTCTAAGATCAGAGTAAACAACAGAAGACTTTCTACACACACAGATCTGAATGTCCCTAAGATGGGAGCAGCATCCAACTCTGAAAGTTAAACATAATTCTCTGCAAATTACAGAAGGGTGGTTTATTTGGCTGTTTGGCACCATTCTTAAGTTTTAAGCCCCTAATTCGCTCTCTGCAGGAGAAACAAAGGATGCAGGGGTTCCTTCTGGAGATTTGGGGGCAAGGGAAAGGCTTTCTACCCTACAGGTTGGAGGACACAGGACTTCTGTGTGCAAGCCTGAACAGCCGCTTTGGCTCATCCTTTTTCTGAGGGCCCCCCCCGGCTCCGCCCCACCTGCTTTCCTTAGTTTAATGTACTGCCAGTGTCGTTCTGCACCATTTCGTATCTGTAAAGCTCTGTTTCAGTGAGGGCCCTATTTTTATGTTGCAATGTGGAAAGTGGGAGGTTTGGTATCTTTAGTTACGCCTGTCCCGTTTGGTGCCTGCAGTACGATTGTGCTGTACCACATGATGACGTGGGGCCTCGCGGTGATGCTCTGCGTGGAGGGAATTGCACTGCTTTACTACCCTTCTCTCTCCAGGTAAGCAGGGCTCCGGGAACAGGCTGCGAAATCATAGGGCTCTCTGGTCATTTGTGCGTCTTTCGGTCAGCTTTAGAGCCAGACGTCCAAATGTTGGGCTTTTTTAATCTTTGACGAGCATGCCCCACTGAGTATTCTAGAAATACCTGCCTGGGTTTCAGGGGGGCCCTGAAGAAATATGCCAGGCAATACAGGCACTTGGGCATGCCGCAGGGCTGTGATACAGCTTCTGCTATGAGCCACTGTTCTCCCACTCCTGGTTTTAGCTTTGTATTTGTTCCTTTAAATTTGAGAAAAATGCACAGATAGTGCATGTTAAAAATCAGCTGTCCCCCCATGTGAACTGGCAGTGAAGGTCTGTGAATTAAAAGTTTAGCATGTTTGCCTCATTCTTTTTATTTTTTAAGTTAAAGGTGACATAGATAGAAAAACAGGAACTGTCAGCTGTGGAAAAAAAGTGCATAAGCTGTTAATGATTTCTTCTCAGCTGTGAAAATGGCTTGGAGCATGCAATCCCACATTACATCACAACCTATGTCCCACTCCTGCTAGTGCTGGTGGTCAACCCAATCCTGTTTAGGAGGACAGTATCGGCAGGTATGTTCCTAATGGCCAGCATCAATCAGTATGTGCTATTTAGCAACATAACAATACTGTAAAAAGTCATACCTGTGTATTTAGTGACGTGGGATAGCTCCTCATTAAATCATAAGGATGCAGCAAAGGATAGGAGGGAGTTGCCTATTGAAATGAAGATACCATCTTGATGGGAAATTTGCCCTAGAGGCACACTCTGATGACATACTCGAGCTATGCTGTTATAAATCTCTATTGCAGATTGGCAAAGGTGTTTCTATGTTCCTAAATTACTCTTGATTTAAAGTATTTGAGGAAGTGTATAGAGGATGCTTAACTCTACTGTAGTACTGGTACCAACCTGGACTCTGGAATGTAATTTATTCTGGTTTAAAGATAACGTTGGTGAGATCTGATAGTTGATTTAACTTCTTGGCAGCCCTGGAGCTAAATAAATAATAAAATATGATCAGAATTTTGTCAGTCCTGATTCTGAGATTATGAAACAAATGTGAACTGTACACAACTCAGATGGGATCATGAAGTTCCCACTTAATTCATTATCCAGTGCTTTAAAGAAATGAGACTGAAAAAAAGCCACAGATTCAATGCATTCTTTGCATGTAATATGACCAGTGCTGGATGTTCACAGTACCTGAATTCAGACTTACCATCTACACACTGAATATATAAAAACAGCAACAGAAGATCTTGTATTCTCACTTCAGTCTTCACCCCATCCATCCTGCATCCCTCAGTAATACACATTTTCAAAGGAACAGTTGTTCCTTTAAAAAGTTGTTCCTGTAAAAAATTGCTCTTTTTATGGGAAAATACACATTGAGTATATTTGTGTTTGTGGATATGTATATTCCTTGTGATATCTGCACAGCATGTGGCATACCTGTCTATTTTTGCTGACATTACACCTTCAAGTTTTAGAGGTGTAGCCAATGCTGTATCGATTGCACAATGAAATATAACATGCGTAATAGGATAGAATGTATTCTATTTTAGTCTAAGCATCACATAATAAATATGTCATTATATCACACATTATACAGATGTTGTAAGCACTACCTTTTATGATAAAAGAAAAGTATGTTACCCATACTATTTTCTATTTTCAGTGGGATTGAAAGAAGAAAAACCAGCTGGTGGGTTATCACTCATTTTAGGAATCCATAATGGATGTACTTCTTTTCCTTTGGTATTAGGCTAGTAGTGAAATGACACGGTCAAACTTCACAGTCTCTACAAATACTTAACTTTTTTGTTATGTGAGATTCCTTGGTGATGGTCCTTCCAGCTTCTGAACTGCTGCTGGAGACAAATCCATCCGTTCCTCTCTTCCCTCTTTACAGACATCTATCTTCTGGATCCTTATGCCTATAACTAACAAGATACATGTATATTAATGAATATAATTGTATACTTTGCAGTTGCCTCCTTACTGAAAGGGAGGCAAGGGATTTACACAGAGAATGAAAGACGTCTGGGGACAGAGATCCAGATCCGCTTCTTCAAAATTATGCTGGTATTCGTTATTTGGTAAGAGGTGCATTATTTTGTTTTAAACTGCCTTTTTCCCAGCTGGAGAGGGTCAGGGACAAGAACAGAGTCTGATGGGTTGCCTCATTTGTTTGTCTTTATGCTTGGAAGGGAAGGTGTCTAAGGAAGGAGTAGTTCTAAACTAGTTCATGGAGTAGCTGAATCACTCCTGTAGCATCACGAGGCTGCAAGGAAATGATAAAAATGTTTAACCAACAGGAAGACAACAACCCCAAGAAACAATAGCCAAAAAAAAAAAAAAAAAACGTTGGGCATAGACTAAAGCTGTCTGGAGCAGCAGCTCCCCAGCACTGTGGGCTGATAGACGGCTTTCTGTAATCAAGATTTCTCAGAGTCTCTTGTCACCAAACACATCGCTGAAAACTGACACTAAATATGCTTCTAAGACTGCCTTTATGGCCCTGACTATGACTGTATAACGCAGCCACCTCTGTGGTCTGCAGATCCCAAGTGTGTGAAAAAAGCATGGATATCGACTGGAAATACAGGGTTATATGCCAGAAAAGAAATCTCCATATGATTAGGTGTGAAATTTCTGATCATTTAATCTTTGTTTTAATATCCCATCTTCTTCCATGAAAATAGTATTTTGGGGTAGGACAGGAAAGAGAGAGGGAGGAGAGGAGGGAGGGAACAAAGGGAGTGGGGAAGGAGGGAGGGTACACACCTCATCCCCAAATTCTTGTGCCTCAGCTCCAGCAGCACCATCCAGTGGAGTGGTGACTGGAACCAGAGGTACTGGATGCACACAGCAAAAGTGAGCTGAAGTAGGGCCTGCTTTTGGAGGAAACAGTTTTTACTGCAATCTCACAATTATCACGCAGCAATAAAGGCACCAGAAGGGGTGGTGATCCCCTCTGCGAGGGTCTGTGCAGTGACCTAGCACTGCTGTGAAGTGTTTAGTACCTACATGGGTAACACAAGTGACAGGGGGAGGAAGGAAACGGTCCTGGAGTAGTGAAATGACTTGGACAAACTTCACGGTCTCTACAAATACTTAACTTTTTTGTTTGCAGGTACATTAATGCATGTTGCATTGCTTTAAAAGTCTGAGCAGGGAGAAAGACTGCCTTTTTATCTTCTCCTGGCTGCTGTATACTGGAGCGCTCTGGAAGGAAATGATTGTCTTTTCTTGGGGAATAACAGAGTCCGCTTGGCTCGGGAGAGAGGTTTCTAGTGCGAAGGGTGGGGTAGCCAGTGGGAGTCGGGCAGAGAGAGAGCAGTGAACAAACCTGCAGCGTGGCTTCCTGGAAACTGTTAAAATAATAGGGAGCAGAGATTTAGCCAGGCTTCCAGGGGTGTGGAAAGAGTGAGCCTTATTCTGGAGCCCAGAGGCACCACAGAAGTGTGTTGCAACCTAAGGAATGGTGGCCAGCTTGCTGGTCCGGGAGCAAGCATGAAAGGACGGACCAATTCCCCAAGGACACAGTGGGGACATTTGTTTATTGCCATTCTGTCTCATTCTGGGCTTTCCTATTAAAAAAAGAATCACGACTCTAGTTTTTGATTTTGTTCTCCTGATAAAACATAGGCTTTAGAGCGTAGAAACTCTCTCAAAGGTTACTGTAGGGAAAGACTGAGGCAGTCCCATCCGAGAAGCTTAGGGAAGACGCCCTTCCATCCCAGAGGTCAAATATGAGGTGAGTTAGTCAAAGACAGCAGGTTAGGGCAACATGGGGTGGAAGAGATGCCTGCAGATTTGGGAAGGGAGAGCAGGAGGTTTACACTGTGATAACTGCAGGAAGGGCAGGTGTAAACCCCTTCAGTAAGTATGACACGGACGGCTGATAGTTTCCTTTCTGACACGGCAGTAGAACTATAAAGAAATGCTGCTCTGACTGTTTAGGAGTCGTAAGAAGTTACAGCCATTTACAGCTGTAACAGCTTTATTTAGTGTAGAATAACCTCAGCTTCTTTCACAGGATGAGGTTTGATTTTGCTTATCCTTCTTTAGAAACAGAAATTACCTTTATTCCAAAAAGTTGATGGCATTTCCAAGGATATTAAAGTCAACTTTGGTTCTGTTTTGTAGGGGTTTTATGTACATTTTGAAAGTCTGCTGTAATCTAACCCTGAAATTTTAACTTCAGCTAGAGTTTCTGCAGCCTTTTACAATATCCAAGCATATATTTAGTTTCCTTATCTGTGACCACTATCGTTTTAAGACACAATGTTGTGGTTTAACCCAGGAGACAGCTAAACACCACACAGCCATTCACTCACTCTTCCCCTCCCCAGTGGGATGGGGGAGAGAACTGGAAAAAAAAAAGTAAAATTCATGGGTTGAGATAAAGAGAGTTTAATAGGACAGAAAAGGAAGGGGAAAAAAAGAAATAATAATAATATACAAAATAAGTGATGCACAATGCAATTGCTCACTGCCTGCTGACTGATATCCAGCCAGTCCCCAAGCAGTAATTGCTGTCCCCCAGCCAACCCCCCCCCCCCCCCCCCAGTTTCTATACTGAGCATGACGTCATATGGTATGGAATAGCCCTTTGGTCAGTTTGGATCAACTACCTTGGCTGTGCCCCCTCCCAGCTTCTTGTGCACCTGGCAGAGCATGGGAAGCTGAAAAGTCCTTGACTAGAGAGTAAGCACTATTTAGCAACAACTGAAACATCAGTGTGTTATCAGCATTATTCTCCTACTAAATCCAAAACACAGCACTATGCCAGCTACTAGGAAGAAAATTAACTCTGTCCCAGCTGAAACCAGGCCACACAAGCAAAAGAAGTCACCATTCAGGATGTTCTCGTTAAGAATCACAGTTGTTTATCATCTCAATTTTATCCTGCAATTTACTGTTCTGCAGCAAGCTCAAATGATCAGGTTCTTGTTTGTTTGTTTGTTATATTGATTTCTTTGTTTAGGCCTGGTCTAGCAGGTAAGTGTCTGGTTTTTGATCTCAGAAACCTACTGGTCCCTTCAGATTGAGACTTAACATTAAAAAAATCTCACTCTCCTTATTAGTGATCCTAATTTCTATAATATGAAAGTAAAGCATATTTTACATAGACATACACATATATGTGAAACTGTCTTGTTCTTTTCCTCTTTATTCCTGCAATAGCTGGTCATCCAATATCATCAACGAGAGCCTTTTGTTCTACCTCGAAATGCAGCCAGACATCAATGAAATGCTCCTGAAAAACATCAGAAGTGCTGCACTGATCACATGGATTATAATGGTAGTTCAGCCACAAATTGCTTAGTCTTAGAAATTACTTTTATAAGACTGGTGTAGTGGGTGGTTTATGATTTGGGGGGATATAAACACTCTGAAACTCAAGGAAGAAAAGCAGAAAGTAAGGGAGAGGAAGGAGCGGTTACTGGGAGTGCTTTTCACATATAAACTTTGCCAAAAACGTACCAAAGGCCAACTTTTTCTCCCGTTTACTGGAGTATGCATTCTCTCTGTGAGTGATTGCTACCCATTTTAAGATCCAGAACAGACCACTACACTGATTTCTAGTCTAACCTTGCTAAGCTCTGCCGTAATGCAAGCTAAAAAGTTTTAGCTCACGATTCCTGAAGGTTCCCCAATAAAATGGACATTTTCTGGTAATTCCTTGTTTGTAACTAGGGTTTTCTTTATTATAAAGAATAACTGCATCTTGTATCATGACATTTGGGTAATTATTTGGGGACAAATACATGAAAAATCTTGAAAGTAATGCACCAAAAAATAGCTGCAAGATGCTGGCCTCTTACTGTACCTTACCCTCTTTTCTCCTATTGGAATATTTGACAAGCGATATTTCAGAGGTGACATTGAAGGTTCCTTTTCCAAGAGAGGTTATTCTGGAGCTGTTAAGTACCAGTAAGGCCTGAGCACGCTTTGTCCAGTTAAGCCCTTGAGCTGTTTTGTATTGAAGGGTTAAGCGATGCAACTGATTTGATACCACTTCCTCCTCTGACAAGGAGTGAACACATTCATGTGACAGGGACCTTGCTCCTGCTCACCTGCAGAGCAAGAGGTCAGGTCTGGGAACTCAGTTATTTTTTAAATTGGCTGTAAAAATAATTTGCTCTTTTCTCATCAGAAAAATGGAAACAGCTAAAGCCATTTACTTGCCAAGCATCCCATGGCACTGGGAACAGAGACAATTTTTTTGGAAATCACTTGGGATTTTCTTTTTTAAGTGTCTCTCCCCATTTTTCCATCCTGCTTTGATGGACATTTGCGCTGGCTCAGGAATCTGCAACAATTCCAGACAGATCAATTGCTGCTATTTTAAAGAAACTTGACTCTGTGTGTGCACTAGTGTCTCTCATATATTTGGCTTGGCTTCTAGTGAAAAATGTAATATTTGCTTTTGTGAATAAAAAAGTCTGGAGCTTGTGGGAACTGTTAAAAACACACCAGGGGATTGACCAGCTAAAACTCATGCTGGAAAACCATGCTGTGCTTACTGTTCACTAGGATATTGGATATTGGATATATTCCTCAGCATATTGGAACAACAGGTTGTGGTATTTCACTCCGACCTGTTTGTGTCTGCAATGGGAACAACATACGCTTTTATTTGCATGCAGATTGCATCTTTTAAAGACAGCAGTTGTTCAGTGAAAGGGAAGTTGTTAATGCATGCAAAGTGTTTTGCTGGAGTTCAAAATGAAGCCTTGCTGGTGTGACTCCTGTTGCACTTCTCTTTCCTAGGGGGTTCTTAATCCGATGCAAGGCTTCCTCTTCACATTAGCTTTCTATGGCTGGACGGGATGGAGAGTGGACCTGAAATGGCGAAAGAGCGAAATACCCTGGGAATCAATGTCCTCATCAACGGTGGGTGAAAATGCCTATCCCTCACCAGTGAACTACCAAAGCAACATCCATGATTCGAAGAAGATCTCGACAACTGCCAGCCAGCAAACGGATGAGGCTATAAGCATGTTGTCTGAAGGTAACACTAGTGGTGATGACAGGTTAACCAGTAGCTCTCCCATCTACCAGGGCTGGTAGTTTGTAGGTGCAGAGCTGCATCCCACTTCTCAAGTTGTCAAGACTCATAAAACCACGTCACTGTGTGAACTGTTGCGTGCTCTGGAATTAGGTTTGTGCCCAGTAGCTTGATGGCATTTCCTATAATGTGTGTGTTTGTGTGAGAGAAAGCATGTGAAATGGAGAGAAATGATGGTTTATGTCTTCATTTACCTTATGGGAGATGTGTTAAAAGGTATAAAAGCCTGATGATTTTTCGGCAGGAGGATATCTCTGCAAAGAGGATATCTCTGCAAAGATGCATGTTACTTATGATTCATTTTCATCCTTTTTGTTTTAATCTCTCTTGTAACCTCCATATGGTAGAAGAGTCTTTTGTTTAAATAAATGGACTATTAATATGCTGGGTTTTTAAATGTGTTGCCTTGCTCGCCTTGCTCAGCATAGAATTCCTCACCCAGAATTACAGCTCTAGGATTTCTGAGACACCATTTTCATCCTTGACATTCTGGTAAAACATTAGTGACAGCAAACTTTGACAGAAGCACAAATATTCCCTGTTTGTGTAGAATCTCACTGATGTAGTCTTCTTTTAGCTTGTTTATATGAATTTTCAGTTTGGTTTTATCTAGGGAGCTGAAAGGCTTTTTTAAAATAATCAAGCCCAGTCTAGGCTCTATAAACACTTCAGAATAATGGTTCCAGTTCACTCCTCGTTCAAGCAAAAATTACCCTTCCAACTATTTTTTAGTATGGATTCAGTTTGATCCTTCTATCCCCTTATCTAACAGGATTATGACTGTTAGGGGCAGGTGCATTAAGAGATAACATTTGCAAAAAACACCTAGATCATCTGAGTGCTCGTCAAAAACCAGAATAAGGAGAATCAATAGTCCTTTCTCTAAGGTGTGCTCTATTTTATGTCTTGATCTGCTGAACGAAGAGATATTAAATCCATGCTCCTTATCTTCTCAGATACATGCCTCTTCTGGTGCAGTGCCCTAAGTACCAATATGCAAACTATTCCCCACACTGGTTGAAAGTTAAGAAAAAATGATGGTCGTGTCTACCCCAGGCATTTAACCTCATATCAAAAGTAGAAGTAGCATGATTTAAAGTCTGCTTGTGCTGGAAGCTCTTTCCAATACAGTTTGACCGACGGCACAGGGGGAACCCCTTGACCCCAGGTAACCTCCCTCCCTTCCTTCAGCATATGGCCAGGGCCGGGCACAAACAAAACCTATTTTTTAAATCCTGTTCACATCCACTTTGGCTGAACTTCATTGGCTGTCCACACCTTTCTTTTCCAATCCAGTTCAGTCCCAGCTACTGTAAAAAAAAAAAAAAAAAAAAAATTACCGACGGCTGAAAGGTTAGTGCAATAATAATAACATGAAGCTGAAGCTGCTGTGTTACTTGGGGGTGTCCCAGGATGGTTAGAGAAGGAGGCTTAGCAGAAACTATACAGAAAAATATTGATTTGCTATTTTAAATAAAATGCCTTCTTGAACAAATCATTTGATACAAAGCCGCTAAACAATGATCCGATAATTATTTGGGCAGATCGTTACAGAGCTGTGGTTGGTTTGTAGCAAATCTCTTGCATTGTGCCCTGTAGAAACCTTTGTGGTTTGATGGTTTTATATTGCTGTTCTAGTTGTCAGAAATACTGGCAGATCACCACATCCTTTCTCTTCATCACAGTCATTTCTTTCCTAGCCAAGTATGAAGAGAAAGCACAGAGACTTGGGAGCAGATTATATTGATCCTTATGAAACAGAGACCACATTTTCAGTGCAATACTCATCACAGGAGGGTTCAAAAGAGCAGGAAAAAGGCAGAGGTGGAAATGTTGGTAAACCTTTTTGGATGCTAGGGTGTGGGCCAAGCTACAAAACCCTAAAACCAAATAAACAGCTTCTGGCTTCACAGGAATAATCATGTGGCACGACAGCACTTGGGAGGTGACAGGCTGCAGCAAGAGGCCCTGTGAGAGGACTGAACAACAAATCCTTCCTTCCTTTCGCTACTGCAGGGCACTCGTGGGACAGGGCAGATGCGGTGCCCTGGCCCCCTGAGGCCGTGAGCAGCCCCTGAGCAGTGCTGGGTGGCTGCTGGTGCTGGAGCACCCCTGCACTGGGGCAGCCTCCTGCAAGGGCTGTGCTTTTATCCCCTTCTTCTCTTGTTCTTTCAAGGCTGTCCTTGGGATGTGTGTGGTGTGTCTCTGTATTGGGATGTCATTGTGAAAGATTGGGACTCATCTGAGAGCTTAAAGACAAGTAAGCTAATGCTGATGCACTGAGAATATGAAATGGGGCATAGCAGAGCAAACCAACAGCAGTTTTGAACTTCCAAAAGAAGAAGGCGTGAAGAGAGTTTCCTCACCTGCTGTTCCCAGCTTCTGGTCAATGTACATGAGACATTCCTCCATGGCTTAAAATGGGGCGATAATTGATTCTGCTCATGCATAACCATGACTGTATTTGATTTCACCCCACACGGACCTTGTTCTTGCCTCACCGTTCAACGATTCAAGCAAAGCATTGCCTTCTCCAAGTGTTGCAGGGTGTGCCCGTCTCTTCCCATCAGGAGCGTGCTTTTGAAGTGCATCCTCCGATTGCCCCCGCTGCCTGTGCTTGCTGCATACGCGTCATGGGGCAGCCTCAGGCTGCCGCAGCTGGCTTCATTTTGGGGGAAACTGAGTGTGTGCTGCAAGGGTCAGCGAGGGCATGCTATAGACACCGTGTCCTGGACAGTATAGCTGTAACACTGACCCAAACACCACCTTCTTAAATGTGCCGTCCACCCTCTCCCGATAGGAGCCTTGTGCTTATCAGCACATAGAAAAACGTCCTAATTTTCATTTGGACAATGATTTAGATCTGCACAGTCATCATAGTGAGTTCATTTCTGCATCCAGATTTCTAGCCTATGATGGTACAAAGGGTTGCTTCAAAAATGCTTATTTTTAGGAGTGTGCTGGCAGGCTGCTTCTGGTGAATGTGGAAAGTGCTCTTCTCTGGCCTGAATATTTGTTTTCTAAGCTGTATTTCAAACATGGCTTGGGTTAACAGGGAACAGATCTTGTCAATACTGAAGTCCATAGATGCAGTCAGAATCTATGGTCTTCATCTTACACTGTCTGTGGGGAGTTCTCTTCCACAGTCACACAGCTCTCTGGTTCATGAGCAGGAATGCAGCTGTTTCTCTGGAACAGCAAAGTGTGACTCAGAGAAGAATTAAACAGGGAATGAGAGCAGATACTGTCTAATAAAATACGTGATACTGTCTAATAAAATATGTGTAGCTAAAGTACTACGCTTTGAGAGTACAGCAATTGTCAGTTTTAGCTTACTATATTTTGGTATACCAGAGCACAACAAAGCCTTCCTGAATTTACTGAAGGGGGAAAAAAAAGGTAAATTTAAAAAAAAAAAAAAAAAAAGTTGAATCCATGCACTGAAATAAAATTGTTGTAGTGGAATCTCATAAAAAGGATATCTATGCATACAGGGCAGTGCAGTGAAATTGCCTCTATTTAACACCTTCCTCACCTCCCAGCCAGCTTGTCAAATCCAACCATACACAGTTAGTGTTCTCTGCATTCACCAAAAACTATTTTTAAGCCCTCAAAGATAAAATGTAAACTTCCAGGAAAAGCGTCCTCTCATATCCTGTAATACTTTCTTAAACACTCTTAGCTTCTCTGTTGGTGGAAGAGGACACATGGGACTGTATTTGACCTGCCAGTCTCATTCATTTAATTACTATTTTATTTGGCCAGATGTTCAGGCTAATTGCAAAGCTGAAATATGAGCACTAGTAAAATCTTAAACTACTCGAATAGGCAGACTTCTTGCATACCAAAGCGCTGCATTTATGAGGTCCACCATATGTATGAACACCAAAATCCTAACTACAACTCTCATTAAGCCCTTCCTCTGGTCTTGCAGACCAAATGCATGGAGAAGGCTAGAAAATGAAATGCTAAATGTGATTCCTTCCCTCCCCCCGCATCCCCCATATAACAGGACTTGACTTGTAATTCAGAAGTTGTCCTTATGTGCTCAGGATGAAAAGTTATCTAATCATCTTAAATTTTCTTAATTTTCATGGATTCCTCAAGTTTACAGTAATCCCAGATGGAAATCACTAAACCACATGGTAGCTAATGCAATCTTAAGACACGTCAGATGATGGCTGGGTCACTCATCCTTTAAGGAACAGGCATGCATCTGTGTGGACATTGAAGCTGGCAGCTGAAGAAGATGCAGTCTTACTGAGAGAAAAATAGGGAGCACAGTCAAATCCAGGGATGTATTTGAATCTCTTTTCCTGGGCGGTTTATATTCCCTAGGATATGCTGTGAGCTGTATGGAAAGTTGGTTCTCCCACCTCACCTCTCGAAGCAAATGAACGTTCGGAGAGCTAAACTCATTAGGGGATTTGTAGCCAGTTTTCAAAAGGCTGAGAAAATTCACTGAGTGATGGTAGCATTTGAGTTTACACCCAAAACAAAACCCCCAAACCAACTAACGCACTGTCTTCCACATAGCTAACAAGACCGGGTGTCTTTCTAGCTCTCTCCAGCTTCTGTGTGCTCACACTACACAAGATTGAAAGAGTCCTAGAAAAGAACTCAGCCCATCATACCTAGAAAGAGAACCACTGTAGCCATCCCTAGAGCTTTGACAGCCCCATGGTTTAGAGTGCGTTCCCAGCTAGCCCACCCTTGCCCCTGCTCAGTGTGTTTAAACGCGTGGTACAGCGAGGACCTGCTGGGCTGTGAACTTGCACGGCTCAGTCTAACAGAAAGGAGCGGCATGGGTGGGGATGTTTTTGTATGTGCTGTGTAATTGAAAGCCTTGAGAAGACATTTTGCTGTTCATGGCATCGCTAGAGTGCGGGTTGAAAGGCCGAAGGGATGGGTGACCTTGCTGGAACCCACTGCAGCCAATGGCACCGTGTGAATCGGGTCAAACGTGATATAATGGAAACACTGGTGAGACCCAAAGGTGTCATCCACACGTAGAAAAGCCCATGTTTCTAATTAATATAGAAACATTTATGTCTCAGAGGTTGAAAACTCAGCTCCAATTCTCAATTTGAGTGTCTTCCGGATTAGGGAGTTTTTAGAGCCCTGGAAATTAGTTCAGGCTTTTCTGTGTTTTGCAGGAGTGATTATTTTGTGAAGTGGTTAGCTGATAACAAAATGAAATAAATCTGATGGGCTCCTTCAACTTCTCATACATCATGTGTGTTTTCACAAGTTAGTATGGGTTAAGGCAGGTTCAGGCCAATTATATTTATTGGAGCATTTGTTAATATTATCACTTATAATGACAGAGAGTTGACTCTGATATGTTGTTAGCTGTATTTGCATCTGCAGGACTGTGTGGCTGAGCCTACATTTATCTCAATTTTTATTTCGAGTACCTTTGCAAACAGAGTGAGAGGAGAAAATGCAATAGAGTGTTAAAGAATTACTAGAAAAAGATATCTGTTAGTTATCTATATTACAGTAGGTTATTTCTGTGCCCAACCGACTATCATGCCCTTAGTTTTAGAAAAAACTATAACATGTCTGGGAAGTTGGACTAACACAAAACCAATCCATGGAGTCAGAGCTGGAGTTTGGCTGTGTACAAGCCAGAAGCTGCATGATGCAGTGAAAGCAGCATAAATGGGTAGATGTGGCACTTCGGGACATGGTTTAGTCTAGTCTACCCTTGATTGGTTTAGTGTGGACTTGGTGGTGTAGGTTAATGGTTGGACTGGATGATCTTAAAGGTCTTTTCCAACCTAAACGGTTCTATGATTCTATGATTCTATGACATGGGAATGCCAGCTTGTGTGGGTGTTCACGCCAAGCATGTTAATTGATGTTAACATGGAGGGAGGATAATGAGGGACAATTCCCAGCAGGGAGTTACTTGTGTAGGTTAAGGAAACAAATACTTCAGAGTGGAAGTGTCCTAACTTTCCCTTTCCTCACTCCAAAATGAATTAGCTTCTGGTGAAGGTGAAGTGAGCAATCCCGCTGAAATAAAACTATCCTATGATGTTGAGTGAGGGATATATTCTGGGCAATTTCCAGATAAGATTAGGATTTTGCAGACAGAAAGTCTCAGCCACAAGAAGCTGCCAGAGCCCCTCTAGTCAGAATGATCCTGAAATTCATTTCAATCCCTGTGAAGCATTATGTCATCTATTGCTGCTTGAGAGCTGGGCGGACAGCACATAGTACTTTGCAGTGCCTTAGCAAAGATACAGAGAAATAGTCTAAGTGATTGCTTTGCTCCCCAGCAGAGAATAGCTCTCCACCCAGCTTGGAGTTTCTCCTACTACTTTTTAATGGAAACCCTGCTGTAAGAAGAGTGCAGCTTTTACATGGTAAGCTGTACAGGGCTGGTTTGAATTCACGTTTCCATTTTGTTTGATTAAACAGGTTAATAACCTGGTGGCTGGACCAAGGGAAGGCTCTGTTATAAAAGGCATTTGAGGGTTAAGAAGAGCTTCAGTTCTCACAGCGCTGGTATGAATCCAGTTTTACATTAGAAGGGGATTGAAACCTGTTGACATCTGGTGACACTGTGTTGGCTTCTCTGAAAACAGTTTGTAGTCTTAATTTGGCTCCCAAAATGCAGGCATCCATTTTGGAGGAGCTGCCCTGGGGGGCAAGCACTGGAAGCTCCAGGGCCTGATGCCTGGATCCCGTATCACCGACCTGGGCAACCGGCTCCAGGTGGCCCTGCTGGAGCAGGGGGTTGGACCAGGAGACCTCCAGAGCTCCCTTCCCACCTCAACCAGTCCGTGATTCAAAGCCTCCTGTGATCTGGGCTCTCACCCTCGCCCCATCAGGTCTTTTGGTCAGGCATTGGGCACAGAGTAATGGCTGTTAAAGGAGTTTGCGTTACTGTTTCTGAGCTGGGAGCACGTGCGGAGCATTTTCTAGTCTGAGCCTTGTGAGGGATTTGGAGACTGAATTCACTCAGGAAAGCAAGGGAGCAGGTGGTTTGGCTGCGCGTCACACAGCGGCTGTCATCTCTGCAAAGGAAGGGAATTCCAGCTGGAGGTGTTAGTCTGCTGTGGTTAGAAACTATTATTTCTAACAACCATGCATGTTAGCATGTCTCTCTATAAAGCCTCTGAATGAAAATCATCCTGTCATTTATATTTACAAATACCAGTATGGTATGATCTCAATCTGAAAAACTTACAGCAGGTAAATTTGCCCTGTGAAGCTTGAACAGAAAAAATTGGGTGTTCGTTGCTTGCCCAAAGGTAAAGATAGCATTTGTATAAAAATAACACAGTCAGTTTGAGAAATTATACCAGTCAGTTGAAAAAGAAAGGCCAGTAGGCCAAAAAAGCCCACCAAGTAATTTGTGTTGCCTGAATGCAATAGGAAGACAGCCACGAAATCCACCTAAGCATCCACTGGAAAAGGCGTATGATGTATATAAAAGGACTCTTTATCATCTGTTTATAAATGAGAAGATCTACAGTAAAAACCAAGCCTGAGACAGCTTTGAAGACCCCACTTCTCTTTGTAACATCAGAAGGGGGGGTCTTATTGCACCTTTTTCATCAGGCCTCGTTACTTTGCTGGGGTTTATCAGCAGCAGTACTGCATTCCCATCCCCAGCAGTAGGGAGGAGTGGGGATCGAGCACGCTGACATTCTGGAAACTATCTGGTGATAAAAGCGATGGGAAGACTTTGTGCTGCTCCTTCATGTCTTGGTCACTGGGGGTCATCACATTTTGGGGTGGCAAGAAGCCTTTTAAGCTTTCAGGCTTCCCCATAGGGGACATTTGCCCCTGCAAAGCCAGGGCCTTAACCTGGGGAGGCTGGTGAGGTGGCAGCTCACTATCATCTGTGGCTCTGTCCTGCTGCGGGTGGCAGTACCCGAAGGGACCATGGGTCTCTCTTTGTGCCCTGATGTCGCATTGGGCTGAGATTCAGGCAATCTCTGCCCTCGCTTCTGTGGGAAGGAACCTGGGGCTTACAGGATGGAAAAGAGCAGTGGTGGCTTGAGAGGGATTCCCTCCCTCTGGAGAACAGGATGACAGCATGTCAATAAAGACAACCTTTGCTGGCCAAGCCTTGCCCTAACCTAGCTTTTCACCAGCTTTCCTCTGCCTCCTGTGACCTGCCGAACGCTTTCCCACAGCATAGCCGAGAGGGATGCAGGGGGTAAATGGAGGCTTTGGATCCTTGCTCTCCAGCTGCCTCCAGAGAGGTGCCCACCCACTTATGCATCTGTAAAAAGTCTTGAAAATGTGTAAACCCAAACAAGACCTCTTTTATCATGCTAATTAAAAAGGCACATTTTAAAGACATGGGTTTAAAACAGTGCGGTGGGTTTTTTTGCACAATGTAGGGAGCCAGCTGTGTTGGCTGGGTTCTCCTTGCAGGGTCCTCCCCCCTCAGAGGGCAACATGGCTCAGGACAGCGTGAAAACGCTGGCAGCCGTTCATCACGGCTGTAGCCACGTGATAGTATCTGCTCCTGTTTTGCCTGCTACAGCAGATCTTGAGTGAGTTCCCTTGAAAAACAGAAAAAAACCAAACCAAACCCCCAAAAAAACCCAACAACAGAACTGTCTCCGTAGGCTAAAGCACACAACGGAGCACCACCTTTTATGTAGCAGTGAAATGGCGTCCTCCCACCCTGCCCCTAGTCACAAGCCGCCATGTGACGGGGAGCACAGCATTCTCCTCACCGGCCCTTTCCTCGAGGCACCAGACAGGACTTGCCAAGGATCAGAGGCATTCCCCCAGCCACGCTAAGTGCTCTGGGGAAACAACCCAGCTCTGCTAACGCCCCGCGTCAGGCAGTCAGCCATCCCCTAGGAATGCAATTACACCCAGAACAATACGGCGGAGGCTAGATAAGGAGGCTTTTCCCTTATTTCCCAGGGATTTTATAGTCTGAAAGCTGGTATACCCAGATTCCTTCAATATAATGCTTGAATTTGAAATGAAAAAACATCACGTCTACATTAACAAAATACTTTTTCCTAAAGACGAAAGACTTTTTAATAAATACCTTTACGTGTAATAGAGGCCTTTCTCCTTTGTTTGCTGGGGTCTGATGCTAGTGAGCTCTATGACTTAAACGGTAACGGGGCTGATGTTGAATAACTGGAAAGCTGGGAAAGGCACGAGCGGGTGAGCCGAAGACACAAAGGCGGCCGCAAGGGTCTGGGAGTTGTTCCTCTCTTCTAGACACATTTATCCTCCCTCTGGGAGCGGGGGGCGGTGGGACACGCAGTGCCCGTGCTGCTGCTGTCCCGCTCCTACCTCTCTTGGAGCCCCTCCACCATGCTCATGAAATGGAATCTTCACTGGGCCAAAAGGAGGGGAGAAAAGCAAGCGATGCTGACCTTACAGCCTGGCGGCAGGAGACCCCTTGCTCCAGTTTGGCACCATTGATTTTTACAGGGGGAGCCCAGGGAGCCGCGGCTCCATGCGAAGGGCTCCCACCGGGGCTGCGAGGGGTGGTCCGGGTGCTGCCTGGCCCCGGCATTGGCGTCTGTCAGCAGAGCTGCCTGAGCACCAGTCTGTTGGCTACAGGGCTGTAAAACCTTAAAAAAATGGTTTTTTTTTTAATGACACCTGCTTCAGATAGTAGTTTTATTGGTACGTTGCTGGTAGACAAAAATGGTATCTATTGTTTTAGTTTATTTTATGAAGATATCACACTGTAGATACCCAGTTAATGGATTCATTTTATGCCAGGTGAGATTCCGATCATACCTATGAAACTGTGGGGTTGCCTCTTGTCCTGCTCCTGTAGACACTTGTGAAAGAAACTGGAAAATATTCAGGCACAATTACACAAACAACCCCTATGTCAGTGCACACTTACGTTAAAACATACACACATACACATGTAAGTACTCCTTAGGTTTTAACATTATAGCTTCAGTTTCTGATGATGGGTAAACTATTAATTTTTTTTTTTGTTTTGTTTTAGAACTTTTTTGGTGGTTCTCCCCCAGATGCTAATACCTTTTATTAAAAACCAACAACATGCTCCCCAGAAGACACTATTGAAATGATAAACAAGCTTTCTGTTTACCAACACTTAACATTTTCATTGAAATAAAGTTTTGGACATGCAATTCAGTACTGCCCCCAAATATCCTTCAAAAACACCGTCAAAAAATCCAGCAATATTTGCTCATTAAATTGCCATTGCTTTGTCTTGTCAGCAATTATTTTCAGGGCCATTTCCCAATGACAGCTGGGGTGTTTGGTTGGGTTTGTTTTATTTCAACCAACTCAAGCAATAATCTCTTACATGGGCCTCCAAGAGGCTACTGTAGATATTTGCTCAGGAGAAGCAAGTCCATAGGGAAAATGCATCTTAGAAAAGAATCCAGATAAACAGCTCTTTGCTGGGCAGTAATAGCTTCCCCAGCCCACGACATACAGGGCATAGCAAGGAGAAAGACAGTATTAATGAATTAGGTCAAAATAGTAGAGCAGAAAGCAAGATGTTATTCTTTGTTCTAAATTAATTTCATTTTGGGAACTGATCAGCTCATCTTTCCACTGAAGGAGGAATGAGGACCAAACCTTTTGTGGTTCAGAATGCAAAAAGGAATGACCAAGTGGCAGTATGTAATAACATGAAATTATTTCTTTTCTGCTAAAGGTGCTGCTGTGACTTCCAGTTCCTACTGGAATAGACTTGGCTCAGGAAATGGATCAGGGTGGGTTTTGGGTTTTGTAAAAATAAATTTTATGTAAGGTTTGGCAGGGAAAGCTGTGGGACACATTCTCAGCTTGCACATAGGCTAGTCCCTCTCTCCCCACCTGAGCGCTGATAATTTCTGCTTGCTTCATTGACACTGCAGAAAGAAAAAAAAAAGCAGAAATTCGCTGGTTTCTATTGCTAGAAATGTTTTTTTTTTGTTGTAAGGGATCTGCAGTGATGGATTCAGTTCATCTTCCGTTAGCTTTCCCAGTCTCAGGAGGGCTGGTGGAACTTCTGCAGTGACGAGAAACGGTGGTTATTCCCATACCAACACCTCCAGTTTCCAAATTTGCATCTGGAGAAATACACCTGAATCTATGGATCTTTTGCAGACTCTGGCACAGAGTCCAGAGCATTTTTTCTACCAAGACAATTTTTTTTTTTTTTTTACCCACACTATCTAGGACATCTAGGATTTTCTGTTAAAAGCTGATCATAGAATACTTTGGGTTGGAAGGGACCTTGAGAGATCATCGAGCCCAACCCCCCTGCAGTGAGCAGGGATTGAACCTGTGAACTTGGCGTTATTAGCACCACGCTCTAACCAACTGAGCTAACCCCGCTGGTCAATATGATATTTCTTGTCTGTGAAAAGATTTTTATAGATCTTACTCCAGTCCTCAGCAATGTCTCTGTACTGAAGCAGGCCCAAGTAGGAATGACTTTCCAAAAGTTGGTAGATTAGAAAGGTTTGATTTTTTTTTTTTTATTTTAGTTGTTTTGATCTGTATTTGTTGATTGAGTCATGAGACCTGGACCTTTAATGTGGATATGAAAAACGGGTGTCTGCGTGGGCTGACCGAACCGCAGGCTCTCTGCCTGCGTCATCCTCTGTGGAGGAAGGCGAGCGGGTGGGTGATTAGACATGGTCGTCTCATTGTGCAAAATTTCTCACGATTCTCCCCAAACTCGCCTCTGGGAAAGAAGCCGACAAGCAGCCGTTGTCCAGGACTTAAAAGATGGCAACACGACGCTGTGGACTTTTCCCATCAGCTTTCTGTTACTCTCAGGAGGCTGCGATCCTGCCCACCCCAAGTGTCCTCACTGACGGTGCTCTCTGCAGGGACTCGACAACTCTTCCAGTCCCTGTGGCAGGATGCCGTGGCTGTAAGGAATGCGGAAAGGCTCAAAAAACCCTTCTGAGGGTTTGACCTTTCTCTTTTGCCTTCAAAGAAAACACTGAGAGCTTTTCAGGAACTGCAACGCACCATGTAGGGATGCGACGCTTTCTTGACGCCACTGATTTTCAGAAGCCTAGCAAGATAATTCTGAGTTTTGGAACTGCAGAGTGGCGGTGCTCTGCAACTAAATCCGGTCTCATTTGTTGTGCATTTCTTACTGTGAGAATTACTCTAGCGAAGGACGAGGGTGCCAACTTTGTCCCATTTTTTTAATGGGAAGGACTTGGAAAGAGATGAGTAGAATCTTTTCTTGATCTTTTATATTGAGATAGGTACTAATGATTTACACAGTGAAGTCAAGGCTCCTTCTGTGACGGTAGAAGATGTTAGACCTTGCAGCAGGAAAAGAGGCTACAGCTGCTTTCCTGTGGTTACTAGGTTTTGTATTCTTTTGGTTTTGTGAATATATTCAAAAGGAAGTAGAAAAAACCCTATCTCTAAGGAAGCAAAGATCTTCCTTCCTGTTGGGAAAGGAGTCAGTAAGGGTGATAAATTCCTTGCCAAGTGAGTAAGTGCTTCACTTAAGAGACTTCAAAGCTTTAAAAATTGCTTTTCGGAGCATGGAGCTGAGATATGAAACTGCATGCATTCTTAATGGACGAAGCTGATCTTTTTCCCTTGACGGGAAATGATACATAGAAAGATGGCAGGGAAATAAGTGGTTTTGAGTGAGATGCTGCAGTATTACATCTTCCCAGAATAGCTCTAACAAATACCCTTTTATTGTATTGCGCGCTGACAGAAGCAAGAAGCAAGCATTTAGGACTGCTCAATGTTTCCAGTGTTAGCTGTCAAATAGTTTACAGGCCAAGTAAAAATATATAGGATAAATAAAGGGAAACTAAACTACAATTTTAGTTTGACAGTTGTACATTTTCTTGAAACATGCCTGGAATGACGTGACTAAAAATACGACCATCACATAGCGTTTATTTAAGAAGCAGGTAAAGTGAGAGCTTTTATGTAGCATTACCTATTATAGCTCTAGCCCCACCGTGGCTGCCTCCTTAGCTCTCATGTTCTTTATTTTTGAGAAACTGTTATGAAGACCACTGGTGGGTCCTGGTCTCATGAGAGCTGAACAAATGGATTTGTCCTACTGCTTTCAACTTGTACATTTACAGGGAATTAATTGTACATTAATGCTGTTCAAATTTCACAGCACAAACTGAGACAAGTGGCATGAAAGGGCATTACTTTCTCTTTTTTGAGTATTTGATGATGTGGTAAGGTGCTCATCATCAGCATACCATTTTTTGTAGTACTTGGGTCTTCCCACGTGTTGTATGTCAATCCTAACTTAATGCTCTAGGTCCTTAAACACCTACCAACTAGATGATGTGACACATAAGACCGTGTTTGTTCTGAGCGCTAATTCCTTTTGAAGGCTTTTGACAACCTTTCAGCCTTAGCTTAGGTGAATGGTCAGTGTGTTACATGGTCACAAAGCAAAAATCCCATGTTTCATGCTGAATCCCTCACTACGTAGCGTGGGTACCATTTTGTGGAATAAAACCCAGCTAAAAACCACACAACGTTCAGCCTGTTAAAGCTAAAAAAACCCTCCCGTATCCTTTGAGGTGTCAGTGCCGCAAGCCCCAAGCAGAGAGAGGAGCTATGAGATGGTGCCCACGGGACCTCCTGCCAGAGGGGACGACTGCGACCCCATGGCATGAGCTGGAATATTCTGAAGTTCTTCAAAAACCTCCAGCTGCTCAAGCAAGGTTGAATTTAAGCCTTGCTAGCTTAAAGAAAAATTAACAATTTACTTTGATCAGAACTAGAGTCCAATTTATTTTAGCTGGAGAAACTTTCTTTTGAGGAAACTTCTTTAAGGAAACTTTTTTAAAAGTACTTCAACCCAATCTTACTCAAATTGGTTCCTTACCAGCTATTACCAATAAATGCATCATAGGGGGGGAAATAAAACTGAACAATACACGTGATGTGAGCAGCCATAAAAGGTGACCTGGTTGGAAAGGAAAAAGTACTGAACAGAAGATGTCTACTGAAATACTGAGAGAGAAATTGCCTGCCAGCCTGGGAGCTGTGAGCCTGGGAACCAGAAGCACCCTTGAGAAGCACAGCCAGCATCTTTGAAGTGCAGCTGCCTACCTAGCAACTGGAGACATCCTGAGATACCCTCGATAAGCACAAAACCAAGGAACTGTAATGGCAACTTGTCTGAAGAAGTGAAAAATAAACTGGAAAAGGGGGAAAACATCCTGAGAAAGCAAGAATTGGTAACTGCCATGGGCTGTTCTATCTGCAAGAAGAGGAAAAGCCCTGAAAAATAAAAATTGGTCTGAGAGAATAGAAATCATCATCATCTATTGACTGTCCCAGGTGAAAACTAGCTATTAACAGCATCTATTGGCTGCTCGAAGTAGTGGTGTCCTACAGCCTCTTATGTCTCTATGACATAAAAATGACTTTCTATCCAAAATGGAGCCTCTCTCTCTCTTCCCATGCTGCACACACTTGTCCCTTTCCTGAACAGGTCTGCTTGATCTTTCTACATGACCTTGGACCCTCGCTGGGGATGCCTGGCTGACTCCAAACTCCATGACATGGATAGTCTCTGAAGTGAGACTCTGCCTCTTGTTTTATTGTTCCCCCACTGAGCCCGTGTCTGGGGCCGGGCCGGTTTGTCCTCCCACCTCTGGGATGGTCGGGTCCTTTCCGAGATCCGTCTGATGTCCTTGGTGCCACATACATACATGTAAGTAACCTAGCATAAGTATATCTGCTGTTACATTATTGATAAGTTTGCTTCACTAGTATTAACTTTGTTGTAACCTGCCATATTATATATGTGTACTCCATTGCTGCTGTTATTGGATGCTGCTATACTATTCCTTGCTGATAATAATTTGTAATAGCTTGAGAGAGATACATATACTAGCTTTCTTAATCATAAGTATCTTTGCTAGTGGGGATTTGTGTGGTATTTGTGGCAATCTGTAATAAAGTAGAGAAATTTAGAGGAAAAAGCCTCCGTGCCCTTGCGTATTACAAAATCCTATGAAACCACGGTCTTGACCTTTATACACCCATGGGCCGGGCAACCCTTTAGGTCATGACACCACGTTACGACTTGTCACCCAACCCCAGCTCTGAAGCGCAGGATGCCAAACAGACAGGAAATAAGAAGGAACAACACGCACAGAGTTCTCTAATATCAAAATATAGCAATTTATTCAAGACACTGAATATGATCTGTTGATTCTCTCCTTAAAACAAATGAGCTACAATACACAAGGTGAATTTGAAGAAAGTGTGGGTGGGGGAGAAACAAAATAAGGGTTGATGTTGTTTCAACAGAACCTAGGAAATGCTGAAATGAGAACCAAGTCTGGCTGCAAGTCTGACACAGACAATAAAAACTGCAGAAGCCAGAATTCAGAATTTCAGTGAGTGGCTGAAAGAACATTTCTGCAATTGACAAAGAACCACATCTTTTAAAAAGGCAAAAGGAGGAAAGAAAGGAGGAAAAATTAAAAAGGGAAAAAGAAAAAAGAAACCCAAAAACAAAGCAGACCCTTACATTTGACAAAGTGCACTTCACTTGGCTCTAAAATTAGCTATTTTTTTCTTTTTTTTTTTTAAACAAATTAAAAGGAAATTTCTAAGATGTAGCATGGGGTTAATGTGTGTATAACCCTGTAAGTCAGGCCCTTTAGTGCCCCATAAGGGACCCAGTGTTTTCTACATAAAAGATTCAGTATCCTTCTAACCCACAGAGTTGAGTGGTTTTTCAGAAACTTGGTTTTTTTTCACTTCAAGGCCAGTTCCAGACAGCCAGCAATGATAAAAATCCCGTAAGTCTCTCGATGCTTTCACAATCCTGTTTGGTCACTTAGGCTTCTCAATTTCTCTTCCGTTACAAAGAACTATAAACAAAATTATAAAAAAATATTGTATGAAAAAAATGAAGTCCACCAGCCCGTTGCTTCTTGCTGTTCTGTGGCAGGGGAGCTGCAGAAAAGCACCGCGAGCCGGGGGCACCGCCGCAGCCGTGGAGGAAAGCGAGAGCTCCCACGAGGGCAGTTCTGCAGCTCTGGGCTTAGACGTCCACGTTAACCTCTCTGCAGAAGCCTCTCTCTCCCCACTGCCCACGCCGAACAAAACCAGCCCGCTAGGCTAGGATTAGCCTTTGCAACTACATCTTCTGCCTTCCTTAACAGCTGTCCTCATTTTAGCCAAAAACTATCTACTACAATATCTTTGAGGATATGCCAGTCTTCAGGGTCTTGGAGAGGGCAAGAAAGGTGAATTTTCTTAGCTTTTCGCATACGCCGCTTTCAAATCTGACGGTCTGTACAGAAAACTCTCTGGACCAGCAGCCTCTTTCACACGTAGGCTTTGCAAACCAACTGATTGTCAAATTTTGTTTCTCTTGGCTTCTTACCTCCATGTAGGTGGGCAAAGGAAAGGTGGCGTTCTGACAACTTAAAAAAAGGAAAAAGAAACAGGCATCAGGGACACTGCCGAGTTACCTACAGAAGCTATCCCAGGAATAACCATGAAACACGGGCTGCGTAGCCAGCCAGCCATGTGGCGTTGCTGAACTCGGATCGAGCAACCTCATCTCCTTGAATCCTGAGGTCTGGCCTATCCAAGCGTCACTCAAGGGCCAGAGGCAAGGCCAGCGCCCCATCCACACTGCCCTCCACTGCCCGCAGACCGGGAGCTTCTGCATGTTATTCTCGGAAATGCCACGCAAAAGCAGCTTAGGAAGTTAACCGCTTACACGCAACGATTGTAATCAAATCATCGACCCAACCGTGCTTTATAAAACCACATTAAACCTTTGTATTCAAATTCAAGTCTCTCTTTGAACAAGTACTCTTTTAAGTAGTGACTTTAAATTAGTAGGTACACGTGGTTATTATAAAACAGTGCGAAACTGCCATGTGATCATCTGCAGCCCATGCTCTTGGAGCAGAAAACTAAAACCAACACATGAATGCATTTAACACCGAAAATAATCCTTGATACCTTCAAGCGTCCAATTCTTTGACATGAATTATAAACAAGCCTAACTGTCATTAATAACCAAAATCCCACATAACTGTTTTCACCTCAGGACTGAGTAACCCCTTTAGCAGTTATTCTTTTTCATTCTTTTCTCCTTCCCAAATGCGTATATTTAAGAAATGCAGCTGAAGCTAGCAGTAGCTAGTTCCACTGGAAGGACTAAGACACTGTGCAGATGCAAGTATAAAGAGAGGAAAATGCAGGAGAAAAAATGAGGTACGGATTCCACGATGCCATGATGATGCCATGATGCCTGGCGGGTCTTGCACCACCAGTTCAGTGCTAGGGCTCTGGTTTTGGTTTTTCTCAGATCAAATCAGCACTTCAGCAGCCGTGGTCAAATCGAAGGGAAGACCCTGCATTACAGAAATAGTGACTTTGGGCAGGAAGGCACTACATGATGTTAAGGGCGTTCTCTGCTTGTTTTTCTCTCTCCTACAAATCCTAGCCTAGCCTGTGAGCTAGAGAGGACACCTGTTTGACTCAGCCAGTTCTGAGGATTTGTCTAAGTAATGGCTGCCACCACCCCAAAGTTGCCTTACAGTTTACAGCACTTTCAGTAAACTGCCTATGCATCCTTCTTTGGATCCGTCATTTGCTCTTAAGAGTAATGTTGTCTTCAGCAGGCATCACTGCAGATGTGTAGCTTGCAGAGGAAATCGCGTCCAAAGTGGATAGGTGGTGCTTTGGAAGTCTTTATTGTCATTCTGATCATTTCACCCACTGTAACTTTACAGTCATATATATGTTGGGATGTAATTTATATATCCTTTATCATGTCCTCACCTAATGGAGAGTTCTACGTTGTCTTCTGAGCACTGCACTGAGGACACCCTCAAGGCTAAACCTGCCTGGGCAGACAGTGAGCCTCCGAGTGCAGAACCAGAGCTTTCCTTGTAGCACGCAGAACACACACGGCTGAGGGTGACAGCAGCACCACATACTGGCCGATGCAATGGAAGAGCCTGCTTCTAGGTGTGTGCCGACCATGGATGGACAGGAGCTTGCAAGAGTTCGTTCTTCAGTGATGCTAGATGCGTTCAATAGATCTTGGTCCAACTGGTCCCATTAAGTCCATGGTAAAATCCCATTGACTCACTGGAAGAGAAACAGCTGAGTGGGATGAATAGTGGAGGACAGCACTGCTCAGCAAGGCCACGGGGCAGCCAACCCATGTTCTGCAAGACATCTGAACTACTGCTAGAGGAAAGACGATACACAATCCTTTTCCCCTGGTTGCCAAGGATAAACAAAAATATGGACTCAAGAAAATGAATGCTGTATTTATAGTCTCAAACTTACAAATCCCTTTTAATATGTGTACATCACCAAACAGCCACAAAAATGAAATGAGACTATATAAATGGCTGGCTGCTGGAAGAGGACTCTTAGTAGATGACTGGCATTTATTGTATCAAATGGCATTTTTTCTTACAGCACTTTCTGGGACAGAAGAAAAAAAGGATACTGCACCTTTCATGTTCCTTGGACTCTGTGTCATTCTTTTTGCTTGAATTACACAACTGGTCTACATTTGGTGGCCATTTTAGGCTTTTAAAACTGTTTAACATAAAAAATATTTTTTTTCCAAAAATACACTGGGTTCTTTCTGTTAAAAGTCATCTTTCTCCTGTAAAAATCTTCCCCAGCACTGCATTCTTATATAAAGCACTTATTACACAATTTGCTGAAAGTGCCCTTGAGACGCTAAGATCTGAAGCATGGAGGATTTTTTTTTCTTTTAAACGGAGAGAAAGAAAGGAAAAGGAAGAGAGAGAAGAGAGGAGAAGCAGTCTGTCAAAAATTTTCATTGTCATGTCCACCTGGTTGCATCTACTATGGGCATACAGGGAAAACAGAAAAAAAAGGGGCAAGAAAAAGGAGAAAAAAATAGGAAGGAGAAGTTGGGAGTGGAAGGGAGAAATAAAAGGAAAACAAAAGTTTCATCCTAAGCCTGGGATCCTCCAGGCTGTAATATTCCAGCTGATAGAAAAACCACTGAACAAAAAAAGTAGTCTAGAAAATAGAAAGTGTTGTGATTACAAAGTTGAGCATTTCATCAGTACAAACTGGTCTTTGAACGTCCTTTGGGAGAGCAACTGTAGTGTCCAAATTGGAAGGAAAAAATACAACACCACATGGAGGAGGATTTTTTTTCCCTTTTGGTTTATCACAGCATTTTTCTTTTTTTTTTTTTTATTAATTTTTTTTGGCACAGCTTTTTTTTTCCCAGCCATCAGAGCAAGTTCTCAGACGCAAACCAAACAGTGCAATGCCTAGCTGGTGGCTTCATGCTTCCAAGGCTGAATGTTCCAGGTGGAAACCATTCCCTCCCCCTCTGAAGTGACTGTGTTTTTACTCCTTGATGAAGGTTACGGACAAAATACTAGACATCTGTGGCCAGGGAGAGTTGGTTTCACGGTACACTCTAACTTTGTTCAAGTTCGTACAGTTCTGGAGCTGTTAAGAATAGTTTTGAAGAGTGCTTCTCCCCACACATTCACTGCTGGTCCATTTGAAATTTCTTCTAAAACATTTCACTTTTACTTCCGCAGATCTAGAACACAAACCTGGAGAGAAAAGATTCAGCATTAGGAAACATTTCTGAAGGTGATGTGGAAGTCCTATTCATATACGGCTCCGTACACAGCCTGATCACAGCTTCAAATCAGCCTGTCTCAAGTACCTGTTTACATGCACGTAAGCAAGAGAACAACCCGACACTGGAGAAGACCCAAGTGAAAACCAAACCTTTAACATTTAGCTGGGCTTTCACTGGATTACCAACAAACATTTTGGTGGCACATCCCAGATAAGACTATGGGCTCTGTTTAATTGCCTGAATACAGTGTCTGCTTCCGTTTGTGAAATATATCCAAAACAGACGCAGAGGCCTGGCAGGCATGACACAGGGCCTAGAGCGGACACACGCCCATTCGGAGCAGCTGTTGGAAGCCAGGCGTGGCACCATCTCAAATGGCGCAACTACGCTCAAGCAACTGAATCATGTTGTACGTGTACCCTTTGTTAAAACCCGTTGAAAAATATTGCTCTAAAGTAGTTATGCCAGCTAGCCACGTAGAAAAGTTATTTTAAAAAGCTGTAGAGCGTGTTATAACATCTGTGCGTCCTTCACAAGCTCATCATGCTACAATTGAAATTTTTTTAAAGGAACATTAACAGGAAAAATAGTAATGAATAATCAGTATCTCTCTGGCAATATTTCTCCTTTACCATGTGATGACATCTTTGGGCGTCATGCTGAAAACTTCCTCTTTTAAGGAACTATTCAAGGGTAAAGTTCTTCTGTGGGATAAAACTTAGAAAGCCCCAGGACAACTGTTTATTAGAGAGTTGACTGTTGCGACCTGACCTTCATTAAAAATTGTCAGATGACATAAATAATGATAGAAACAACACTACTGTTGTTCTTATCAAATATGTATTTAAAAGTCATTCTCATCTTCAGTAATATTCACCTATTCCACAAGCATTCTTCACTTCCAGCAGGAACACCACCTCCTAGTATTCCAAAACTTTCAAAGCAGGAGCGTTTTTACTATACACAACTACTTATTTCTGTCTTGAGCTGTCTACCCTTCAGCTCTGTCCAGAGAAGGCAGTATGGCATGTACGGTTTTTTGTTGACACTCTCCAGAAGAGTAATCTCCACCCAACATTTACAGTGTGTAAAGCTTCTTACCGATCCGTCTGATGCGCTTGCTCCCACTTTGTCTCCTCTAGCATTCCAGCAGACTTCAAAGATGCCCCCGGTGCCTCGGTAGCTATGTACTAGAGTTCCACTCTACAAAGCAAAACAGCGTACAAACATTTGATACAGAAGTTCCCCTTCTTTTTCTCTGTTGCATGGCACTACATTAAAAAGAAGAGAGTGGTGGAGCAGGGGGGCTATTCACATCACCCAACTATGGCCATCTCCATAACGTGCTGAAGTTAGGAAACTGGTCTTTGACAATGAAGAGAAACAGGCTCCTCCAAGAAGCAATTTAGAGTAGGACTCTTAGACATCTGTTTTTGTCAACTTTATTACAGTAAAGGCCTGGGGAGTTAGGCTGAGGTGGTCTTTTCTGAAGTTTTTTGTTAATTCAGGCTCTGAGGCATCAATATCCAGAATTAAATCTGTGGAACTATGATCTCCTACTTTTCTCTAGTCCCCAGCCTGTACACCTTGTGATGATCTCCTCATCAGAAGGTATAAGGCAGCTGCATCGGACTCACAACTGAACTCAGCTTATTACTAAATAAAAGTATCACTTATTTTTAAGAATCCACATCTTTGCTTCACAAAGCTGACAGAACAATATGATGTACCTATTTTCATGCATGCTAGTGTTTTAGCATACAACGAAGCCTAAGCGGAAATGTTCTGGACAGTCACCTCAGTCCACCTGAGTGACTCAACTGTTATGCTGGGATTTGTATCAATCAATACAATCAGGTTCACCTTGGCTGGCAGGTCATATGCTACAGAGGTACATATATTTTCCATTTAAGATTTTGCTATTAATGTGTCATCTAAACCAGATGTGCTTCACAGTACCTGAGTATTCCATATATGGACACATTTGTCAAAGGACCCACTGGCTAGATATTTTCCATCAGGACTAAAAGCTACACTGTAGACAGGCTCTTGATGTTTTGTTAACGTATGGATGCAGACTCCTCGGTCAACGTCCCACAGCCGAACAGTGGAATCAAACGAAGCACTGCAAGAAGCATTCAAACACAAGCATGTCTTAATTTGGGTGTTAATCAACCTGTAGTTTGATACTGTAAATATTTTAAGAGAATACTACAGATTTTTTTCCCTTGGCTAAGCAAGAAATAATGTTTCAAACAGAAAAGCTAATATTCACTACAGCCTTTAAGTTTTTAGTGACAAGAACTTTATCTGTAGAACCGAATTCTTGTATGCGGACCCTTTGAGTTTACCTAGGGTGCTGGGTAGGATCAGATCACTATCCCTAAGAGGGCCAAGCTCCCTCCTTTTGAGATTCTACCTGCTATTATTCAGGAAGGTCAAATAAATATTGTCATTAATAGGATAAATGGTTCCAGAGAGATCTCATTCCTAATGATTTGCATTATTTAATGAATTAGCATTCTGTAACTCTCTAGAACTATGGTTCACTTTGTTTCAGTGCTGTTTTTTGCTACAATCCATCTAAATCCCAAACTGTGGGCTTAGAGAGAGGCAAGGGAAATAATTGGTACTAAAAATAATGTTAAAAGAACAACTCTAAGGAAGTGAAGTTCTTCCCCGTCCACTCCCAGACTAAGGAGTAAAATAAATAAACCAGCTTCGATACAACTCTTCCCAAAACTGAATACACCATGAACTGATTTGATAATCCATGATACTACCATCAATTGGCATTCTACAAATAAACATATTTCCCAAACTCAAAGAAGAATTTTGAACAGATTTTCAAGTGGAATTTTAAAGATTATCCAAGCTTTTCCCTCTTAGTTAACAAAGCTATAAAAATTGTCAGTATCTGCCCAGGTGCGTTGCATGACCCTGGTTAGAACACATTCCAACTGGCTGAATGGGCTGCCATCTGTCTCGTTAAGTACTTTCATTCATAACAACCGGATGCCAGATGTGAAGGTGCAATGCCAGATTTACAATCCTTTTATCAAGACAGCTGAAAAGTTAGATATCATGTGACTCAATTTCCCTTCTTTTTCTTTTTCCTTTTTCAAACACGATTCCTTTCCCTTTGTATCCCCGCCCCCCCCAATTTACAAACACAGGTACTTTTTACTGGAATTGTCTGCAGGAAGATTGACAGCAAGGTGACAGTAGAGTTACACATCAGAAAGATGATCCTTCTTCTTCTTGGTAGGAACAGAAAGAGGTATATTTTTACCTTGCTAACATGATGTTGGAGTTTGGGTTGCTGGTGCCTGGTCCTGTAGGACTCCATTTGATAGTATAAATCTCTTTGCTGTGAGCCTGAAGATCATGTACACAGGTATCTTGCTTCATACTCCAAATCTAAGTCAGAGTAATTATGAAGGGGAAAAATGGCAACGTTAGTAATCTCTTCTCAGCTGAATTATTTCAGTTCTATGTTATTCTTACTATTTGTTTATTTAAGATCTTGACACACATGCATACACATAAACATAATTTAAGTTTGTTAATGCAGCAGTTTGGCACCTACAATGTGCACACATTAGAATAACCCCATTAAGGGAAAGAGCTACACATTTAATAGTATTTATTCAATAGATCAGAAGAACTAAATAGTTGCTGTACTCGCCCCATAGCCTGTAACTATATTTTCATACAGAAGCTTAAGTTACTCTGTTTAGAGAAGTTTAACTAGACGTTTAAGTCACATATTACAACAGCAGCCATTTTAAAGAATGAAAATAACGTTTCAATAACTGCTTAGAACCTAATAATTTTCTCTTATGCCAGTCAAGAGCCACATCAAATTTTCCTTTTCCTTCTGAACTCCCATTTTTTTCCTGATGTTTTTAACAGCACAGACAATGGAACAAGATCAGCTATTTATGCAGTGTTACATGGCCAAATACTTCAGCACGAGATAAAGAATATGCTCACAGAGATGACAGGTAATTTAGTACATCTTCAGCTAACTGAGAAAACAAGATGAAGCTAATTCACAACAGGGAAAATAACTCAAATTTAGTCAGTCAATTTCAGAGAGATACCATAAATGTAGTAATGATTTAACTCACTTGTTGTAAGTCAGCACTATGAGGGAAACGATGTGCTCTTATGCTGAATTTTCATCAGCATACCCAAGTCTGCTTTTGGAAATGTTATACAAAGCTTAGCCATGCTCTATGGCTAACAGGTAACATACGTTCCAAGAAGTTGTTGGAAAATATCAAGAACTCCAAAAAAAGAGATAAAAAAAGAAGCCAGAGAGGACTGATTTCCAAAGGAAAAGGAAGAATCATAACAATTGCCTGAAGAGGATTTGCAGTCTCCATCACTGAAGATTTTCAGAAACAGGTGACACAGGGGATAGCAAACCATTAGCTCTTGTGCCAAATTCAGTGGTCAGAAATTTGAACTGGCATCAACAATGCTGCAGCACAGTGGTTTTTAAAACACAGCACACAAGTGAGCACCAAAAAATGTGCTACCACTGGGTCAGGATGTTTAAGCAGTGCAATACTGGTTGCTACTGTACTGCTTTGTGGCAGCAAAACAGACAAGGTGCTCTCTTTCAGTCTCTTCTAGCCCTATTTTCTGTAAATTTTCAGTTCTGTGAACACTTCAGAATAATACATCTAGAATCCAGAGGGATGAAAACTCAAGTGGGTATGTGGCAAAGACAGAGCAGAATTGAGCAGAACTCAGGCCACCTATGAAGAAACAGCATTCATAATGCTGATGTTCACTTAGCTCCTCAAGTTTTGCTGCTCTTTCAGTTTCAGTTCTTTTAGACAGGCTGTGTGCATGCTAGAAACATCTCTTACTTTAGCTGTGTCAATCAGCAGTGGAAAGAGGTATGAGCCTTAATTAACACAACTATACTATGGGGAATCTGTATTACTGTTACGATTCTATCCACAAAACCGTATCCTCCCTGGGATGATTGCTTTGCTCAAGCAACCAGCATAGATCAACAGGCCAGCAGGAGGGCTTTGCTGTTACAACATACAGCTGTTCCTACGTGGACATAGCCTTCATTCAGTGCGGCTGGGAAAGGAGAATGAGACAGGGAGGAGTTTGGGCTGGAAAAGCTCTATTGTGAAAAGTATTTCTGCAAGCCCAGACTCCCCCTTTATTAGCAATATTTTGCTGGTACAGTGCAATGGCCCAGGTGTGCTGGTAAAGCAACCTATGCTGTGTGCGAGCCAGAATCCAGACTCATTCCAGCTCGCTTCAGGCACCTAACAGAGGCATGTGCATCAGCAGCATAACTGCCTCAGGCCTGCCATACAGAGAGTGGATAAAGATAGGCATTATCAGAGAGCAATTCAGATTTTTAGTGGGCTCTGAATTTCTATGTCCTGGCCCATTGCTTAGTATTTAAAAAAAAAAGCAAAACTGCTCCAATGAAATTACTTTCAGAAAAAAGACTCCGAAGGGAAAACTCTTTGTTTTTATATTCTTTTCAAACTGTAATGAATAGACTACTTCTTAGCATAGGGTTTGTGCCTCTGTTGACAGACAAGCAGGTGTATATATATATTTGTATATTTAAACTATCACTATTCTGTGACAGTGATGTATCAGTCAGTTAACACTTATTTTGACAGGATGTCCCAGTTTTCCCAGTGGCTGCTTCTTTCTGTTCGATCTTTCACATTGGCTTTAAGAAATATGGGACAAAATGAAACTTTTGTTCATGCAGTTTTAAGTGATACAGCGATAGCATTCTGGAGAAGATTAAAAAATAGACATAATTTTTGTCTTAACTTTTTGAACAGCAGGAATGGAAATTCTATTACCTTTAATGTCATATCATCGGAGCAAGATGCTAGCAGCATGCCAGATGGGTCCCATTTGATTGCATTAACCTCGTTCTGAAATAAAGAGCGATTTTATTAAGTAAATATTCCCGTTACCTGCATTGTACTGGGCACCCAGCAGAGGGCACTCAAGGCTTATGCATGCAACAAGTTCAACCACAGATTACAGCCCTGGTTGCTTTACGGGTGAACAAAAGCAGTGCTGCTTCCATAACACGCTGTTTAAGTGTCATTTAGGAATGGTAACCATTTTGTGTTTGTGAACAATACACACACTCAGTCTTCTGATACATGTTCTGGCACAAAGTCTCTCATACTCCTTTTTCATATGCTTGGATTTAAATAAACCCTCAAACCAGACAGATTGATGATACAGCATTAACTTCTTTTTAAAATTGAGATATTTCTTCAGTTAATATTCTATAGATCCTGGAGATACAAATTTTCAGTAGAAAATACGGGTGGGGTGTAAAGTTACGTGGAGTTTATAATTCTTAGTATTGCAGCTCTACAACAATGCTGGTCTCTCTAAACAGCGGTGTATGTTAAATGAAATCCAGGATGGAATATTGAATAGTTTATGATGCTTTCTCTATCGATCTTTCTAGCACTGTGTAACTAACTAAGCCTAGTGTATCCCCTCAGTGATCACTAAGTTTTCTGTGCTTTTTTGAGGGTCATACATATGGGGAAAAAGGCATTTCATAAACAGGGAAAGATTGTTTTTTAAAACATAAATTGGCTCAGGGTCTCAGTGAAAATAATCCTGGAAAATATTTAAATTTTGCTTTATCTATTTTACATGTTTCAGTCATAATTAAAAGGAACTGTACAGATACTTTTAAGAAAAAATTTGGATCATGTGTAAAATGGTGCATTTCGTATAATCATAAAAAACACCAGTCTGTTGGTAGGAATGTACAACGTATCATGAAATATCAGTTTAATATCAGTTTAACCATAGACCAGCTAAAGGTCTCCAAATACACATTTTTCCTCAGTGAGGAGAGCCAAGTTCTGGAAGTTAGTATCTGAATTACAGGTCAGTATACGACAGCAGTTTTCTCATGAATGAAAGCTAGAAAAAATAGCCTTTGATGGCCATTAAATACCAGCAGGAAAAGAGGGGGGAAATATATCTTAAATAAATCTTATTAGATTAAATTGATTCTAAAACTGAACAATGGCTGGAGGTAAATTTTTCTCTCCTTATTCATAGTTCTCATTTACGAAAGGAAATTAAGCCAGCGGAAAACAAAATCTTATTTATTAATGTGGCCTCAGTCTGCAGCTCATGCTACATATAAATAGTCTCACTGTTGAAACTGCAGGTTTTGCCTCCTATGGTGATTTAGAGCAGTTTATCCCCTCTCACAGGCAGTGAGCCACTCCTGAGGAATATGGTTTCAGGGATGCAATGGGATGTAACACCTTTGGTGCTAGGACACACCCTTCAAACACATCAGCTGCCATCATCGTTACATGCTGTAGTGCCTTTATCACTTAACATTTTGGACTCTTAAACTTACTGTGTGTCCTTGAAAGGTTTTAACGGGACGATCACAGCCAAGTCTGCATACATGAATGCACATGTCAGTGCTGCAGGAGGCAAAAGTAGTGTTGTTCTGCCAGTCTACATCCAGAGCAGGAGCTGTGAAGTACAAACAATGGAAGGAACCATCAGGGAACACAGCAAAAAACCAGCTATCCCAAATCATTTTCCTCCTGTCACCCATCTGGATCAAATGGACTAAAAGCTACTTCTTGGACTATCACTTCTTGGACTATCACCTACTACCAGTTACAGGGATGATAGGGACTGTCTGAAAGGCACAAATTATTTTTTCTCTTGCAGTGGATAATCTGGATGCTTTGCATGGCATCTATTTATGAGAATCTTTTGGGTTAAGTTATGTAAGAGGGGGCAAACCAATCTGCCTCCCCGCTCCCAGCTGCACATTGCTCTGGGGCCATCTGTACCATTCATTCTTCTGTAAGCCAGCTCAATAAAGAATCTGGAAGACAACTAATCCAGAAAAACTGTGGATAATTTCAGCTGGGTTAGAAAAAATGTTCCTGTGAATGTCAGACACAACACACGGGAGGGAGAAGCAGCACGTGGCCATCTTCCTTTGCAGTAGCTTTATGCAATGACTGATGCAAACCTATCGTTCTGTGCAGACACGTGGATTAATAATACCTACATTCGGTTTCATTTGTTTGGGGATTGATTTAAGATAGGTACACTGATCAAGCTGATCTGAAATGAGAGGAAGAGTTTCTGTAGAGGGTTTGGCATTAACTAGAACTGAACTAATGAAAATTTGTACACAGATAGCACATGAACATGTAACTAGTGCCTGTGTGCAACACACACAGTTCGCAGAAAGTGTGGAAAAAGAAAAAAAAAAACCAACAAACCCTTGTACAGCATGTCACTGAAGACTAAAAACATGCACATGAGTAGGAGGGAACTCCTGACATAGAGCTTGCTTGTGTTTCTACAACTGCTGCTTGTTTTTTTGCTCAGGAAAGAGTTTAGCTGCCCTCCAGAGGATGACATAAGAGTTGCTAAAATATAGAAATCCTCATTCTCAGCACAGTCCTGTGAGAAGCAAGTTTATCATTAAAATGAATCCAAGAAATGCCTTATTATTGTTTTAATTTTTATGAACTGCAAAATGAGATTGATCCACGTCACCTTCTGAATCATCAGGTAGCTCTCTAAATGAGACTGGAAGGCTGAAATTGTTTCATATACAAGTATTTTTTAGAATATTAATGAAAAAGCTCAATAATTCTGTGTGACAGGTAAGGAATTTCTACATTGCAGAAACATAAAGGAAATTTGTGTGAGGAAGCCAGGTTACTTCTGAGTTTTCCAATCAACATGAATGGGGATCAGGAAACAGTAAAGGATTTTATTTCTTTAACTGTCCGTCTTTCTTTTTACGCTGCAAGCTTTGTATTACTGTTTCAGAGCAAACAAAAATCTATCTTCATTAATAGCAGTATGCCTTCAGGGCTAAGATCTAGTATGATATGTATGAGTTGAAAAGTAATTTTCTGAGAGCTATTGACACTTAAAGCGATGGATTTGCACCACAGCATAATTTGAATCATAGAGTGTTGATAATTAATACCGATTCATTTATTGGTGTATTTAATCATATGTTTACTGAATAAGCAACTACATAAAATGGCCTGGAAAAAACAACCAAACGTGGTTTTTGATGCAAGTAATCGAATTGCCAAAGCATCTCCAAAACCACAGGATACTAGCCAATTGCATAAAAACAATTAGAATGTCATCTAATAAAAGCAGCAACAAATCCTTAAGAAATGCAGCTAAAATAAACCCCAACAAGAAAAGTGTTACAATAATTATCAGTTAATTTGAGCTTTTTCTGAACAAATTTAGGTGTGATTCAGAATTAGCAGCTCAGAAGAGGATAGAGTTAAGTGTCTGCTTGGAGTAATTCAGAGCACTTACATGTCTAAAACTGGGTCATACAAATACCTTTTACGGTATCACTTAACCAATTTGTTTCTGCATGCATAGACATCAGTCCACATCTATCAGTAGATGTGAAAATTGGATTATTTCCCTCCATTTTAAAGAAATAATCTCTGTGAATACATATTTAGATCAAATGCCCTATGATGACTCATAGTTTTGCAAAGAATAATGAAACCCTAGAAGCTACTTATCCACATACTTACATATTTTGACGATAAAATCTTAAAGTTACATGGGAACATCGATGATATAGAGGACTTCAAGACCTAGACAAAGGAGTCTTCCTTATGTATTTTAAGATGACAGTTTTGCCCATATGGGTGTAAGTTGTTGTAAAGCAGCCGAGAGTAGAAAATTTATGTTATTCCCAGGCCAACTATCTCCAGACTTCAAAGAAGTATGCAAAGAAGTACGCCACACAAGTATGTGTTAAAGGAACTGTACTCTGTCTAGACTAGACTTTGAATTGTTAAAATGCCACCTTTAATCCTTATGTAGACCAGGTTTTCAGATTCCAGATATGGAAAGAAATTTGCTGTTCGTTTGTTCTGGTGAATAAGTAATGCAAAAAGAACGAGGTGAGGTCTTTGTGGCTTTGGACATACGTGAGGACAAAGACTCCAGATGATTTTAAGGGGGTTTTTGTAGGACATATGTTTTTGGCCTATCAACAATTTCCTTAATAACTAACTGCTTTACTTCCCTATGAAAACATATTTGAAATAATGAAAAAAAAAAATTACCCTCTCCACATCTCCACTTCAGTTGTATCTTACAGTCCAAAGACAAACAGCATGCGTAACAAGAATTTTTTAAAAAATCTATTCATGCAGACGAACACGGGCATATTGCATTGGAAGACATAGTTAAGCTTTCAACTTGCTAAAAGGGGAGTGGAGTGATACATCCTTGATGCACATCACTGCTGTGACAGCTGCACGTCAGTGAACATGATTCTGAAGGGGCAACCAAGTTCTGAATCTGCAACTACTTAGATCAATAGTTAGGGATCAGAAGGCTTAAGAGTCTCATTACATCACTATACAGTGCAAAGTTTGCTTTCATGGAACAGTTACGATAGATAAATAAATGCCACAGTGAGAAGATCTTGTCAGCAGACACTGACTCCTCTAAACTGACAGTTGCATTAATGAGCGAGAAGATGAGTGACAAAAATGCAGAGCAAGGATTTGCTGTGCGCAGGGACATACTTTTTGTCTTCTATTGAATAACCATTTCAATTGCTACTGCATATTAATAACATCTGTGAAAATGTGAGAATAAGAACAACTACAAATTGAGTTGAAAAGCATGCACAAATCAATGTTTTAAAATCAGTAGTAAAATACGTGTAGTAAACCACCATTAAGTACCTTGTGAAAGCCTGCTGTATTTAAAAATGGGTTAGTTAACAGTGAACACACAGGAAGATGAACATTTCTAGCATCAGAATCTGGAATGTTTTGGTGGTTTTAAACTCAGTTTGACTATAAAAATTCTTCACTGACAACTTATCCAGTTTGGATCATGAATTCAGTCATCATCTTACAAGTCTGGTCTCAAGTGAATTTAAGATTACATCACTGATTGCCTGTTACTCAAGATTACTTAGTATCTGTGACATCTCCTGTCTTCTTGAAGCAGACCAGATCTACAAACGACCATCCAAAGTAAAGCTTTGCTGCAGCAAGGTTTTGAAACTCAAGGTTGGCAGCTGACTTGATAATCAGAGAAAGCAAATACTGAAGAACTTCAAGTCAAAATTAAAAGCTAAGAAATTCCTGAGGACGTTCATGCTTGCAGCGGTGAATGCAAGCTGCATGAGAGATCTGCCTGTTTCTGTCTCAAGTCAGCTTCATTGCAACAGGAGCAGAAAGAGTGGAAGAGATCCCAGACACCTCCACTGAAAAGTCTATTCATAAATCGCCACTTGGTACTATTCAAGCACATAGATAATAACAGAATCATTCAGCTAGGTAGACATGGCTGGTGTATAAATCCTCTCCTAGAATGAGCTTGACTTTCAAAGCTGATTCTCACAGAACCCCATCTTTCTGAAAAAAGAATAAACCCACAAGCCATGATACTCAGCATGGTGAAAGCACAAAAAAACTGGTTCAAACTTCTTTCTGGCAGATGCATTTTTACAAAAGGATAAATTACATTGACAAAACTAAAAAATGCATTCCATTTTACTAACAAGAGTTATGCAGAAATTACCTGAATGGAAAGGAAACTGCTGTTTAGCTTCTCCCGTGTGAGCATCCCAAATTATTGTTGTCTGCATCCAAAGGAAGGGGGAAAAAAGAGATTAGTGACTGTCCAGCTCAGAGAAAACAAACAGAGAGCACCCTCACTGAGGAGCAATTCTAAAAGATGGACTGATAAAATTACTGACTGCAGAGAGCCTTGTGTGCTGAACAGCTGAAAAACCAGAAATCACTTCCAAATATTACAGAACAATAACCTAAGTGTAGATAAAGAATTATCATGCCTACAGAGGAAGTAATGTAACTACTAAGAACGGGCATATTCTCTCTGAATAATGCTAGAAGATGGCACTACACATTTTTAATAACCATTTTGCTACAGCTGTTTCAGTTATCTTTTTCAAAGATGACTTTTTCCCCTTTTCAAAGATGGAAGTTGAATTCTATTCCAAAACTACATGGTACTACATTTCTAACAATTAAACCACCAAGTGAACTGCTTACCCAGCAGCAGAGTACATATCACTTCTTGCCACTGTGGTGGGACAGACTAAAACTTAATTTGCTTACTACAGGAGTAATCCATACTCACAGCACACGTAAGCAACTCCCCTGTAGAGCTCAATACCACCTTCTGAGTGAATTGTCAATTTACTGGGAGTCTATGCTTCCAGAAAATAAATTAAGGATGCCTCATCTTGCTGATAATGGATCATCTAAGGAATCACTGCTGTTACTGGGAACATAAGTTTGCCAGAAAAATGGAACTACTATTGGGTGACAAGTGTAGCTGAATATAAGCCAGTATTAAAAGGAATAAAACTAAGTTTCCATTTTCACAAGTATGGGAAAATATAGGGCTTCATCTAGCCTACAAATCAGATGTACAAGCCTGAGCTAGTTTCCCTAGACTCCCCTCTGTCAGTAGCTGGAGAGGAGCCCTGCCAGTGCATCTCACTGCAACACCAGCCATGCAACCCATCACTTGGAAGTGTCATTTTTCTCTCCGAATTTTATGAAGGAAGCCAAAGATGACATACACATCTAATTTTTAGACAGCAAAAGTTAAGCAAGATGAACGCTGTGTACTTTCCAGTTTCAGTTCCAGTGGATTTGTGCTCATCAGCAGCAGTCATCTGTTCATTTTAATCTCTAATATGCACCCAACTGAAACTACCATGTTTTGTTTGATTTGGAGTTCAGAACTACCATTTTTTTTTTACATATTTGCATAGGAAGCCATATATATTTTATTCAAATACAAGTGTTTCAATAATTAAATGAGCTAAAAGGTCAAGTATCTTTAAGATCACTTCCTTCCTGGAGATAGTTAGTTGATAAAACTATAAACATAAGTAGCAGAAGCAGTTCTTCCCTTAACTGAGAAACATTTAAGATACAATTTTAGAGAGGGGGCAAGTGGAGGGGTTTTTTTTAAGTAAAATCTTTCAAATAAAAACAGTACCCATTTATGCAGCCTCAAAAATGTAATCAACGTGCACTAAAACATATTAAAGAAGTAAGCTCTCCAGGATACCTGGAGGAGAAGAAAATAATCTGAAATTCAGCAGCACAAGCTCACTGAGTCAGCACATTTACATGTTAGAATGATGTATTTTTAAAACTCACTTTATCAACACCAGCACTTAAAATATAATTCCCCTTTTTGTTCCATTTCAGGGCAAATATTGGACCTTTATGTTGACCTAATGTGCTTGCAAGGTTACCTGGAATACAGAAAAAGTTAGTATTACAATTTGTTTACAAATAAGCCAAATTACAGTTCAGTGCTGTTCAATGCTTAAGAACAATAAATGTTGTCTGACTTACCATCTTCTGTCCATATTCTTGCAAAACCATCATATGAGCCTGTAGCCAATAGTGTTCCATCACTCTGTTAGGATATATGTAAATGACAAAGGTCAATACCAGATGAAATCTGTTTCAACCAACATTTTTCTTTTCTTTACTTTTTTTTTAAGGTTTGTGCATTGTGATTTATGGGAAATCTGAGTCCACACATTGAGACAGATTATACTATGATTTAAACTAAAGGTTATTACTGCAGACAGCAAAGAGAAAATAAAACACTCTAACATACTGTGGAATACTAGGCTACACCATCAGATAAGAGTAATTTAATCAAAAGGATTAGAAAAAGAAAACAAGATACAACAAATTCTATGGGATTCTTCCAGATAACAAACAGATACTACTTCTTAGACATAAAGAAACTATAAAACATGGACAGATCATCTAAATCCTCACTAAATCCCAGTTCAGTGAAATTCAGGCACGTCTGTTTGAAAGAAGGACCTAAACACCTAAGCCACCTACACTTACGGTTAACACCTTGAATGTTATCTACCACATAGCAGCTGCCTCCTACTTGTCTGAACACAGAGTCCCACACATGCTCAGAGGCACAGTACCATGATGGATAGCCTAAGAAAAGTTGGATTCATGGGTCCCAATTAAGGGAAGCGGGAATCATAATCCACAAATTACATGTATTCTGCTGGAGGAAGCCCTTCACTGAAGGATACCTCCTGTGCAGCCAACAATTCTAGAGTTATGGGCCAGAATGAGAATAATTAAAAAGGAACTTGACTCTGCAAGCTGGTGACATGGGTACTGCTGGAGCTGGGTGTTTAGTCTTTAAACATTTCAGCACCTTGGATTAGGAGTGAGATTCACCCCATTTATCTCCAGACGTCCAGAAGTTAGGAGTTAGTTTAAGAGTGTAACCTAGTCTCCCTCTATAGCTAACAGCATCACCCACCTCTGGAGTGTAATTCAGGATCCCATTTGCTTTAGACTGCCCAGACCAGCATGAAGGCACGTCTCTGTTTCTGCTGACTTAGAGGGAGTCTAGATGACTAGTTTAGATGGTTAAATCTAGGGGAGATAAATCCTACCCTTGGTACCAAAGGACATGATCTGAATATGGCCTCTAGAAATAACCTTTCTTATTATAACATAAATCACATAAACCAGAGAAGAACTGATTTAATGTCACCAGTGTGAAAATTTCACAGTGAAATATGATTAATCTTGTGGTTCTAAATAAACAATAAGGGCAGATGGCATTTCTAGCATCATGAATAGAAAATTAGGAAAAAGCATAAAAACATTTAAAACATATGTCCACTCCAACCCTCCAAAAACAGTGAGTCAGAGCAGTTGTAGATTTAACTCAGATGTATAATGAAGTAGGGGAAAAATATCAAAACCTAAGCCAACTTCACTGTGATATACACTTATCTGGACCACTGATGAGAACAAAGGTGATGAGAGCAAAAAGGGAAAAGGGAAGGAAAGCTAAGGGACTAGATATACAGTTTAACCAAATTTGTTGGTGGTAATTCACATTCTTTGGAAAACTCTAAGTTGGAAGCACTTCAAGTGCTTAAATTAGGAACATTTCCTTACATTAAGTACTAGCACAATGCAAGTGAAGTATCAGTGATCAATGAAGTCTGGAAAGGTAAGGAACTACTACAGGAAATACCAGAGGATGCCCTATACGTTTTGGACAACTTTTCTCATAACTATTCTGCACTTTTGCTTGTTTTTCTCTTTCAATTACTCTATTCCTACTCCTCAATTCATTTTTTCCCGACTATTTTGCTTACTGTGATATCCACAGGAAACAAGTAATGAACATTCTTGGGTTTTATCTTTATTTGCTTTGTTAATCTACCTGTGCTTGCTGTACTATTCATCAGCTTCTTTCATTGTGTCAAATATACGATACGTAGGGGAAGCTGATTTGTGCAGTGGCCTTATCTTTTACTTTTGTGAAGCACCTAGCTCACCTGAAGGACAATAATACTGCAGTAAGATAACTGGATCTTGGTCTCTGGACAGCAACTGAGACTGTATGTAACTGCTGAGAATCCTTTCTGGTACTTAATTTTTAAACTGTTTTCCTAAGAAAACAAGACTAATGCGATCACTCTGTACTAATAGCAACGGACAGAATGCAAGTGATCTCAACATTAATTAAGATTCCTGCAAGGTTTTGTAAGTTCTTTTTACAATGCTTGGTGGCAGGAAGGAGACATGAAACAGTCTTAATGCTGCCCAAAGACAACGCCCAGACACTGGGGATTCTTAACAATACCTGTCTTATCTGCTCACTTCACTCTTCTCTGTGCATGACCATGTTATCTAAGATAGACGGTTTTACAGGATGAAAGTAAGAAGGATCAGGCAAGACAGTTCCACCCAGAAGGTGGGTAGGTAAAGAGAGAATGACTACACATGCTCCTACCAAGATAAAGATGATAATGTGAGCATGTTTTGCTATGCACAGTATAATTCAAATGGGAGAGGGTCTTGATAGTCCGACCTCAACAAAAGGGTTGCTGGTGCTTGTATCTCCTCACATGCCAAAATAAAGTAACTGTGAGATGCAAATACATTATTCATCAGGCTTCATTACTACACAGATTGCTTGTTTAATCTTCATTCTTACAGCTAGCTAAGTTTATTTTTACCCATGCTCCTAAAATAGAGGTATAAATACATCACTATTAAGCTTGAAGATGGCAACAGTCCTGGAAAATTATAGCATATAGAGGAAAGTTCGGCCTACTATGAGTATTTGCAACAAGAGGTCAGTAGGTTAGGACAGAGCTTCTGGTCACCTCAGATATAAAAGATATGGAGCAGCAGCTGTAATTGCCTCTGAATTAAATTTAGACAGTTAAAAAACATACACAGTCTTAGAAGTTAGCTTACATTCCAGTCCAATGAAGTCACATCCTTATTGCTGGGGACATCGTGTCCTCCTTCTCTTATGCAGTGTCTCAAAACTAGTTGAGTGGAACCGCTGTTGCTGTTTTCATTGAGATTCCATATTCTGGCCGTTGAATCTCCGGATCTATAAAAGCAATTGTGCAGAGATGAAAACTCCTTTTGGTGTCGACCCGGCAAACAAAGTAAAACCCTCTATTTCTGTTTTCATTGAGAGAACATCACAGCCTTTAAAATGTAATTTTTCTTTCCAATTCTGCCCTTCCTGCTCTCCTTATACTTTTTAAAAAATGCTAACACATATTTAAACTATACATATCATCTGAATCCACATCATTTGCTTCATTCAGAAAAGTTTTACCTAAAGACATCTGCACTTGATACATAAAGTTGGCATCACCGTAACTGAGATAGTCTGGGGGAACTCAGCATTAAAAATATAACACTGGGGAGATCCAAATAAGGACCGAAACACAAAGGCTGTGCCCACATGCCTCCCATAAAAAGTGTGCACAGTCCCATTAGCTCCCAATGGCTCGCCGGGTCCCTGGTGTTCCTCTGGCGCTGCAGTAAGCGCTGAGCACGGCACGAGGGGACCTGCAGGGTCACCGCCTGCAGAGGTGCGGAGTGTCACCTTGGCAGCAGCCTCGGGGAAGGGCACCTCTAGCAGGGTGACAAACGTGCTGCAGTGCCGGCTCCCTGGTCCTGCTGGGGTTCCTCTGACAGTTACTGCAGGGAGCAGGAGGTGAACTTAAGGCTGCCTTTAATTAGGCCACGTCCCTTTCATAAGGTACTTCTGTTCAGGACAGACCAGAACATAGCCTCTGACAGAAGCTGTTTGCAAAAGAGCTTCTCAGCATTAAATCAAGCCACAGAACCTAGAGATTAGGAAAGTAGGAAGGTAATTTGAATTCATTTTGCCTTGTCTACAGTGTCCTTTGCTGTCTGTAGCTTGGCTGCCTAGCTCATATTGTCTGAAAAAAGTGGCAAAATAACTATTGACGTAATAGAGTATTTTTTCTTGGTGAGAGACACCCAGCAAGCCAGACTCTGCATCAGGATTTTAATCTATTTTATAGACCGAATGTTTTCTAGGGAGATGTTTTTATTGCAGACTGAAACTCTGATTTTGTCTAGAAAAAGTTGTGAGGAGGAAGCAAAGAGTTTATCATAATCTGCTCGTAAACAATATATTTATTTTCACTTCGTATAAATCTTTCTTCCAATGAAAAACATCTCTGAGGTCAGAAATCACTTTGCAACAGGGTGGAAGATATTACGCTTTCTAGTTTATTGGGATTTGTCTCTCGCTCCCCTTCTCCCCCCCCCCTTTTTTAAACAATCAATAACAACTACAACCAAAACAATCAAAGTACCCTGTATTGCTTGTTTTGTCCAGAGGGTAATTTTCATTTACATGCAGTAAGTAGAATCTTGGAGTGGAATTAGGATCTCTTTTATATTTCCAAGAATTCATACAGTCAAGGCAAAATTTCATTGTCAATATATCTGATGCTTTTCTTTTTTTAAAGTAATGACTAAAACTTCCTTTCCCATACACTAATAAGGAAAAAAAGTCTTTCTTCAAAGACTAAAAACCTGAGATCCATTTTTGCTTTGATACGCCATGTTTTACTAAAAAGAAAATCCACCACAAGAGAGTATTAAATTGTCCTCTGGTCTACTAATAAAACATTTTAATTATTTATACTAAAAGTACCGGGCATATTTTAAACACCTCACACATCTTCGAGTGCAAGTATCGAACTTGATTGATCTTTGTGTATTATTTTACCAATAATTTAGCCAAATTTTACATGAACAGTTCAACTGTAAAAGCGAAAACCTCTCTGCCTGTATCAGTGGCTCTGAGCTCTGCTGGGTCATGGCACGCCTGGGGAATGTGCCCCCATCTCCTCTGAATCCTTTGTGTCAAGCTGAGATGTGACGGCTGGCCAGGGCTTTGCCAGCCTAACCACAAGATACTGCTGTACAGCCATTCTTTAATTTTTGGCACAAATCATTCACTTTAGTGATTAAGAAATAATTTTAATCGGGCTAATTTTTGCCACCATACAGACCTGTGATTGTCTAACATAACCCCACATTTCTTCAGAGGTCTGGAAAACTGAACAACAATTTTGCACGTTGGCTAGAAAATTAACAAAGTTAATCATGAGGCTCAGAAGTTAAGGAACATTTTTTGTTGTGATGATTTACAAGAATGAGAACATAAGTCTTTCATAGGCTTGGGTTATTGGTTAACATGCTAAGTAGGAAATTCCTTCAGCGCTGGCTTCTCCATTATATAGGACTCCGGCCAGCCCTGCCCCCTCATTGTAATAATCCAGTTTGTTATTGGACCCTGTGAATAAAGTACTCCGCCACTTGGCTATCAAACACAATATCCTATTTGCTAGTTCTAAAAGGGTTATGTTTTGTTTTTCAACAGTTTTATTTAGTCAGTTTTCTGGCGATGCTTGGGCAATCTTATTTTCCAGTATTTTAATTTTGTTTTTCCATTTTCTTCTTCCTAAGGCTACATAAGCTATTATGTGTCCCTGCAGAGAGGCTTTATAAGCCTACCAGTGTGTGGCAGGGGTATTTGTGTGTCTTCGCTTTTGTTGCTGGGAAAAAAAAAAAGAGTATTCTCTGCTCTGGAAAGTATTCTGATTTCTGTTGAATGAGTCAGTGAACCCTGCCTTATTAGAGGACCATAGTTCAAGCACAATTCAGAAAGATATTTAATCTCCTTAGCCCACAGAAGCATTTCTATCTGCATGATAAAGCAGCTCATTCCAACATGCAAGTCATGAACACTTGGGTAAGAGGTATACTGTTCTGCACTATGGTAGAGTACTGCCAAATTTTAGGAAGGCTTAGTTCTGAAAGAATGTTATTTCATGCTCTCCAGCCCTGGTATAATCATGAATCAAGGTGGACAAATGTTCGCAGAATTTTATTTGTGACATAAAATCCCCGTTCCGTAACTGTCAGCAGAGAGGTTAAAACCGCTGCAGTTGGGTAAAGAAATTTGCAAGACGGCCGTTAAACATTAGTATTTCTAATCTTCAGCTGCAAGTCTTATAATCACTGTTATTTTGAGATGCAATATTGCTAATGTGTTTTTAACACTTCTGGCTGAAACAGGTTACACTTTTTCTTATTTTATTTTAAAAGAGATTATTAAAAGCATAAAGGGAAGGGAACTCCTCCTCATAATTTACATAGCTAAATGTTCCTTAATAAAGCAGGTCTCTTAAAGTAAGGGCTTACTTTTCCTAGGCAGTCAGTAGAGGGAAGTGCCTTGGAGGTATCCAGAGGGAGACGTCTGTCCCACTGATTCTACAACATTGCTCCCTGCATCAGGTTATTCAAACAGACCTCACCTAGTAACTGACCACTTCATGTTAATGGATTTGATGCAATGAGGAAACTGGCCCAAATAAAGTCACCTGCTAATGAATAAGCACTTACAAGTTAGCAGAATTAACACCTGGCACTGTCTGGGGAGGTGAAATCAACTCCCTCAACCTGGTAATTCAAAAGGATTATTCAGCAAGATAATTTACAATGGATCCTAAACCACTGAGATGAGGACTACAGTAACTCAAACCATTATATAAAACCGAGAGATGACGACAGAAGATGGCCTAGAAACACCCTTTCTTGCTTCTCAGAGACACGGCCATAACTGAAAAATCTCGAACAACAGCTTTCATGGCTAATTAGTTTGTTGACTAAGGAGAGCAAAGGTGCACAGAGCATTCTGCAAGAGACAAAGTTCCCCTGTGTGAAAGAGGCTGGTGTAGATCAGCAAAGATAAGCAAAGAAACCCACTGCTGGGTTTTGGGAATGACGCCAGGTCCCTCTGCTCCACAGCAACGAGAATTACTTGAAGGGCATGGCTGGATGTAACAGAACAGAGTACGCTCTTGGAAGCAGCAGCTGAATGTGCAGACAGAGCATCCTAAATTCAACTAGCAAAGCTTTGGGAGTTCAAGGCTCTGGAAACCTTGACATTCACAGGTATACTTCCATGCTGGGAAACTGAAGCACGTTCAGGAACTTGTTGGGTCACTAGACCATGATCACCTATGCTAGCAAACTGCTAGGTTATTCCCTGGCCAGACTCTGGTCTGTTTTAATTAGCACTCTAGCTCAGGGCCCTGACATTCTCTCTGAATAACTCCTGGGCATGGCTTGGTGGTTACAACGGTCCAGGGACAATTCCCAGTGTGCAGTTTGTTTGGCAGCCAGGGCAGTTTGCTAGCACAGATACTGGCCATTCTGTGCCAGTTGGCCTCAGTGCCTAGGAATATTCCCAGGCATGGTTAGTTTACTAATGTGGACATAGCTGTAATGGGTTTCTGCACTACCCAGGGAACACAACCATCTGTAATAATTTACATATGTCATAAAACTAAGATATTGAAAGATATCTCATGGAAGAAATCAGTCTTTGAAGAGGAGGACGACTGAATTTTAAGAGCAAAATTGGGATTATGGCTGCAAATGGCCAAATTTTCACATTTGGCCATGCACCTTTTTTTTTTGACCTGTCCAAAACAATAGAGGCAATTTTTGTTTTGGAATGTTGATTTCCTTCATAAAGGGTAATTAATCCTCTTACATGGCTGAATGTATGCACTTTACTGTGCATACATTGTACTGTACTATTATGATGTTTCTGTTCATAACATCTAAGCATTCTTCTCATAAGCATCTGGTGACAGTCATGCCTTCACGGGTATCTCCAGTCTCCTCCATCCTCCGCTTTAAGGGTTATGGGTGTGGTGAAGGTGGAAAAGCAGCTGCAGAATATATTTTTTCTGGCTATTTGATCAGAGAAATTCCTGTCTCCACTGTTTTTTTTTTTTTAAATAGCCCTTTGCAAAGTCCAGACAGTATATATTCCTGTGCTAGCCTTCACACCCTAAAAAGTCATTGCAATTGCGTAGATGGGACATCAAATATCAAAATCGCTTTCTATCAGTGGGATACTCACTAAATCTGGAAACCAATGCTCTAGTTTTGGGTAATTCATTCTGCAAACAAATCCCCTTACACAGCTTGCTTCAGATTAGGTTGTGAACCTGCATTATTCTTTTAGCGCTTTGAAGATTACATCAGGTTGCTGTCTAAACTGCCGCTAATTGTTAGAAAAATTTGTTGCTTGTATAATAAGGCTTGAAGAAAATACTTTGCCATGAATTGAGATTCGATTGTGCTACGGACTGTATAAACAGAACAAATGTGTTATTTCCCTTATTTAATAGTCAGGTTTTTATATGTATTTCTTAAGAAGACAACAGATGGGTACAATCAGGCAGATGGGAAAACAGAAGAAAACTACGGACTGGGCAGCACAATATGGCTATCATAGAATCTAACAATTCGGTGTTTGCACATCAGACTAACTGCAGTTTTCTTTCTTTTTTTTTTTTTTTAGCATTACTTTGCAAAGGACAAACAACTGCAGCATATGTAGAATTTGGGGAATTTCTCCCCCTTGTTTAATTGGTGCCATAATACATAGTTTACCTGTAGATGATAGCTTGCACTATTATTATACCAGACATCTCAAACACTTCTTTGTGCAACAGCATAATCAGACAATCAGCTCTCTTCCTTCACTTTAATTTTTTTCTGTGCATTCTATGCCATTTCAGTCATGTAAACTTCATCAGGCACTCACTGCTGCATTACCTGAAGGCTAACAGCATCACATACTTTGTTTCTTATGAGCAGGCTAAAATCTAATCAAGATTCACATGAATCTAAATTATCTGCATTTCCATTGCATTAGTCTGCATGAGACACAGCACCTGACTGTACTTTCTAGCTATGCGTGTATTTATGTGCTTCCACAATCAGTAGCAAAGCTTATTAGTAAGACCTATTACACTGAACTTAACTGAAGGGATAGTGAGGGTACTCCTCTACCTTAGACATCTGACTAATGGTTCTTATTATCATCCTCCAGGTTTACCTGAAGCTGTGCAAGATATCACTGTCCCAGGGATCCATACCAGTGCTTAGCACCCTGCAGCAAAGTTAAACACTCACTGGTTCCTCCATCACCGCAGTACATACTCTGGTTTATTAAATGGCCCACAGTTTAAACTATGCACACTAGGACTGTGAAGCTAGATCCTAGGGAAGCAGTACAGTATGGCAAGCACTGGCAGAGAGGTGAGTCAGACACGGGGAAGTAGTTACCAATGCTAAAGCCAGCAGATGGGGTCTGAACACCTATACTTAGGAGGCTTAACTCCCTATGTAAAGAGCTGAGAGATGTAGGTACCTGCACAGGGACAGAGCACTTAAGTAGATGCCTAATTTCAGCTGTGCAGATATTCTCCAGAATAAAGCAGCATTCTTCACTTCATCTCAGGTGCCACCAGGTGTCCCTAAGGAATAATTCTGTATGGTATCCTTTCTCCCCACCAATTTTCCTTTTGATAATAATGTGGGTGTGCTAACTCATCACCTGAAGACTGTTCTCCATATAATTCAAATAAATAACATAATGGATAAGTTTATTATTAAAAAGTATATTGTTTAGGATGACAAGACTAAAGGACATCTATTGCATCAACAAATACAGTCCCTTCATTTGAATGCTCCTAAATAAAGTACTCATGAGCTGTTGATCTCAAGACAGCCCATGAAACTGTAATTAAGTTTGCCCCCACTATGGGAAAGCTCTTCCAGATTTTATGAAACCTTCTCTAGATTTCCATCTTTAACAAGAAACAACCATGAAAACAATTTAATGAGGTTAACTAAATTCTTCTTAGTTTTCGAGGTTTTCTTCAGTATTAGGTTACGATTTAACATTTACGGGTAGCCAAAGCATTTAGGCATACATGGAAAAGTTAGAGGAGTAGTACAGGAGCATGTTCGTTCAGTATCATTTTATGTTGATTTACAAATTACTATGTAGGCAGTGGCATTTCATGAACTCATGAACTTCACAGATTCTTTGCCTTCCCTTGATTCTTTTTTTTTTCCTTGAAAACATCCACTCAGATTTGGGCTGGGACAATTAAGGAATATCATATGCTACAGTTCTTCCACGTTTGTCAATCCCAATTTTTATTTATTTATACATTAAATAAATCTCTTTTTATAGCTCTCTCAACTGTAGGCCAGGAAGAGGACAATCTTTGTGAAATAACTGTTTTATGCTTGCCTATTTTAACTGGTGACTGGTCTTAATGATCAGGACTTCCCTTCTTAATAGTAATCATTTGCCAGGGATTAGTAATACTGCCAAGCAATATTGCCTGAGACGCTAGAAAACTGAGTGGGTAGAGGAATATCGTTAGCAGAAAATACAGCAAATGCATGGCATAGGAGCATGGCTGCTATTACTGCTCGTCTGTACCATGGCATCACCCAGCGTCCCTATTGCAAACCAGAAGACCCACTAAGTTTATGGAAAAAAGAGCTGAAACCCAAAAGTTCTTCATTCAAAAACCCTACATACAGCTTTTGCAAATTCTACTGCTATACCCATTTTAAAATGAATACATGAAGATAGTGAGTGCTACAGATGCTAAAAGTACTACCAGGTCCGGGCATTCCAGAAACAAAGTATATTCAGAAGGATTATGTTTTCTGAAAGTTTGTTGTCTGAAATTATTCTTTGGAAACTGCTGTCTTCCCTCTCTTAGAGACCTTGTGCTGTTTATCCAACACGATATTTGTTTTTGTTAATGACTTATTTTTCCTATTTATTCTGTCCCATTTGCACTTTGCACTTCCCTTGTTTTCATGTAGTAAGTCAACAAAGATCTCATAAGAAGACTATTCTGATGATCATGCAAAAAGTTGGAAATAAAATAAGGACTTTCCTCTTCCTTGTAATAAATGTGTTGATACTGTCAGTTAACTTCAGGTGATGAAGGCCCATTTCTCTCCTGTATCAACTTTCCTCCACATTCCCAGTTAGACTTCTTAAATTTATCCTTCATTTTAAGGTTTAACTTTAAGCATGAAAAAACACAGATTCCAACAGTGTCTGTATGTAACTCTTGGGGTATGTTTATATTAGCATTTTTGTTTGGATCAAAAGTGCTTTTTCTAAGTCAATCTCCTGATTGTCCCACTTCCCATGCTTTGGTCATCATTGCTGAGCAGTCCTGGATTAGACTCCTTTTCAATGACAATAAACCAAAACATGCCCTCATGATCAGCTCATCAGACAGAACTAGGTCCAGCCTGAAGCCCCTGGCCCACAATACAGTGGTGAGATAAGGTCCTCACACAACGGTTTTGCTTTACAGATCTACTCCTGTTTGTGCTGCACAACGCCAACGCAGACATAGCCAAAGAGAACTCTGTTTTAGAGTCTCCAAGCTTTTAAAAAGAAAACATGGATGCCGAAGACTTTCTGAGACCCCAGTGTGAACCATTAACAAAGAGCAGTAGGAGTAGATTACATGAACTTCAAATAGTCTGAGTATTATCCATAGTTAATTTGAAAAACTTTAAAAAATTCTATGCATATGCAGGGCCACAGAGCGCACATCTTAAATGTGCAAACGCTTCATATTCTGCATCACCTTATAATTACTTAACTCCTACACAGGTACAGTACTGCTGAAAAAACCACCTGCAGAATGAAAAAACAGTGAAGAGAATACTCATTCATCTCTAGCATACGCTCGCAAGTTCTTGCATCTCTAAATACACTCTAATTGCAGCAGCTGGTTTCAGTCATGGTCTTACCCAGACGCTAGCAGGTCACTGACAGGGTTCCAGGCACAGATGAACACCTCTGATTCATGGCCCCGAAGGACTGTTGCTTTGTTAGGAGGAATTTCAACATCCCCGTCAATTTCCATTGGCTTTGAATGATTATCTGTAAGGAGATATATCAGAATAAGTAGTTTGCAAGATGCTGTTAAGTCTGCTTTAAAAACAAGCTGGCTACCCATGGCCTGAAGCTTAGAGCAACATATACACTACAAATAATATTCTGTGTTGTGTCACTGACCGTAATACTCTATTTTCTTCCCTATGATGATTCCCATTTATGATATTTCCTCAAAATGTAGAGCTTTCCAAAATATTTTGTATAAATGTACACAGCTTTTCTTCAAAACATAGCATTTATTTCAGTATAGGGTTTTTTTGACGCTAGCTAAAATGTCTTACAGATCTATTAAAATAGCAGATTGCCACACTTGAGAAAAGCTTTATACCATTCTTTTAAAAAAGTAACATACAGCACATACATTTTCTTACACAGCGTCCTGTAAGTAATACATGTGCTACTCACAGATGAAGAATATATCGAGTAAGGACCTCATTCCCTGAGCATGGCAGTGAAACGGTGAGTGATCGCCTTCTCAACGATATCAAAATATATGCAGAGGTACCAACTGAGGCATAGATACACATAACCTGCATGCTGTAATTCTGGGGTTCTTTAGACTGCAGTCCAAGTAACTTTGTTTTTATAAAGCTCTTTTATTTCCTTAAGGAAAAAAAGTGAATTTAAAATGATGAATTTCTCTTAGTGGCAGCAATTCATTCCAATTTGCATCAGGAACAATGTTTTGACTCCAGATTTTTATTGCTTCAGTATCAATCTTCCCCATTCAGCTCAAACTACACTTCCTGACAGCAACACAAGACTATTACCCTCCGCGAACAAGATGCCAGCCAAGGACAGGTAACGCACTGAAACAGCAGACAGCAGATGTTACACCCAAGTGTGGCCCATTTTGCAGAAAGCACATCCAAGAGCGGATAGCTGGCAGGCTGGGGGAAAGGCAGCCTCGTGTTATCTAATCAATGTCTTGGCCAGCTGATCTGCTCTGATTGATCAAAATCCAAGTTCTCATTCTGGGTTAAGTCTTTTAGTTAGTCATTCTTTAATCCCATATGGAGATCCATAGGTTCGCAAGTGGAATAATTATGCTCCTTTATTGCCACATGTTTATGGCATTTAAAATCAGCCATCTGTCCCGATACTCAAGCTCTGCTGAGCTATTGCCCATCAACTGGCAAAACAGACTGTGACGTTGCACAACTGCCATTGGAAGGAAGATCTCCAGATTTCTACCCTTACCCAGGCTTTCAAATACTCCATTTTGCTCTGCCTAATTTATGCTGAGTCACACAAACAGCACTCCTCATTGCATATTTGAGGTACCCTGCTAACTATGTCCGTGCCATATCTATGCCATAGATGGAATGGAATTCACATGTAATTCAGTGAGTTGCATAGCACTGAGCATCAAAGTTAGAAAACAACTAACAGTAGTTCAGAGCTCACATTTCTAATTCAAAATATCTATACTTTTAAATACACTTATTACCTATGGACTTGTTGCATAAAACTAAACATATTACAAATGCCTCTTTGTAAAATCTACACCTATGCTGAGGCCTTATGTTAAGCATTGTCCTTGATAATTCCCTACGTATAGCTACTAAAAAGTAACACTCTCAAGATACTTGAGATTTAGCCTCACACTAGCAGCTGGGAACTTTGATATGATATTCTGAGCAATCAGGGCAATGAAGAGCAAAGCACTATTAAAACCCACCAGAATATATGAGTCTAGAATCACCAGGTTTAAAGCATATTTTCACGTGAAAAACAGCAGCATGGTAACGGCTATGCATTCACCTGCATCCTGTACACTGTGTGAGTTGGAAGCCAGGGTAAATCAAGAAGTGAGGTATTTCAAGTGTTTTAATTTGAAAAATTTAAATGAGAAGCTACTCTTACCACATACAATCCTACTGTTACCTGGCTGGCTCTAAAGGCAGAGCTGCTTTTCACTCTTGAATAAAGCCAAATGACAGCCTGGAAGCATTATTGTTCCAAGGTCCCAGTGTTACGAGGTGCTATCAGAGCAAGGCCATCTGATACTTAGAAATATTTTTCATTTGTACATGGCCAGATGGAGGAACCTAGATACACACTTGGAATGTTACTAACTGCTGTGAAAAAACGCACAAATAGACATGCTGTGAAAAAGAAACCCTGACTGGCTGATACCTGCATTAGTACACGCAAGACTGATTGGCCTCTGGCAGCAATGAAATACCCACAGGAGTATTTTCTATTGTCTTCCAGTAATGATTTTGACACTACAGCTTTGGTGGTTCAGGAGAAGAGGGAGGGAAATAGTTCGCAAATGTTCACATTAGATGTGTTTTCTTCCTATTTTCATCAGTAGTCAGGAACATTCACATTTAGAGTGTTACTGTTAAGCACGAATCTTAAAATGCTCCATTGAACAAACAGGACAGTTCATGCTCCTGCGATAATTGCTTCAGGCTCTTCTCAGATTCAGATAGACACTAGCAACATAAAATGGATACGACTATGATAACAACAAAAAAATGCAGGAAGCCCTGAGCACAAGATGGCACCCTTGTAAGAGTGCTGAGTTCCCTTACGCAGCATGAGCTCTTGTGAGCCCTGGTCTCGTCTGAAAATTTGGCTTTCCTATGGATGCAGCTACAACGTGTGCATGAGGAACAAGAACAAATAGGTAAGTAAGATGCAGTAACCATCAAGAATAGGCTTCTTTTTTTTTTAAAGTATTTTCAGAGCAGAAAGCTCTTGGTTAAGACCTCATTTGCACAAAGAATGCCTTCTGAGGGGGTCTCTGAAAGAGAGGGAAGTTCTACCAAGTGCAACAGACCCTCACAGGCGAAAAACTTAAGTCTGCAGGTCACATAGAGGAGGACTGCCCAAATGTTAACGCAAACCATTTTCTAAAGGCCAGAGGATCTTTGGTTAAGCCTACGCTATATTCTTCTAATTTTTTTTCCTTAAATGTATTAAAAATCCCAAATAACTGGAAACTAAAAGTCACATTCCCCCAAACTATTAAGTTTTTTAAAAATATGCAATTCTAACATACCAGTGAGTAATATTAACTCTCTATTTCCTCCAAATTAAAAAAGATCTATTTTCAAGATCTTACCAGTGCTAACCCTGTCTTTCCTCAGGAAATGTGTTTTTTTACTTAAATCTTTGACAGGCTTTTCACCAAAGTTGTTCTTTACGGCTCTAGTTATAATAAAGGAACTGGGCTCAGTCTTTTTTCCAGAGTGTTATTTTTCTTAAACCCAAGCCAATCCTTGCAAATATAATGAAACAAATTACACGAAAAATATTTGAGTTGGAAAACAATCCAAAGTTTGGCTCCATCTCTACATGCCAATTTTTATTTTTTCTACTAATTTTTAAAGTGACTCAAAACTGAAAACATTACTCAGGAAGCAGCAAGAGAAGGAAGCAATTTTATTTATTTAGTATTTGAATCTGCACCTCAAACTGTTGTTACTGTTAGATTCTTTTTCTGCCTCTTCCCTTTCTTAAATCAAATCACCCTATCGTATTATATTGATAACACCACATACAAAAATGTATCATATTATATTAAATATATTAATACTTTTTTTGGGAAGGCTTATAGTGTCAGGGAGAACTCCATGTCAGAATAAAAGCAAAGTAGGTAACTTCCCAAAGACATCTCTTTCACCTGCTTCCCCCATCCCACCTTTTTATGACAGGTTGATATATGGATGACTTCCAGGTTATGATTAAGGACTAGCACATGATCCAAATCCAGTATATGCCAGTCCTGTGGAATCCAACAACAGTGAAAACGAAGGTGTGGGAAGTTTCTCACACCTTTTTTATCAGCAGTCTTTTCTACCCAGTAGGTTTCCCAGCTTGCACTTTACCCATCTTATGTCCTATCCTAAACTTCTGTCCAATCCTACCCTAAACCTTTTGTCTTAAGCTAAGCTCTTGCCAGATCTTTCGTCTTATTCTATCCTAGACTAAACTGACTCTCTGAACGCAGTGATAAGGGAAAAGGTAAGGCTGGATATACAGTTTGCCCTGCATAAGCAATGAAAAGGAAGGGTATGGCCCCTTTGTTATTTCATTAACCTAACTATATTTTTCTAACTTTACCACAAGAGAGGGAAATACAATTGTAAGAGTGTTAATCAGACCCATCCAGTAAATTGCCAGCTAGATGTTAGTCTTTATTTCTAGTGGTTTCCGATAATTATGGAGGCAGATCTCTTGCAGTTTATTTAAACAGGTCTGCTCAAGGGTGAGAATGCCAGTTTTGCAGTTCTGCGTGCATCTGCCATGTATAATCCTTATCCGCATTTGTGCTACACCACCTTGCTGATAACCTCCAAATGCCTCAGACAGAAAGGTTATAGTCCTCCCAAGGCGAGGGAGGCACACAGATCAGACAGTCGGCTGTGCCTGGATTTCTCAGCAGCTTCTCTCTAGCCTCCTTCTCCTTATATTGCTGAGCTCACCTCTTCACCCAGGATGACCAACTAGCACAACAGCAACGTCCAACAACATGTGCCAGCTGGCCAGCTAGTCCTTGAGGACTTTCTGTCTTCCCATTGCTACTGCTCAGTTAACTTGTCTGGTAGGCTGCTTCACCACAGTAACACTTTGAAGTTTGCTGTCTGGTAGAGTATCTCATTGGTGACATGTATCCTACCTCTGTGAAATTTTACTGTTACAACAGAGTGTCATCTTCTTGCATCCTGCTCCAGACAGAGCTGTTGGATGATATTAAGTCATGCAGGACTTCTCCTCCTCAACACTCCAAGGAAGGTCTGCAACTGTTCATGAAAATCCTTCTCTTAAAATTGCTGTGAGAATTATTGGTTTTTTCAATAATAAAATGGTGGATCTGAGAAATCAAGGCTTAGAGTGTGTTCATACATCTGAACTGATCTGTAAGGCTTTCCTTTTATTAATACAATAGTACATGTGTTTCTTCAGAAGGCAATAAGTCTGAGCAGTTCCGTATTCATGATGAACTGATAACCAGTTTTCTACCTTAAAAATTTGGGGTTTCTGGTCCTGAGACAGGAAGACATTCCCCCAAAATTTTCACAAATCAGCTGAAGGGAAGTGTCAACAAACAAAACGTCAGTGTTTGATACACTTAAAAGTGCTTTCATTTCTGTTTTGTACCCCTTCACATGAGAAATAAGTTCAATTTCAAAACAAAGGGTCAGTTGGAAGTAAAACATAAGCAATCCATAGTCTAAAACCAGATTAGTATTTTCAGATTTTTCAGAACTGTTTTACAATTGCTTTCTCAAATGAAAAATGTAATTTAAATCATTACAGTTTTATTGGGGGAAACTATCCCATCTAACTGGAATTCACTGAAGAAAAAACTGGTTCGAGAGCATTTTTCTCACTGACCCACAGAGGAATCTGTTCAGATCAAAGAGAAGATGGAGACTGATAAAGGTATCTACCCTGCAGAACAAATAAAATCTGTTGCATGAGTACAGTCCTGACCTGTTACTTGTCTAAGCCAAAGAGCTGTTGGGGCTTCCTACAAAACCTGCCATGCACGTTCCTCTAGAATTTCCTCGGAAGGCAATCAGGCATTAACGTCTCATTTCAGAAGTTAGCCAGTGCCCTAATATGGCTCACACACAGAAACCAGAACCATTAATCATACCTGCCCCACAATCTTAGCACAGTCACCAAGATCTAGTTACACAAGCAGGTATGTCCACTCCTTGTTTTATGTGTCTAACTTCAGATGTCTAAGACATGAGCGCAGTCTCCTGCCATCACCAATAAACAAAGGGGAATTCAGAGCTCCTGAGAACTGGCTGTTCCCACAGACTAAGGAAATCTCGGGAAGGTAGGACCTTCAATTAGGTATCTGCAGTGGACTGTATGACTAAGCATGTGCTATTAGATAAAAAGGTGAGGAACTCTTTCCTCTGTGTCTTCAAGACAGGTTGGCTGCATCCAAGCTGTCTGCTGGGAACAGTCCTTGGCACATGCGACTCCCTATCCTGTGCTTGGCCATGCTGTTCAAGAATGGATAGTTGGTACAGGCCAAACTGTGCCAAGGACCATGCCGCGGCTATGGATGATCATAGGATAGTTAGTGCTCAAGGCTATGCTCTGGCCATGCTTCATTTACACAGATATGGCTCGTAGGTCCCAGCCTCTCAACCCACCTCCCTCCTAGCCTGGCTAAAATGACCAACTGCGGCTACAGCTTGTCCCAGCTTTTATCACGTCTCTAAAAGCACCTATAAAGCTGACAATATTAATGAAGTCTGGGTAGCCTGCTCCAAGGAGAGAGCATCCAGCTCCTCTTCTTGATACTGTCTTCAAATTGCAATTCTGAAGATATCTGATGCTTTTGGATTCTGAGAGGACACCAGTAAAACACAGCACTGTGATGTGAAACGTGATTTTTACTCAGCAGCCTTTCTAGAAATACCCTGCCCTCCTGAAACAATTCCCCTGAGTTATACCACCTTGCAGATACCAGCTAAGTACAAGAATATTATTGAAACTCAAATTGCCCGGTAGTGGCAAGCAGCTGCATGGGTTGGCTTACTTATTGCATGTGCCCCGTTCTCCTCTCCATTCACAGTGGCTTCTCCGTTCTTTGGTGTGTTCTGCTGGGAAACAGCAGTCGTCGTTGCTCCCGCTGTTGCTGCCGTTGCTGCTGCTGCCGCCGCTGCACTGGCTTGTTGCTGAGCTAGTTTCTCTCTGAATGCTTGCTGCCGGGTCTGAACAACATCAGGCATCACCGCGTCTATCAGAGACAGTGATTCTATTGGCCTGCCGTCAAATACCGTACCATCCTGCAGGGAAAACGAGCAGAAGTGAAACTGCAAGTTTAGGATCTTCACCATTGAGGTCAGCAAAGAGGTAATGATATAAAGAAACAAAACTAGGTTGTGTGAAGATACTGCACTTTGCCTTAACCAACAGTGCCACAGTACTAAGGATCGTCTCTCTCAGATCCATGATGGTGGTAGAATCATAGAATCATAGAATCGTCTAGGTTGGAAAAGACCTTTAAGATCATCCAGTCCAACCATTAACCTACACTACCAAGCCCACCTAAACCAATCAAGGGTAGACTAGACTAAACCATATCCCATGGTACTCATGTTTCACTTAGAAATCTGTTCACCTGCTGGACTTCTATAGAAAATTCAGGCACATAAACTTTTTACAGATGCAAAAAAACTATGCTGTGGGAAAAAAAAAAAGGCTGACTGATGACATAAAGTTTCTCTTTGTTTTGTATTTGGAAAAAACGAGTCATGGCTAAAGCCGTGACAAAGGCAAATAGACTTTGGTTGAATTGTTTGTCTTCCTGCACTTGCAGGAGCACAGGAATGGAAGCGGCTGATGAATAATGAACCTCTGCCAAAACAAGATGTATGCACAAATTCAGTGGTTTCTTACACAGCATTCATCAGCCCAGCACCACCAGTTGTAGCTGATTGTACAGGACTCTTTTACCATTATTTTTCCTTTATTCCGCTAGTTTTATTCGGAATAGTTATGGCTTTCATTTTGATTTCTGTAAATTAGGCTTCAGGTTTAACAACCGATTGAGTTAACCTTTAAAGGATGTTTTTTACGACTTAATACACACTCAGGTCAACAACTGCTATATCTACTTAGCTTTGCTTCACTTTCACTTTTCTATTATCTTAAATATAGGAAAAAGGCTTTTAGTAGCGTCTGTAAAGTGCCACTTTACTGATCTTCTGCAAACCCCCTTTAATTCTTTGAAATAATCAAGACCCAGCAGCGAAAGATTTGTGTTTGAGGAACAGGAGATAAGATTAGGATACGGATAGATGAAGGAGCTGGGAAACAATATAATTTTCAATGGATAACAATAACTAATAAAGAAAAATAGCCGTTTGGCTGACTAGTATGCTTCTGTTGGACTAGCCTTTGAATTACCCCTTACAATATTAAGATAATACATATTTGTTTCCTCATGGGTAAGAACAAGGAGGAAAGAGTCATCAGGGAAGAAAAATATAAGCTCTCTTTCTCCTCAACATTTTTCATGTAAATGTCTCTACCGACATTTATTTGAATCCTGGCTCAAATCCTTGCTACACAATGAAAAAAACGTTTGCCAATGGATTTTGGCATCTTACATTTTTAACTGTAAAACTGCTCACTGGACTATTTCCATGACTGCCCTTTCACAGATCACAAACAATACTTAAATTTTATACACATTAATTTACAGACTTACTGATTACTCGTTGCTCGTAAGTAACACACATAGAGAAGTAACACATAGAGAAGCATATACATAGCCCTTGTTGGCGTTCAGACATTGCAGGAATGGCCTTCGCTTTTCTGTAATGTACTTAACAGTATGTATTTCAACAGAATCAAACCACGATGAGAGCAACATAAATCTTATTGGTGACAACACGCATATTTTTAGATTATTGTCTCAACTGGGGCCAATTCTGAAGCTGGATGCACAGGAGCAGACCCCTACAGCTGTCGTATGACCTGAACTGGTAGGTGCTGTTCATGGCTGAAAGTTTCTAACTGTGTAGCTCCAATTTCAGGCACAGGGCAAAATGTTAAGTAGCAGCAAATTGGGACAGATTCCTAACACTGGTTTGTTATTACAACTGCATCAAAGTGCAGCTTGGCACGAATGTCAAGTGTCATTGGCCCAGTTAAAAAAAAAAACACATACACAACTCTTCAACACGGTATTGAGTCATAAAAAGAAAACCACACAGAATGTTAGTGATAAAAACAAATGAGTTTCCAAACTACACATTGCAAACAACACGACCTTTTTTCTATTTTATATTCCTTTGTTCTCACCCATGCTGTTCCCATGCTACATTCAGCTATAGAGGCAAAAGCAATAGCTTTTTATGTATTAATATTTATCACAGATCTCTGTCAATTACGAGTATCTATGGTAAATATTTTGTAATGCAGTACTTGCTTATCTGTCATGCTTCACTCCCTCTCAAGGCATCACGCCTTTAAGGTTGGCAGGGCAAAAACACTGGCTTTTCCCACATCCCCTCTTTGTTTTCCCTGGCAGTTCAAGGAGAACAGAGACACTTTGTGGCTGCTCATACAATCCCCACAGGCAACCAGTGCCCCAGCCAAGGTCAGAATTTACACACAACCATTTCGCCATGTACGTGAGAGGATGATGCCTGGTCTTACATGATCTGAGCCAAAGTCACTGAAATCAGAGAGAATCTCTCCAGTGACCTCCGTGGATTTTTGATCAGGCTTCTCATGGCTTGCAAGCAGTGCTGCCGGGTAGCAGGTGTCACGGAGTGAAGTTTTAACCTACATTACAGGCTTTTCCTGCCAAATTCTGCTATGACCTTGAAAGCGCAAGACCGTAAACCCAGATGCATTTTCTCGTTTGCCGCGAGAACGCGTGCACCCCGGATTTGTTGACTGGGGTAGTGGAAAACACCACAGAATCCATTTAAGCAGCGCAAAGGCGGCCTCAAGGCCACAGCTAAAAATTGAAACGCTTTTCTACCTCAGAGCGTTTCAGCTCTCTGCCAGGGGAGGGGCAAAGCATGAGGAACAAAATGAAACCAGATCACCGGAAACTGCGGAGCGGTGGCTGACGTCTCTGGGCTGTTGGGACGCGTCGCTCGGCAAAGGCGCGGCGTGCGGGTCAGCGGTGCGAGCGGTGCCGGGGGTACTTACTTCGTTGATGCTGATCTCAGCCTCCACATACTGGAGCCCCTTCTGGAGGATGGAGATGAGTGCGGCAGGTGGCACTAGTGTTCCGTTGATGTTGGACTGGCTGATGTGGCTCTCGATACCGAAGGTGAAGGCCGAGTGGGAGAAACCTGAGAGCAGGAAAAGGAAGCCATGACATGAAATCTAAATGCACCGGCCAGATACACCTTCGCGGTCTAAAAATAATTCTGCTCCAAGATCTGAGAGACGCTGCCGTGTAAGCAGAAGGACGGGGCCTGGCTGCGTGGAGCCAGGGAGGTTCACCAGAGCCATCCAGGCCACCCTGCCGCCGCCCATCCCCCTCCCCTGCACATATAGGGGAAGCCGTATAGAAATGGAAATGCACGCAGAGAAAAATAACCAGAGAACTGTACTAACTGCAAACAAACCCAAACATGTTAAAAAAAAAAAAAAAATAGGAATCGCCACAAGGGCAAGTCCAGCTGCAAAAAGTGCCTCAAACCTTCATTCCCCTTGCTGCATCTCAGTGTGGGTGTTTTCTGAAGGTAAACACTTAAATCCCTATCAGCACGCAAGTTGTATAAAACCAAGCTATAGATGCAGCTGACACAGGGGAGCCATTCCCTTGTACCAGGGAGGAGATTTCAAATCCTCTGCTCATTTATTGCCGAGCACAATATGATGCGCGGAGCATCGCCATTAAAACGTGAAACAAGAGAAAGGCTGCTCCCGTAAACCTATTTTCTGAAAGTGAACAGTAACAGCAAAAGTAATTAATTGGGATCTGCCAAACAGCAGTCGACAAGCCAGCGCGGCAGCCTGTCCCTTAACCAGAAGTCTTTCTCTTCCCCGTTTCATTTTTGTCATTGTCCTAGAAATAAGGGGTAATGAAGGTGATGGCACTGAAAATTAAAGAATTTTGCTGGATGCATTTTAAAGGAAGAGCTGTGCTTTAAACGCTGGCTGAAGCTGCTGAAAACTGTTGCTGGGTATGAGGCGAGCGCTGCAGAGCGACTGTACGTAGGGGCAGATGCGGGAGGGGGAAGGGGGAACAGGATGTAGATATAACTGTAGGAACCCATTTATCACCACACTGTCTCCAGAGCATTAATCTAACATTAAAAGCCTTGGGGAAACCACCCATGCACTGTCTCAAACAGGAAGAGCCCTCGCAGTCTCCACCGACCAGACAAGAAAGAAGAAAAAAAAAAAAAAAAAAAAAAGAGAAGAAAAAGAAAGCAGCTCTCAAATGAAAAAACTTCCGTTAAATATAGCTGTGCCTCTTCCCCTTGTCAACAGTAGTTTCATTTATAGTTTTGTCCGTTAAGGGATTTCCCCCATATCACTGCAATGTCCAATTGTGTGTGGGCTGGAGAACGGGATTTTGGGCTTGCTCCACAGTAATGCTTTTTCTCTCTCACTCAAATTGTTTTCAAGATCCTTTCTGCAGCTAGCTCAATTACGATCGTAGGTAGATAGCAAAAACAAGCTGAGAAACAGAATGCTTCCCACATTGGAAACCGAGGTATGTATTTCTCTGTGATTCTCTCCCCCTACACATTTTATTTTGCCACTGTTTTACTCCTCTTCCTGGTCACAGCCTCTATCCTCTCCTTCCCTGACCCTACCTTCCCTTCATGGCACTCCCCCAGTTTTGGGGGATGCTTTGGAATCTTTTTAGGAAGTGGCAGGTCCACCTATGAGCAGAATCACATAGGATTACAAGGCATAAAAATAAAGCACAGCAAAAAACACCTGAAAAACTGCAGTATCATTTGTCTAATCCCTGGTCCAATTCTTATCCTGTATTGCTCTTTATGTCCTGGTCTAGTTTATGAGCTGCTGGACCTCCTGCGGCATCCAAAATAGACTGTAAGATCTGCAGGGCAGTGTTTTTCCCTTGTTACTAGTTTTGTAGGACACCTAAGCACGTTACTCGGCACCACAACGAGGGAAAAATCAAGCACTGAGCATACACAGCAAACGTCTGAGAGATCTAGGGCTTGATCACTGAAATCTCTATGTATATATAACTACATGTCATGCAACTAACTAGAATTAGAGAATCAGATCCCACTTAATTTATATTTATGTGTATTTAAATTAATCAACACCACCACCACCACACCTTTTTGAAAAGGAATGGACTTTAAAATGCATGATGGATAAATCAGCACATCTACTTAAGAAAGGAGAAGAATGAGATAATTAAGCTGTTGTCTAGAAGCACTGAAGCTGACTGCTAAAAAAGCCAGCAGCTAGTTTGTGAGTCAGCAGCTCAGAAAATTGTAACAATCAAAAGGTGGATGGCATAAAAATGGCAACCAACAAATGTGGAGAGAAAATGTAAAAAAGCGGAAAAATCATTATTGTGGATCTACAGCAGGCTTAATTTTAACTACGACTTTGTACCTCTCATCATTGCGTTTGGTATTTTGCAGACTTTTTAGTTGGCTGCTGGCGTTTATCAAGCCCCATCTTTGCCAGCAGACAGAGGACTGTGGCACACAGCTAACCTCTTTGCCCAGTACTGAGTTGCCACATCCCTGAAGAGCAACACATCTCACCTGGCCGGATGTGAGAGAAGGACCTTCTCAGGGCAAAACCCTGTTGTATTATTGCAATGAATCTTGTTATTTTACTGTTTCTCTCGATGCTAAGAAACTATTAGTAAAGCACCTGTTAGTTGACAAAACACAAAACTCCTGGCTACTTTGTGACCGAAGAGCAATCTCACTCACACATCTCCAGCAGTTGTAACAAACTTTCCTAAAATCTTGTAAGATAAGATCCAAATACTGAAAATCAGCGGAGTGAAACTGCTTCAGTGGGTGCTGTTGCACACTGTGTTCCTCACCCCTCTTGGAAAAATCCTCCCATATAATTGTAATTAAAAGAAAAACAAACACGACAGAAACAACTCAACCAGACCACCAACCGATAGCTAAATACCTCCTGATTTCTTGTACTACATTTACGTAAGTCTCATATGAAAGTAAACTGGTTTTAAAAGTAACACACACAGTTAACCAAATCCTGAATGAAGTTCTACCCACGTCAGGTTTCTGATAACGCTGAAAAATCACTTGAGCTTTGCTTTTATAGTTACCAGATGTCATCAGTTCTCTTTGGGGCTCTGTGTGTGAGTACACTGAATTATATAGCAGTGTTGCAGCTCCATAGTTCAGTCTCACACAAAGGTGATTTCCATTAAACAAAGGCAAGTTTTTTTAAATGTTAGCTTGTGTTACAAATGTTAACTTGGCCCTCCTTCTGGAGTTCATGAAACCACACTGGGGAACGCAAAGCCAAGACACGAGCACCCTCCACCCCCTCCAGCGACTCTCTGTAGGCTTGCAAGGCAGTTGGGGAGCGAGAGCAGAGAGAGAAGGTGCTCTGCAAGAGGGGATCTGAAGAAAGGACGTGGTAGGGATGGCATGAAATTACAATAGATCCAAACTCAAAATGCTGTAGTAGCAGTGAAGTGAGTGAAAGCTGCAAATCTCTGTCCATATGCATTATTGCTCATAAATTCTGTCACTTCGGTGACTGTAATAATCCCTCTATAAAACAGTAACTCCTATTCAAATAGCACCAATAAATGAAATCTTAATGTAGTAAACCCTTCGAGGACACATGCAATGAGACTGTGAGCTTTTAAGGTTGAAGTCATGAACAAAAAGGACAGAAGGGGAGAGAGCATGGCCACACATGGAACCGCTTTTGTACCAGTGAACCGGACAGTCACTTGTGCCATGACATGACCAGTGCCCTAAACGACACCTTTCAGAACACTTGAGAGAATGGCTTCCAGGTTTTCTCTATCTCAGAAAGGATTGGAAAACATAAACCATCAAACTATGTACAAACAGTAAATACATTATCATACATGAAAAAAAAATACCCAAATGAACAGTGCAGAACTTGGTATGATCACCTTAAAGGGAGGTGACCTATCAACTGTGGAATAGTTGGTCTTAAAAGATTTTACAGAGCATAAAAGCATAGAGGATATAATGAATGCAGGAAAAAACGACTTAAATGACCCCTCCGCCCCCCAACTCAAAAATTGTTATGCAAGTGTTTTTGGCTTGAAAACTGAGTGAAATTCCTCACTGAGATATTCCCGCACTTTTTTGTAGTGACAGTGATAACAGGTCCTGGTTCTGTGCTGTATCTTTTCCCACACCGAGGTGTCTATATATACTCTCAGTGGTACATACACAGCCATTTGGGAATTCTTGCCCTAGGCAGTGCCAAAAAATGCATATGTAGGGCTGTGTTTTGCAAAATTTCACTGATAGATTTTGCTGTAACTGCAAAAATGGAGATGATCAAGATTTTTTTCCCTCGGCTGCTCCTTTTTCAGTTAAAAATGTCCTGCCCTTAAAACAAGATTTGTCATTGATCATAATATAACTAGATTTTATTTAATGAACAGAATGCTGTTCTCTGTGTGCTCGTTTGATCTGCAGGCTACAGAACTTTAATTGTTTGTAATATGCCTGGCTCACAGCAGAAATGCCTGTCAAACGTAGGCACAGGAAAGGGCACTGGACAGCCGCGCAGCCTGGGGAAAGCCTTGTCTTCTCCAGAGATGTGTCTCACCTCTTCTGGGAGTGAAGGAGTCTTCCTTTTAGGCACACAACTGGGGTGCTGCTGAGTATTCCCCGCGCTAGCTCATCTGGCAATCACAGATCCAGCTAACTGACGTTCACTAAGTGCTCCTTTCATTTTCCGATCCCTTTAGCACCGTAAAAAGCAGTCTTGTTTAAATTGCAATCTTAAATTGTAACAGCTACAGCACCTACTGCTGCGTTTGTACAGGTGAGGGGAAAGACAAAGAGGGGTCTGTGGAAGTAAGGACGTCTAAGTGTTTCAGTCTTCGCCAGTTACTCAGGAGTTACCTCGGGGATGTCCTGACTAGCAACAGTTAAGCAACCTGCTGAATACTGTGGGAGTTTTCTCTTTGTGAACTGACTGGACTTAGTTTTCTCTGGTAAGTCTAACTAGTTGTCCTAGTTTCGGCTGGGATAGAGTTAATTTTCTTCCTAGTAGCTGGCATAGTGCTGTGATTTGGATTTAGTAGGAGAAGAATGCTGATAACACGCTGATGTTTTTAGTTGTTGCTGAGTACTGCTTATGCCAGTCAAGGACTTTTCAGCTTCCCATGCTCTGCCAGGCGCACAAGAAACTGGGAGGGGGCACAGCCAGAATAGTTGATCCAAACTGACCACAGGGCTATTCCATACCATATGACATCATGCTCGGTATAGAAACTGGGGGGGGGTTGGCTGGGGAGCAGCGATCGCTGCTCGGGAACTGTCTGGGTATCGGTTGGCGGGTGGTGAGCAATTGCATTGTGCATCACTTGCTTTGTATATAATTATTATTATTATCATCATCATTACTATTTTACTTTATTTCAACTATTAAACTGTTCTTATCTCAACCCAGGAGTGTTTCTCACTCTTACTCCTCCAATTCTCTCCCCCATCCCATTGGGGTAGGGGGAGTGAGCAAGCGGCTGCGTGGTGCTTAGTTGCTGGCTGGGGCTAAACCACGACACTAGTATGCTGTTCAAATAATTTAAAAAAAACCCAGATGTGTCTAAGTTATTTGCAAATTATTCAGTTTAATTATTCATACTATAAGATTCTTCACGGAAACATTTGTTACTGTAGAATGAAACAAAGAACAAAGAATTATGAACATCAAATTGCCTTTCACACACATCTCGGGTATCTTTATGATGAACAGCCTCTATCCCAACACTGAGTACAAGTAACAACCCATTCCTACAAATCTTTGTATAACTAATGCCCTCTGTCCTGGAAAACTGAGATTTCATATAGAACTCTGTCATTTCCTTTAATGAATTTTCGTATTTCTTTAACTCAAGCAGTCCAGATTGAGGTTTTCAAAGCCAGGGATCTTAGGTTTAATTTCCAGAAATCACTAAATTAGTGATGTTACTACCTCAACAGAAACAGAAAAAAACATAACGAGGCAGCATAAACTATCTGAACAACCCCTTCTTTTTCTGTAACAATTTAACCAACTCCAGGTGGAAATAATCAACACTTTGTATTTCATTGATTTCTCTGATATTGTGTTGTCTTTTTGGAAATTCCCAATACTAGCTCTTCCAATCCTCATCTCTGAAGTAACACGCTGTTCTCTTCGAAAGTATTTGGCATGTACAGTACACAAAAATGAGCAAGGTTTTAGAAATGATTAAAACTTCTGGCTCGGTAGAACGAACCTGCAACTGCTATAATGGGATCCACTGGCAATCTCACGTTTTCTGGCTGCAGGAGTGCCTGTTTTCTTAAGGTAGAATAGCACCTGGCACTACTGCTGAGACTTTGACTGATGTAAAATCCATGCAAGAATGGAAGGCATGTAAGAGCCAACTACAGCTGTACCGGCTGCAGGGAAAAAAAGATGGTTGTGAGGGGGTAAAGGCAAGTCATCTTTTCGACCATAAATGGGTATATGGGCAAAAATCCTGGGAGATTTAGACACATCAAGTAGAAACATTCTACAGTGTAATGAGTCAAAAGAAAATCACATGCAGGAGGAAAAGATGTCCCCACACAGTCCCTTCGTTTGCTTTACCACATTACTAAACCCAAGGAACTCCAAAGCTGCCTGCACAGCTGCTTGCCAAAGAAACCAGATGCAACCAGTGGAAAAACATCTTCCCAAGTTTGACGTTTGGGTCTTGGGAGTGCCATCTAAGCAGGAAGGCAAGAAGGGAAGAGTGGTGCAATGTGGTGATCTGAAATAAATTAAAGCCCCACCACTGCAATTTAAAAAAATTCCACTAGTGTGGACTAGGACCATTAACAAAATAATTTTTTCCAAATACTAATGATGTACAAACAGCACAGTTAACACTAAATCAAGACTTCTGTAGTCGTAGATTTACCAGTGTAGAGAAGCAAGGGACACGTATCACTAAGGGCATACTTGAACGCAATTTCTGGCTGCAAAACCAGAAGCAAACGGTTTAACTTAGAACAACTGTATTTTCTTGATCCTGGGCCTAACACATGCTAATCTAGCTCCTGAGGTAAATGACGTAATTTCTTGCCCATTGCTCAAGAGAATACAATGATGCTCTTCACTGTACTTGACCGCAGCTGCCAGATACAGAGTCTAGTATTACCCCTTCTATGTGATGCACTGAGTGAGAATTGAGAATGTAACATGGATCCCCATCCTTGCTTCTCCTCACATTTCTGTCTAAATGTCATTATGTACCCATAAAAATGTGGCCATAAAACCCTAGTGTACATATGCAGAGGTTTCACAAAAAAGACGTCAGTTTGTCTGAAACATGTTTGGTTGCAGTTAATAAAGAGTCTGGTGCCGCAAGCCACTGATAAGATTCTACAAACAGTTAAAAAAAAAAGGTGGGCAAAAATCCTACACCACATCTTGTTTATTATTCACAGCAGACTGAGGTTCTTCTCCTAGCTGAGCTTTTTCTTTCTCAGTAATACATCCTAGAGTGCCTCTCTGGTTTTGGCACTGTCTGCTTATTTTTGAAGACTTACCTTCACAATTACATAAAGGGCTTAACAAGGACACACATTAGCAATTTAAAATAAGAACTGCAGTTGAAGTATATTTTTAGAAAAATCAGCTGAACAATGGGGCTTGTACATTTGTTTCAAGATTAGGATTGCTGAGCGATTAAAATTATTTCCAGAACCCTGGGAAATGTGTCCTGTATTACGAGCTCTTTCACAGTCCCTGGGAAATATAAAGAAAGGATCCCTAGCTGTAGCTTGTGTCAGTTGCCAAAATTACAGTGTGCCTGGATACCCAAAGTTTTGTAGAAGTGATTATTCACTAATATTAAATGTTACACCCTTTTTTCTTGGATATCTGACCTGTCCACCTTCTGCCAAGAATTCAGAGTAAACGTCTGCTACCCAAAATTATTTTATTATGTGCCAAAGAATTTTTTTGGCAGTTTTTTTTTTTCTTTTTCATGCAGGAAAATATGTTGGAAAAGATTAATACAACTTGGAAATGATCTTTTGATGAGCAGCACTTGGCACTCTCTGTTTAAACCTTTTTGAGGGCTGCAAATTAACAAAAAGAGAAATACGATACAGACAGAAAACAGAACACGAGTGATGGAAAGAGGAATTTAAAAAAATCTTTTGAAAACAAGGCCTGAAATAATCCCTTTTTTCATTCACTCTCTGTAAATTAGACTGACAATTGTGAATAAATGTCAACATGGATCTAGCAATTTAATGCAACTACAGGCAAGGTTTGAAATAACTGACAAAGGCCACATCAATAAAAAAAATAATCTTTTCCTTCTAAATTAATGGGATGCTGTTATCTTTTAGCCCTGTCCATGCAACCAAACATCCAAAGAGACGTGCATCATTTTAAGGATCACATTTATAGAAGAGACCTTCACAGTCATACATACTTCACTTTTTTTTTTCTGTAAGCTATGTTCTTCTACCAGTTCTAATATAGACCTATAAGCGGTGGCAAGTAGCACACCACATCTGACACTCAGTGGGCGTTCAGGAACTTCAGCACCAGGATGCTTTCTGCTGATGGTGACTACAGAGTCCTAATACAGCTATGCTGGTTAGGGGTGAGGAGGGGTGATTTGTAACTGCCATAGCTGTGCGGGCAGAAAGTCCCCAGCATGCAGGTTATTAGCAAAACTTGCAAAGCTGCAAGATACAGCTTCTTCACTGGGCCTGGAGAATCATAAAGAAAAGCAGTAAATTGATAAATGTGTAGCACTTCACTGGTTTTACTAGCAAAGCCATCTTGACCTATAGCTATCTGCCTTCCACCCAACGTCCTATTTTCTTAATACCTCCATAATACTGCATTTATGCAAGCTTTAAAAAACAGGACATGAGGTGATCAGAACCAAAATCCATGCTCTGGAATAAATTTGAACAGGTGTAATTGTTTATGTTTGTGTAGCTTAAAAATCACCATGTTTCCTCAGTGTTTGAGATCCAATGCTGTATGGCAACTGTCAGGCCAAATAAAAATTAAAATAGCCAAGTTTAGAAAATTGTGAAGAGACCTAGAAGGAAATACAAAGTAAGTGGGGTTTTGCAAATGGCAAAAGAACAAGATACTCGGTGTATTTTTTTTCCTTCACAGGAAGTTACAAAATCCTGCACCAAGTATTGCTTTTCTTACATGGCATTTATATTGCTGTTGTTATGCAACAAGGGTAAAAGACACAGAGAAAGACGTTTTCAAAAGGACCTCTTGAACTGCACCACAGAACAACTGAAACTATCATTTATACGTATGTATATAAAGGAGGCATCTGGTCACAAAACTCTAAGTCTGTGAATATGGGGGTTGTTTAGCCTGGAGAAGAGGAGGCTGAGGGGAGACCTTATCGCTCTCTACAACTACCTGAAAGGAGGTTGTAGTGAGGGGGGTGTTGGTCTCTTCTCCCAAGTAGCTAGCAATAGGACAAGAGGAAATGGCCTCAAGCTGCGCCAGGGGAGATTTAGATTGGATATTAGGAGAAATTTCTTCATGGAAAGAGTAGTCAAGCATTGGAACAGGCTGCCCAGAGAGGTGGTGGAGTCACCATCCCTGGAAGTGTTCAAAAAACGGGTAGACATGGCACTTTGGGATATGGTTTAGTCTAGCCTCCCTTAATTGGTTTAGTGTGGACTTGGTAATGTTAGGTTAATGGTTGGACTGGATGATCTTAAAGGTCTTTTCCAACCCAAACGATTCTATGATTCTATGATTCTATATAAACACACGTAAAAATGGCCATCACACAGCTTATTACATTCTTTTGAAAATATAACCAGAACAAAATATGACAAAACCAATAATTGCTGTAGCTGTAAAAATATTTTTTCCTCTCCATTGCAGAATTTGGATTTTTTTGGATCAAATACTGCTGGTATGTTTTCACTGCTCTACCAGAAAAGCGCACAATGTGGTTTTGACTCATACATTGTTTCACACGATTCAGAGGTGCTGTTGGCTTAGAAACCAATTTGCTTACCTTTAAAGGAAGTTGGGAGAAGTATTTACCTTTAACCTATCAGCTTCATCCTTCCCAAGATCTACAGCTTTGATAAGTTTAAAAAAAATGGTTTTGGAACTGCAGCCCAATAAAGCTTGTTGTCTTCTAATGCTGACTCCTGATTTTCTTAAAATGTACTTAGTATTTGCAAAGAGAATAAATGATTACCAGCAGAGAGAGAAACTGTGCATAATAATACAGTTCTTATTTGAGAAATGGATTTGTCTTTTCAGCAGTCATCCATCCTCCAACTATGAAGTATAATTTCAAATTCAGAGTCAGTCTCACTGTTTCTGGAAGCATACAGTCACTTCCTCCCTAGTTTGAAAGAAATACAGAATGTAGGGGAGAGATTAAAAAGAAGAAGGAGCAGCATAAACCCCCCTATATACCCTTTTGATAGTACACTATTTTTACTAGAGACATATTATACTGGGGGTTATACATATCATGTTACATTATATGCAATATATATAGTTACAGATGGTTCCTCATTAGATTGGAATGTTCATTCTGGGGTGACTTTTAAGAAACACTTTTATTTAAACCAAAACATTTTTTGTCAAATTTCTTGTGTTCCTATCCAAGAGTTATTTTAACACATATTCCACTCCTAGAACAACACCGCAGCTTTATTTATCTCAGATAATTCATGAAAGGTCACAAATGTTGGTTCTCTATCCAACTTCCAGTATATCAGGGATTTGGATCATAAGCTTAAGTCATTTTATTTTAATTGAGTAGGCTGGCCCTAAAGAGGATAACACATCATATAAATAGGGCTGCATGCCCACAAATCAGATTTGTGCTAAACCAAGAGAATTAAAAATGGATTTTGTATTGCTCCAAAACCCAGCCATTGTACAGCTGAAAAGGTTAAAGAAACCCTGCCTTCACTCTTAACACCAGTTCCTGAATAACATAGTTTGCATCTTGTTCATACTGCATTGAGATATACATATTCGCCTATAAATCCACAAATAGTACTTTGAAATAACAGAAAAATGTTACATGGTGTCCCAGTACACCTGTAACAGTCTTTCCTCAGAGGATTTCAATACATTTTAGGACTAAAGCCTTTTACCGTCTGCTGTGAGGTACCAGACGTAGTATTAACCTCACTTTCAAACAGGAATATTGAAGCACAACAATTTTAAAGCCAGGTTTAAACACCCAGGTTTTACATATTTCCTTAAAAAGTGTATTGTTTTATTTACTCCGTAATACCCGTTCAGCACCCAGTTACACTAGCACAAAAAAGTAACAGTGCAAGTAGATGCTAAGCAAATACACAAGCATCTTTGTATCAGTGCAGCTGAGTTTGGTCTGTGACCTACAGTTACTCTATACTGCAGGCAGAATACATGCGGCCCAAGAACCAGTGATAACACGTATGTAGACACAAATAATGCAGCCATAGATTGTTACTGAAACAACACTAAAATGTGTGTTTTATCTTTGGCTGACAGGATGTCATTTCAAGGATGTATTTTTCCCTCAGCAAACAAAAGGTCTCCATTCTTACTATTAGAGCATAGCTATGTACACAGCTCCAAGAGCATTCCAGTGACTATCATGTTTAACAGCACTTTTATGTATAACGTCTTTAGAAGATTTTTGAGGCTCCCCAGTTTTCAGCTGAAGGCTGGACTAGTTGAACGTGAGCCAGCAATGTGCCCTTGCAGCAAGGAAAGCCAACAGCATCCTGAGCTGCACTACGAAAAGCGTTGCCAGCAGGTCAACGGAGGGGATCCTTGCCCTCTACTCAGCCCTGGTGAGACACATCTGGAGTACTGTGTCCAGTTCTGGGCTTCCCAGTACAAGAGAGACAGGGACATACTGGAGCGAGTCCAGTGAAAAGGGCACGAAGATGATCACTGGACTGGAGCACCTGGCACACAAGGCGAGGCTGAGAGAGCTGAGACTGCTCAGCCTGGAGAAGAGAAGGCTCACAGGAGACCTTACCCATGTGCATAAATACCTGAGGGGGTGGCAAAGAGGACAAAGCCAGGCTCTTCTCAGCAGTGCCCAGTGACAGGACAAGGGGTAATGGACACAAACTGAAACACACATGAAATGTCACTGAAACAAAATAACACACTTTGTTTTATGTGAGAGTGGTCAAGGAACAGGCTGCCCAGGAAGGCTGTGGACTCTCCATCCTTGGGAGACTTTCAAAACCCGACTGGACACAGCCCTGAGCAACCTGCTGCAGCTGTGAGCAGGGGAGCTGGACTAGGTGATCTCCAAAGGTCCCTGCCAACCTGAACTATTCTCTGATTCTGTCATCTCCTGAGATAACATCCAGCCTGAACTATCCTATGATCCTAATTGAGCCAAATTGGAAGAAAACATAAAAAAAGCAAAAGAAAAATCATTAGCCACTACTCTACTATCAGTGCACACTATTGTTTTTACTGTCACACTGGACAAGTGCCTTTATTGACCAAGTGATTCATTCTTCTAATGAATTATTCTTCGAGGTGTAGCTTTTAATAACTTAAGCAAAACCCATGCACTGTACATTCCCCTTCTACCTAGCAGCAGCCTTCCTACGCAAAGGAAGCAGTTAGCTTTGAAGCATATTTAGCTGAACTATGTATGCCAAAATTTTATGCTATGCTTAATCTGAATTATTTTCAACATACACTTTTCTCATCTGTGACTCAGGAACTCTGTGCCATACACAGTTGTTCAAAATACTCTAAACGTACCTCACATGCAGAAAAAATACAGACTTCAGAGAAAAATTTCATAGGCTTATATAAGTAAAGACTGTTGCATAAGGCACAATTTCAAAAGAACAGAATATTGATCTTCAGTTATTCCCTATTCCCCTGCGAACTTACCCAAGAAAATTGTGATGCTTACATTTCATATAAAATTTCTTTGTTAAAAAAGAGAATGAGTCATAAAGAAGATATTTTCCTTCCAATTTTGTTGTTTCCTTTTCAAAAAATTGTAAATGGCATTGGAAAAATTGTAATTTAGTACTATTCCAACTACTAGTATCTAGTTAGACAACATCACAATGATGACATCCCAGAAGCTTCAAAATAACCATATTTTGGATTATCTCATAATTTGCAAAGGCAGAATGAGAGTAAGATTCCCTGGATGTAGTTAACAGGAAAGGCCCATGTTTGGACATACCTAACTCTACAAAGGATTTTATGCTGTGATTCACAGAAACGCTTCATGCTCTATGTGCCCTTGAGCCTACACTTAAAACCTGAGAGAAAATCTTAGCTTTTAGGAAAACAAGGAAAATATGTCAACGATCAACCAAACAGACCAACAAGCTGCTGTCATCCTGTATGTACAGATGGAAAACAGCTACGTTATTAGCTGCCTTAATTTGTATGGTTGGGAGGAAAACAAATGACAATTCTAAAGTATAATGGTAAATTGTCCCAAGTCAGCAGCTAAAAATTTCATTAACATCTTTTTAGCAAAAGCATCTAGCTAGTGTTTTTATTGTCTTGGACATGGTATGGATTGTACACTGAGGAATAGTTTATCAAGCGTACATCATAAACCATGGAAAAATTCAAACTGAATAGTAGAAGTATGAACGAAAATGGCAACCGTTACACAACTTTAACTCTTAACAAGTCATTGCCAGACATCCACCACAATAAATGCCCTACTAGAGAGCAGTATAAGCTGCAGGCAGCTGGGGAGCTGATTTTCAGACAAGGATTCTATACTACAACATGCATGTAAGTGCTAGAAAAGGAACACAATTAAATTGATCAATGCATCAAAAACACTAAAGCTGAAAAAGAACTGAATTGACATGTTGGGCTGGGTAGGGAAGGTCATTTATTGTAGCATTTGGACCTATGATAGGATTTGTCACTCACGACAGATGGCAGCATGTTTTAGATTAAAAGGTATGTGCAAGATTTGATTTCCCTTGGCTTTGCCACACCGCCCCCCTCCCCCGCTTTCAATTTTCCTTGGAATCCTTATTACTCCCATTGCAACGTACTGCTCTGACCTTCATTCCAAAAGAGAAATAATTATCTGTTTCTCTTTTGGGCAGACAAAGCAGAATGGGAAAACTCTATATTCTGAATTCTATATGGTTTTGTAGAAACACAGCTCTTCACTCTGAAGAGAACCAACAGAAGGACTACGTCAGCAGTGAAGACGGCTGCTAGCAAAAGTACGCTTCTCAGGAGTTGGAAGAGGTGCAAAGCTGAATCAACATAATTTGGATGCCAGAACTGTGGCTTCTTTGACAAAGCTTGTTTCACTTTTGTCAATGCACCTGCTTTGTTGGTATAACTACGTCCACCACAGGAGTATTTTGTGTGCTCCTATCTCCACAGTGGTAGTACACTTGTAGTGTAAACGTAACCTAAGCCTGATTTTAGTAACTGAAGCCAACATTTTCACTTAAAGGTAGTCTTTAAATCAAGACACCTACAAATAAATATAACCTGACTTTTAGAAGTTTGACTCCTGAGATGAACAAAGCTTAGAAGAAGGGGGGTGTTCATGGTCCTCCAGCGGAAGTGACAACACCTAGCCACTGTAGTGGTGGAATTCCTACGCTATCAACCCACGGAGCCTAAATGGAAATTATGCCTGACTGCTTTGTTTTTCTGGGCATAGATGAGCCCTGAGACAGTCACCTATGCAAAGAGGCGATTATTTACTTCCTTATTTTAATACAGCTAAGCAATTAGAGCCTTAACTTGTCCAAGTCTTGTCTTGTACTGGAGGGATTTGACTGCACTGCCCCTGGACCAGACATCTTCTCCAGCCTGCTTCTCCATCAGCAGGCAGCTCAAAGCAGTCTCCCTGGCTGTGTTTTTTTCTGTTAAACCACATGATCAGTCAGTATAACTCATCAAGTGCCACAACTTACCATTTCATTCCATCTGCAAATGTACTCGAGAATCATTTTATATTTCCTTCCAGGTAACTGATAAAGCTATTGAGCAATATTACGCCAAGAACAGATTCCTGTGAGTTCCCACTAGAAGCAACCTTTGAGATGAATATTCCCCAACTCTAATCACTTTTCAAGATGTTTCTGTTAGCCTGGTTTTAATCCATTTGGTAACCCTGGATTACACTGATTTTACACACTGTTATTTCATTTGTTTTTAACCACAGTGTCAACAAGACTAAGTAAATGTTGTGAAGTAGTCTAAGTGTATTATTGTCCGCACAGCTATCTCTGTCAACTTCATTTGTAATCTTGGAAAAAGCAGTATCAAGTTTGTTTGACAAGATCTATTATTCATAAAAACTTGCTGGCTGGCATTAGGCATGATGTCATCTCTTCATTTTTTGTTGGAGCTATCTAGTTTCAACCTTCCAATGATTTCGCTTGACCTATAGTTACCTGGATCATCTTGTTTAACCTTTAAAAATTCTGGCACAACATTTGCTTTTTCCAGTTCACTGGAACTCCCCTTGGTATGCCAAGATTTGTTAAAAAGCAACAATAATGGTTTAGACAGTTCAACTCTATTAATACTCTCCTGTGCAAGTTTTCTAGTCTGACAGAGAATTAAGGAGGAAATATAATTATTGAATTTCACTTCTAACTTCAATTTTAGAAGAGCTGAACTTCTACTAGAATGACCTGCCAGCGTTTTCATAATGAAGTGTAAAGTACCCATCAGTATCTTTGCTATAATGTTTCAAATAATCTCAACTGCTTCTGTGCCTTGCAGCTGCAAAATACTTGAAATATTATAGGGACAGTTTGCTTTTTATATAGTTGTTCCACCATATGTATTTCCTTTTGTCATTTCTCTCTTCCTCCCACCATTTGCCTACATTTTATGGGACAGCCTGTAAGTTTTACAGGATAAGATTAAAGCACAGATACCCAAAAAACCCCTGAACTTTTGTACGGTCTCATAAGCAACCTTTATGGCTGTGTTTGATACAATTTTTAGAAGCTTTGGGTTCAGCTAATATTAATAAATAATGTAATAACCTTGTTTTCGGCAAAATCCTTAAACTGTAGGGGTTTGAACTTAAACTGTATTTAAACACTAGCCTCTAAATTTGGCATGCATTATTTCTGAAGCTATTGATTAAACATCTTTCATCTGCTGTCGCATCTTATGGCATTTATACTAGCAGGTGGAAAGGCAAGATGCTGTGTAACAATTTCTGTCTTATTACCCTACTTTATCTGAAAATACATATATAAAGATTTCTTTGAAATAAACAATGACAGTATGAAAGAAGATTCAAATTAAGTGTAAGAAGCTTTTTAAATAGATTAGTGGATTCATCATTGGTTATAGCTCTTATTTGCTGAATGGAATTACTAGCAAACTGTCAGGTATATCTACTAAATCAATACCTAGCATCTAGATTTCAATATGCCCAGACTGAAGCATATTTGAATATTTCTTGAAACTTTTAACCTCAATTTCCACTCTCTTATATGGGTAAAATACAACAAGAACGGTGGAAATACAATGTTTTTGTGAATGCCTTTAGTATGTGTGGATTAAGTAAGAAAAACATTTGGCCCTTTACATAACAAGATAAGAACAGTACAATTTGCAATTAATATGAAAATTTGTATGTGAAGTTCTCCCTAAAAGGGCAAAAGTGATTGCTTGCTTGTGGGAGATGGGTTACCTAGAAGAACTTTTTCCTGACATTTGGCTGATCCCACCATTCTTGATTGACTTTGTAAAGCCTCCTTCTGAATCATTACACAACACTAACCCACCTACTGATATATCAAGAGGAATAAAAAAGGCTGGTTTTCTTTTTTCACATCAGGAAAAGTTACTGTATTAATACACTGTCATGTAGAGTCTCGTACAATACAAATGTAACAAGGTAAAACAATTTCAGGATTATTTAGGCTTCGATTATGTCCATCTGCACAACGCTCCAATGTTCAAAAGCCCTTTCCACTGTGGTACCCAATAGCTTGTTTTTAAAAATAAATTTTGTCTGGATGAAATTTTAGTTAGATAGTTCCTATCTTTCTTTCATCTGATTGCATGCCAGAACTAGACTGGTTTTTTATAAGCTCCATTATTAGAGAGAAGAATACAATGTGAGAGAAAACAGCTACTAACACAGGCCACAACTGGACTCTCAAAGAACTGTTTCAAAAGACCAAATCCTGAAAAAGTATTATAAAACTTCTTCCCAAATTCAGTCGAGATTCCTTGCATACGGATTTGGGTTCCTGGGATTGAAATAGTCTTGGAAGTAGAAGAAACAAATCAAAATAATGTAGCTAATGAATGCTACTTATAATGACCAACAGAAGCAGGCTAACCCAGTATCTTCTACCTGCTGCGATTTTGGTCCCCTGTCCAAGACATCTTACAGGAAAAGCCCTGTAAAGACATTATTTTCCTGTATGAAAACAGATAAAGGTGGAAGTGATACTAAGATAGAGCCACACTGACACTTGCGCAGCTCAGCTTACATACATCATTACCCTAATGGAATTCTAAAACATTAGACACTTGCACCCAGATTTCCATTTACAGCCAATATAAAACCAATTTAGACAATCCCTCTTTACTTAATAAGTATTTGACAGAACTATTTCAAGTAGCTAAGAAAAAAGATAGAAAATCTATGTGCTTTGTGCCTGTGCTGCCAAAAATGACTTTGGCTGAGATGATATAACTCTACAAAAAATTTGTTAACATAATGTTATTTATTTCCTTGTTTTGCCTAACTGCAGTGTTTACTTCGTACCTGCGTATGTTTGCACTTTTATTATTTTCAAGACCATGATTTCAAAGAAACATGGGTTTGTGCAAGAAATAGTTAGTCTGAGCTTATCAGTCTGAAACACTCAACGCAACATCCCTAAAGCAACACCATGCAAAAAGCCAATTCTCCTATTTCATCTATGACCTGAAGTTGTGAGGAAAGACAGGAAATTTACCCGATTCCTGGAGATAGCGATACACCAAGAAATTCACTTCGTCACTGGTTATGCTCATCTTAGCCCAACCTCAATATGATGAGGTTTACGAGAAGTGTGATCCACGCTCTGTTCAAAGGGAAAGAAAAGAACAGGTTTTGTTTTATCTCAATTTATTATGAAATTTGTTATCAAAATAGAGATGGGAATTGTTAAGCTATTTAAAGATCTCACATAGGTATTACAGCTGTTATGTCCCACTATGAGGCACCCATTAAATACTGTGAATCAAGTACTCAAGCTGTACTGTACCTTTTATTATAATTAAAGAGCAGTATTTAACATATATGAGAGAGTCAGAAGGAGCATTTTAAATCTTGGAAGCCTTTGCAAATGTCAACTCTTTTACTTCTGTGGCTTTACTACAGGTTCTTTGGACACTCCTTTTTACTGTGTGAGCATTTTCTTTTCAGAACTGCTGGCAATTACAGTCATGTATAACACACCCAATCGTAACCTTTTTGCAGCCACAAATTTGTAATCTAGTTTTCTGTACAGTAGTTCATCCACTGAAAAGACAGATTCTTTCCTTACAAAACCATCTTACGCAGAGAACTTAAATACAGTTCCCCTAAAATAGAAACAAATATAAATTTAAGATGAGATTACAATTTTTTTTTTTTGGGGGGGGGAAGAAAAAAAGAGAGAGAACACCATATACCTTGTTCCAACAAGGAATACAAATATCCTGGCATTATATAAAGTTGTAATATTATAAAGTCTCCATTGATTAATGGTGAGCAAGAATTAAACTTCAGTTATTCACTTAAGTAATCGTAACCTTTAGGATGACAGTTTTACGTCACTATTTTGGGCATATACTCTGATAAGAAAGACATTGTTTTTTAGATGATAAATTTGTTTTGAACATTTTCCATTAAATCTTGATGATTCATTTCTGTTTGGGAATCTGACTTAAGTAGTTTGGTTTGAAAAGCCGTGAGTACTTCTCAGACATAAACTTTGCAGCTTTGTTGGCCACACCATACCTATAACTAATCATGTAAAGATTTGAATGCAGAAGCACACGCTACACTCTCATTGCGTATTACAAATGAAAGACCATAGGCGTGTGCCGTTTGTTTCAATTTCCCGTATGTCTCTTCTTGGCAAGCGGAAAGGTCTTTGTTCATCGAAAACCTCTTCAGTGATTCCTGTTGCCTAAAGTAGCACCTGCTACTGCAGGCAATGCTGACCGACTACAAGTTTCCCCTGCTGATGATTTAAACCAGCAGGTCACTCATGACTGTAACAGATGTCTCTGCATATTTATGTAAATGGAGGTCTTTCGAACCCTGGTAAGCCTTTTATTCTCCTGGGCTGCTGTATTTCATCAATGGCTCGGATGCTGGTTTTCCGTAAGAAACCGTAGCTTGCTAATTTGGGAGATGTCTTCCTCAAGTATTCCAGTCCTTATTATTAGCGATAGGACGAGAGGAAATGGGCTCAAGCTGCGCCAGGGGAGGTTTAGGTTGGAAATTAGGAAAAATTTCTTTACGGAAAGGGTGGTCAAGAATTGGAACAGGCTGCCCAGAGAGGTGGTGGAGTCACCATCCCTGGAGGTGTTAAAAAAACGGGTAGATGTGGCAGTCAGGGACATGTTTTAGTCTAGTCTACCATGATTGGTTTAGCGTGGACTTGGTAGTGTAGGTTAATGGTTGGACTAGATGATCTTAAAGGTCTTTTCCAACCTAAACGATTCTATGATTCTATTACAGTTCGCAGTTCACGGAGAACAAGAAGAAACAAAGTACTGAAAAGCATGCGGTCTCAGTGGGGACAATTTCATCCACTTCGGAAAGGATGGTCACTTTCTGCTAATATTCTGGATGAGGAGAACATCAGCTGTACCCAACATCCAGTTCTGTCACACATGCCATGTATCGCCTTGGGAAGTCATTTGGTCCCTTTTCTCCTCAATCCCTCCTCTGTAAAATGGGCTCAAATTTCGCTGCCACAAGATCAGGAGACTGGAAGCACTGGTAGCTGTAAGGGCTTTAGTTTACAAGGTTGGCGACTGCAGGCAGTGAAAGCACCACTTTCAGTATAGTTTTATACATACTTCTTCCAGATAAACAGACGTGGTTCTGAATAATTAATAAATCCCCATGCCCCTTTTTGCATAATCATCACCATACAATGAAGAACAAGACAGACATTCACAGCAATAGTTAAGGGCATTTTCATCCCTGTCTGAGTACTTAAAATACATCCGTATCGCTGCTATGGCCATGATAACAATAAATCAAGAACCTTTGATAGCTGTGGGTTTTAAAAAAAACACCCGACATAACACTTCTAAAAGCATTTTAAAAATAGCAGTTTCAGTATTTGGTGGTAGGAAAGTTGGTAAAGATGAAACCTCTTACAAAAATTCAGTTTCAGCAATGACGTACTTTGTGGTAAAATGAACTTTATTAAAAAAAAATCAAGAAACTACAAATGCCATTTCTGGATGCATCCTGCTAATTTAAGACGTTAACATGGTATTTCCCACATACAGAGGGTTGCTTTGGGAAAGGGAAGGGAAGGGAAAGGAGGAGTGTTGGATTTGTTTGTATTTCTAAAGACGACTTTTCTTAAATGAATTAAAACCAGAGAAAATCAGCCTGACTGCAAAATAAATAGTCTGACAGTCTCAGAAAAACCTCCACAGCAGCTACGTTTGTATCAGAATCCCAAGCACACCGAATAGCTGGATTTACAATGCTTTTTCCCTGAAGTCAGTCAACAGGAATTACTTTGACATATGTGTCGGATCATATCTTTATACACATTGTTACCATGCCATAAATAACCAGATGATCCCCCCTCATACATTTAAGGTTTCTTCCCTCCCACAGATGCCAGTGCAGCAATCAGATACACAACTGTAAAGCTTTTACCCGTCCAAAATGATACACAGATCTTGGCTTTGACCCAGAGAAATCTATTCATTAGAAATTTGGCTGAGCTATGAAAGACCATATTCGATTTCATTAACGCTCTTTTTGATTTCCTTCTTCTCTGCAGATAAATACTCCAAATAAAAGAGGCTACAGAAGACATGGTGGGGAGAAGAGGAATGTACTTATCTTTTGTGTTTCTCCAAGTCTGATTCATAAGGAACAAACAACTAGCCTCCCCCTCAATACAATTTTTTAATGTAGAAATGCAAACTTCTGTAGAAAATCGCAGAAATCTGTAGTCATCATTGTGATAAATTTATTTCTGCTAATTGATGGTCTCCTTTTGTTACTGGAGATGGGTATTACCTATATTAATATTTTTAAAGAAATAAATTATAGCTTATAAACAATATTGATATGCCTTTGGAGACACTTCACATTTAAACCAGCAATAACATCTTAATCCTTCACAATGTCAAGAGGACTGACAAAAAGCATTCACACATGTGTTCAAGCTTTCTTTACTTGCAACGCTTTTTCCTGCACCCAATTACACATAACAGAAAGTTCTATTTACCTCAACCTCGGCTTAAAAATTCAGCTTGTGGTCCTGCAGATATTTGGGAATGTCCAAACATGTGAGCCGAGCCCACTAAGACTTCCCAAAGTACAATGGATCCCAAACATTCAAACCCCACCGGTGGATGGGTTGTCAAGATCACGCAAAATTAAATTTAACGCTTATTTTAAACAAACACTCAACTCTCAGTTCTGCTGGGATAAGTTTGCAGAAATGCTTCCCATACAGAGGTAAAAAGCTGGGTTATTAGCTCAGATACGCTACCGTTGCGCTTCTAGGGCTGCTTGGCTTTTGCTGAACTAAGTCGTTCAGCTGGAGTTGAGCTGGCTCCAGTGAAGCTAACGCTGCAGCATGCTCCCCTGTGCTCTGGGCAACCAGGGCAGCTTATTTCCTGGAGAACACCACCGGACCCGATTTGGCTCTGTGCACCGACATACCACTGTTCTCAAATTAACCTTCCTGGAGCACTGGGAATCTTGCTAATGGGCCATGCAAGCATCTCTGGAGAAGGCAGCCTCGTGTATAGCTATGGTTCAGCACAGCACTCGCCAGGTTGACCAAGAATAGTTTATTTACATCCCATCCCCTTACTCAAGGATTGCTCTTCCTTCGTCCAGATATTTTAGCACTGTTGCCACAAGGAAGGGAGATCTGGCTGAAGAATCAAGGGAAACTAACTTTTTCAACTTTGAAATAGCATCTAAAGACACAACTCCTCTGCCTGTCTTCTAAATCATGCTCACAGGGTCCTCCAGGGCCATGTCCTGCCCTCCAGGCTAACCCCGGGGCAGGGGATTGCTGAGGCTATTTCAGGAAAGGAGTTTACATTTGCTACTTGAAGCAGCATTGCCATCCACAGGGACTGGGAGTTACCAGTCAATCTTCCCCTCAGGAAGGCGGAAACAGGCCAGACATTTAGGGAAAACACCTAAACTAAAACCTAAACCTGAAACCTAAATAGGAAGCCGCGCACTTCCCATTTCTGCATCCAGCCCTGCTGACAGAAATTCATCAGACGGCTAGTCTGGCCCTCGTCTTACCCCCTGAAGAAATCTGCAACTCCAGACTGCTTTAACTGAGTGCTGAGCAGTCATCATCTTTTTAGAAGGATTTTTTTGGGTCATTACTGTTAAATAAACACCCTCCCCTCAAAAAAAAAAAACAAAACAGAAAACCCACCAGCCAACCCCCCCCCCCCCCCCCCCAATTTTCATTTATCTCCTGGAGGGGTTGCATTATTTACCTACTTATTGGACAAGGCTAGGCCAAAACGCCTTTTCCCAACCAAAGTTTTAACGACAACAACATTGTCATTAAAATGATGGGGGGCAAAGAGAAATTGTGTATTTGCTTTGGGGGAAAAAAAAGGCAAAAATGAGAGGTTTCATAAAAATGAAAACATTCCAGAAAGTTCAAATATTCAATGTTGTCAAATTGATGCCCTGCCACATGGGAAGCAGAGTTCACCTACTTGTGCCCCCATTTTCTCATCCAAGATGGCTCCATGCATCAAACCGTGTCTCTCAGGACCCACTACAGTCTCCCCATCTCAGAGAAGAGAATGTGAACAGAGAACTAAAATAGACTCTAGGAAGGCACCGTGACAGCACAGCCAAATCAATGTGTTACTGTTTTGCATATGCTCTGTAGTTTAATGAAAAACAACATTTCCCAAAGCCAGAAGCTACTTCTCACAAAACGAGTCACCCAGTCAATCTCAGTATTTTTTGTTGAAAAATACTTTCATCAGAAACTTTCAATGAGCCCTACACTTCTGTATTTCTAGGCTGCTTCTCACCATAGAGACAGAACAGAGTCAGTAAGCCAGCAGCTCTTCCCCAAAGGCTAATGAGCTCTGCTTGGCCCACACCATTGCATTCTTCAGTCTTGGCTTTTATCGCAGCTGCCTCTTCTCGAGGAGGAACTCCAGTATGCTTCTTTCCCAAAATGCCAAAACCAAATTTCTGGAGAGGAAAAGAGCACACTCAGCCCCCTCTCCCCTCACAGTCTCTCTTGCCGTTTCATGAAGCTAAAGAGTAAAACGTATCTTCTTTACAGGCATCCTGACAAGGCAATGAGACCATTTCATTCCTGCTGATTACAACGTACAGAGCATGCAGAACGATTCTTTCCAAACTCCACCTATGCCAGTCACCAAAATAACTACTAGCCCTGTTTAAAATGCAGCTTGTGCATGCCCAACTTCCTGACTCCTCCTTTGCAAGGCTTGAACTTGACACCTTGCTTTAAAAAAAATATAAACAGCTGCACCTTCTAGAGATCATGTACTTAAGAAGCCAAATCAAGATGTGCTCACAGTAAGACCTGCACTGTATCTCCCTCGCCTTTCTTAATGAGGAGGCAAATAGTTAACTATCCTCATTCTGTAAATGATCACCATAGGTCATCTGAACTATTTAATGACACAAATGAGGCAATTCAAGCCTCTCAGAGCTATTGTTCTAGGCTCTTTACAGATGCTCACAGATGTCTTTGCATCACTTATACTGTTACATACTGTTACTATACAGTCACTATACTATACTGTTACTATACAGTCACAAGTTTGTTGTTTTGGGGGAAAGAAAGCTGAGATTCTGCAGAACAGGGTGATCTCCTTCAAGAATGGTTATTGCGCGGTACAGCATGCGCTGTCTCGCTCACAGCTCTGTCACCAACATTTATAGCAGCTTAATAAGGACAGAGAACTCAAAAAGCAATAGGCTTGTCAGAAAACCTGCATTACAAAATGTTAAGGCTGGCTCTTCTTTTGTATTTTTTTTAAGTCTGTTTATTTACACTGACCTTCTGCTCATTTTAAAAAGGCCACACTAAACAAAAATAAACCCAGGGAGCCCCAGCTCATCCCCATTCTCACTGCTGCCTATAAGACCATGCTCTGACGAAAAGAAGTAACAACTGCATCTGTATCTGAGAGCTTCAGGAAAAATGGCACGGATATAAAAAAGGTTTAGGTTGGATCCTGACATGTTAGGGTATCTCATACAACTTATCACTGAACTCAACCGTATCAGTGTTCAAAATCTGGTGCCAACTGAAGAAAGAGGAGGTAGAAGGGATGACAACTACAGACATGTGGCAGTGATCAATGAACCTGCAATTCTGTCTTGAAGAGGTCACTCTTGATGAATCAAATGCTGTGTGGGCAAATGTGACAAACATGGAGTTCTCATTTAAATAAAACAAAAATTTTGTTCAGGAAGAAGGTGAGTTTACTATGCAACATGTATAAAGATGTGCTTTTGAACAGATGAATTCCTCTATTTTAAAACCATAACTGTGTCTACTGTATTTATCTTTTAAAAAATCTGCAATAAATTATCAAAATGGTTGTCCTATCCTGGAAAAGATGTTAACAAAATAATACAGCATCCAGTAAAATATCAAAACTTAAAAAAAAAAAAAAAACCACCCACCAACAGCCCTAATTCAAAAATACTAATAAAAATAGCTTCGCCAGTTAAACACTTTGGTGGAAATCATTGCAGAAAGTTTTATTTGAGTGTGAGTATTACTTTTCTTTAAATTAGAAATTACATTTCAAACTGAAAAGCCATTTGGAACCAAACCCACATCTATTTATTTTTAAAAAAGGGCAACAAGAGATATTCCAGCAATTTCCAAGTGCTATTCAAACATTTTTCAATTAATCCAACAATTTCCAGTGCAAAATAACTGTCAACAAAAGACAAGCCTTTCATCACCAAATTCCTGGCAAACTCTACTTCTTCTATCAAAAGATGCTGAACTGTGCATCAGCTCTTTCATACTTACAATCTCTTAGTCTGATCAGGTTATTTTTCAGTTCTGAGCTGGTTTACTTAATTACATCAGCCTCCAGCATTTGAGTTCTAAGAGTTCAAGTGGATCTTTTCCAACTCCCTTTGCTGCAGAGTGAAATGGGTCTTCCTGTATTGATCTTTCCTTTTTGGCACTTTGCTAAGGGAGAAAAAAGCAAACAAAACCAACCCTTCTTCTTAATTAGTGCAATTGTGTTATACCTCTTTTATAGCTTCGTTCTAAGAAGAGGCAACTTCAATTAATTTTTTCTTTTCTTTTTTTTTTTAATAAATAAAAATAATGTTTACACTAGTATATTGCATAGAAAGCTCCGGGAAGCCAAAAATAAGATTGATGGGAGAGTAAAGGTTAACAGTAGTTCTAGAGCTTGCAAATGAAATGAAATTAATTGTTTTAAAATAAAAAAAGGAAGGAATTACAGAGGCTTGAGAGATCAAAACACGTGATTGGATTTAGTTTGAGAAACAAGATACCTCATCACTTGGAACAACTGAAATCAATTGGGAATGCTGCCACTAAACAGAACCAGGGTTTTCTTCATTACATGAGCACAAAATGGCAATTAGGACAAACTGGGGGACAATAGCATGTGTCCACTCATTTCAAACCAATTAGGCCAAAATATATGATCATCTTGTCTGTGTGCACATGCATTTTCATACACATAATGCGGCAAGAAATGTGTTTTAAATCTTAGAAGTAGTGCTACATACTCAAAAAGGTTATGGAGGATTGCAACTTTAAAAAGATGGCACAACTGCTCTACTGACATTTGCTTTTCTTGAATTTTGGCAAGAGAAGCAGTGTATTAATTCCACCTCAAATTTAACTTTTCACTTAATTTACCTAGATTTTACTAAAAGCTCAACAAAACCAAAAGGAGCAAACATTAGCATTTACATTTTTCACCCATGCTTCACATTCACAGAGTACGGAGTTGAAAAGAATATGGCGGGATGAGTTCCTACTAGAACTGGCTGTACCTGTTTAATTTTCTTCCTGTGACCGCAGATTTGAGTAAAACAACAGCTGAACTTTCAGAATCAGCATCCCCCCAAATATTTCGAATAAAGCACAGTTTCTTTTTCAGCTGTTGACAATTTCTCTGACGCCTAACAATAATGATCCACTAGAACTTCAACATGAAGTGTCCGAGTCCCAAGCTGGCCTGTAAGAATGGACGTAGACAGACACCCAACTATGATGAGAAAGGCCAAGGTCCAGCAGATAAAACATTCGCCTTTGAGGTGACACCGTGGCGCTTCCACAAACCTCCAAAAAGGCCCCGAGCCACCCGCTGCATGGACAGCGGGGGTTAGCAGGCGTGATGCCCATTTGAAATGAGGCAAGGCCATAGCAAGGAACACAAGAGTGATGGGCCTGGAAGGACAAGTGAGAGACTGCCTGAAGGCCTTGCCCAAAAGATGGAATATCTGAATAAGGCTTTTTCGATTATTTCTGACTTTTATCCTGCCACTTTGCCGTTTAAAATAGTGCAACTCCGGTTGCAGGGGCCAAAATCCTGATTTTTCCCAACACATCTGAGCGCTTTAACTAGGCTGCATAATCGGGTTGTGTCTTGCCTGCGCGCCTTACTTCTGAAGACTGAGATAAGGATAAAACATCCATGTGTGGCTTTTACCATGTTCCTTACATAAACTACTTCCTGTACCACCCTGAGGGTGAAACCCTCATTTTAAAAACCACACTGCTATCACCTTACTGGTTGCAATGGTATTAGTGCCAGCTACAGCAGCAGGTATCTCCACTACCCAGCGCGTTACGGACAGGCATGGTGGGCGTGTTGCATAAACACCACGAGACCGGGCAGGTGACGTGCTGCAAGCGTAAAGGGGTTCGAGATCTTTTCACACCCATAATCTCGTATTTTGTTCCTTTCTCCCAGAGCTGTGGGGTGCAGGAAATGCTCTCCAGGCAAGGGGCAGCGACACAAACACAGCAGCGACGCCATGCCGAAGGGCCTGTTTGTCCACATACCTGTAGGTCTGTGTGTTACTCCTTCCCTCCCACAAGACCCAGGTAGTCAGTAAAACCTGTGTTTCAATTCCACGTACATTTGAATTTCAGGCTATTTTAGTATCTTTTAGGACAGCTTGACACAGGTGCAGTTAGGGAAAGACTAAACGTGAAAGCCATTCTGCTGCTGTCTCATGACAAAACTCGCGTGACAAAACCACCCTTGGACTTAGCAAAGCTCTACGTATAAGATGCCGTAAAACAAAGCTGTCTGCGCTGGAAAAACCCCACACTTTTTCAGGCGTGCAGGCTGGCCCCGCATGACCGCAGAGCCCAGGTAGTGGACAGGAGAAGCAGGGGTGCTGCTCGTCACACCTGCGGCAAGGACAGGCACATCCCCGACCCCTCGCGAGCTGGGCCGGGGCTGCCCAGCGAGCGAGAGCCATGCCAAGGATCTGCCAAGGTCCAGAGGCCGGCCAGGAGCTGCAGCAGGCCGGCTGGTTCCCGCCTGGATAGCCTCAGGCAAAGGGAATGTGCAGCAAAGGGAATGTGCGGCGACGTCATTAAGGGGGTGGGTTTTTATTAGTTTCTGCTAACAAACTTAGCAGATGTTACTGGGAACAGTTCGATGTTATTTTTCCATCATTTGTAACTTTATTTTTAATTTTTCCCTCAGAGCAAGCAAAAGCAGTAGATCTTACCACATATTTCAACCTTAACTTTTTTCCCTGTAGTATTGTTAAAAGTGTAGCTAAGGATTTTCTTTACTTTTATTTTTATTATTATTGTACAAAGGGAAAATGTATTTTTCCCATTTGCCTGTAATTCCAAAATAGCTGAAAGGATTATACTCTGAGTTAAAGAGGAAAAAATACTTTTCAGACTCACAACATGGAAAATTTCACCCCCCTAAACAGGTATTTTGTAAATTTTAGCATATGTGAATACAAAGAATTATAATGGAAACTATTTCAAACTTTTATTATGGCAGATCCTATTATAAACTATTTATAAAGATATTAACTATGTCTATAAATACTTAATGTTTTCTCTTGAATAATCCTAAGAGACTGTCAATGTTAAATGCTGTAAGGACAAAGATTATATAGGATAGCGCAATGGAACAACAGAAAAATAAATACACAAATTCAGGATATTTTACTGCTGCTTATTTGCACCTCCGACATTTAGCTCTTAGTGGAAATCTGTTGGCATTTTGGGGGGTTTGTTTTGTTTGTTTTTTGGGTTTTGGGTTTTTTTTAAAACACAAGCTTCACTAGGTTTACTCCTGGTTTATATTGGTTTGAGCTCTGGAGAAGGGTCACTAAATGCCTCCATTTTTATGGAAGGTATAATACTGCTTTCCTTGTTGGAAGGTGGAGGGGGAAGGAAGAAGGATGGAGAGACTTAATTTGCTTTCAAAGGATCCCTGAAGAAAGTTCTAAGCAACCACCAAAGTAAAAGCTTATTTCTACGTTACTTTTCTGCATTCACATTGCTAAATATTTCACAGAGAAACTTCCCATAAAAACCAATACAAAGAATCAAGATTGAGAAATCTCCATCTTCTGAAAACCACCTCAAGTGCCAACTTCAGATACTGTTTTTTATTTAACTTTTCCTCTGTATGTTCTATATCCAGACTGCAAATAGCAAAGAAAAATTCACGCACAGCATATCCACTAGTATAATCCAAGTTGTACAACACCATCACACGTATTATCTGCCTTTTCATCCATCCTCCTTCCTTTGCATGCTGTAATTGGCCAGCAGGGTGAGGCAGTCTCTCTGTCATTTTAGGTTTTCCTGGCTTTCTGTCTTACTGGTAAGATGAGTGGAATAGTTTGTGCTTCTACTCTTTAGCTGGAGGGCATTTGCCCGTTTTTACCACCGGCCACGTATGGAGGTACCAAATGTACAAAAGTTTTTCCCCCTCCCAATCTTCTATCAATTTTTGTCGCACTTCAATATGGTATTTTGCTGTTTCCGCCAGTCTAGCAATAGCAGGAGACTTAAGCAGCAGCACTTTGTAAGGTTTGTGTATTCAGACAGTGTTTTAAGAGTGCCTTGCCAGTCCTCACTAGGGTTATTTTTTTTTCCATTTGTAGATGGGTGAAGAATGTACAACACAGAAAGATAAAGCATCACATTTCTGGTGGCAGCATCATGAAGTCCTACACAGCCCTAATATAAATAGCAAAGTCTACACATTAAAAGGCAACACTTTTTAACCTACTTTTTTAAAAAGCTTAACAGCCTAGAAACTAAGATGAACTCAAAAATCCTTGGGGAGTCAGAGACAGACATGACATAATCTAAGTTTTTCATTAAAAAAATCTGAATACTTCTCAGGAAGGATTTTAATATATTATGACACAGTTCTTAGTTAGCTCAGATTAAATAAAGCACTCCCCTGCTTTAAAAAAATCAAGATATAGAGAACTGAAGCCTTAAATCCATACATATAGGGTTTGAGAAGCTTTTAAAGGTTTTAATCCTTAGACAAGAATTGTTTTGTCAGAGAATAAAAAGCTTCTAAATTTTTGGCCTTCCCTCCAAGAAGGACTCTAGGGAAGCTAGAGGCGATCAGCAGAGTTGAAGTGGATGTCAATCATATGTTTGCTGTTACAAAAATATTATAAAAGCCACTGAACATCAATAGGATTTTGGGTGCCTAAAGGCTTGAGGGTCATAGGCTGGATGGGACCTCGGGAGGTCGCTAGTCCAACCCCCTGCCCAAAGCAGGGCCAGCGCTGGGGTCAGACCAGGCAGCTCAGGGCTTGGGCCAGTCAGGGCTTGAAACCCTCCAAGGACGGAGATGGCACAGCCTCCCAGGCCGACCTGCTCCACTGCCTCGCTCTCCATGGGAACACACGGGAAAAAGTTTCTCCTTATACCCAGCCTGAACCTGTTGCAACCTGTACCTCTTGTCTCTCATCCTCCCGCCCTGCCGCGCTGTGAGGAGCCCAGCTCCGTCTCCTCAATGACCCCTTGTAGGTGCTGGGGGGCTGTCAGGTACCCCTGAAGCCATCCCTTTCCAGGCTGTCCCACCTCCCCCAGCCCCTCCTCACAGGGCAAGTGCTCCAGCCCCACCGCTTTGGGGTCCTCCCAAGCTCCCTCCAGTTTGTCCACATCTTTCCTATGTCAGGTCCCAGAACTGCACGCAGGATCTAGACGTGGTACGACAAGTGGCGTATAGAGGGGAACAATCCCTTCCCTTGGTCAACTGACCGGCTGTGCTCCCGATCATACAGCCCAGATTATTTGTTTCTTCCAGTTCACACAAGAGAAATTACACTAGTGTTATAAACATGCAAAACCTCCATGTGGCTTTAAAATGAGCATCAGTATCGGCGTTAATTGAAAGGAAGTAATTTTTCCAAATTGGAACAGTCTCACTCATTGTCCTCTTTACTAATTTTATTTTGAAAAATAAATTTTATTTGGAAAAGACATGCAGGAAGGTGAATGGGGTAACACTCCATACTGGCATGCCTACTGGATCTTCTAAGGATACTGTAACCAAGTGAGTATTTTAGTCATCCAGCTCCTGGAACATAATTCTCAAAAGCTAGTTAGCTATAAAATTCTCTCTACAAGGAATGGGGAAAGTTATGTGCCTGTTTCAAAGATTTATGTGTTTTCCTGTAGCCGTGGATTAGACACTTGTCTGAGACTAGGATTCATTGCTTCAGATTTCCCCTCCAAATCTAGGCTCCAATTTGTATCTTTGGCTGTAGAGAACTGACTCAGTATTTTTATTTGGGGGAAAAAAAAAACTAGGAGAAAGGTGGCAGTGGAAGTGGTGTACAAGATTTAAGAGACTGAAGATTAAAGTATTCACTTAAGAATTAGCAGGTTCCAACTTGCATTTCGCAGCTCCCAGGAAAGCACACTTCACACCTGGTTACAGGTTGCTGAAATGGAAACTCCGTAGAGCAAAGACTGTTGAGACTCACAAGCCAGAGGGATGGGGGAAAGAAACAGAGATCTGTAACCCCTCCTAATGACCCCTTACTTATTGCAGGTATCTTGAGCTGCATCATGAACCATATACATTTCAGTTTTTTTCGGCATCATTTGAAAATATGCATAGTAAGTATAAGCATTTGTGTATTGTTTACTCAAAGATGAACTTTCATTAATTTTGTCACTCTTCACCACTATTTTTTACATATATTTTACATTTGCGTATTAAGGGAAGATAAATTTTGGTCTCTCATTTCTACAGCAACTCGTGAGTCTGTGTAGTATTATGCAAGGAGCAGACATCAACACCTGTATTTAAGTGTAATACATTATAAGCTTATATTATCGCTTATAATTTGACTCCATTTTAACTATTTGGACTGTAAAGCTCCATGGTGAGTGTTTGCCTCAGGTGACACTTTTTCTGGATGGCATAAGCAAAAATAACTCAGTCGTTTCAGAGTGAACGTGGGGAAAACCCAGTTTTGCTGATATTTTTACAGCTGTTTCAGTGAGAATCTCTAGTGCTTCCATACTTCGGAGCAGGGACTTGACATTTGGCAGAGAGGTTGCTCTCATGGCAAAGTGCCTTTTCCATCACAGTGAAAATCCACACAAATCTGACTGAAATAAAACCTCCTGAAAATACTACTTGTATATGCTCTGCCCAGGTTTGTTAGAGGCCTGTGATTGAAATATCAAAATATTTTCCTTGCATTAACTTTACTTCCTACTGAAGGAACAGGAGAGTCTTTTTACACAAGGGAAAGCAGACACATGCTGATGCAGAAGAAAGGGTGAGGGACGGGACTGGGAAAGGCGAAGGGCATCATGGCTACAGGCTGATAGACCACTGAGTTGGTAGTCTCCGGTGTCTCATCTCTCTCCAGACAGCACAGAATACTCTTTCTTCCCCAAAAGTATTTCAGAGGAAAAATTATTATAGCCAAAATACAACATTGATTTTGAAATTTCTCTGCTGTCCTTCATACTCATTTTTATCAGTAGTTTATTCCTGCACATTTAGACCATGTGATCATTAATGCCTTGTAGCTGTATTTATTAATATCTTACTTTTATTATTTTTATGAGGTAAGGATTTTTCCCCCAAGCATTCTAGTATGAGACTTAGCTAGTTTAGGGAATTATTAAAAAAAAAAAAAAAAAAGTATAATTTTTTTTTTCAACAGAAAGTAGTTTTTTTTTTTTCCTCTCCCATTTGTGTTTTCTCAGTTAAAAACAGGCTTAAATAGCATAGCTGCTTGCTTATAAGGACCTGTATTTTACATTGGTCAAATTTAATTTGAAAATTGCAGAAATTTTTAGCTCTTAAACTGCTCTAATATTTAGTCAACTCCTTTGAACATCAGAAATGCACACAAACACACTGTTCAATGCATGCTCATTTTCAGGGACTGGATTCAAAGACAGAAAAACAACAAAACTTTTTCTTGGCAATGCCACTTTTAAAATGCTAGGTTTTGAGGAGGTACATTTTTAAGTCTTTTCAGCTGTCACTGAGCAATACTTTGGTACTATAAACTAGACAAAAGGCCATCAAATAAAATGCATCAGTGAAGAGCCATCACTTAAACTTTTATTCACTACCAACTTGTATAGAGCTGATCTGGAGCTTGAGAAAAGGGATATTCTAAAACCCTAGTGTCCGCAAAGAAAGCAAGGACTTACTCATAAGACTTTCACAATGATGCAAAAAATGATTCCTTTCTCTCCTTTATTAATAGATGCCCTAAAATTTAACCTGATGTTTAAGAACGCTTACAAACCTGCCCCAGGTAGAAAAGACATTTTTTCCCCACCAAATACACTGATGCAGATGATCCTCCTTCCAGTCAAATACCTTGTGAAAGAAAGCTTAAAGAGAGGAAAAGGTATTGACCAATTCTACATTTCATTGTAATACCTCACTGTTACCTGATATGGTAATAGCTTTTTGTTCTTTTTAAGAAAAGGAAAAAATACTACCAAAGATTTTTTGTAAAGAAATTTTACTTTTGAGCTGCTGATGCTTTAAATCCAGACCTATGTGCAAGCCTTCTACAATTATTAAAAATTGTAAAATACTCTGTACGACATGTAGTCACTAAGATGCAATGGATATGTTTCTATTAAATGAATTTAAATTGTTTTACTTGATGTGAGCTAACCAGTAAGAGGATAATAGCATGTCTCTTTTTAACTTAAACTCTCAGCTTCCTTAAGACCTGACATGGGCACACCCATACAGCACTTATCATACACCCAGATTCAAGCAACTTAAGACTTTTGGGGGGTGGTGGTGGTGGTGGTGGTGGTGGTGGTGGTGGTGGTAATAATTTAGGCACATCTCATCAAGAAAGAAAACCAGTTATTATTAGTAATAAACTATGCATTCCTTTTGGAAGGAATACAATATAAAAAGCTGAAAAAGAAATTAAAACACAATATGGGGTGTTTTTATACAATCAATACGATAACAATAGTCTACGAAAAGCATAGTTTTATGCACATGCAAATGCCAGTTCTGACATAATGAGATGAATATCCTACCCCAGGAGTTAACAGTGTCACCATTAATGACTTTTTATTGCTCTGTATTTTCAAAGTGCTCTTAAAACATTAACTAATACATCTTAGATGTTTCTGTGTAGGTTTTGGTGTTACACAGAGCTTCTAAGGCTCTCATTAGATGTCAGCAATGGTTTAACCATTATGGTCCTAAGTCACCACATCCATTTCCTTCCAAAGTGAAGGACCACAGTGCATCTGTGACGGACATAAACGTAAGGCACATGTTTCGCAAATTCACCTCTCTGATCATTTCAACTGTTAGTAACAAGCACAAAATCATTTCTACTGTTTCTCAAAAAGCAAAACTAACCACAGCCCTTCTGGTTCTACCTCAGGTTACACCGTAACATAACCTGCCAATAATGTTACTAGGCTCTTAAGAGACTTTGACTAACCCTTCTGACACAACATATTAAAAAAAGATGAGAAACATTCACCCGCGTGTCAGCTGTTCACTTGCCCCCCCCAGTCCTGCTTTAACCTAGCTTTCAGCTCCTACTAATTCTGTCTGCCATTACAGCAGCAGCAACCAGCAGAGCCGCATCCATCCTCACCAGTGAACTTCCACAAAGCACCTCTTAATTAGTGCAGCGGGTGGCTGACATGCTCTGGGTGAAGGTTCAAGTGCTGGATCATCTCCAGATGACTGATCTCTCAACTGAGTTGCATATTTTTGACTATAAAAATCAAGGAGAGGTGGAGGAAAGAGAAGCCCAGGGACAAGAAGTCAAATAAATTTCTACCAGCGTGGAGGTAGAAGTAACTAACAAATAAATCACTGACTTAAAAATAATTCTACTGAATCAAACAGCCCTGTGAATGCACGCACCATGTTGTTACTTCATCACTAAATATGGTCCAGTTCCTTTTGTAAAATATTCTATAAGAAATATAGAGTCACTAAGATGCAATGGATATCTATTAATATTAAATGAAACCCTTAAAATTGTTTTACTTCACGTGAGCTAACCAGTGAGAGAATAATAGCATGTCTCAATACATCAATTCTTATAATCACTTTTCTAAATAAATACTCTGTTGCAGCAGATTTTTAAATTGGGGCAATTGGTTTATCTAAAGTGAAATGCACAACTTCTATTAAATATTTTGTAAGGATCCTTTTTGCTTATAAGGACACTCTCATTTAAATTTTGTGCTCAGGCGAAGTAATTTAAAACCAAGTTGCTCGAATGCCTTTGAGGTGAAGCTGAAGGTGTAAACCATTTGCACTTGATGTCTACAATCACCAATCCATAGCAGCGTATGTGCTGGTTTTGGCTGGGGTAGGGTTAATTTTCTTCATAGTAGCTAGCATGAGGCTATGTTTTGGATTTGTGCTGAAAACAGTGTTGATAACACAGGGATGTTTTAGTTATTGCTGAGCAGTGATTACACAGGGTCAAGGCCTTTTCTGCTTCTCATACCACCCCACCGGCGAGCAGGCTGCACAAGAAGCTGAGAGGGGACATGGCTCGGACAGCTGACCCCAGCTGACCAGAGCGATATTCCACACCGTATGACATCATGCTCAGCATATGAAGCTGGGGGAAGAAGAAGGAAGGGGGGACGTTCGGAGTGATGGCATTTGTCTTCCCAGGTCACCATTACGCGTGATGGAGCCCTGCTTTCCTGGGGATTGCTGAACACCTGCCTGCCGATGGGAATTAGTGAATAAATTCCTTGTGTTGCTTTGCTTGCGTGTGTGGCTTTTGCTTTACTTATTAAACAGTCTTTATCTCAACCCATGAGTTTTCTCACTCTTAGTCTTCTGATTCTCTCCCCCCTCCCATGGCGGGGGAGCTCGGTGGTGCTTAGTTGCTGGCTGGGGTTAAACCATGACACCATATAACATACAAATTACCATAGAAACATAGCACCTCATCAAGTCACCTTACAACGGGTGATTGTTAAAATTAAAGTTGCAAAGGCTACTAACTGATATGGCCTTTCCTGCCACCAGTTGCTGGAGCCGTCACTTTTTCTTCTGCAAAGGCAAACCCATTCCCCTAGATTCTCTCCGGAACCAGTCAGCTGAGCCAGAGAAGAGGCATCATGAACTTTCACATGTGGCAAGGTCTGAGCAGAGTTTGAACCATGGGGCTTAAATTCAGGGGACTGGTGGCAAATTGCATGGTGAGAGAGCTGATAGGTAGGAGCACATACATGTATCTGGGGGCGTGGAAGAAAAGCTTCAATGAAAGGGCAACGATGCATGCACAGTGAAGAAGGAGGAGGCTGCCAAGTTGTGGGAAGCAGCCTAGTGAGAGCCATGACGGGTGAGAGGGCCAGCTGAAGTGAGGCTCCATTCAGAGAGAAAAGAAATTGTTTCCTATTTAATTCCTGCTGTTTAATTTTACCCTCTAATAGCATTTAGGAAACACTATTTACTTTGATTACAGGTGAGGCTATAAAAGAGAAAAGTTGCACAACTGCTTCTGCCTCAAGTCTGTGTACCAAAGATTTCACAGCTCCTGAGACACCTACACCACATTCCCCCCCTGAAACCACTCAATGGTGCTCAAAAAACCTGGAGAAACCCCAACCTTAATTTCCCCTTCCCCCCAAGATCACACATTAAAAAAAAAAAAAAAAAAGTATTCAGCAAGTGGAATAAATGGGTCTCATACTAGCGGAACTAGTGCCTGTAACTATACCTCCAACGTGAAATGACATTTTTGTCATTTCAAGAAATCATCCATACTCTTTAGGTATAAGCAGGATACTCACTCATGCCACTCTCAGAAGTAAGGGATTGCACACAGAAGAACAGAAAACTATATTGCAAGTAAATATTCCTGGGGCAGGATCTGAAATATTACTAATATTAGACGTGAATACGCTATTCTGAAGACTTTGTCTTCATTCAGATATAAGATCAAACTATTTGCATGAAGAAAGAACACAGTCTTGCACACTAAATACTCTTGAAAAAATACTTGAGGAAAGTTCCTCATGGTACTGAGTATATATCCCCTATGCTCTTCTTCCACGTTTGAAAGAAGTGTATCATTCCTCTTTATAAAATTGTAATATAAAAAAACACATAGGAGACCAAAGAGCTGCGAGTACATCTCTAATCTTGTGTTAATTCATAAATCAAATTTCCTCTAAAGTCTAAATTCCCCAGCTGTTCCTACGTCGCATACATCAGCTTAAATTTTGGCTGAATCTGGGGTAAGCTAACTGGCTGACCAACTCAGGTGGCAATAGTAGGGAACAGTTTACAGCTAAAATTTGCTACTGCAGGCAATGGGGACACAATGGCGTAGACCTGTTGAATCTCCAATCTCAATCCGAGTTCAGCCCTAAGTGTGAAAGAAAACACGGATGTAGTTAGTTTTTACTCCATTAACGTGGCACATCAGACTTTCTTACCTGTACACACCACTCTTCTGGTAGATAATATAAGTAATATTAGAGGACCCACAGACTAACAGAATAGTATCCAGGTCCTTCACACTAATACTATCTCTTCAATATAAAATAGCAGTTTTGGAGTCACAAATGTATGGTGATAATTAGATGCTCAGTGTTAAACAAACCAGATCCGGGAGGTGTCTTACAACTATTCTCTTAATAGCATCTCTTAGGCTGCCTGACAGCATCTAAAATAGCGCCTGGACTGCCTGATGTGGCTGGAGAACCTCAATAGCTTTATCCAGCATATCCATTAACAATAAAAACTGGGAGACAGACTTGTCACAGGTTACACTGTTCAGGTTAAGGGCTCCAACAGAAGTCCTTTAGGTATGATACCTCATTAAAATTGTGCTCAAAAGCTGCTATTGTGTCACCTGTGACACAGAAATGCTTGTCAGGAAGCCAGCTGTTAATATCTCTATTTTTTCTCCTGCATGGAAAGGCTGCAATTGAGTTTCATTGTTTATGGCTATTTCTGTCGGTTTAGAATCATTCCTTCTAGACTGGGCTTTAAACAAAAACCAAACAAACAAGTCTGGCCAATGTTACCTAGATTTAAGTTGTATGTCCTGCACTCCTGTAGGTCAATTAAAAAACTTCAGTCTTGCTTTATAAACAATCTTCACGAGATCATAACATAAACCATTTGCAAGATGGTTGAATAAAGCTGACTGGCATGTGACAGAATGTAGTTACTTGTATGACAAATTTGGTATTACTTCATTTAAAAACTTTAAAAGAAAACTTTCAAAAGTTTAGAAACTATTTTTAAAATTCTTTCAATGTGAGTTAAGTTCTACTATCACTCTCAATCTGCTTCAGAAATACCAAACCTGAAATCTTAAAATATTAAGAAGAATCTTAACATTTCCACTGCCTACAGTGATCCACTTCAGTTCACACGGACTCCTTCAGGGCATTCAGAAACCGCACGGTCCAAAGCCTCCTTGTGGATTTCATTCCATGAGATACCAGGCCATTCCCAAGGATGAAAAGGAGCCTGGTTATTTCCCAACAAGCTTGACATTGTTTTGCCATTTCCTGAATGAGCGTATCAGTCCTTGGCCACCACACAAATCATCTAGTCAGGACAAGCTATTTTTATAGTTCCCAGATGGTCTTTATGTAATTTCATGCATGACATGAGCTTCGCAGGATACAACCATTCTGGCGACCTTGGTACATGTGAAACTGTTCTCTCCAAGCAAAGAAAGGTAGGAGCTGTGTCGCGCACATGGGTACATCTATTTATAGTTATGTCACGCACTTTAGCTAGCACTGCATCATTTTATTTTCACAATGTACCTTGGCATTTGTCATTGGCAGGAGTTCAATTTGTGTCATAAAAAATATACTGTCTCCAGTTTCAGTTCATTCTAGTTATCTGCTGCTTCCAAAGGCAAATCTGACAAGCCATTTGCATGCAGGAGTCGATTGGTAATTTTGACCCCAGCTCCATACTTTGACAGCGAACACTCAGCAATATTACTCATTTCTGAAATTATATTGGAGATACTATTGATATTCAGTGTTGCTGAATACACTCTTCCAAAAGACTGCCTTGAGGCTGTCTTCACATAGTCTTGGAACTAGTAAGAAAAAAAGTCCAGATTCAACTATTTTGACCTCACCGTTATTAAAACTATATGATTGAAACATAACAACCAACTACCTCTAGGAAACCCAAAAGAAATCATGCCACAAATTACATTCGTTTCTGAGGATAACGGGTTATTCATATAGATTGCTGCTTAACAAAATGGGTAATTTACCACCTGTACAGCAATTCACATAAATGGACATAAATGGTGTTAGACCATGCAATAAACCAACAATTTTGATGCAGTCAAGATGCTCACAGCCTCTGAAGGCTCCTTCCACACTACTGAGTCCTTAAAACACAGCAAAGTGTGACTGTAGTTTGGGAGACCACAGAGAAGGTGGAGCCCATTGTACAAAAGTAGAGATGACTGTTTATCTGCTCAAGAATATTACTTATGGGGGAAGAATTTGAAAAGTGTCCCCAGTGCTTCAACTGCCCTTTTTGGCTCATTACTGTGTAGCTCCGGGCCATAACTGAAACCAAACTACACATCAACAAGGGGTATTGACACATGACAGAAAAGGCTTGCGGACTTGGACTTGTAACTAAGACAGAAAATAAGAACTTCTGCAAGGCAACTATTCCAGGCACTTGCTAGACTGGTTTTCATATTCTGCTCCACTTCTGGACACTACATCAACTTACAACAACTTAAAGAAAAATTGTTGATAATGATGATGAATGGCATGTTGGTTTCAAATAGGTTTATATATAGAAGATGAGAAACATTTTACGGAGCTGCAAATAAAATGAAAAAGTGACAATACACAGAAAGCCACAGGACACACAACAGAAAAGATGCAATGTGCCTTTTTTTTCTCTCACTTGGAACAACTTCTCAATTTTAGTACAGTGTTATAACAAATTTCACCAAGGAACTTTGTTTTCTCTCTCCATTAGGGACTCACGGGAAAACTGCTCTGGGCATCTGAAGCTCAAATTACACCTTCCAGTATTGAACTCCTTTGGTCTCTACTTTGACAGAGAATTGACATTTTCCTTCCTCATGTTCAAAACTCTCTACATTTTAAAAGCAAGTCTGGTACTCAATACAGTCACACATTAATCTCTCTGACCTCAAAACTAAGGAAAATGAATGCCCCTGAACAAACTAAAAGGAGAAATGCCACTCTTGGATAGCTGAATTGTGCCTGTAAAGATGGCAATAGGCTATTATTGGAACCGTAGCCACATTTTTGTTTGGTTGGCTTAGCTACGGAAACCAGGGCTAAAAGCAGAATGAAGTATGTGCCCCAGATATGTGCTCTAGGCATACCCCAACTTGCAGCCTGGAAGGAGATGTGGGTCTCGCTCCAGAGCTCCACTCTTCCTCCTGAGCTCTCAGACGCTTTGCACAGAAGTCTGCAGGGACGGACCCCGGTGTGCAGCACCAGCAGGGCCCCCCCGGCCCGGCTCGCTGACTGGGGGAGCAGGCTGCGCCCGCGCTGCACCTGCCCTGCGCTCAGGACAAGGTGCCGTGACAAGCCTCCTGTGCATACCGGCCTGGGATTAGCACCCCGGGGCCCCTCGTCTCACCGCTCGGTAAGGCTGAGCGCTACGTTAGATGCCACCTTAATATGAACAGGAGCAACTGATAAAAACAAATGGCTAGAAATCAGGATGTCTGGCTCTGAAGTCTGGCTCCGTCACAGATTTGTTTTGTGACCTTGATTTACACCTGAAAGGGGGTGTTTCGTCAGCTTCAGTCAGCGAGAGGTAAGGTGGCTTTGGTAGGCGAATGACAAAATGGAGGTATCATCTGGCAGCAGAAAAGACTCCTGCCATGGCCCTCTCCGCTACAGCACCAGTCCTGCCACTGAAAATATCTCTGCAATATATGAATGCAGCGCAGAGGCAGCAATGCAGGTGTAACTCATATCTTACAATTAAAGCAAAAAATTGTGCAATATGTTGAGAGACCTATGCACACAGTGAATTATTTTTCTCTACTTTACTAAAGAGAAAAATCCCATTTTAGAAATAATTTCACTAGTGTTTTACAATCTCTCTTTAGCTATCATTTTAAATAGCATAGTTTGACCACGCTTACAAGTGAGTCGGATGGTAAATGGAGTTCATGGTAAATCCAGCCATTAATTACAAATTGTTAAAGTCTGTTTAGATTAGCTTAAAAACATATGTTAAAAAGACACATATTTGTTTTCATATCCCACACAATCCCCCTTGCCTTAAAAGCTCAGAACTATCCCAAAGTTTAGCAACAGCCACCTGCACCCCTAGAGAAAAACAGTATTATCCAGAGATAAAATCCTTTGCTACGAAGTCTTGTGTTTTGTCTTGTATAATCCCTAAGCTGTTTTTGTGCCAGAGAAAGAAAAACGTCTGTAGTACTGAAAATTACTACATTTATTTGGAACCACAATGTGCTTCTGAATAAAACCATCATTTGAACACCACAATTAAGAGAAAACATTTCAAGCCTGCTCCATATTGTCCTAATGAAGTGCGTTTTATAATTCAAAATAATAAGAGAAACTAAGTAGTTTAAGATGAAGACTGATTCCCGAAGATTATATTTGATTCTCAATTCTAACTTTGCAACCTTGAGAAATACAACTTAAATCTTTTTACTTACAGCCCACTGTAAAGTGGTTTATAATAGTTCACCTAGGATTCACCCACCTCACCAGTGTTTTGTGGTAATTAGCTGGACAAAATTTACAGAAAAAATGAAACGAGAACCACGACGATAATGCAAACCTTATCAAAGGATATAAACCACTACATATCTTCACTTTAAAAATTCACTTCAAGATACATGATCATCACAATAAGAAAAAAAACAACCCTGACATTGAATTCAAGGTTGATTGAATTTCGTCACACTCCCAACCTTCCAGCTTCCTGTTAATTCAAATTATTAATCGGCAGATATCCAGAAGAAGCAGGGGAGGGGAAATCTAATTTGTGCATGTACTTAGACAACTAAAAACTCCCTTTACAATTGCTTATCTCCATATTCCCTCTGTTCATCTTCCAGAAAAGCAACAAAATAAAAGCAGAAGCACTTTCTTAGTGGAAGAGAATGAAGTGCTAAAAGTATAACCCATTTTTCAGCAACCACAGAAACACATATCCTTGCCTTTTTTCTCCCCTTGTTTTCATCACTTGTATTAGTAGTTATTTTTAAACGACTGTACACTATGGCAAGTCTCTCTGACAGGAGATGCAAAGGCAAAGCCCCTTTCCCAAAGAACTTGCAGTTAAAGGTCTCGACTAAACCCACTGGAGGTATTAAAGGATGAGACTTTACGGCTCCTAAGTGAAGCAGGGGCATGGCAGTGATCCTGCAGTACTTACAGAACCTCATCTCTTGCAGGTCTAATGGAGGAACAGTTTACAAGGAAGAAGAGGAGGGATGCACACAAAAAAAGGATTTCTCCACTTTCTCAGCTCGCTCTTTCTTACGTCACCTCCCACGATTATTTTTGTCTTTTATCATTTCTTTGTTATGCTTTCAGAATTTCCCTATTTCCCCTCAGGGTTTGGGGTATTCAGAACGAAGGCTATATTTACACTGGGGTGGCTGAAACTTCACTGTTTTCTATTTCCAAGGCACAGTTGACTAAACTTGGCAACATTTACAGTATCTGCCGAAATCAACACCTGACTTCCTCTATACCAAGTAGCATTAATTAGATAACTGACATTTAAAAAAAAAAGAAAGAAGGTGATCACTGTCATCTGCCTCTTTTTGGTATCAGTCACTTTTTACTGCCACCATTAAAAGACTGAGTGGTTAAATCTGGAAATGTCTGTAGCATAAAAAATACACAAAAATTCAAAGTCAGTTGTGCCAGGTTATGTAGGCAGCAGAAGGGCTGGAGCTAAAAGTAGTACATAGAATCACAGAATCATTTCATTGGAAAAGACCTTTAAGATCATCGAGTCCAACCGTACAATAATTGTATTCATATGCCCTGCAACTTGTTTCGTACTGAAACCCCTAGGAACACCTGATAGCTGAAAGCAGAAAGCCTGGGGCGTTCTGGCTGCCAGCGGTGGGTGATCCCAGGAGGATGCAGGCCACTTACGGGGTGGAAGAACTCCACCGTGGGGAGCTCAGCCATGGTTGGGCAGAGTTAGTACAGCATGGTGGCCCCGCTGGTGAAGTTTGGCACTTCCTGCTCTATGGCCTGCAAAGCAATTTGAACAAATAGCATTATGGACCTGGGATTTGACGTTGCTTTTCATATTATTCCCATAGTCAATGGGAATAAAATTGACTTTGGGAAACCAAAAGTCAACCTGCAGAAATTTTTTCCTTGCACATACATCACTGTGTCCTGGTTTCAGCTGGGATAGAGTTAATTTTCTTCATAGTACCTGCCACAGTGCTGTGGTTTGGTTTTAGCATGAGAACAATGCCGATAACACACTGATGTTTTAGTTGTTGCTGAGTACTGCTTATGCTGGTCAAGGACTTTTCAGCTTCCCATGCTCTGCCAGGTGCACAAGAAACTGGGAGGGGGCACAGCCAGAAGAGTTGATCCAAACTGACCACAGGGCTATTCCATACCATGTGACCTCATGCTCAGTATAGAAACTGGGGGGGGTTGGCTGGGGGGTAGCGATCGCTGCTCGGGGACGGCCTGGGCATCGGTAAGCAGGTGGTGAGCAATTGCATTGTGCATCACTTGTTTTGTGTATTATTATCATTATTTTCTCTTCCTCTGCTGTCCTATTAAACTGTCTTTATCTCAACCCATGGGTTTCACTTTTTTTCCCCAGTTCTCTCCCCCATCTCACCTGGGGGCAGGGGGAGCGTGCGTGAGCAGCTGTGGTGCTTAGTTGCTGACTGGGGTTAAACCATGACACACTGCTAATAAGATGTCTCAAAGTGAAATTAGCTCAGATCTTCAGGGGCAATGCCCCAATACCCCTTTTTGCAGTGTTGTTGCCATAGATAGATATGAACAGCTGTAATTGACCGAAATTTATTCAACCATTCGACTGTTGCACAGGGAGGGTAGGTTACACCTGCCTGTCTTTTGTCAGTATGGACTCTGGCTAATAGTCAAATATGCGGTAACAGTCACTTGTTACCGTGTACAACTGCACCAGTTCTCAGTATATGGTGAAGATACTCATGGACGAAAGATATCTGAGCTGTAAGCTATGCTGTTCCTTTCCAGAATCTGCAGGCAAATGAGAAGGCATAATTTAGCCTTTAATATAATCAAACACCCTTTAAACATGAGGGGAATAACAGTTTATTTCCGTAGGTTCAATACGCAATTCTAACATTTCCAAAGATGGTGCACCATTAAGCAAAGCACACAAAACCTCATGTTTCAATTGCTTCCGCTTCCCGAATCTTTATGTATTCAGAAACACTTCCACTGGTCTGCCAGTTCCAAGAGGTAAATAATTGCAGTTGTTGTTTAAACTGACTTGGAAAAAACGATGCACCCTGACATCCCTTCCCCAAGCCCTGCGGTGCTGCAAAATCCAGTCACATCTGCACTGCATACAGTAAGTAACCACATCTTGTTTTTAAGTCTTGACCACATCCTTTTACCTCCATTTCAGCGTGGTGGGCCTAATTTAAGTAGTGGTTTACTAATTAGATGAAAAAGCATTAAAAATGCCTCCCAAACCAATCAGGAATCAAGCCCCAGTGGCCATTTTGCCTTCAATGGGCTAATTTCCTTAGTTGCCAGATCAAAGGTATTGCAGATGACACAGACGCAAACAGCAAAATTCAAACCTGAGGATTATAGACAATCAAATACCAGTGATGAACAAACCAAAACTAATAATTATAGCTTTTATAAAATGCATAGGAAGTAAGAAGTTCGTAAGAACTCTACTGACAGCCCAGTTCTGCTCCCAGGTCTGTTTACTTAACATTTACTGTACCGATCAGGTGTAATACAAATGGAGATGGGGGGAGCATAACATCGACTGGTTTTATTCCAACCCTGGACTGAAAAGCCTATTAATTATGTGAGATTACACACCATCCACAAGGAAATCACTGTTGTTTTCAAGTGTTAAGTTGAAATTACTAGGGAAAAAAAGTCACTGTGCTTTTAAAGCAAGAACCAAATAACTTTTTGTATATTGTCTATGATCCAGAAGGAGAGGAGGTAATTTCTAAGGACAGAATGTTATTTTTTATGTGCTATATCAGTTCAAAACTCCACATGCTAACCAAAACCTATTCTACATTGCTCAAAACGAAACTTAGAGTGGCTCAATTAACAGAACTACTCAGATGACAAGATACAGCATACAATAAATTGTCATTGGTTTTAGGGTCTTTTTATGCTCAGTCTTTAGGCTCAGATAATACAAAATACAGGAGTAGGAAAATGTGCTCACAGATGCATGAATTTATCTGTTTTATCAATTCAGTTCTAGTTTAAAGCAGTTTAAATAAGCTTTGGTAATGAAAGGTGACAGGACCAGATCAAATGGTGTAAGTGATTTGATTAGCTCCATGCTAACCATCATGGGTAGATTTAATTTAGAACGGAGCGATCGCGTCTGACTGTGGTAAACAGCTCAGCATCTGCCTTCCAAGGTAACACCTTCATAGGAGAGAGATTGAGATCTGCTGTCTCCACAAAGTTTTTAGCTAAATCCCCCATTTCAAGCTTCTGGTAACTTCTCAAGACAAACAACTATGATAAGGAGAACGATGCAAGTTTCTAGAACACCAAGAAACCACTTGATGAACAAAATCTGGTGTGTAAACTCTCTAAATCTGCTGAAAAGTAAAATTAAAATTATGTAAACAAGCCCTGGGGATGAGTTTGGCAGTCAACTAGAGCAACTGGGACAAAGCCACAGCAAAAACTATATACCTAAAATATTTCATCAACATATCAACTCCAGCAGTAATGAACATGCCACAGTACCAGAAATTTTATCTCCTCCATCCCTGTAAAAACAAGGCCACTCCTGTTTTGCTCTCTCTTTCAAAGGGACATGCAATTCTTCCACTGCATAGCAACAAGGGTTTAAATCAATACAAATGCAATCTCATTTGTTTCCAATATATTTGTGTCAAAATTTTAGGAAAGCAAAACATAATATAATGATGCAAACCATTACCCAGCAATGCGTTCTTAACACTCGCTCTTCTGTGAAATCCTAAACCAAAACTGACTTAACAGTCAAGAGAAGAACATATGCAAAGAGGCTAGACTTCAAAAAACCTCCAGCAAAGTTAAGATATTCTTTACTCACAGCACTGTATGCAAGGCGAGAGCAGACACTGATTACTGGATGGACAACCACAGTAAGAAGAGAGAGCTCTGAGAGACATGGCACCATGAAAGCTTTGGGGAATGACTGAAATCAGCAGTGCAAGAGAAATGGAAATTCTGTGTAAGGAGATTTTGTAAATGCTCAAAACATTGAAAATGATGGAAAAGTTAATATAATGGAAAGTAAGATGGTTAGTTTATAGGGAAAAAAAAAGGAAAACAGTTGGCAAATTTGTATTTATACCTTTCACAAAATTAGTAATAGGCAACAGTAACAGGCTTAATCTAATTCAGACAGATAACAAGTTTTCCCTCATTTTTTTGATTTTGGCCGCACTAGCTAATCAAGCATCTACGGAGTGGAGAAACTCAGAGGGTCCCTAGGCTCCAGCCTCCCAGCTGGGGTTGTCAGACCACTCTTTCCTCCCCTTCCACTCAGCCTCCCTGATCCAACTGCTTCTACCGATCCCCTTCCCCATCCCTTGGAGCACAGTCTTCAGATCCACGGCACTACGGATAGCTTGCTTCCTTGACTTCTGCCGGCCTGACCTTGGGTTATTTTATTTAAAACTGACATTGTTACTCTGTTTCTTTAATGATCTTTGCATAATTTTAGACATCTACTTATCGTGAGAACTTTCACTCTTTGAGCTTGCAAAGACTGTATATATTAACAGACTTCCAAAACATTATCTAATTAGGATGAATTCAAAATGTTTGGGCTTACTCTTAAGCAGTTAGTTTGCAAAGATTTATCACTATCTAGAGAGAAATCAAATGCATACATGAAAAGCAAACACAGCTTCTCCAGTTTACTACTAAATAGAGATTTATCAACTCAAATTGTTTAAAACAGACTCATCCCGCTATGATTAATAGTTTGACGTAAAGATAGAGTTGTTTAAAAGAAGGAAATGAACAAAAATATTGGAATGATATTCTATAATCTGGAAAGGTTTGAAGCAATGTTTTGGGAAAATATGGCTGGAAAGACCTCCTGGTATATCAGATACCAAGTTTAGCCTTTGTCATATTTTATCACAGCTGAACTTTTGGCTCAAAAAATAAAGAATCTGCAAAAAAATCATGAAACCGGCCATGTAAAAATGAGGTTATTGTGCTCAAACCTGAAATAATATACTTTTAAAACATGGGATTAATTTACATTTGAGGTCAAATTTTGAAGCAAATTATTAAGCCTCAAATGACCAAAGATATTTAATATCTGTATTCATGGAATGGAATCACATAAATAACAAGGAGACGCAGTTTCATTTAAGGCCAAATTACAATGTTTATTCAAAAAGGTGCACTACACCCTTCTTTTGTGCCAGTAAAAGGATTATTGTTTTTGCATGATGATGCTCAATTTTTAATATAGAGGAAAAGACTCGTCTCAATGTCAAAATGTATTCACGTCAAATCTTTTTTGGAACAACATTCATAACTTGAAAGCTCAAAGGACAAATAAGCATATTTCCTGCATTTCATTTCCCTACAGACATAAGAAGATATTCTAATATTAAGCAAGTCTTTAACATTGAACTTATTAATAATAATGCAAGACAATTAACATGTTTAAAGTCTAGTTTGAGTTATATGGGCCATATGATTCAATTCCTATATAAAAGTCGGCAGCTACACTTGAATTACAGCAAGATTTCTCCAAACTAATTTTGTTTTGCTATCAGTGTTGAGTGGAAGAGGCAGAAACAGAAGCATCATCCTTAAGCCAGAATACCAGAAGCAGCATTTGACTGCTCAGGATGTATTTACATACCATTTTGAAGCAACTCCTTGCTATACCTAGATCTGGAACAGTATTTCTGAACTGGCAGTCCAGAAATTGCCATTAACTAGTATGGTAGGAATAATTCTTAAGATAGATTGATGTTTTTTCTAATCTTGTCACCTACGTTTAATGGGACGTATTCTGAACACACGTTTTTAGATAAACCAGCTAGAATGCAAGTCTGCCTTAATACCTTTTGCAATTGCAAAATGAAGAATTAGTTGGTAAAGGCAAAAGTACACTAAGAAGCTGTAAAATACTACTGTAAACAAATTGCAAGTTGACCTTTCACATATTATACATTTTTCATAATTGCCTATCTAGACAAAAGTTATTAAACATGTGATATACTACATATGTATACAATTAAAAGATCATAGACAATTAACATGTAGCATAAATAGTTCAGCATAAAAGTAAAAGTATTATTTCATTTGCAGGCCAGTTCCAGTTCCATGTGGGAATAAGGTACATGATACAGCTAATCTATTAAGGAGGCTCTCAAGCAGTAACCTAAAGGGAAGCTTTAATTGTTTTTTTTCTAGTATCTTCCATGAAGCTAACCTCAGGTTTTGCTTGGCACTTTATATTTCAACAAAGAGAGAAAACATCTAGCCAGAGTCTTGGGCTCACTGGAATCAGTAAGAAAGGTACCAGTGCCATCAGACCAGCTATTACTGATGAGGATGAGTGTAGATCACTACAGTAGAAAGTCTTCAAAATGTGGCATCATTGCCTTTTTGTTTATGAAGAATTCTCTGAGTCAGACTGGCATCTTTTCTGTGTTGTGGAGAATCAAAAATATCTTATGCTTTTAAAATTAGTTTTACAATGTTGAATGTAATCATTCTTTAAAAATTCCAACTAAAAAATATATATTTTTTTTTAATTTTCTATCAAGGAATGTAAAAATGATTAAGCTGAATCATTATATCCAGAGACCTTGATTTGGGGGGGTGGGGGGTGGCTGAGTAGAGACTAGAGAGAAATAATTTTACAAATTATTTTACATTTCCTTGATCAGAGATATACAATCATGCTATAGAAGAATCAGTCCCATGACTGATTATTCTGTTTATTAGGACTGGAAGCAGGGTAGATAAAAGGGAAATTAATTTGTGCATGCATCAGTTGAACTAAGCTTATTTAAACAGATTCAAGTTGATGATAAACACAATTCATGTTACAGAGATTTGGGATGCTTGCTAATTTACGTTGTAGCTCAGAGTAACCAATAAAAAAACATTAACCATCTCAGATATAACAAAAATCACAAACCCACTTTGTTTTGTTACAACGGATACATTGTTTGGAAGAGCGTCTTTCCTGTTCCCCATATATTTTCTGAGTAGGCAACAGCCATATTAACCCAATCTCCTGAACCATTCATTTGGAGAAGCTACAGCACTATACAACCCCAGGAAGCCATCTCACGTGTGAAGGTCTGAACGCAATATGGATTATTCAAAGGGAATGGGCTTTGCCCAAGTCAATACAAAGACATACTGCACAAATGGTTGCACCGATGTAAAACTGGGTACGCTGCAGCTGTTTGCCTCTGCTCTTTAACCGGAGTTTACTGTCCCTCACAGCTGAACCAGAGCAAAAGACTGTCTGATCTCTCCTTGCATTCTTTAAAGTTAGAACACCCCTGTACGTTTTCACAGACTTCAGCAAGAGCTGGCTGCAAATGGACTTTGTGCTGAAACAGTCAGGGACGCTCAAGTGCGCTGCTCTCTCAGTTCAGGTGCAGGCTCTGCAATAGCTTAAATCACCACAGCTTTTTCTGTGGTGATCATTCACTCTCCATCTACACTGTTACAACAACTTTACTAAGTCAGAGTAATCACATTTATGAAAGAAAAGCTTGGGCCAAGGTACTCCATTACAAAGCTGTGTGTGAACCTGTGACCTCAGTGTATAAGTGGAAACGTAGTATCAGTGATGACATGCTTGTAATTCCATTTTGATTAATTATACATGAAATCTCACTAGTCCACACCAAAGAACTACATCGTAACTCTCACTAGTATAGATAAGTAAACTTTTGAGAAAAAATAACAATTTTATTTATTTTCACTTGCAGCAAAGTGAAGATTAGACAGTAAAATATCATCTGAAAACGCTCACAGGCTGCCCGAAGATGGAAATTCTTTTGAAACTAACTGATGTTAATCTGTATATTGGGCACAAATCTTTAGCATGTACTACCTATATAACAGTATGGTTACCTATAAATTATATTCATGTTCCTTTAAATCAAAGCAGTTCAGGTAGTTACAGCTCATACAAATACGTAAACAGTAATACAGATCCTATCCATCTCCAAAGCTTAATTTATGGAGAAACAACTTAGGGAAAGAACAATAATATTACATGTTCTGTTTCTGTGTGGGACAACTGCATGAGACGTTCAGATACATCGGAGTATGTTTAACTAGACTGCATGTAGTAATTCCATTTCTACAGCATAATGAGATAAAAGAATTCAGTTTAAAACCAAAGCTTCAAGTGAACCAACCTTTAAAAAGCAGAAAATCCTATTCTACTTCAGAGGAAAACTGTCCCAATTCTGTTTGGGAAGCTGCAGATTTACTGCACATACATAGTCCCTTGTTACAGGTAGTTTGCAGAAGACACTATGTCTCTGGAATGTGCTACACACAGAGCGCGCGGTACATGTAGAAGGACATACCCGAGTTTTCCAAGAGTGCCCCAGCCTAAGCTGAATTCACTGACCTGGGCAAATTTCTGCAGTTCTGCCCAGACAGGTTAAGCATACCTCAGGTGGGTGAAGAAAAACCGTTTGCCTGCGAGAAGTCTCTGCTGAGCAAACTCACAGGAGCAGTTTTGGGCAATGCAAAGCTCTACTCTCACCCACCCTGTGGCAGGGTTGTATGCTCATGGAGGTATGCACCATAATCTGGCACTCCAGGTAAGCTAAATATACACTTATTAACGATTACAACAAAAATTGTCTTTCTCCACTCCGCATATCTATTACTAGCCCTTTCAAGTGACTGGCATGGTGAATGTGGTATCCTAATGTGCTCTACAAATTAAAGGAAACAGAGTAGAGTATTGTCACAGCCCAGTCCTAAAAGTTCCAAGTTATCCCTCAAATAATCACCAGCTTAGTTTAAAAATCAAAGGATAATGCACTTTACCATCTTATTTTGGAATGCTAGCATCCTCAAGCATCCCTTCACTATCATCAAAAACCTTCCTTGGAACCTTGGCTGTGTTAAAGAAAAAAGGTTTTTAAAAAAGAAAAAAAAAAAAAAGAGCAATAACCTTATTCCACTGGCAGTAGTTTAAAATGCTACCGTATAAAAGGAAGGCTCAAAGCAAGTATCTCAGAAGTTGGCCATGACTGGAATAGTAGTTTATCTCTCCAGCACAATGTAAAGCCATAAAAATTGTTACCTAATAGACAAGTTCATGTTCTAGCTAGATATACTTTCTTCTGACTTGGCTGAAAGGTCAAAAAGTACTGATTAAGTAATATTTCATGAATAAAACCAGAATTCAGTTAACTATGATTCACCAAGTAGCAACAGAAATATCAGGGAATATATGACTAAAACTCTGCTTTAGCCTTGAAACAGCTGCAAATTTAAAGAATGCTTATTTTTATGCTATTTTAAAATATGCCTATTTGTAAAAATAGTATGACAATAGTTCACTATTTTTGCAGTGAACAGACACAATGCCATTGACTTTTAAGTGGTCAAAGGGAATAGGTCATGTGTAGGCCCACATGTGCCATACTGTTTGTTGACAATACTTGAAAAACAATTTTAGAAATCAAAATCAATACAGCGTTTATTAACTGAAACCAAGAACTATATTACAAAGGATATTGTTTAAAAGTAGTTTGATTTTTCTGGTTCATAAATGATTTGGTGGGATCTAGTGCCAACAGCATGTGTTGTTACCATACAGAAAGCTTCTCTTTCTGCCTGTGCAATATCATTGATAAAGTCCTAAATCATAGAATCATAGAATCGTTTAGGTTGGAAAAGACCTTTAAGATCATCCAGTCCAACCATTAACCTACACTACCAAGTCCACACTAAACCAATCAAGGGTAGACTAGACTAAAACATGTCCCAGAGTGCCATGTCTACCCGTTTTATGAACACTTCCAGAGATAAATTAAAACAAACCACTAAAAATCACTAATTGTAAAAAAATTATAAAAGTTAAGGGGCAAGTATGCACGGGTATACTATAATTTTCAAACTCATGCACTTGCAAGCCAACTCTTGGATGATATTTTTTTACTTTCCTTGTATAAAATGCAATGTTGTTCTTATGTAAAAAGAAGACACACATTTCATCAAAATCAGCCATCTTAATTCTGACCTATATATAATGAAACATTCTTCTCAGTCACACCAAATGAATGTTTCTGAAAAAATACTGTTCTAGAAATATTTTTCAGAAAGAATATTGAGTATTTTCTTATGTTAATCCATGCCTGTGCACTTCTACCAAAAATAGTCCCAAGTTGCACTATCATATTTCATTTGTGACATTCTCAAACTGTGCCCATTCCAAGCTCCTTGAACAACAGAAACCTGTTCAGCATTATCAGCTGAAATGTTTGAAATATCTTCCCCTTACATCCTATACACCTGCGTAGAGAGAAGAATCAGAGGCCAAGGAAACAGGCAAGAGAGGCCGTAGTCTTGTTGAGGTGGAGATGTTTTTGTACAGTTGCTATCACTTTGAACTGTTGGGGACATCTCCACTACTAAAACATTAAAATCAGCACTTCTAACTTTTCAGGAAAAGAGCGCCAGAGAAAAAGAAATAGAAGATGGTACTCTACATTACTGGCACCATTATCCCTCAGAATTACTGATAAGCCAGGGGAACAAGATCTTGAATTCATACAGATAATATGCTAGCAGATCCCAGGAGGATATACTGTTGGCAATACAAGATAAAGCAAACCACCAAACCATATCAGAGAACTGGATGATCTGCTCCTTAAGTATGTATTTGTAAAACATGAAAAGAACTACAAAGGACATCCATCTGAGAGATGTAAGCTAGAAATGCCATGCAATCAGTAGCAACACATCAGAAGCTCCCAAATTTTATTCCTACAATACTTTTTCAAATACCAAAAGGATAATTAGACTCTGGGCCTGCACATTCAATATGTAAAGTTAGTTAATCACAAGCATGTAAGTTCATTGGCCCAGTAAACTAGAGGAAAATTCTGTATTTGGGAGAAAGTACAGAGATGAAAATGTGGAAGGACTCTCCCTACCCCACTGCCACCAGGGACCAAAGGCCACTATTAAACAGTCCAAAAAAGGCAACCTGTGGCAAAAAAAAATCACACTCTAATTCTGGGTTAAGGGTGTAATTAGATTGAAATATACATTACACGTTAAACAAACAAACAAACAAAAAACCCCAAAACCCACCGCAAACAACTCAGCTAGAAATTAATTCAAATAGGAAATTTTGGGCTAAAGAAAACAGACAAGAAAGCAGAGGGCCTCCAACTTCTGATTCATGTTTTAAAAGAATACAAACACACTATGCAAAAAACCCCAAACAACCAACATATATTTTCTTCTCTGTAAGTAGAAAAAAAGCATTTTTACAGATGAGGAGGCCATTAGTAACCAAAATGAATGTTAAAAGACAACTTTAAATTAGCACACCCAGATAATTTGTGCCTTAGAGTCCTAAAAGTGTTTGCGAGAGTATCATTTCAATGAAGCTAATTTTCAATACATGTTGGAACACCAAAGAAATTCAGTAAGACTGCTAGCATTTTCTGCCAGTATTTGAAGATGGTAAGCAGTATGATCTCAGTAATTATAGAGCTCTAAGCCATTATTAATCTCAGGCAAAATAACCAGCAAACTGATAAAGGATACATTCACTGGGAAATGACATGAATAAAACTGATGCCAGTCAACACCATTTTATAGAAACTTGGTCATTAAAACAGAAAGTTTGATTTAATCATCTGATAAAGTTCTGAACTTTGGTCAACAGAAGTTACTCCATAAGTGAAACACACAGACTTTTGAACAACATTTAGCTTACAGCCACATAACATTCAGAGTAAGAAATCATTATCACTATCATCAAATGTGATTAAGATATAGATATAAAATAGTAGCTGTTAACAGGAAATAACAATTGAAGAAGAGTGCTCTACATTACTCCAATAAAATCATCCAGTACTAGCTTAACATTATCTAAGAGTATCATCAACGACACAAAGTAAATACGGTTGATAGCAGTTACGGCACAAAAACTGTCAGATTGGTTAATAAAGGTAGAAGAGTGGTTATTCAGAGTAATACGGATTGCTTTGTAAGATGGGGACGGTGTATTACAGCCAAATGGACTTATGTAGCAAGAAAGAACGAATACAGATAATACGCAGAAAACAGTGCATAGAAACCAAGGACTTGGAAAATAAATACAATCTTCACGGTACAGAAACAATTCAATACAAATGCCAGTGAAACCTTATGACAAAAAGGAGTAATAAAAACCCCACACGCATAAGTGCGTAAGACCAGAGATACTACTTTCATTCACAGAATTAGTGATACTGGAATAGTGACTACAGCTGTATAGCCCCCGCATTGTTTTCCCAAGGCGGCAAAGGTCTTGGTTTTTCTTGATGTTTTCTCCATAATTCACCAAAAAAGGGAAAGAATTCTGCACCTCCTTAAGATGTTAACGAGAATGCTCCACATGCTGTCATTAGCACAGCCAGGGATTTAGAAAGTGGTGTGAAAAGAGCACAGCAGCAATTTAAAAAGGTTATAGAGTACCAATGAATGTTACATGGACACAGAAACATTCTCTGGTCCATTCCAGGAGGGTACGAGAGCTCAGGCCTAATGTTAATGACCGGACAGTACTGACAGTGGTGTACTTACAGTGGTAAGTGAGATCTTACCACTGATGTGTTTTGGGGTTATTTCCTACCATAGCAATTACTTAACACTGAAGCCACTTAAACAATCATACGGTACTTGTTTGCTTTGCTATATTGTGGCTCTTCAATCTGTAGCTTAAAAACCAACCCTGAATAAATGCAGACTTTTTGTCAAATGTCTCTCTTTGAGAGAGCTGGACTGCCGTAGCCTTAAATGACAGCACCGGTAGACGTACAGCATCAGGTATATGCACAGGAACTAACTGCATGCATGGCTTCGCCAGGGGAAAACCTGAAAGGCAGTTGGATAGGAAACTGCATACCCGAGGCAAGCTCTTGTTTGGCAATTACTTTTGGCTTACCTGGTCGTGAGACCCTTGAGCTGCTGAATGCTGCTCCTCGCAGGCTGCTGTCAAGAGTCTGGGGGTTTGAGTTACCATGGAGATCACCGCATCTGACAGCTGAGAGGGCTGCAATGAGAGACAGAGGTACCCGTCAAGCCAGTTTCCATCACCTCATCAAAACACAAGCATTTGACTCCTTTTGTTTTCGGCGTTCGCCAAGGTACTAGCTCCCAAGTTAGGAGCTTTGGCAGAACTGTAAAGGGAAAAAACCCAATACCCATCACAGAAAGAATCCGAAAGGCAAGGGCAAGCCCCAGCGACTCACAGCATTCGAGCGCTTTGCAAAGCCGTGCACTTTTTCAGTTACCTGGAAGAATCCTAATATGCCCTGAGCTTGGCTCAACAATTTTCAGCCTCTTTGGTCAAGTATAACATCAGCAAGCAATTCACCCAGAACCGCCGCTGAGCATGGGACTGAAACGCCAGCGCGCTGCCTCACAACAGCGGGGACACAGAAGTGCTCCCTGAGAAAGCTTGCAGTGGGAATTGCTTGCGCGTCACTTCTGTGCAAAAAGAAGTAAGTAGGCCAAAGAAATTACCTTCCTGTATGTTTTGGGGGGGAAAGTCTAAAGGAAAGCATTTATGAAAATCAAACATGAAAGATAGCCTGGCATTCTTCTGCAATAATAAACCTATTTGCAGACTTTTCCACACCTGCCATCGAAGCCTTATTTCATATTTCCCCTGCCATTCAACTACCATGTATCTTGACTAGTTTCCTACTCCTGCATTTCAAGCCTTACGTCTTATGCTCAGTTTTTGTCTATATAATCTAATAATTAAATGCTGTAAAGTGAAATGAGATATTCATTGGAGACTTTTTAAATTAATTATACTCTCTTCCACACAAATGTCTAACAGCTTTTAAAACTATACATTAAGGATCATTTTATGATATAATCTATTTAATAAATAACATATTTTAAAACATCACCAGGAGAAGCTTTCATAAATCCAGTTCTAATTTTCAGTCTGCAGTACTACAACATGTTCTGATTTACATCACTGTGAGACAAGTAGACCATCTAACCAAATACAACTACTCACCTGAGAAAGAGTTACACCTATTCTAATCAGAGGTGAATGACTATACAAGGGACAAGAAATGACCACTTAAGCATCACAAAGTATTAACAATACTGTCCATAGTTTTTCTGAGTTTGTCTGCTGAATATGTATGAACGTCCATCTACCTGGCTACCTATAAATTTACCTATCTAATTCTCAGATGGCTTTCTGAGATGACTGTTGTCATCTCTCCATCTTATTTTCAAATTGTCTCCCACCTCATTTTTCTGTGGAGCATATTATGTTCGTGCAAAATATAATATACTCAAGAAGCATAACTCTGTGTAAATACAAAATCTGAAAATCTAAGCAACAATTAGAGGATTTTCTTTTACAACTTCTCCATGTATTATGGGAAAATTGTTAAGAGTATTATTATATTAAAAGTATGTCTATTCAATACTCTGACATTATGCTATGCAACAGTAACTAACACATACTGAGGCTGCTCTGACGACAAATACCAGGAAAATAGCTGGCTCATCTGTGCTGAAGGCTTCTGCAAGATTCATGGAGCTTAAAGGACACTGTAAAATACCAGATACTCATATTGTGTAGATGGAAGTATTGTTATTGAAGAAACTGTACTAATTCTTTCTGTCATAATTATACTTATAAATTGGTTGCGCCATGTTTTCATTTGTTCTGTTTACAAATCTTATATATTGTATCACTGGTAGCTTTTATCAGTGACAGGATCACTTAAAGGCCATTCATCTTCCCAGGTTGATACAGAGCAGGCAGAAGGTATCAGTACAGGCAGGACTGGTAACACCAGCTGGAAGAGTTAATCGAATCCTATGATATGACCGGCTTTGCTTACTTTGCCAGATGACTTTTTGGTAAAAATGTTCATACTGGCTCTCTACTGAAAAAGTTTTTTGTGTGAAGACTAGAGCCATGTAAATAAATGATTTTCAAAAATGAAGCAAGGGGAAAGAAACAAATTAGAAATTAAAAGATATGCTTTCTTTATTATTATTTTATTACCCGTAAGCGTGATGCTTAAAAGTTACATAGATTTCCCTTATGATTGGGCGAGAGCATACATGTCGATGGTTGTAATAATTTGTCATGCTAGCAGATGCCCCTGCCCATAAGGTTTTACTCAACAGTAAAAGAGTTTCTTAAAATCTAATTTCATACAAAAGTAAGTTCTAATGTAAGCTTTGAAGTAAAGCAAAGACAGAAAATATTTTTTAAACTGCCATTTTTAAACTTTCATTGGTAATATTAACATTACAACCTATCACTACTTACAGTAGGATTAAGGTCTCCACAATTTAGAAAGAAATTGAAAAAAAAAACCCACCAGACATCACAGAATAGAGCTGCAAAAGTGATTACAGTGCTGTAGAAAATCCTTAAATATGAAATATTTGGAGAGTTCAACTTGTGTAGTTTATTAAAAAAAGAAGACAGATGACCCGATTACAGCACCTAAGTATTTTCATGGGGAGAAAATACTAAGTACCAACAGGCTTGTTAATCTAGCAAAGAAGGGTATACATAAAACAAATCAGCATCTGGAAGCTGACACCAAATTCAAATGAGAAATAAAGCACATGCTTTTCATCACCTGTGACTAACCATTAGCACAGCTATCAAAAGGAGAATGCAAAGATTCTCCATTTGTTGATATCAAGGTTTAGTGGGACTCTTCTAGAAGATGAATTTTTGTGAAAATGCAAGTTATCCTGCAGTCATATACAAGTTACTGCATATCACACAGATAGGCAAAGTTTGCAATATGGAGAAAGGGAGATCAGGTGATGTAGTCATCCCTTCCTGGTCATAAATCCAGTATATTATGATCTGAAACGACTGTCTAGCTTTGTAACTAAAGCACTGTGTGCGCCAAGCTGCTGGTGCTACCACATGTTGAGTGACACATACGCGCATACACACACACATATAGTGAGAGAGTGGGAGGGTGTTCAGGCCATATGTGGAGTCAGAGAATTACAACCATCCTTCCAGAGACAGGTGGACTAAATTCTACCGCGAATAATATTCTGGCTTCTAATTTAGGAAGCCCGCTCTTTCCTCCATGAGCTGAAAGGACTCGGCCACAGGAAAGCAGTAGCGGGAGCTCTCTTCACACGGGTCATTCAGGGCATCAAGTAAGATGACCGAAGGCAGGCCATACGAACGCTGCTCTCGAAATCGCCTCCGCTCCACAGGCGTAGAGCAATGAATTACAGTGCTTCATGTTATTAACTACTTGCCAGTCCCATCTCCACTGGCAGTAAGCTTTCTGGGCAGAAAAAGCTTCCTACTGGGGTATTTCAGTGGGTCAGAGAAGCGGTTCCCCACCTCAGCTAAAATCCAGGTGCTGCCGTGACCCCGCAGCGCCACGCTTCCAGCTCTCTCCCTGCCACGGCAGCCTTACTCTGGGCACACAAGAAACACAGGCTTCTCACAAAAGTGGGAATGGGAGAAGAAAAGGAAATAAGAATAAGAAATGGCCTAAACGTTACACTGAACTGCTCTCACAGTTAGCAAGCTTAAAAATTTCATCCCTTAAGCAAAAATAAGGAAAGATAATGGAAGTGTCAATTTGGCTAGCGTTAGTGCTGTTGCTATGCCTTGGGCTGCTAAGCTGCCAGGAAATTTAAAAATGTTTAAATATCAACCAAAAGTAACAATTAGAATCATAGAATCATAGGATCGTAGAATCGTTTAGGTTGGAAAAGTCCTTTAAGATCATCCAGTCCAACCATCAACCTACACTACCAAGTCTACTCTAAACCAATCAAGGGTAGACTAGACTAAACCATGTCCCGAAGTGCCACATCTACCCGTTTTTTGAACACTTGCAGTTAGTTAAAACTAACTTCCAGTTAGTTAAAAACTTTCATTCGTTTTCACTAATTGTAAATCTGGTACACATGGTTTGACTTTGGATGTTGTGCTACTTCTGAAAAGACAAAAGTCAGCCAAACAACGCAAATACGTTCATCCATCTCCTTATCTCTCAGCTACTCCATCGGACACAACCTCCGTGAAGCAAAACCGTGGAAAACCCTGACACCAACTCACATGCAGGCAGTCGATACAAAAACCCCTGCTTATATCAGAAGTGCCAATTTAACTGAAGAACACTAATGTTGCCTTTCACCCCTGTCCCCGCAGCGCCAGTCGGAGCGCAGCTGCCTGCCGGGACGGGGCAGAGTACAAGCTCGGTGTCAGTGCCAAGCCGCACAGCACCATTTACACCGAGAAGTCAATAAAGCGACATTCGCTTCAAGGAGGCCTGAATTTGGTGCTGCCCTTAGTAGGCCATAGATGAAATACTGCGTTTATCCACTGGCTCATATGTAGACTTCCTTCTGCAGGCACCTGCATGAATTTAGGAAATGGAAATTAGGGGCCAGATTTATAGGACGCACTTGAAATTATCTGCTCTGCAGGTGGCTGGGGTGAGAGCACCTGAATAGTATAGTAGATTTACTCTTGATTTAAACTCAGAGTAATTAGCCACATCATTAGGAAGATGTTCTTGTAAATCCTACTAAATTCCTCTAAATAGATTTAGATACTTAAATACTTTTCCGATCTGATTTATGTTTAAATACTATTTCTGCATAGTTTCAACTAAATCATTTTAATTCTTTTTAATAAACATCATAGATGAGGAGAAACCAAACCAGTGACAATACTATTCTGTTTCATCACATTTCTCTTAACGCTGTTTCATAATAAAAAAACATTAACTGGGTGACTAATTTATTATCCCCCTCCTTTCAGGCTTTTAAAGGCACAGGAGAGGTTAAATGATAAACAGGCCATCTTCAACAGACACTGAACTATACAAGAATTTTTGAGAGATTTCACTGTATCTCTAGGAAAGAAACGCAGGATACCTAGTGCACAACATGAATATTTTGCTTTCTTTCAAATTGATAAACAGCTTTAATATTTTCAAACAACCCCTGGGGGATTATACTCGTAGTAAACCAAGACTATATGGAAGACTCGAACAGGACATCAATAATTATGCCACCCTTCTGCAAAAAATAACCTAAAATGTATTTTCTGAAGCAATTCCTAAAGAGTGTACAAATCAGTGAAGAGAACATTCCAACATTTGCAAAACTTCTGCTCGTGTGCTGGGTTTTTAGTTTCTTTATGGGTTATCATTCTCTATAAATATAATCACAACGGTATAACCACAGCTGTGGCTATCCCTGGGGCATGACCAGCAATTAGTCTGTACAAGGATCACGGATAACACTGCAATATCATGGAGCCAAAACCAGGACCACCATTTTCAACGCAACACAATGTGCTGGGTTTCTCTCTCATGTTTCCACAGAGTACCTATGCACTGGAACTTCAATCTCTGTTCAGAAAAACCCACACAGTGCCTGCATATTAGTGTATTTGCCCTAAGGTCTGCTAGAGTAAATAAATACTATTTAATGGCTTGCTATGATAAAAAAATTTCCTCTCTAGACACTTATGTATCTGTCTTGCCCCCATAGCTGCCTCCTCTAAAGGCAGTTAGGAGAGGTTTTTTTATTTTAAATCTACCATAGACAAATGCTCAGATTTGACAAAGGAAACAAAGTCATGAGTCAGTCAGAAATCAGAGAGTCAACTTTGAAATAAGTATTCATTATAGTACTAGTGTAAAAAGTTTTCCCATGGTCATATCTGAGCTAAAGCAACAAAAAAACCCTCAGAAATAACCCGTCTTCTCAGAAAAACTTAAAATACCTAGACTTGAGAGCCTCTCCCCAGAATACAGCAGTCTTTCAGGTGCAGCTCACAGAGCCTGGGCTGCCACTTTGAAGCAAGTGTCTTGAGGGAACACAAAACTGCAAGTAGAAGCTCTTTTCATGTTTCATCTTAACTAACTCTCTCAAAGCTGGCGGACATCATGAAATTAAGAATTTTGGAAGCACGGTCTCCTTAATTTGGCTATATTCTGCCACCCCTTTCATGCAGGCTCCTCCAGAGATAAATTAACTCTTAGCATTCCAAACAGTAACTCAGTACAACCAGTCTCAGAGCCAGACTGGAGGCCACAGTTACAGCATCGACACTCAAAATCATTTACCATAGTCAACATTTTGCCTGCACAGATGCTTCAACAGCTTTAGCTTTTTTCTGCTTCAGCTGTGTATTTCAGTGTAGTAGATACTCTCTCTCTCTATCACACATAATAGTTTCGGAGATGGGAGATAGAAGAGCTATCTACCATTATTTGATAGGCCAGTACTTTCAGCAATAATAATGAATTTACAAAAAGCTTAGCTGTCAGGAACCAAGGCAGGTACCAATACTGAAAACGCTTAGTACTGTAAGAGGACTTTTTACAGTACACAGATTCATGGGTGCTGTGGCCTACAACACAGCAATTCTGGTAATTTTTTAGCAGTAAAATATACACGTATTAAATAGCACAACATTTATTTTACCAACCCTCAGGCAAACCAAATGCTATTTTTCTAATTAACAAGTCCAGATTAAAAAAAAATACTCCTCTCTTGACAGTAACTCATGAGATTTCTGCTGAACTTTATAAAACATGAAAGAAGAAAGCACAGCATGTCTAGGACTGTTGTGATGGAAACATGAAGAAAAGCGCTTAATTATTAAATCTGTGATACTGCAGGTAGGTGGGAAAGAATTATCCCCTTTAGAAGCACTGAACTGTAATCCTCGTTTGTCTATTTAGCTCTACCTCAGGCAAAAGCACAGAAGAAGACACAGAAAAGAAGAAATGTAGTCTCCTCTGCATTGCCCTAACAATCACCATTAACTGATTTAAAAGTAAGTACAAGCTTAAAAAGAAAACCACACAATTTAGTTTAATTCATGTAGCATTTGCCCTGAGTAGATCCATCATTCTAACCTAAGAAATGAACTTTCAAGTCTTTGGCCCCCAGTTGTGCAAACACCTCATTGCTTTCAGCATGCACATCTTGGAGCTACCTAACTGCAGAGCAGTATGTGAAAGGAATTGTTGTTTTCCACATTTGGACGATGCAAAGTGTGTATGGTTTTCCTGAGGTGCATCAGTAACGCGAATTGCAGCCCATGGCAAAGACAGAGCTAGTATGATTTTCTTAAGCAGGGTTTAATATGTGTAGCCAATATCATCAGCTTTGTTTTGGATGAGCTCTAGTTTCCAAGAAATCTTGAAGGTGGGATACGATGAGCACTGCGGTAATATAATCTTGATGTTGTGGAGGCATAAATAACGATTGCAAGGTCAGGCTTTAGGAGAAATGACTACAATCAACTTACTAGGAACAGAGATGGCAGGCACTTTGGACATGCCACAGGGGATTTGGGGAGCGGCTTGTCCCCAAAGGACCTTTTGAAACTTCATCTTGGGTGGAACTTCAGCTACACTTCACTGTAACCAGATGCGTATATATGGTAATTAATATATTTAAGCCGCATTTTCCCCTTACATTACAGTAATTGTGTGAAACACTCTAGGCTAGAAGCTGCTGAATCAGGAAATGGATCAGAAGCTAACTAAAATGCCTTTCTAGTTATTGATTTTCGCTCTCTGTTTCATGTCAGCTTCCTAGAATCCATCCAACACAAGCACGAAAGGGTAATGAGTTTCTGAACACACACTCTAATAGTGCACACTGCATCAAAGCTTTCAGTAATTGCCTGGATGCTGCTTCCCAGCAGTACTAAACAACTTAAATATAATTAGCTGGAAGCCCTATGGGCTGCATTTCCCCACTGGAACACCTCTTACACTAATCCATTTATCAGGCTGACAGATGACTGAATCGCTCATACTTTGGACCCATTCTACTAATAATATTTCTCAAGACAACATTTTGGTTCGTTCCTTATCTGGTACATTTTTGCAAAGAAAAAACCTGCATTATTTAGAGTGGGGAGAGAACCAGACATGTAACACATTCATCTCTTCCCAGTACTGAGCAATGTTATTTGTTTGATTAGCCCACTAAGTATAAAATGCTGAAGCTATCAGGCAGAAAATGGAAACGAAATGTATGCATTATGGAACAGTACGATGCCAAAAATAATAGGGAAATGCAGAAACACTGAAAGGACTTTTGGAAGTTTTCCAGCCATTCAAAAGTTTTTGGAAGTTTGGATAAGAGGATAGTTTTCAGGGTATCTTTCCTGAAGATGGCCTGATGTAGCTGTCAAGCGAAAATTTCTCCATACTATTTACTTCTTGTACATCCTTTTGAACAATAGAATAGGTGACAAAAGAAATTTTAAAGCTGTTTGAATTATATGCAAATAGACATGAATTGAACATCATGCTGCCACAGAACTATGCACTTTGCAAGCTGCTAGAGAATTATAAAAGTACAAAAAAAGTTTTAATTTCTTGAGCACAGTTTTCTAATGTTGTAATGAAACTGTTTTATCATGGTACCCCTGTGTCTTTTATTTCCAGACAGGTTCCAATAAGTGGACCTCTTCAGGGGCTGAAATTTTGGGGACTGCAGACAAGGTCTTCCCAAATGTGCTACACTGTTGAAATGAAGTCATTGTAAAAATGCTAAATTCTCATCAAATTATTTTAAACGATGGAAAAGTTTACTCTAGGATGTTATACTCTTCTGCTTCCTTTCTAACAAGTTGTGGGACAGGAAATAAAAAAGGACAAAGCTGGTAATGGCCAGTAAGAAGATCTAGAAAAAGAGGGGGTTTAAAAGGTGCCCTTCTCCTGGAGCTGTTATACTGCAGTCAATAATCCATATTCTGGCTCGGAATCACCAGGACCCAGCTAGAGTGGTAGCGTTGTTTCATCTGGTTATTTCCCCTGGATGTTCTCATCATGGACACAGAAAATCTTGATGTCGCAAAACAATAAAACAAGAAGAAATGGCTCCCTGTACTACTTCTGTGTGAGCCCAACCAATATGCTTGTTGTAAAGCTGACAGTCAACATTCATGAATTCTCTTAAAAATACTACTGCAAGTTGAAGTTAATCCATGGCCTCGTCCTTTTACCTGGAGAGACAGCCATCAGTCTGAATTCAATTCCAAAGAGTGACTACAAAAGCTATACTTAAATATTTAAAAATTAAAGGGATAATTAAAATATATCCAGCGATCAGAAACTGATTTAGCTTGTGAATCAAGCAGCAGCAAGATGAGGTACAGCAAGCACTTCCCCGGATCAAGACCAACCATCCATCTCGGAATAGGGCCAAGGAACAGCAGCTACTTGAACATTACCAGACTTGATTTTTGAAAACGCAGTCACAGGTGTTTACACTGCCTTGTAAAGTACCTAGCAGGTTATTAAATACTGAGCTGTTTGAGATTTCTTCATGTGAACCCAGGAGCAGAAATCTCAGTTTCACATGCACTCTCCACCCACTCCTTCCCTCCAGCCTGAAACTGGAAAACTGATCCCAGAGACACTGATGTTTGCACATCAGCCAGCCAACTTCCCTGCCATTCAAAGCCAGCCTCTTCCTTCCCAGCTTCATCTCCTCTGTTTAGTGTATTTTCTACTTCTACAAAAGAGCAGACAGTATCCTGAGCAAGGGCTGCCCCGAACCATACGAACCTCAACACTTGTCAGTCATACTTTCACATGAAATGCAGAATTTCACACTCCTGTTTCCACAGACTCCTTCGAAAGGCAGTGGTATTGAGCAGAACAAACATCAGATCTAATCAAAAGTATATTCTGAAGTAAAAAATGTTGAAAAATCTTCTCCTGCTTTTAGCTGTTTTCAATAAAACAGATCATGGTCATGAACTGCCTAAGAAAGAAACTGTCTTTGCCAGGCAGGGAATGTAACATTACCTTCACTTGTAGGCTTTACGAAAAAGCTTGCTATATTGTCAGTGAAGCGGAATTTCCTGGGTATTATTTCTCATTTGAGACAATTCTTTAATTCTTGAGGTAAATAGTATCTCTTTAAAGCACTTCCAAAATTATTACGTAAACAGATTCTTCCCTTTATTTTAAGCCAGGGGCATATACACAGCAGCTTTATAGTTAAATAGTTGCACTAAATTCTTGGGGGTTTTTAATAGGAGCAAAAAAAGAGTTTGAGGAGAAGAGAGGAATCACCTAAGAATAAAACTTATGGCTGGAGTCACACTCTGCTAACTACCCTACTTCGTATGGTAGGTAGCATACACTTGGAAGGGCATGGCATGCTAAGCAGTTAGATACTGCAAAAATGCAGTTTTATGAGTGCAAATAAATGGCTGTTCTAAAAAACACGATGCAAGTGACCTAATACATTGATCTGCAAACAGAACACTTATTTGTAACTACTTAGTTACTATCCATTAACTACTGTGTTCAGCATTAGAAAGACAATGAATTTTCTTGCAAGATGACTTCTGCACAGTCTCCATCTTTGGACTCCTGATTGGACCAAACCCAGAACAGCCGGGTCTAACCCCAGAGCTGGCCCTGCTTTGAGTCAGGTGTTGGACTGGAGACGTCCTGAAGTCCCTTCCAATCTGAATTATCTTATGATCCTACAATAATAGTATCTCCATATTAAAATTACATATGCTTGTTGTGCTATTTACATAGAAAATAAGGAGCTTAATAAGAAACGTAAGGGTGCAAACTTGCATATTGAATCCAGACAGATGCAAGGTCTTAAAGGTATCAAACATGAGATATTCCTTCTGATCATACAAAGTTTATGCTGGTTAAGCAACTATAACAAAGTTGAAGACTGATGACTAAAGACACAGAATGTTTTTGTTATACTGCAGATTACCTTCCAACATTACCTTTTCCTTTCACCTAAATCACTTGTAGAGCTACAGGAGTAAAAACTATTTATATTAAATTAAATTACAGTTTAACGATGTGACTTGCAATCTTCCCCCAATTAAAATGCACGACATACAGTAATTGGTTATACTGTCTGGATATGAAAAATGCAGCTGAGAATACTCGTTAGAGAAATACACTAAATGAAAAAAAGAGCAGGAACATGAATTTATCTGCAGTAAACAGGGCTGTGAAAAACCTGAGCATTTCAAAACGTACAGACAAAAAACCCCTCCAACAAACATCACACAGACTCTGTAGTAAAGAGCAGTGGTCTGGCACCTTCCTGGTCTGAGGAACCCAGTCCTTTGAGCTGGTCAGTAACCTAGGTATTTCACCATTTGAACTTTTTAATAAAATATGGTAAGAGTCAGCAGTAGAGGTGAAATTCCAGAAAAAAAAAATCATCATCTGCATGTTACAGGAAATACTTCTGCAAATTTTGGTCCAGTCGATTGGTTAAGCTGATTAACCTGATGGTTGATACTAGCTGTCTCATCACCATATGCCTTATAGGAGTAAATGGGTATATATACCTCTACACTGAGACCAAATTCACCTCTTTTGACTAGCATATATGAGAATTTTGACTAGTATATATGAGAAAAGTTTGCTTGTGTAACAAGATTGCGATAAATTCCTTTAATGAATTTCAATAATTATCTCTCAATATATGTGATGTTCTATGCTTTAATGCAAATCTGACACCATAAATAGTATGATCTAACCGTCTTTGGTTTGTTTGATTTCATTTTCCCATCTACTTTAAGAGGTATTTTAGCTAATAAAGCTCACAGATTTCTAATGACTCTCCAGTCTGTACTTTATTAAAGGGACACACAGAAAGAGTAGTCAAGATCTTAGCATTACTGAATGGTTATCTAAATGATTTACCTAATACATGGTTTATATACTCGATCTCATGGTATGTTCAGACATAGTAAAGTTCATCAAGTATGTTTCAAAGCCATTACAAAAAATCTTAATCAAGTGTCAAAACTTAACTTAAAAAAAACCCAACCCAAACCAAAAAACATCAAACCAAATGCAAAACCACACCAAAGCTTGAAAATTCAACTAATTAGTTAAACCTGTTGAGGAGGGAGAATGACTTCTGAAATGTGGAAAACTGCAAAGTTAAGTTGATTTCCTTTTTCCTGAAGCTTCCTCAGCCTTGCTACTCCACCATGAAAGCCCAAAGGTCCTGATACTGTTGCTCTAAACATCATTTCTTGAAAGCTTGCAAGGACCAAAGAGCTTAAGAGTAGAAAGGGGAAAATGTTCCTATTACTTCCCCCACCATGAAGTGTCTTGCAGCATTTAATGGTTACCTGTGCATCAATTTTATTTAATAAATTCTTCTAGCTCTGTTAAATAAGTAGTAGGTCTGTTTTTTCAAATGCTAAAGTAAGAAATTAAGAGCATCTGAAAGTCATACAGATCAGGACAATAACCCTAATTACAATGCAGACTGCTTAAATTCATAGATATACACGTGTATGTCCTAACATAACACAGCACCTTCATGTACATTTTATAGCACTGAATTTTATGCAGCCAGTATGTGATGTTACTTCTAGTCAGCTTTAAAAGGTGAGTTTTCCTAGGGTCTCAGAAGTGCAATTACCATTGACTTCAAAACAAAAGGGAAGCGGCCTGCAGTTCTGGAAACCATGTCAGTCTTTTCATCTTGGAAACTAAACTCTCCATCTGCAAATTGAGAAAACTATGAAAAGTGAGACCAAGCATTTGCACAGAGATAGCTGCTTTTACTGTGCTGTATTAAGTGAAACAGAACCTCTTTATTTCATGACAGTACATGTCAGGGATGTTCATGGCACTTAACTTTGATTCCAATTTAAGGATATGTATATGGATGCTGATGCCTAAAGCTGGGCTGCATGAATATTCAGTCTTCATTATAATGACCGGTTTTCTTGTATTACATTAGCAGGAAAAGAAGGACCTAATAGCAAAAGATTCACTGAAGTCAAAGAAGAATTATAGCAATGATAGCAGCAACACTTATTGTGACCTTCCAATACTTAAAGGGGGCCTACAGGAAGGAGGGGGACAATCTTTTTAGCAAGGCCTGTTGTGACAGGACAAGGAATAATGGATTTAAACTGAAGAAGAATAGATTTAGACTAGACATTAGAAAGAAGTTTTTTACAATGAGGGTGGTCAAGCACTGGAACAGGTTGCCCAGAGAGGTGGTAGAGGCCCCATCCCTGGCAACATTCAAGGTCAGGTTGGACGGGGCTCTGAGCAACCTGATCTGGTTAAAGCTGTCCCTGCTCGCTGCAGGGGGGTTGGGCTGGATGACCTCTAAAGGTCCCTTCCAACCCAAAGCATTCTATGATTCCATGATTCTATGAACAAAAAAGGATCATTAAAAGCCTTTTTGCATCTCGGTTTACAGATTTTGTTTACTTTACATCTAAGTGTTTTAGTGAGATGCAAGGTGTTAAGTCATTTTTTTGCCCTAGCCTTTGAAATTATTTAGGAAAATTCTGAGGCATAGGCTAAGAGGCTTAGAAGCTCTGCTTAGAAATTTTGGAGGACAGGTATTAAAAAGTTCAGTTTCATCAGGGTAGCAGGAAGTCTAGCCATATTCCCCATTCTACCCATTGTAGTGTGCAATTTCAGGCTGCAGTCACGCTTCTTGTTCTGAGTGAAGCTTCACTGGTGTAGCCTTATTCCCTTGCTTCTCGTAATCACTCTTCCCTTACATTCCTGCCAAACATTGCTGCCCCTCAGTATCTGTGGAATAACTGCTTATGTCAAAATGATTCTGATTAAAAGAGTTCAGAGAGCTGGTGTTAAAAAGTGTTTAAACTAACCTAGATTATAGTGAACAAATCAGGTTAGGGAGTGACTACATGATCAACTAAATCTCGTGGGAGCAATGCTGAACAGTTGTGAACAGTGGAGGACAGGAGCCTATTCAGCCAATTCAGCTGCTGCCAGAATAAAATGTGGGAGAGACAGAGAACTGCCCTCATTCTTAGGTTTTGCTCTTTCCTTTTCTTTCTTTTCTTCTTTTCTATTTCCTTCTCTTTTCTTATCTTTTCTTTTCCCAGTATCTAAAATCCTAAAATTCTTATTCCTGATTCAGGCTGCCAAGTTTCCTCAAAACAACTGCCTCTCCAGCAGTACCCATGTTCAGACTTTTAAGGAACGTCAACACACCAGCTAAAAAAACCCACCCAAACTAAACGCCCCCTCCCACCACCACCACTTCAGTAAACCAGCAACGAGTTTAAACACAGTCATGTTGGCGTCCTCAATTCACCTTGTTAGCGCACCTCCAGTTGCTGCAGCACAGACGGGATGCAACATCTCCCACTGTTTGGGGACTGCCCCTAAAGGTGAGCCATATGTTTTGCAATACCTAGAAACAGCAGGGTAAGATAAGGAAATCTCTTCAGCCTTAAGGCACAATTGCTTTGATTTCACTGCTTTGTGTCCTGCCCTTTTCTTTGAATCGAGAGCATTTGCAATTTAATTTATCTGGGTTAAGCCTACAGAACAAAAATACAAATACCATGTTTGCGTGTGTGTGCGTGTGTGTGTGTGTGTGTGTGTGTGTGTAATGCCTAGGAAATCTCCTGTGTTATCTGTCTGTGTAACATTTTAGCTTCCACTAGACAAATATATTTTTAAACAGTCTGGAATCAAAACAACATTCTCAGCATTCAAGACATTCTGTCATCACTGCCCATTTGTTGCCCTCTAGGTTTCTCTCAGCTGGCAAATTTCCCATTTAAGGAATTATCAGATTCATCTGCTTAGACAAGGCTGCAAAATAAAATGAAAAGCAGGATTATTCTAGAGAACTCGTATTTTTCTTTCAGGGCAGAAAAACCAGCATGTAAGAGCTGAACATTAACAGCAAATGGAACCAATCTCTCAGACTTCACAATTCTGCCTCACTATTCTCTGCAAAATCTGATTTTGACTAAGACACCACAACATTTATTTTACATTTATCCTTTACTTCTTTAAATATGTTTATTGCCACTTATTATATTAACCTGTTTTGGAGCCCTAAATATTATGCTCACAGGCAATGTTTGTTTTTTACTGTAGTTCTAGTAAGCATGCTGCTTGTGCCTATTGCTGCTTCTCTGCAATTTTTCATAAAGAATTACCAAATGCTTTGCTACCGTTTTCTCTACATCATCTTTTTTGCAGAGAGAAAGTGTAAGAAAAAAAAGGAAGAAAACATGTAAAAATGAATAAATTACCAGTTTTCCACAGCAAGATGGCTCAGGATTTACTTGCGTGATGGGAGTAGCTTTCATGTCAGAAGCTGTACTGCAAAAACCATGCTTGTGTTCCTGGGCCCATTGGCTGCAGCACCAAGATTTCTGGAGGTGTATGCCATGGTTCTTAGTACTGTAATACACTAAAACTCGACACAACCCTTTAGTATCAAAGTGTGGGAACACTACTTTCTCCTACTAGGCAGAAAGAAAACTGTGGGAAGGTCTGGAGAAATGTCTCAACATCAATCTTCCTTACTAAACAGCTAGAGCAGGTTTCATTTTCTTGCCACAGATAAGTGAACTAACAAAAACTATCTAATTCAGGGTAGGGTTTCACGCACTGAGTGCATACGCACATGCACGTACACCAAGTTAAGCAGAAGATGAACATAAGAGAAATCCTAAGTGATCCTAAAGTGATTAACAAAACAGCAAACCCATTACTGAGCCAGAGCCGCTTTATGGAGACTACTGCCTTCCAGTATTGATACTAAACCACTTATACTGCTCACCCAAGTAAAAGTCTATTTCAAGGTGTTATATTGTTATAACACAGTGATTAATCAATTTCTTTTTAGAGCCTCCTCTGAGAGCTTAAAAATTCACGATTCACTTCATTAGTATTCTATACAGCTTTCCATATTTTTTGAGTGGTATGATTAAATTTATCTGTGGTTGCTAATGGTCGCAGTATGGAAAATACTCCATATGAAAGTCACCGTTCCACACACACACAATGGAACTCCTGAAAACACACCGTGAATCCCAAACAAAAAAAGACTGCATGTGGCAAATCCTTTTCATTTATTCTCAAACAGGCTAACCTGAATACGCTGTTTGTGCAAAAGGCAGATAGGATGGACTTGTGAAGAAATACTGCAAATGGAACAAATCAAGTAGGGCATTATATCTGCCACATTTTAAGGTTGGACATTAGTCCATAAAGTCATTCGGGTTCAGGCCCTACTGACTCACATTTTACAAGATAAAGACTCATCCAAGATTTGATGCTATGAAATGAGGACTACCAAAAAGCACACTGAATTTGGAAATTTGATGTGCTCCAGTTCATCACTAAATTTAAAGATTTTCTACTAGGTTTCAAGGGTTTTCATGCTCTCCTATTTATTTAGACTGTACATTCTAGTAGTCCCGGCTTGAGCACCGAAAGATACGAAGTACTACACTTTGCCATTCTCGGCATAAAGTATTAAAAATGTATTAAAGAAATGAAACCAACTGTTTAGTAAGATTGAATCCATCATCCATAGAAATTGCCAGAGATACAGACCTGCAAATACATTTTGGTTTTATTGAATGTAGCAAGATATAATAGCATACAGTCTCATTAAAGAGCCAAACGATAAATAATTTTGTGCCATCTGAAATGATAGTTCATTCTAAAACCTGAAGTCATGCACCAAAGAATAGTAAGATACACTGTAATATAATAAAAACCAATGTAAGAAGAGTTATGTATCAAGGTATCTATCATTAAGTAATACTATTACGAGGTTCTAGCAACATAAACCATGGTTGATATCTGAGGGATTTCTCTTGTTGTGTGCATTGCAACGTATACTCTGGCAGAACAAAGTTCGTTATGCAGAAGTTAAATGATTTTGTTGTTTCTCCTTTATTTTTTCATGAGCTGCTGGGCTATTCAAACTCACGTAACTGTTGGGTGTTTTCAGATGGAAAAAGTACCTTGTTTCCAAAAGAGGCACTGGTGTGACTTTTCAGAAATATCATGTTAAAAATAAACCATTAAAAATGCATTGTAGTGACTCTGTGACTCTAAAAATGCACTCCAGACTATCATTACCATTAAAGCTGATGAATATGTTCTAATTCACTGGTGATTTTTCGGGTACAGGCATCCCTCCACCAACGCACTTCACTTCTTCCTCCCCGTGAAAAGAGGGCTCAAATATTAACATCAGATGGCAATGCAGACCCACCACAGGGCTAGTGAAGGGCACTTCATTAGGAGTCTGCTGACAGATGCAAACATTCTGCAAAATTCTTTAAAGCAGAAGCATGCCATTAATTTTGGTATTTATTACTTTCTATGAAAGATAAGTGACTCAACGTTGGGAAGGGCTTTACAAGGCTAATATTTCGTCCCTGTCTAATGCTTTTTTGCTTCGTGATGTGCCTGCCTATTATGAGACTAAACTTATTCCGAAGAATAAATTAAGCAATAAGACATGACAAGCGGCGCATTTGTAGGCAATTTACTTACCACCTGAGGCATGCTACAACGGCTCAAGGCCAAAGGCTGAGTAACTTTAACCATTCAATAAATGCAATAATAATCGAACTGAAATACACAGCATTGGAAGACTTATTTCTATCATGATAAGGAATTTAGACATAAAACCAAGAGCTTCTGTGGGTTTAGTGGCTGGTATTAAATAAATTATATAGTTGAGAAACTTTTTCTAACCATTGTTCTGAAAATGCTATCCACTACAGATTAAATGTAGAAGTTTATATACATTGTTCTATGACTAGACATTGCTTGTGAAATTACAGAACTACCCCCGAGAATGTAGGTCTAGTATCAGTTTAAAAAAAATCCATGCAGACATGTATAAATATTAAAGGACTGGGCAGCATAAGATAGGACAGATATCAGCCCCTCTAGAGATTTAGCAACTGGCCTGCACTATCCTAATCACACACCAATCAATTAAGGTCTAGTTGTGGAAGCAACAAAGAACTAATTTAAAATAATTTAGTTTTTCGAACAGCACTACCTCATCTCATTCCGAAGAGACCGTGCACAGACATGCGGCTGTGCTACTGGAACATTGTTTACTTCATTGCTCCAGCTTTAATGAGTAAAGCAATGACATTATTCAGGTTCGTGATCTATTCGCCAGTCACAGTAAAGTTCACCTCTTAAATAAATAGTGCAACAAGCTGGCTTTAATTTGTACTTGGCATACCAACAATTGATTTTTTCCATAAACTCACTCTCTTTCTGCTCTGCTTTGTAACTACACGGTCTGATCTGGTTTAACCCTGGTGTGGAGAGCTGCCTTCCATCCACGTTCCTGAAAGCTCCAAAAAATTAACACGGCTGAGAATAAAAGATGTGAAGACCTACTCGTGAGGCGGAAAGACTGGGCAGTAAACTGTTTTACAAGAAAGCACAGCACCTGTTTGTTCTGTCATCCTCATTCTGCTCTGATGAGTCTTAAACTGTAAGGAGGGCTATTTTTAAAGTCGAAGAAAAGAATAGTAATTTCAAAAACTGAGAACTAGCTACTGGATTCTCTTTTCCTGTCTCTTCTACCCCACTCCCCCAAACAAGGGAAGAAAATCCATCCATAGTTGAATAGTGAATACGAACACACATAAATAAAACCAAAACCCTTTAAGCATCAGCACACTGCTGGTTTTTATGTTCATTAGTAAATGAATGATATCACATCCAAGCTCTTGGACATTAAAGACAGAAACATACAGCTCTGGGACAGGCTGCCACTGTTCCTAATGCTGAACTAAAACATGCTAGCAAAAATCCAAACAAGCCTATTGTTATTTTCTGAGTTAAGAAATCATATTCTATAAAGATGTTTCTTAGAGTTCAGTCCAGACAAAATGTAGCTTACAGTCTCATAGTAAAAGAAGTGTATTTGTGTTCCAATTTATGTAAGTCATTCTTTTTAAGCACTTCAAATTTTTAATGTATTTTCCACAAAACACAATTCTGCATAATATACACAATAATTAAAATTATTTAAAATACAACTTTAAAATTAAAGGATCATAAAACCAGACTTACTACATCAAGTCAAACATCCACTTTAGCCAGTATCTCTTCTTTGACCATGGCAAAAGTAGGTATCTAATGAAGAATGTATGAACAAAGCAAAGACACAGTGGTGCTCTCCCAGCCCCCAACAGCCTACAGCTCTGGGACCTCCTGATGGCTCCAGTATCGAGACACACCAGGACGTGTTTTAGTGGAACATTAATGCATACTTCTTGCAATTTATGACCACAGAAAAAAATCCTGCTGTAGATTTGTGGCAGGTATCATTCTAATGTTATGGGACAAAATACGTTAACTGTGATTTTAGCTACCTTAACTCTATTAGTTGAACACAACCCTGTCCTTAATTTTTATATTTCTTGTTCTAAGTATGAAAAAGATTCTAGCATTCAACTTCTTCTTTTGAACCCTGCCCAAATCCAAAACCAGACAAACACGCAAAAACTTCTACAATAAATTCGCACACTGAAGCGATGCATGAGAACTGGGGATTTTCACAAATATTTATTCAACAAATGTGAAATCTTCACATACATGTACAAAAGTACAATTTGTAGAGATGATAGACCTATCAAAAAATTAACCAGAGAAATGCTCTTGCACATCTCTTCCTTTTTTGAAAATCCGAATTTAGGAATATTGTGCCTCTGGTAAAATGGTGTTCTTTTCATGTGAGTGTAATCACTTGGCATTGTGCCTAAGAACACGCCCAAAGTGTGCAGTGATCTTAAGGACAAGCCCATTGCTCACTTACATTCTCCAAACATTCAGTCTTCAGACTTCTGTGAATTTCCTTCAAACCAGCGGCACAGAATTGCTGGGTTATTACTGAATAATTCTTACATTTTGGAGATGAAGTGCCAATGTGTTATGTTACAGCTGCTGCTGCTGCTGCACCGTCTTCTGCTTTATTCCAGCTGAATAATTAAATACCCTTTAGTCCTTCTGACAGTCCTAGACTCAGCATGGCTGTTAATCAATATCACATAAAAGGGAATTAGGCTTAGGGAACTGTTGCACTAGGCAGAATGGTTAAGGCAAGAGGGAAGGAGATCTCCTCCTTAGAAGAGAAAACTAATTTTCTGTATTTTACAACACGCCCTACCAAATGTGCACACAGACTCGTGAACACACGATACATACACAGATGTGTGGGGGAATCCAAATTAAGCTCAGAGATTTGTTACATCATAACGGCAACCAACAGTCACTTCTCCTTCCGTTTTTTTCCTAAATTCCCCGTCTTCATGTGTTTTGGGAGTTGAAGAAAACTCTCAGCACCAACATATTTAAAGTATTCAGTTTACAGGGAAAATGTGACTGCATTAAACCACCTCTGAAACTTTTACCATGTGACTGCAAAAGGGAAAGATAAACAAAAGAAGACATTTCATAGATATGGCCACAAGTGACGTATTTTTTCATTCTTTTCTTGTCCCACAATGAATCAATAGGTTATTAAGAGCAATCCTACACCGAGAGTCCCAACAAATGAAAGGTTCCCACGAAGGGGTGTCAATTTTCCCCACTCTGCCCTGCCGCCATGCTTACGCTCAGATCTACCCAGAGAAAAGGAGACACAGTTCCCCAGTCTCTCCAACAACTCTTCCCTTCTGATGAAATACTCCAACGTTGAATTTAGAAACACTTCAAACTTTCTACCAGGCCAAGAAATGAACTGGCAAGTCAAATGGCAGCAATTTCAGGTGGTTAAATAAATAAACAAACAGTGATGATGACACCATCAAGCCACTGACATAAAGGTCGTACTCTTTATATGCCTTTGTTCTGAGCAGCCTCTTATATTTCATGTCTAGAGACCTGGTATTTATAAAATACACTAATACGACCTGTGCACATTGTAAAAATAACAACTCCGTGTAATGAGGAATAGACAGCATTTCAAATGGAAAACACTTACTACGTAACTGACTATTCCCGATGTTATACTTTCTGAAGCATTTAGCTGAAATTCAATTTTGCAAGAAGCTAGAACGGTCTTTTCCCCCCACTCCTAGTGGTAAGGTGAACAGAACCTGTATGTTCTAGATCTAATTTATAACTTATTTCAACTTTTTTGTCCCACCAAGATTTGCTTCAAGCTGAAGGAAGCGTGCTCCAGCTAGCACCTCCCTCAAAACGATCCAGAAAACATATTCCGTACAGCAGGCAGTCCACACTCATGAATCACAGACAGAACAGCAAAGCAACTTCAAACCAACCTGGGCTTTTTTAGTTTCCTCAGCCCTTTCCCTGGAAGTGCTTAGCCTCAGGGAAGGCTGGCCAGCTTCTGGCTCCCAAGCAGGAGAAGCGGTGGAGGTGTGCCAGAGCTACGCTGCTGAACGGGCCGGGCGTGAGAGGAGGCAAGGCAGGAGGGGCGGCCGCGGCCAGGAGGGCCACGCTCTTCGCTACGTGCCCTGAGCTTTAGCTGTATGCCCAGCCTAACCTCCTCCTGAAGGGGTGCAAACGCTGCCTTGCTGCCGTTATCTCCCCCTCCCAGAGCTCGCCCGCTTCACTTCAGCCAACACCCTACGTCTTTCGTGCATCTTGGCCAAAAAGATTCTGGTGCTGCACAACCATTTACAACACTGATATTTCAGTTATTTTTTTCAGAACGTCTTAGTACACACTGATTAATATATAATGAAGTACAATCTTTATACCAACTCGATACTGCAGCTTGCTTACCATGAAGCTGTGTTACATACATACCTATGAATAATTTGTGCTAACCCACATTTACTGGTTTTACACACCATTTAGCTAGAAAGTAATGAATGACCCCTCCTTATATACAGGGTCATAATTTTTTTTTAAATGGAAATTAAACTTCAATTAAAATGTAAACAAAAAATCCATCTTTCAAACACTGTAAGATCTTTTGAAACAATGGTTTACCAATTAATAAAAGTTTATGTAAAATGTGCATAACATTTAATAAAACAGTTCTGCATTTTGAGCCAATTCAATCCATACAAGAGGAATTATCTATAACTAGCAAAATCAACTGAATATTTCTGGTCCCTATGTCCTCCAAGATTTTAAAACCAACAGATCGCAGCCTCTCTCTGTTAGTTTTCAAATGAAATTACTAACTGGGAGAAAGTAGGGGCTTTCCTGCCTAGTAATCTCCCAAGCAGTTTCTCATCTTTAAGCTAGTCGCTAAATTGATAAGCAGAAATGAAGAAAAGCCCTTCACCTGCTGGAAAGGCTACAGTTGCCAAATGTGGGTTTACTACCTTGGCCAGGTTCAGGTGCATAGAGACTTCTCACAGCTGAGTTGAAGACTTTTCTCTAAAACTCCAGCAGCAAATACTGTCTGAATATTATTTTCATTAGATGAATGAGAACAATACATTCAGGGCTTCATAGGTCCCGATTTTGCTCAGGACTTAATAGGACTTACAGGTCATGATTTTGCATTTCATATTAAATTGCAATGCAAACCTGTTCCATTTCCAGTAAAAATTGAAATATGTTATTTTTACGAGTGTCATACTGACTTGTGATTCAGCAGAATCTCCTCATGATGCAGCAATCATCTGGAGTGGATGCAGTGTGTCAGGCAATACTGTTAGACTTGCAGAATGTTGATTAAAAAGCATGTCTTAAAAAATGGAAGTGGTAAGTACAACTATAATGAAAGCATCCAGAGAAATCCAAGCCAGAGACTAAAGACAAAGATACATAAATAAATGCACAGCTCAGTTCCCAAAATAGTTTACATTACCAAACTAATCTCTCCTTCTGCAGGGTCACAGACAAGTGTCATTGTATTTGTAATCTAAACTGAAACCAGAAATAAATATATACAGAAATAACATTTAAAGAGCACAAGTATTCCACCTTCAAAACTTGATTTTCTCTGAATACTTCAGGAGATGTCTAAATGCAAAGTAATTTTAAAAAACTGTTTGACAGAAATACTAATTCTTGCTTAAAATTAGATCTCCCCTAAATGCCTTTATTATTTTTAAATGCCTTTTCTTACAATTTAGCTCAGCATACAAAGACCTTATTTCTCCCTTCCATCAAAAGGGATGGTCACACAGACCAGTATGTTAAATGGGCATCTCTACCCCTCCTCCAGACAGTTTTCCTCTGACACCTTCTTCTTTTCGGTATTACAGAAGCTCTGGCTGGGATAGGAACCTGCATGAGACAAACCTTCCTTTAATTAGTGTAGATTGCTATGCCATGAATCAACAAATACACACCACCAGTACTGCCACTACAGTTGTCTCCGTCTCGAAGGCCTATTTGTTTGCCTCCAGTTTCCACTAGAACTCAGCTGCCTTAATCCCCCATATGCTACTCACCTTCTTATTTCACTGTGTGCCAATTCTTCACACTAAAAGGCAGTCTGTACATGTATGGAATTTTTTTTTTTAATTACGTCTCCAACCTACCAGCTGTCAAACTCTACTTGACATTTACAATAGTGTCTGCAGAGTAATCTGTATCTATTCCAGCTTTTTCCACTGTGAATTACTCTTGCTCTTACTTTATGAATTCACTTTCATTGTATACTCTTCATTTAAAGCTTAGCCTTTTTTGTATACACCTATATTATGGTTGAATATGAAATTTGAAATAAAGAAACAGTGCATTCTTTATGATGAGGATGAATTGCATAGTATGTGTTGAACAACTCTTCAGTTTGGAAGGCAGAACGCATATTCTTCTCTCTCTGTTCAGGCATTCAAACACTGCTTTGGACTTTGGGAAAAAAAGCTAAATTGAGTTTTCAGTGAAGCTTTGCTATAGACCTCTGCTATAAAGTAAAAGCTTTATCAAGCAACCAACAGTCAGCTTAAATCCCAAATGTTTTCATGTTTTGCATTTAAGGTTGGATGGTAACTTTGCTCTTTTCTTTTACTGCAGCTCTCAACAACAATGAGCCGTCTCAAGAGATGAAAATAGTTTCTTAGTCTGAAAATCATATGGAAAAAATCAACTGCCCTTTAAAAAAAGTTATAAATGTCTGGACAAACTTTTCCCAGATTTTCCTTCTTCAGTTATTTAATGAACATATGGTTATTTATAACGTGAGCTACACTTGTAGTATTTCAAAAATTAGTTATAAACATGCCCAGAGCTACTCAGCTCCTCCCAGGACTATACTGACCTCACTCAATACCCTTCCAGTACTGTTTGCTTTGGGATCTCTTTGACAGTGAACCCACGTTCTTACTTCAGTGTCTTCTCCCTGCCTTAAAACTTACCTTAGATTTCTTCTCTTAGCAAGTACCTTATAGCAGGTTACTTTCATTTCAGAAAGATCATAACATCAGATATCAATTATGACAAATAAAAACCTTGACCAGCAGGCATAGATGATTAAAAATACATATAAAATGAATGCGAGTTCAACTATATTTTAAACTAAGTATTTAGGGAACGATAAGGAGCCAATCATTTAGGTTAGTGAAATGTAGCAGAAGCTTAATAGCCGGGTTCATGTCTTTTTGACAGGTACAATATAGACGTGTGTCCACGCGAGGCTCTTCTCGAAGTCAGGAGACAGGTGCTTCTGGAGTGTGATACACCTGATGGGTGAGACTCTGCCCCAGAAGGAGAGAGGCTGTGTGCTGGGAGCACCTAAGCCCGGGTCAGGGGTGGCTCGGAGGCCGACAGACACCCTGCTACCCAACACCTGCGTAACCCAACAAGTTAGATGAGATGATCCCACCCAAAAGACCCTATGTTAGTAACAAGAATACAGCTAAGAGACTAGAAATACAGTCTTCTAATTTTCTTTTTCTATGTATGTAAAAGTGTGTGTGTGTATATTTTTATTTTTTCCAAACAAAAAGTTGGGCAGTGTCACCCTGAAAATCCAAATGAATCTGCTTCCATGTTTATACAGTTTATTTTACTCACTGTTAGTATCTATGGGGTTTAATGGAACTTCTCATGTAAATATACTCCAAATTCCTCCCTGTTTAATGGAGATCTAATTCAATTCAGTGTATCATTTAACTCAGTAAATGGTAAAATGACAGTTTTTTCCTTTGCAATCAACATAAACTGCAGTTGTAAAATGTGTATCAGAAGATGGCAGGTTTTTTTACTCCATCTTCTAGCATTTCCTCAAATACTCTAGTATACTGTTTGTATACATTGTAAAGTATACATTGACTGAAACATGAATGTTGCATATAACCATGATTTCAACTGAAAAAGAAACTGCTCATTTCTTAAATTTCTTCTTAAAGTATATGGAATTACTCTTTGCTTTAAATGTTCCTATTCACAGCTAATTGTATTTTATACTTCATTTGGGGATTCCACAGAGCTCTGTCCTTGACTCCCTTATTCTCCACTCACAAGGGAATCTCATTCAAAAGTGATTTCAATTATCAGTTATGAATAGGTACTCTGTGCTCCAGACTTGTCTCTTCTCCACTGAAGACCAGAACCCTCATCCATTTCTGATGTGATCAGGACTTTTGGCTGTCAACTCCAAAATCATTTTGAAAATTCAATACTCTTTCTCCCCCTGCTCTGCAGCCCTCCTTGCTACGCTACTACTTTTGTTAAGCACTGTCAACAGCACAGTCATCTTGTTTGTCACAAAGACCTGTAACCCTTGATAACATTATCTTTAACCTATACGTTATTCCAGATGTCCATCTGGAAAAATCTCCGAATTGGTAGTGTAGGTTAATGGTTGGACTGGATGATCTTAAAGGTCTTTTCCAACCTAGACGATTCTATGATTCTATGATTTATGTAAGTATGCTTGCACTCCTGTAGAATCATAGAATCACAGAATGGTTTGGGTTAGAAGGGACCTTCAAAGATCATCTAGTCCCACACGCCTGCCATGAGGAGAGGCATCTTTCACTAGATCAGGTTGCTCAAAGCCCCATCCAACTTAGCCTTGAATGCTTCCAATGATGGGGCATCCAAAACTTCTCTAGGCAGCCTGTTCCAGTGTCTATATAACACCTGAATGCAACTCTTATTAATCACAAAGTTAATGCATAACATTTCTAAGAAACTTACCACTAAATCGCACTATCACCTCAAATGCAAGCCTTTTTTTTTTTTCATTTTTAAGGCCTTTCACAGTCCGTCTCTAACATCGTTTCTCTTATTTGCACGTTCCTGCCCTTGTCTACCTACTACTTTTTCAAACAGTAATCTTCATGTTTCTTTTCACAGAATCATAGAATCGTTTAGGTTGGAAAAGACCTTTAAGATCATCCAGTCCAACCATTATCCTAATAATACCAAGTCCACCGTTAAACCAGTTCAGGGTAGAGTAGCAATTTCATGTTTCCTGGCTTGATGCATGGATTATTTATAATGAAGTAAAAACTAGGAATCATTAAGATTGGAAAGGATCTCTAAGATCATCATTCCAATCATCAACCCAACACCACCATGCCCACTAAACCATGTCCCAAAGTGCCACATCTACCTGTTTTTTAAACACTTCCAGGGATGGGGACTCCACCACCTCTCTGGGCAGCCTGTTCCAATTCTTGACTACCTTTTCCATGAAGAAATTTTTCCTAATATCCAATCTAAACCTCCCCTGGCACAGCTTAAGCCCATTTCTTCTTGTCCTATTTGTTATCTACTTGGGAGAAGAGCCCAACACCCACCTCACTACAACCTTCTTTCAGGTAGTTGTAATAGCGATAAGGTCTCCCCGCAGCCTCCTCTTCTCCAGACTAAACAACCCCAGTTCCCTCAGCCGCTCCTCATAAGGCCTGTGCTCCAGACACTTCACCAGCTTCATTGCCCTTCTCTGGACACGCTCCAGCACCTCAATGTCTTTCTTGTAGTGAGGGGCCCAAAACTGGACACAGTATTTGAGGTGCAGCCTCACCAGTGCCAAGTACAGAGGGACAATCACCTCCCTGATCCTGGTGGCCACGCTATTCCTGATACAATTTTCATGCTGCCTCTTCTACTGGGAAAATGTTTCCCATAAACATCCATCAAGCTACTTCACTGAGGTACTTCAAATTCTTCAGAACTTCAGAAAAGATGAAAGTTTCCTAAGAAAAACATTGCTTTGGTAAGAAAACCAAAATGTGCTATTCTAATGAGAAAAAAATAACCTCTTAAATTCAAATAGAATTTTAAGCCATTTTATTCCTTCAGATATGCCTTCTAAACATGAATGAGAAGAATGGCTGCAGTTAAGGGACTCCAGTGACTTGCCACCAAATCTGTTCAGCCTACCAGTGTTATTCCAGGTTCACATCCTGCAAATTCATTCTGGACTTGAAAGTCAAAGAGACTTTCTCTGTTATGGCTAACCAAAGTAATCAAGATTTTCCATGTAAGAATTTTTGCCACCACACCTGTTGTAATTCCATTAACATTACAGAGGCAGCCAGGATAAGGTTTGGCTCTACATGTGGAATTTAGTTAACAATCTAGTTGATGTCTGAGCCAGAAAATAATTTAATTTACAATTCCATAAGCATTTTTGCATGAATAAAAAAGCACACAGGAACTCAGTACGTTAAAATACAAAGAACGTGAGGATCTGATCCACAGAATGAGAGATGAACAAATTAATCTAGAGTACAAGCTTTCAGTTTTGTAAAATAAAATGTTGAGTGTTAAACTTTTTGTACTGTATGCCCTCCTGAACACAACATGATTCCTGGCTTGTTCATGTTCTTATTGTGCCTGATTTTACTGTATGTTGTTAAAAAAGCAAAAACTGTAATTATATCAGAGTGTATTCAGACAGTGTTTTATGGCACAATAAAACCCTTTGAAAGCCTGGTCTCTCGAACACCTTCACATCCCCCTCAGATGCTGAACCCAGGCGACACCACTCCTGGTTATTTCACGTTTGCCGCACACACTACCACCAAGGAAGGAAATTCCAAGGTGTGCTTCAAGAAGCTTTCCAAACAAAGAACTCTTCTGACAGATGTTTTATGTTTTAACATGTTTTGCTAAGAAAAGCTACACAGTCTTGAAAGTTTTCTAACTCAGGCAGCCATGAGCCCTGGGTGGAATTTCTGTGAACACATGCGTGGCTTTGTGAGAAAGGCTTTTGATCACGGACATTGGAAATCCCAGGGCAAAGACAATAGCCTGCTAACTTTTTATTCTCTGTTGTTCCACAAGAGCTAACAGAATCAAGATTAGTTAACCCCTCCTCCAAAAAAAAAAAAAAAAAAAAAAAAAGAGACGGGTCACAGTCAGAGAGTTTTATTTAGGTAAACCTCTGCAATGCTTTTATTAGGTTACAAGGAAAACATCAAAGCAAGCTTTTAACATATGCACCACGCTTCTAAAAACTCTTTTGCCTCACTCTCAAATTTACAGCTTATCTAAAAGAAACTGGAGAAAAGGCATGGGAGCAAGATTGGAATGACACATCAGACTGATAAAATGCTTAAATATGAACTATCCCAAGAAATCACAATTGATTAAGCAAACATTCCTAATGTGGTTACTTAGTTTTCTCTTTCTTCACAGAAGTTAGGGGGTTCCCCCCCCCCCCCCCCCATTTGCGTACTTCTCCAAATTCAGGTAGAACTGATTAAGCGTTACAAAGGTGCATTGTTTCTTCTACTCTTTCCTCTCCATTCATACTGATTTATTTGTAAGGAAAGTGTATTACTCAACTGGCTTATGTCCTCCTAAAATACAGTGGCCAAGGTGGAGAAATAAATCCTTTGAGAAGACTGGCAATAAATTGAATATTTAATAAGTGTTGTGGACATTATTAAATGCAGGAGCATACGATAAGATTATCATATTCTTGTAATTGTAACCCAGACACTTGGTTTGCTACAGGTTATCAGAAGATGTGCATGTGGGCAGGAGGCATTGGACTGGGGGGACATTTTGTTTTAAAAAGATCACTCAGAACTTATACATACCAAGACACAGTAATTTGATGCGGGAAGTTCTGCTTTAATTTAAATTAGCTCTTTCTTAATGTAGAGAAGATTATTTCAAACATGTGAGCTTAAACTTTCCTCTTACAAACAAGCTGTTTCTTGTTTTCAGTTGAAACAAATACTGTAACCTGTAAAATGACTTAAAATATTTTTTCTTTCTCCTTCTAAAAAAGCGTATGCCATATTTTCAGTTTGTGTATAAGACTTTGGTTAACGCAATTGTAACAGCTTTAAGCATATGAAAATCCAAGCTTTTTATGCACTGCAGTGTATTTCATGATATGATATGACATACGTTGACAAAATAAAAGAAAATTAACAATTTATACCCTGTATTGCTGACTAATGGTTTCTTAATGGCACTAGAGAAAAGGAAAAGAAAGTGAAGGTTTTAATGTTAAACTATGCATCAAAACCACTGAACAGCAATCGCTGTGGCCGTATTGGAAATACGGAACACCAAGAGCTGATGACGTTCCTTTTACTCCTGCTCTGCCTCCAGCCCCCAGTGAGACCCGCACACGTGTGTCAGCACACGTGTGTCAGATTCCTCTATTCTGGAAAGGTAAGAGCAGAAATGACATGATATCTCCTCTCCTATACATGTGCTACGAATCCGCTAAAAAAAGACTACCAGGTTCTTTCTGAAAAACTGTGGGGGGACAGTGTTTTTCCAGAACACAAACATGTTCTAGATATGAAGTTTCCCAGGTTTCCCAGGGGTTGGTACCTTGTCCTGCTAATTCCTCACTGGCCACTAACATTTTCTTCATCTGAGGGATGGACACAGTCTAGGAACAGTGTCTGAAAAAATGTCATTTAATCCTGGTACTAACAGACTACAACAGCAGCACCGGCCAACACTTCACAGCAGTTTGGGGCAACATCGTTTTGTTTATTTTGATACACACAAGCACATGCACACAGAGCTTCCCCAGTGCAGCATCAGGTCAGAACAACAACAACAACCAACAACAACAACAACAACAACAACAAAAACCAACCAAACAAACAAAAAAAACCCAAACCCACCAACTACAAAAAGTCAAACACTGTAACAAAGTACCAATCAGTCTCATCCTTCGACAAAACAAAGCCTTAATCAAATAATAAGTAACCTAATATCTCCTTCTGCCTTAAATCCTTCCCCATTCCTCACCAACCCCCACTTCCCTTGAAAACCAGATGGCCCCGGCAATATGCCCTGAAGGTCAACAGATGCACCATGTCTTTGGATGAAGAAAAGGTATATAATATCTTTAATAATATTTCCAGATGATAAAACTGGAAAACACACGCTGAAAAAAAGCACAAAAACATCTACAACAAGGAAGTAAACCAAGCACAGTTACTGTGTTAAAATATCCAAGACACCAATGAAAATAAAAGCCAAGTAGTGAACTCTTATTAATGCTATGAATAATAAATAACAAGTGAAAAGAAGATTGATTTTAAAAAAAAAATTACTGTAAGAAATTACATAAAGAAAGGATACTAGATAACTCTGGGGACTGGTAATGGATATGGCTGCATATTTGTCATGGCTGTCAAGAGTTATGAATTTCAAGATTTCCATGTTTTTATAAAATGTGCCCGTCTTGGCTTCATAGGAAATTGTGTCAGTGGGTGAGTAGGTGAACACATGCATAGGTGAATGAACAGGTGAACAGTTTAGCCTGGAGTGGGTTGGCTGAGGCTGCACTCAGTTCCAGCAAAGTATGTCTGGAGAAAATCAAATTAATTACAGATTAAGCTATTCCAGATTTTCACTGGTGAATCTGAGGTCCAAATCCACGTCTGTGAATCTTAATGTGAAAACTGATTCTAGTGACAACATTATTGTGCTCCAAGCTTTCTGTGTTCCGCTACTTCCAGATCAAATTTGTCCAATTTACTGATAAAAACAACTTTTTAACTGCCGACTCTATCAGAAAGTCAGGTCTATACCTTTCCTCAGAACATCTATGATAAAATATTTTATTCTGCTCCCTGTCACAACTGGGAAATTGTATATTCTTTACCTTTTGTGCATGAGTACAGTTGCAATTATCACTGACCACAGTATGCCTCCCTAAGTTGGATCCCAAGACAGAACTGCAATTTAAGGCTTAGTAACTGAGGTTCTGTAGACATCCTATAACTTACTACTCGTAGGAATAGAGAGGTGTATCTATGCAGATATTCTAAGCTCATGTCACGTAAAAAGTAGCACAAATTAACTTAGCACTCTTTCCTCTACAAGAAATAACTTGCTAGCCCACAGCAACTTGCTCATGTGTCCTTAGTTTAAAACTCTTATGCTCCAGAAAAATACAATCAGTTTTACTGCCTCATAGGTTCAGGCTAACAGAAGTACCAACAAACAAACAAAATCTCTCCCAAGAGTACGCATCAATAAAGTACCCTGAGCAGCTACATTACAATAAAAGTGGCCTCTTTTTACTTAGAGTGGATTTATGCCGCCTTTTGAAATAAAACTTTTTGTACTTGTACACAGACAATATAATAAAGCCTAATCCTATCTGAAACCACAATCATACGAATCAAAAAGCCTTCAGCTACCTGCTGCTAATAGCACAATGCTAATGTGGGTAGGCTGCTGGGGCCAAAAGGTATTAATAACCTTTAGCCTTGGACTGATACCAGCAGTGCAAAGTAGCTTCCACCAAAGCAAATGATGAAAGCCAGACGGTACTTCACTGGCAAAACGGACAGGCAAGGAGTAATAACATATCCATTTTAGCTTAAACTCTGGTGGCCAGACTTTCGAAAGTAGGTCTGACCTTCAGGTCTAAGGACCTGTTCTCCATTAGAAAGCCTCTTCTGGCCTATGCCATGCATAGGAGATGCCATGCATACGAGTAGAAAGAAAGTGTTTCTTCACCATCAGGGACCCACCATCTTCCCCAGTGACACCAGGTACAATGATAGAAGCACCCACAATTTGGCAGATAGGGCCTCTGCCGGCATTTTTTCTGGCCCTGAGGAGGGACCTTTCCTCTTTTTCCTGTCCACTCCTCGTCAACAGAGCCCTACAGCATAAGCCAAGCCAGAAAGGGCAGCCACGCTTTCAGGGGACAGCGAACTGAACTGCAAAACAAGGCAGCAACACAACGCTGGGGATGTGCTGTCAATCTCAAAAGCTGACTGAAGAATGCAACACACAGGCGTACAAAATGAAGAGCAACTGAAAAGCCCATAATGAAAAAATGAGAGAAAACCAAACCAAAACAAACAAACCCCATGTGTTCTATGATTTTTTGGGGTTTTTTTGCCATCAGTTTAAAGAGAGTAGAGTTCAAACTTGAAAGCAAGCTCTGTCTCTGGGGTTCTCAGTCTCAAAGCACTATTTGAAATAAAAGAAAAATCCATTTGCAGACTGCTTAGGCCTCACGTAGCCCTGTGCACACATGAACATCAGTATGGAATTTACTTGGTAATGTTAGTGAGAAAATCCATTTGTGTGAGAATGTTATTTAAGACAAGTTCTGTTGTGTGAGCTGTCAACAGCCTTGTGACTTTTGGTCCTCCAAGTACACATTAGACTCCCTCATTTAAACACTTCAGAAGTGGTACCAAATGCAGGAGAGAGGACAGTGAAATTCCCTTCCCTATAAGGGGCTTCAGCATTGTGCTCCAAGCACATTTTTCAACAAACCCTTATAATTTAAATGTATTTGTTTTGTATTCAGGTGGGCATGCAAAAGCATCCTGACTTTCAGTACTACTGAAGATACAGTAATACTATACTCTTGAAGAGGGTTTAGAAGTCCTGAAGAAAGTTTAATTTTTCTCTTTCCCCCCTCTATGGAAGCCAGAACGCACGCTGTATACTATCACTTCAAAGCCCAGCTAACACAGAACCCAGAGGGGGTACATATCAGACAGGGAGACTCAATACATCCTAAAGTAGTATTGTAAATGTGTATTCTATTTCAAGAAAAACTAGAATAAAGTGCTAAAGAAATTAAAGCTATTAATCTGAATCATTTTATTCATTTCCATAATCCCACAGTAAAGACTGGAATCTGTAGAGACTTCAATAGATTTTTTTGGTGTGAATAAGGAGTAACATCATTATGTCAATGGAGCACCATTACAATCTGGGAAAAGCCTATTACTGATGAAATTGAAAAATAAAGCAGCATGCATGTCAGCCCAGCAAAGCAAGCAGCTGATTCCGGGTTTGATTGTGTGGAAAGGGAGAAGTTAGAAGAGAATAAAAGACTGTGAAAGCTGTTCCATTTTTAGAACACAGAGAATGCAGAATTGTAAACATTTTACAGTAGGTCAGGTTCGGGGCCTAACATCGGCAGCCTAGCATTCACACTGTGTAACAAAAATGCCAGCAGACATCTCTCCAAAGCAGCTCCACATTATTAATCCACTGAAATATTTATTTGGCAAGACAGAACATCAATAACATTATCTCATAAGTTTTCTATTTTTAAAATATTTGGAATTACATTAGATGGGCCTAATGCTCAAACCACTTTGCTGCAACATTTTTTTAAAAGATAAACAAAACCTCCTAGCCTCATCTGAATTATTGATTCTTTTCTTCAGAATTACAAGTCGGTGAATATGAGTATGAAGAAGCTCAGAAGCATCCAATCCAGCCAGCTGTTTTCAAGATATAGCAGGAGACAGGAAGCCTTGATCAATAATAACGTATCGTTTTTTGTATTAAGCTGATACCTAAGAATCCTAACCATAAGTCTTATATGCAAGATGATATTAAAATCAAGGAAAATCCAGATGAAAAAAGAGGCAAGATAATCCTTGTCCCCAGAAGTTATACTTTAAGAATAAAATCAGAGACACTGGGTGGATGTATTCTGGCAGATGAAAGTATAACAAAACAATGTGTATGTCTCCAGGCCACACGGCGAAGGAGATACTTGCACTAGCTTGAGTACTGCAAGACACGCTACGTTCCACGTTATTTAATTTTTTCCTGTAGTAAACTACAACTGGCCCAGGTAAAGCACTGCCCTAAAGAAGCTGCACTGTTTTGCTAACCGTGCTGACTTGGGCTTCTGTACAAAAGCCCACACTGTGCAGGGCTGTAACAGCCAATAAACAAACATTGCTCAGCATTTTCAATGAGATAATTTGTTCTTCTTTGTTTTAAAGTGGATACCTCTTAGAGTCACCTGATCAGACTGTCGCACTCTGCCTGAATTCATGTTGTCACAGACCTTGTGGGACCCATCTAAAACAAGGGACATAATGAAAGCAGGCATTCGGGTAACAAGCCTGCTCCAAAAAGCACTGCAGTGGAGCCTTGCTCAGAGGGAAGAAGCAGATCTGCCAGCTTCCATGCTGGCACAGCAGTATGAAACAAGTACTCTTTCCAAAGGGCTTTTCAAAACAAAACCTGCAGTTTTCTTTCCAGTTCCATTTTCAGACTCCTCTGCTCCAGTTGTTAAAAAAGAAATGACAGTGGCAGAAGAATAAATGTGAAGCAAGCTGTAATATCTCCTACAAATAGTATACCTCCTATTCCTTTGACACACACACAATTTGAATGCGTAGTTCCTTGAAAAAGCCTTTTTTTCCCCCCAGTACAAAAAATGGTTATCTGGAGAGCTCTAGAAAATACATGGGAAAAACAGCGAGGGTTTGATTCACAAGAACACATCTTCTGTTTGATATTGGTACAGCTGCAGTAATCTCTGTGAAGCGTTTTCCCTGGGCTTGCAGCGACACTGAAGCAGCACAGCCGACCTCTGGAAGAGGGAATCAGCTACATGGGCGCTCTCGTGTTTCCAACTGATGTGCAGTGTGGCATCCACAGAATCAGAGGTGTTCTAGCATAGGTTTTGCAGTGCTATGTTTAACTGAGAAAAAGGGAGGCAAAACCTCTCTCTCTACAGCTCCTCATTACAAAATGGAGTACGCTACCTTTTGCCTTCCACTGATTTGGGCTGCACAGTTCGCGATTATGCTCAAAAGCAACATTGGTCCTGCAGAAAAGTCTTACCGAGCTATTGTGTTAAAGAGATGACAGGCAAGAAAAGGAAAAGCCTATTCAAGGGAAGAAATGAGCCCTCAGAAACCACATACTTCAGTGCCACAATATTAATATTGCTAGTTGTTACCTGAAAACAACACTTTTGAAACATGGCTTGGAAGCTGGTACGGAAGCCCACAGTTAAAGGCAACATGCCTGGCTCTGTTTGGGTTTTTTTGTTTGTGGTTTTGTTTTTTCCCTACTCTTTTCTTTTTTCCTCTCCCTTATGACTATAAACAGGTGTGGATGATTATGAGCCTGGCTGTTCAGAGCTCTGGTAGCTTCAGACCCCAGAGCCCCCCTGCACGCCCTTACCAGGCAGAAGAAGGTTATGTGAGCCCAGGGCCACACAGTGCTGCCACGGGAGCTCACAGGCTAGGCTCGCATTTGCTTCAGCAGTCGATGAAGGATTAGGCCCAGCAGATGAGTACAACAGATAACTGTCACATCTTAAACCACCACAGCTAAATCTACCAGAGTTTATAAGACCGTCGTTTACATTAAAGGGCCAAATGCCAAAGGAGCTAATCACTCTTTTTAAAAGACTTGCCATGATACTCCAAATAAGTTACTTTCTTGCTCTCCTATAGTTTAGAATTCCTTACATAATTTCTGCCTTTTTCAACAGGACACTGAGAGAATTAATTCATTAAAGCATCAAGATCCTCTGAAGAACAGAAGGAAACAAACTGCTGCGAAAAGCTAATACAATTCGCTAAAAATTGTTTTTATTATCCCACCTAATAATGGGATAATGCTGCACTTGAACAGCAGAGAATTTGTAGCAGGTTATTCAGAGGGAATTGTTTTGTGCAGATCATTTCTGCATTAATATTCAAAGCTTCTTGGCCTAGAGATACTTCAATGTAACGGTTATATGCTTTTCTATTTCACGTCACATGATGTCTGCTTACAATACAATGTTATGTCACTCAGAAGGTGAGAAAATGAAGAAAGTCATTTTTAGAAGCACTAAATACTTTAGTAAACACCACTTCATTAATATAATCGCTAAAAAGCGAGTGATTACAGTACCAGCACCTTAGAACACAAATTTCAAGCCTAAAATCTCACCCTCTACATATACGCGCATATACGCATATGTACAGACAGACAGACACACGCACACCCCTGTGTCGGAAGGGTCCCCAAGGAGCACCGATGAGGGTTTGGAATGGCTCCTTTCTGCCCCCCTCAGCAGGAGCCACCCTTGAAGCAGACCAGCCAGAGTCACGGTGCTGAATGGCAAATCTGCAAGGACTAACGTCAGGCAGCTACCTGGAAAGAAAAAGGATCCGTCATAGTGTATTTATAAATGCTAAATGGCCCGGGAAACTGCCGAGAGATTTCTCATGCTCAGATCCTCATTTTCTCTTGCGTGGTCATCCCTGGGACGGCTCTGGAAAACAAGGCAGCCATTTTCTCATAAGCTGTTACACTCAGCAAACCAGATTGAAGTGCTTGATAAGCTGCTGTTCTCTTCCGTGCCTGCAGCGATCGGAGGGGAAAAACAACCCATCACCCACAAACAGGTACAACCACAGCCATTTCTGCACTTGCCTGGTATGAGTCAGGGCGCAGATGGGGCTGGGGGAGGGGAGGGATGGGGAGGCCTGGATGCAAACACATCAATATGCATGGCCAGCGCCAGTCCTACCCCATGGTTCATCCCTGCAAAACCGTACAGACCCGGTTCTGCGGTTCCAAAAATTAACTGCCGCTGTTAGAAAATACTTTGCTTTTGCAGAACCCGTGGGTCTAAGAGACTGCCTCGCGCACGCTGTGAAAACGCCTCCAAACCTTCGGGTCAGCATGGGAAGAAAGTGATCGGCAGACACGCACGCAGGTATACGTGCACCTGTATGCACACACAAACGTGACGTAATTTTTATAAGCGACAGCAGTAAGTAACCTCTCTCAAATAATCTGTTAGGGGACCAGAGTGTCAAAACCACTGAGCACCCCAACTCCTTACAGTGTACAAATCTGGATATTCGAAATCGCTAATTGCTTGAGAATATAAAGGGCTGTCCCCACATGTAAAGCAAGAAGCTATGACACCTATACTTACGTTTGCTTCCATTTTCTATTATAATCACCACCTATACTTACATTTACTTCTGTTTTCTATTATAATCCTCTTTCTTGTCATTTTTGTGAACCTCCCTATTTTGCAGCAGTGTTTTGAAATCTGGCAGTGAGAAACCCTGGGCGCAGGGAGATGCCTTTTCAGTCCCGTGTGAAATGTGTTCAGACTTAGCTACGCTCAAAGCTGCTGGGGCAAAAAATTCCCACTTAGGTTTTTGTCAGCAGAGACAGCTAAAAACCGGCTGCTAAAGCCCCTCACTGCCCCGCGCACACTGCCCGCCCAGCCCTGGCTCTTCGTTTCAACACACGCAACGTGGAGTCAGGCTCCGGACAGGCTCCAGCAGCCTCGGCGCCGCTCGCCCAGCTGGCTCTGAAGGAAGCCCAGTTGTTGGGGGAGACATGGCCCCATTTGCCCACCTCTGATGGCTTCTGCTTGCCTGGCGTGAGCGTGCCACGCAGGGCTCCTTCTCCACCCGGAGGCTGCACAAACAGAAGGCGATTCCCCAAGGCCACCAAATTCCCCCCGCCTCGGGCTCAGTTCGACCCACAGAGGGTCTGGCAGACCTGCCTGGCTTGGCTCTGCTGGTGCAAGACACATTTCATTCATTACTTCCAACTCAGGCGTCTCTCTCCAGTGGCTGGCCCACAAGAGATAGCAGTACTATCGTGCTACTTAAGGTACTCGTTTCGGTCAGCTTTAAGGGATTTTGTCATGCAAAATCCCGAAACTAGGACTGCTGACAACGCTAAGTGCTTTTAGCATTACACTTAATAAGTTTCCTTTTTCTACAGAAAACGGTAGAACAGCCAAGGAGATGACACATAAACGAAAATGCTGTTAAGACTGTGGAGACCCTAGATATAAGAAAAGCACACCTGAGCTGTCAAAACCTAAGGTATCTCCTCTCCCTTGCCTCCTCCAGCCAGAAGCACAATCCTGCTCCGACCTCTCCCTCCCTCCCGCCTGCCCGGGCTCTGGGCAGCTCCCGCCACCACCCGCCGCTGCTCCCACGCTGGGGAAGGGGCAGCAGCTGAACTCGGGCAACATGAACAAGGACACTTCCTGCCCTGGTGCCTGCTCAGCTCGAGTGCAAGCATCAAGTTCGCCCCTGCAACCTTTGCATTTGCACTTTCACACATGCTTGCTAGGGCCCTTTTTAAATCAAGATGGTACCCAACCCATCATTCCTAATGCTACAAATGCTGTAACTGTTTCCCAAAGTTACGATGTTACTTTACGCTGTGCTTTGCAATGGGTCTACTGTAAACAAGGGCACTACACCAGTGGTGACTCTGGCTAGCTTTGCAGAACCCCAGTAAGGCACAGAGTCTGAATAAACACAAGCAGAGCACCCGTACGTGAAACACGTGATGCTTTCATCAGTCACGAAAACTACGTGGCCGCATCCTACATGATTAGCTGGTGAAGAACACTTTCGTTCTGTGACCATTGATTTTTACTGGGTAAAGTAGTAAGTCTTGGTTTTCTGCCAAGTATACATGCACCACGGCATTTTTTAATATCTTTTATTTTGGAATGCAGGATAGTGTAAGTTTAACAGCAGAAAGCCTCCTCACTCCACTGAAATTCAAAGTATGTAAAACCACAGCTCTATCAATCATGCCATCTGTGCTAGAAATGCCATTCTTTTCTTTTTTTTTTTTTTTTTTGCCACGGGACTGTTATATCATGTGCAGGTGGTAACGTCTAAAAATATATCACAGAAGATATACGTAAAACCAGACTACTCCTTTTCTTGATCAAAACCGTAAGTAGAAATGCTGATCTAGCTCGTATTTCTTGGCACTGGAGGTTTTCTCACTAGACCTGCAACCCTCGTGCTGAAACGCACTTTCCAGAAGGGAAGCGCACAGTTCCTCACACCTGTTTCACACCATCAAACCAGATAAAATGGCTTGATCTCTTCCAGGAAGGAAGGAGTACAGCGGTGGAGTGAGGAGTCAGACAAGCACCATATGGCCAGAAGGGAGGGAAGACAAAAGCGAGGGCCGAACCACCTCTCTCGGCGGCAGCAAGAGTTACGTTGGCTCAGCTGTGTTGTCTAATCAAGTATTCTAAATCAATTAAGACTGAAGCTAATTTGTACACATGAATCTTTGTATTTATAAATGAACCTAAATATTCCACAGTAATATTCCATATGGTTTAATTCCCGTAGTACATGGACAGAAACCAAGGACTGGCTCAGCTCATTAGCCATGAAAACATGCAGTTCTATCAGGCAAGCTTTTGTCCAGCGATACAAAAAATGAGCAGTGAATGAATGAAGCCCCTTCCCACCCTATAAAACAATGGTCCCCAATGCAAGAATGTCGGTTAATGTCAGTTAGCAGTCAAGATGCTCTCTCAGTTGTTTGGAACTGTCACCAGGTCCGAGCTCCGGCCTGCTGAGGTATTTCTATAACAACGACAACAAGAGAGAGTTTATTGACATCAGTCAACTGGGTGATAAGACCACCAGTGTTTGTAAATAGTTCTCACACGTCTTCCCAGAATCCTAAATTTCTTACAGGTTTTAAAGAAAACAGAAAGCCGCTTTCTCTCTCTGGAGAGCATTTCCCCAGGTTTTTATTTGGGCAGTGAGGCTCCAGCAGAGGCAGGGTGGCTGCAGACACCCGCTGAGGTAATTCTCCACGCGTGCCTACCTCGCCTCCCCGCACAAACAGCTGAGCGGCTCATCATTCAATTGCCCAGGACTGCGATTTATAGCCCGTTCTAGGCAGACCGGATCTGGCAATGGTGTGCTTTAAAAAGGTGCACAGCAAAGTACAGCGCATCAGCAGTGACTCAGCGCTGTGTATTAATAGCCAGCCTAAGCTTATTTAAGACCCTACTGTTGCCATGTGTCGGGGACAGGGGCTGGATCAGACTGTTGATCTGACTGGAAGCTCACCTCACAAATAAAAACATTTTTCAGCGCTGCACGGCGGCACAACGACAGAGCCGACAGCACCCAGGGAGCGGGAGCGGGGTCAAGGAGAAGAGGAGGGAGGGCAGGATGGGCCCTTCTGGAGCCGCTGCATTTGAATCGCCTCGGGTCAGCTGCAGAGAGTCGGATTCCCTTGGCCCACAGGAGGAAGTGGAGGCCAAGAGGCTGCTGGAGTTGTGCAGAAGAACTGGGCCCCACATAAGTCTTTATACCTACCACGCGAAGTGAATGGAACAGCAAACAGTGTTTAGAAGAATCTTGTATACTCATTCTGCAGGCATATAAATACCTGTGTTCAGAAATGAAGAGAATCAGCTCCAGGTATATGTTTTTGGTCAAACTGGAAAGCAGAGGGAGGTAAGAAATAGAAAAAGTCACCATAATCTGATTAGCTGTGTAATTAAGACTAAACTGGGAGATCAATAAGGGAAACTATAAGGAGGATTTTTTCAGCACAGCATGCTGGAAAGAAAATGGGAAATCTGGTGGAAATCTAATGGGATAAAGTAACAGATGGTAGGTAGACACCCAGGGGACATGGAATATGTCTGAAGATGATACTAGCTAACAGTATGATTAAAAGTATATGCAATATCACAATGCACTGAGTTGAACTAGAATGTAAGTAGTAAGGCCATAAAAACCTTAATATTCTAGGTTAGAATTACATACTTTTATAGACACCTACAAGACAAACAGGAAGAACACTTACGAAAAAGCTCTACATAATGCAAGTATCCAAGATATTTTAGGGAATGGTTCTTATCCTTGTCTTAAGAAACATGACAAACAACTGTCTACAACTACGACACAGGATACCACAAAAAGGACAAGCACTTAATCAGCAAAGATCTAACAATAAATAATAGATTCAATGTACAGAAAATAAAATTTGAGTTACGTTTCTAGAAACAACTTACAGAACAGAACAAGCTACCAGTGGAGCTGTGCAAACTGCTGTCATCTGGGCGACCTGAAGCCTACCTGACAGTACATCATTCCACCAGGCCTGTAAGGACTCTGGAGAAAAAAACCAAATGAATCCCCATCGATTTTTTCAAACACAAATACATCGGTTACTTCCAGCAAAATCTTCCACATAACCCACTGTTCTTCCAGTTGCTACACATGCGGGAGTGCAGTTTGTAGTCTATAAGCTGAACACACAAGCAGGTCAACTCAAGGTGGCCCCCCACGCTCAGGCAACACTCTCAATTTTATCCTGGGTACAATCCAGTTTGCTATACCAGTCTCATGAAACTATGGTGGTCCTATGCCTTCCAAATATTTGCCAACAATTAAATAATACCTATAAACAATACAGTCCAGCTGTAGACTGCTTATGTCTCCATAAAATAAATAAACATTATATATGTAAACTCCAGATATATACACATAGATGGATACATACATACATAGGAGATACTGTTAAATGGAGTAGATGTAAACAAATGATATAAAAAGATATAAACCTATGCTGCATTATTATAAGCCAGTTACTTATGTAGATTTATTTTAAAATATGTCTGATTGCATTCATAGCACTGATGAAGAGAACAGTAATGCACTAAACATCATTAAACGCTTAAGCTTAAACTCCTCCTTGATTGTCCCTTCACAACCACTGTGATTCCACTTTGCTACCCAGGACAAAGAATAACCACATGACCTGAAGGTCAGAAAATTCTTACTCCAATATGAGAGCAAACTAAATAATTTCCAAAAGCAGAGCCCACTGCCATGCACAACCTTTGGTTTTCGGCTCTCCCATATCCCACTGGCACTAATTTAAATTAGGAGACTGGTAGCTTTAGCACTTCAGCTGGTATCAATTACCATTATATCATGCAAAGCACTCCCTGAAGTAATCAGGAACCAAGGTGCTTATGGAAATAGTGTAAAAAACGCACCAGAAATGCAACAGAAGCCAGTACACAGCAGAGAAAAAACCAGTCCCTCTGTAAGAAAAAGATATTTAAATGGGCAGCTGCATTCTGCATCAGGAGAATTACAACCATTTCTGTGAATGGTTTTAAGGTGCATAGAGAGGTCACTGTCTTCCGTAGATTGGGTTACTGCAAAGCCAATGGATAGTAACTGTAGCAAGGAAGCAACCGGGTACTGGACTGCCTTAAAACAGCTGAGGATAAACAGAATAAGCCAGAATGATGCTGACTCTGACGCAGCTTCAGAGCAGGCACCGTCCTCTACTTTACTCAAAGCTATCTCATGAAAACTTCGCAGTGTTTTTACAACCATAAAACCCAATAAACCAAGCCCCAAAACACAGATTTTTTTTTTTATCCTAGTCCAGGAAAATGGTGAGAGGTAATGAGTTTGGGCCCAACTAAATGTGATGTAAGGAACCAACAAGAAACACACACTTTGTAACAGCCATCTTGCATTGTTCTGCTTGCATCTGTTCTTGGTATCCTACCTAAATGGCTTTTTCCCAGGTACAAAGTATTTTGTTTTCAGGATGCTTAAACCAGTACCATGACTTGTCGTATCGGGCAAACTTGCTGAACTGAGGAGCCAGCTGAAGTCATTCAGGGCCCACCTTATGTGTACTGAAAGGGCAGATACGGATCGGCTTCCTGGCACCCTTCCATCCTACAATTTCCTACCGCTATTACACTGATGATTCAAATCTAATTTTAACCAGCAAGCAAGCCTTCTGCTGTCAGCAACCATTGTTCCAAGACAGAAGGAAAATACTTTAAACACATTTTCGTGCCTTTCAACATCTGCATTTTTGTATTGCTTTTGTTCTTGGAGAGGGGCACGGAAAAGGAAAATAAGGGAAGCACTTCCCAAGGTAGGGAGCTAAGAAATCAGTCCTGTCACTTATCATTTCCTAAACAAGCCTAATTTTTCCAAACAATACATGGGTAGGAGAAGGGTATTATTAATTTAAGAACTAATGCTTTGAAAGCCTAAAAAACTTGCTACAGTAACAAAGCAGGTTTGAAAAACACATTCCCCTAAGATCACATAAAAATAATGGGGTTTGTTTCAAAAATACAAAAACATTTTCCGCATCCTTTGGTAAAACTGAGTCCCACACAGCCACGATATTTATTTTTTAAAATAGCTAACTATACACATCTCTTTACAGCTAAGTTTGTGTGTAAATGAAACTTCTCCACCAGTTTAGCAAGAATCTAAAAACTTCCTTGATTGTATACTATCTCAGAAGAGACCACTCACCATGTTTCTAAGTGTTGGCATAAGAGATCAGAAAAAGCAAAAGAAATTGAATATTCTTTTACCTATTTTCAGATGGCCTTCAAAAGCCAATTCAACACAGAATAATGACGAGCTGAGTTCATTAGTTGTACAGCAAAAGAAGTCATCCCATATAATGTGCATTGGTAGGGAAAAGTTGCAAGGGGTAAGATATTCACTGAGCATAATTAGTTCTGAAGATTCCTGTAGAAGAAGGACATAAACATGGTTCCAATAACCAGGGATAAGACAACAACAAGCATAGAAAAGTCTTTCTGACAAGGAAGAATCAGCCCAGTTTGTTCTGAGTTACAGCACGATCACGTTAGCTATGTGGCACATCCTGCTGTTTATCTCATATGATTTTAATAACTTAAAATACAAGATTAAAGCCATCTGCAGGTCTCCTAAACAAAACAAACACTCTACTGTGGAGCTGAAATATGCAAGGTGCTTCCATTACCTAGAATTCATATCATAGGTTATTTATACATTGGAATGGGAAATATTTAATAACATTAAACACTCTTAACAGGTACAGAAAATATTACCTGTGTAACACACTGCCTTGTTCTTACAGCCTGTGTAAAATACACTGCTATACTGTTGACTGAGTGGCAGTAGTCAAAACATGGGGGATCAAGTGTTGCAGTCCTCCTAGACAGACCTTATGGAACCTGTGCAAAGTATTTAATTTGATCTCTTTGTTCAAATCAGTGGCATTTGCATTCTTTCACATTCAGTAAGTTATTAATCTAAAAAAGCTAACATTCTTTCATTTCTTCTTTTCTCCCAAACTCCATTTGTTCTTCTATAGAATTATTGCCATAAATAAAATGTTGCATTTAGACTGTCTGTGATACTGCCAGCTGATTTCACTGCAGATACAGGTTAAGGAAAAAAGTATTAAAACCCAAAGTTAACGTTTTTCTTCCAAATTCTCTATATGAAACATCAGTGCCAAGCATTCAAGTAAACTTTGAACACTGGTCAGTCCTTACTGGGCTCCTAGGTGGGCTGTATGTTTTAATCTGCTGTAACAGCAGCACTGGGCAGAAGGCACCACAGAGGTAACTTTTGGAGCAGGAAAAATTACTGAACTATTTTTTCAGTTTCTTGCATGGTAACTACTGTGTTGCAGCTGTCCTCCATAAACATATGACCATCATTTCAGCTAAATAATCTGCGTTTATGAAAGCCGTAACCTTAACTGAAGACCTTCATAAGCATGAAGACAAAAAGAGACGAGTACATTATCTAACTGGGTTTCCTCCATAACACAAGTTTTGAAACTCAAACATGCAATTCCTGCATTACACGTAACTTTGAAACATTGAAAGAAATTTGTATTTTAGAAATTAATCTGAACAGGATGTAAAAGTTTCAGCTAAGGGACAATTCGTCATCTCAACTGCAAAAATTTTCCAGCATTACAATATGTATGAATATTGGGGGAATAACAAAATCTGTTTCCTGTTTGAATTCTTTAGCTTATTTCCAGTGCATCTTTTATTTCCATAATTTCCAAACAAAAGAGCCTTCTCATATCATAAATCTTCATACGCTTACTACAACTCACAATTTCAGTCTCTATTTGACAAAACAGATTGGATTTTATCAGTTTCCTACCAGAAAGATGAGCTCCTCCAGAACTCCCAAACTCTCTCCCCAATACATCCAAACACTTTGAGCTTCAGGTACGAGTACTGATCCTCCACACTGCACCTCCACTGCACCTCCATACTAGTTAAAGATCATCCATTCCATATGGATAGTAAATACACTTTTTATCTGTTAGTCTTGCAATCTTACATCAAAACGTTGTATCACTGAACGGTAGACTTGCGTGCAAGCTGTACAGTATGGCTGCAGCGCACAAACGACAACTTCTGCAGGAGCTTTAGATATTATGGACTTGCACAGATCAAAACAAAAAGACATCATTTTGCTATTCCTTGTCACTATCTTTACAATTGAGTAGTGTAACGTGAAATAATGAACTGAAGAGCACAATAAGAAAACTAACATCTAAAACCGCCTGGAGATCTGAAGTAGGGAAACAGGAGAAAAATGCTGGTATTTAGTTCAGACCGAGGATGTTCAGAAACAGCTCACCATAGCTTTTTCTGGTGACTACAACTGGAGCCAATAACTGCTAGATTTGCTTACAAATTCAGCCAGTGTTTTGGGGACAGGACGCAGGACAGGCTTCTGCAAAAGTAGGCAAATACTTAAGCATGTATTATTATCATGCAGTATTAGCAGAGACACAGCCCTGTACATCTGGCTTCAAAGCACAGGAGATACTGAGGTCTGCATCCACTGCTTTCCTCATCACAGATGTGCACACAAACCGCTACGCTATTTTGGATTGATGCTTAACATTGACTAGATAGATTAGAAGTTGCAGAGACAAGAAGGACTTGGGATTTAATGGAATGAAAAGGAAATACAGAAATACAAATGGAAAGTAACAGAGAGATATTACTTGGGCAAATGCAAGATATAACAAGTTTGGTACCAAAAAAAAAAAAAAAGTTAGTAATGAGGAAGGAAGGGAAAGAAGGGAAAAAGTACACTGAGCCATAAATGATGTAGAAGACATTATGAGCAGGCAAGCTACATAGTAGAACCAAAAAAAAAAAAAAAAAAAGCAAAGCATCAGAAAACATGCTAACAGAAAAAATGTATCCTCTATAAATTTAGGAGGACCTGGACTCCTGAATCTCCTGGTTAAATGAAGGGGGGGTTCTCTAAAAACAAAAAACTTAAGAACTGACTTTTGAGTAAAGACTGAGAGATAAATTTGTACAGGTGAAAAATGATGAAGTGGGGCAAAGAGAAAGTGGGGTAATAGTTTCCAAATATCTAAAGGAGGAACCTGCGTAGCAGAAAAAGGAAGGTATTTTCTATCAGTTATGGAAACTCAAGAAGGAATAAATGGAAGGATGGGTTTTTTCGAAATGGAAAATATTGAGCGACTAGCAGGAAAGGCTTTTTGGAGGGGAACAACTGTTGGCCTGTGAAAAAGCTGCCAGAGGGAATACTGCAAAGCTACTGCTGGACAAGCTAAGAGAAAATGCACTGATGGGAATACCCTGTATCAGCAAGCAGGAATGCCTCATATGATGTAAAAGACCGCTTCCCACTCTGCCTATCTGTACACTGTGCATATTGTAACTAAGATATATTACCTGAAAATATTGTGCTCCCTTTTCAATATAATGCTAATGTACTTTATTACTGATTTTAGCAGGCTTTAATAGGAGGAAGCATATATTCAATTATTTTATTACATGCTTTGAATATAAATGGCGAGCATCTGCACTCTACTCTACTCCTTCCGTCCTTGCCCTCTCATAAAAAAAAGGGCCGGCACATTTTAGAATTCAGAGCGGCCCTCCCCAGCCCAGCCGCTTTCTTGGCTGGTTTGCTGGGATCTATATATCCAATCTAATTATTTTGATTCCCATTTCCAACCCTATCAGTGGTGCAGTGGTGCAAGAAATCAAAATGCCAGTCTCCTGAATGTGTTAGAACCTAAAAGCTAACAGCTACTCATTTGCAGAGGCATCACTGTGTGGCCCAAAGCCCCTGTCATCATGCAATTTATGTTCAGCGTTCTGGATGTGACTCGAGAGGGGTTTCCCAGTGTACCAATACTGAGCATTTCATAGAACATTTCAGATATGCTACAGCTTGTTGCATCATCTTGTTCTGTCACAGCGTAACTGGCTAACAAAACCCAGCAATGTTTCAGTTTAGATTTTGTCTCTTTTTAAAGACTTCCTTAAGTCTTCTTTCTCTGTTATTTTTCCCTTTGTTTTCTTAAAAGGGAAAAAATATGATCATACAAGCTTATCTCCCCTGAAGTGATCAGAAGAGAGAGTCAGCAATACTCCTGCCAAAACACCTACTATCCTCTCAAGTCAGGGGGATCATATGTTGTTACCTAGCTGAATTCCCTTGGGGGTCTTTTCCCTGACTATATGCTTCTCCCCTCTTGAATTACAGTCTTACTTAGATTACCTCAGCGCCACCAAAAATACTCCCATTCATTTCCACAGCTTTTACAAATATGATAACATGATTTGTGTTTAAATATAAGCATTTTACTTTTTATTATGAATATCATATGTTTGGCAAGCTGTCTGACCTTCCTTATGATGATGAATGCCGCAGCAAACAATTTGCTGTATCTTTAAAGAAATGGCCAATTCAATTACATTATGCCAGAAGCTTTCAAATCCCTCTCTGCCAAACGTCTTTGCTATATCCTGCCACAGACAGCCCATTTGTATTCCAGCACAGTAGGACACTTGTTTTATTGAAGCATACAGTTCTAGTTAGGTACTATCAACAGAGCACTATTTCAGTTCTCCAGCTCTGTGTTCCTTCCCACCCCCTCTAGCCTCGGTTATTAGGATTTTCAATTTTACTGACCAGACGTGTATGCATTACTAATTACATGCATGAAATCAGTAGTTATCGACTGCTACAACAAAATACATTAGTGACCAATTACAGGAGTTCTTGGCAGCAATGGTTATCATTTTAGTGGATTTAATCATTGCACTTAAAGTGAAGCTTGAGATTCCCATTGAGATTACGCCACTAATTGCTTCTGTTTTGCCAGTTACTGCATGAGCTGGTTTGCAAAAAGGATCACTAAAGATGCTTTCTAAATATCGAAGAGTAGCAAACAGATGAAGCCTCCTGTAATGAGGGCCCCCCCCACCAAAACCACAGCATCAATTCATTCATACCACAATGCCAATCTCCAGCACATATCCCCCTTGTCATCCCCTCTTCCCTTATTTCTTGTTATTTGGGCAGACACCAGCAATACAGCTGCATTGCTGTTCATGTGAATTGTGCAACACACTACCACTTATTTATATAGATAGTGAGAATATTACACTTCTTTAAAAAAAGAATCATTTTTCCCCCTCTTCCGTGTTTGCAGAGAGGATACTACTTGGTATTCTTATTATGACAGAATGTTTGAATGGTCTTAGACCTTTAAGAAAAAAAAAAAAAACAAAACAAAAACAACCAACCTAGGCAAAGTACATGATTTATTACATGCACAATACCACTATAATAGGCTTCCACTCTCCAGGAGTCCCTAAAAACAAACACTCCCCCTCCAAAGGAATTTGTAATATAACATATTGTTCTTTAAAAGCCCACGTCTACCTCCAGATCCCCACTAGTGATGAATTATCTGGTTTACAGCCTCATAAAGCACAAGTGTCTATATATTTTAATGCTGAGGCCAACCACAGGACTTTGGTACCTTTCAAATTTAATGATATACAACTTCCCAAACACCAATGAAATGCTGTGACACTTGGCTTCAGGCAAAACAAGGAGATATAATTTCATCAACATTTTAGGTCTGATCAAAATAAGTTGTCTTTCAAAGACAGAAAGTGTGGGGGAGGGTTGCAGCTACAGTTGTCTGAGAACAAGCTATTTTAATAAGTTTAAATAAATTTGTTTGGTTCCTTCTTATTAAAATTTCGGCTACTGGAGCTTTCCATTACTCAAACACCACTTCCAAACAACAAAGAAGCCCTCTCAAAAACATAAAACCCCAAAAATCCTCCACCAAAAATTTCTCATAAGATTAAAAAACTTTCTAGAATTGTCTCATCAACCATCAACTTTTTTAGGATTTCAGTAGAAGCTAAGCTGATACAACTCTAATTAGAAACTTAATTGATCTCTGTGAGAGAGATGCTGTAGAGAGTTTTAAATCCCCAGAGACATCTAGACTATGAACAGCCGAGCGTATGATATCTTTAAAAATTGTCAGAAACAATACACTATGATTTACAATAATAATAACAATCTCCCTGAAATTAACTGCTAAAAGAAGTTGAAGAGCTTCATCCTACAGTATCAACAGGCTGTAGCAACAGTACCAGTTGGCTTCACTTCAGCCTCTAAACTACAGTACGGACTATTACCTGCCGATCCCTGAAGAAAAACATAATGCAGTACACAGAGGGTTGCATCACGGATACATTTTATTTTGTTTCAAACCCAGATGTAGATTTGCACAAACCCGTCGATCTTTCCAGAACACCAGGCACAAGAACTGCTACATGCAGGATGCTCTCCAAAACAAGGCCAGTTCATTTCCATGCTTAACTGAGAAAATCTTGCCCCGGGGTACTCAATTTCAAGTCTGAATGAGAAAATCTGTAGGTGATGCAGTAACTACAATAACTGGCAAATAATAAACTCAATAAAACACCTAAATTAGAGAAGAGATCAATCCTATATTCATAAAGGAATAGACTACACAATTTAATTGGATTATCCCCATCTCTTAGTTCAATAGTTCTTGACTTCTGTCTTCCTCAAACAACGATTAAGGACAATTTTAAATTAAAAAGAAACGTAACACTGACACGGTATCTTTGTCAAGGCAGAAGTCACTACGCCTACAAATCCTCAAGCCCAGCAGAATGACCACCTTTCTTTTGTTATGGACAAACTCCTGTCTCATGCACACAAGCACTAAATTTAAACTATAATTCCAAGAAGACTGCAATTGCACCTGGAATTTCTAGTACTGCCTTCCAAATGCGGAAACGGGAACAATACAGGAGAAGAAAATATTCCCAAAATGAACAGCTGAGCTTATGTAGCACCCAAAATACAAAAGGTCAGGAAATACCTGTCTTTCATCACTGTCAAAAGCAATAGACTAAAATATGCAGAGTAGGACTGATAACACAGGAAATAAATGAAAACATTTGCTGCGTGTTAGTACAGAAGTTAAAAGAAACAAGGTAAAAACCTCTCTCAAAGGTCCCTGCTGGATTTAAAACAGAGCTGTTGAGCCAATTTTTATTTCAAAACATGCCATTATCATTTAAGAATACTGAACTTCTCTCCTTTAATAAACCTTACACCTGTTCGCTAGTCAACAGACTTAATTCCTAAAACAATGCACAATATGAGTGCAAGTATGACAAGGCACAATACTTGCAGGAACCAGAACTTAGACAGATCCATACATAAGTTCATACATTCAGTACAAGAATATGATTGAACCACAGCACAGATTCGGAATAAAATGCACTGATAACCAGATTAGACGAGATTAAATCGAGAGACTCTCAGCTGATAAGTAGAGTTTGTAAAATTTAATGTAGATACCAGTAAGGATATTCAACTTACTGAAGTCTTCCAAAATTAAACATAACTCTTTTAGCATGATAAATGCCAGCAGGAAGAAAAGCTCCAGCTCTGGCAATTGTTTCAGAAAACTCAATTAACTTGCCAATGATTAAAAATACGTTACCAGTAGATGCTATACTATACTTATCTGCTCATTAATATTACATACATTTCATGTATGAATATGTATGAATAAATAAATACGTTCAATAATACAACAAAGTACCTTTTTGACATATAAAATAATTTATTGTAACCAGGCTAATGCTTGGATTGACAGGAAAGGAAGCTAGGTGGATAACTGAAAAATATTCTTCTTGCCTTTTCAGCAACCTGTGTAGGCTGTTTGGGACTGCCTAGGAGTGTCTGCCACATGCCCATCAAAGCTGATGAAGAAAAGCTGTCCTTGTCCTATTTTAATGGAAGCTAGTCCAACTATTTTAATGGAAGCAAGCCCAACTGAGACAATAGCTTTTGTCTCCAATGTGAACTGAGCATTCACCCTTTCCAAGACAACCATATTAGGCCACCACACAGTTGTCTTCTCAGTCTTCTGATGACCTCATACTTAACGTGACCGCTTCTTAGGACTTCAGTCCTGCTGAATCTCAGTGCCTTATTCTGATCACAAACCAGCAAGGTTGAGTTTAAGAAACAGAGGTGTCATTCAAACTCAGAATTAGTCTCAATATAAATAACTGAAAAGGCAAAACACCAGAATACCAAGAAATCCAGAATATAATCTATGTTAAATTTTATGGAGGCTTAAGGGTAGCAATAAAAAGCAAACCTACTGCAAAGCACTGAAGCTCTATACAACATTCCCTTTAGCTAGCCCTAGTACTGCTAGGGTTTTTTTCAATTCAAAAGCCACGGTATTGTCTCAAGCTACAGACTGCAATTAGGCACAGAGATGCTGAAAAATATTTAACAGTTTGGACATTTTGTAAAGCTGATCTCCAGCTAAGCATTCACTTACTCAGGTGCAAGAACAGTCAAGCTCCCCAGTTTTCCCCAGATTTTCCCTTCAGGCCAGTTTTATCCTTAGGTACCTGTGTACAACAAAAAAACAAAGAAAAAAGTTACATAACTCCTCATAAGTTCATCTCTTGATTATATCAACTCTTATGGCCCCAAATTCTCAGCAATTTAAAAATTCAGATATCCAGCTTTTCTAACAGGGTTATTTCCCATCATTTGCTTAACCAGAAGCAAACTCAAAGCTTTTTTTCCCTGAAAAAAGACTGGGTTTTGTTTGACCAGTTCTACATATACATATTTCTTTAGACCCAGCACAACCTTAAATGAAAGAGTTTTCTGTGAGAAACCTCATGTAAATTCAACATAGCAGAAGGTGGGATTGCATGATTTAGGTATATTTCATCACTTGTTTTTAGGAGTACAAACAGACAGCAAGACAGTTAAGGCTTTGTTAGCCACAGATTTAAGCTACCTTAAAACTGTTAACATGTAACAAGAAAATCCTACATATTCAACTACCACTTTAAAAACTGAAAGAAGGTTTGTGTACAGGTGCACTGTCACTTAGTTAAGGAGGAGCTCAAAAAATAAAGTTATTCCACTTTCTCCTGGCACTAGTATGAATTAAAGAAACATTTTCAAAATGTGCTATTCAACCATATGGAATCAATTTTTGTAGACATATGGCGCTCCAATTAAGTAAGTGTGGCTTTGCCGACACAAAAGTCCACCTGCACATATTCAAATTTTCCAGAATTAGACCATCTAATTTAAAGCAGTCCATCTAACAATAACAGATTAGAAAAGCAGTGCATTTGATATGACACAACCACTGAAACTAGCCTCTTTCAATAGCAATCGCAGCTTCACTTTTGACCATGGTCAGAATATAACCAGATTAGAAAAAAAACAAAGATGGAATTAGCTCCCCTAAAATACAGTTACAGTTACATCGAAGAAAATTATTTTTCGTCTTCTCCATCACACAAGTAAACGCATAATTGAAAAAGTAAGCAAGGTACGTTCTTCAAAGAAGATTTCACCAGAAGTCAATGGAGATTAAAAAACTGACTGTAATTGTGTGTGCTGGTTTTGGCTGGGTTAGAGTTAATCTTCTTCATAGTAGCTAGTATGAGGCTATGTTTTCAATTTGTGCTGGAAACAGTGTTGATAATGCAGAGATATTTTCGTTATTGCTGAGCAGTGCTTACACAGGGCCAAGGCCTTTTCTGCTTCTCACCCCACCAGCGAGCAGGCTGGGGGTGCACAAGAAGCTGGGAGGGGACACAGCGGGGACAGTTGATCCCAACTGACCAAAGGGATATTCCACATCATATGACGTCATGCTTAGCATATAAAGCTGGGGGAAGAAGGAGGAACGGAGGATGTCTGGAGTGATGGCATTTGTCTTCCGAAGTCACCGTTACATGTGATGGAGCCCTGCTTTCCTGGGAATGGCTGAACACCTACCTGCTGATGGGAAGTAGTGAATGAATTCCTTGTGTTGCTTTGCTTGTGTGCACTACTTTTGCTTTAGCTGTTAAACTGTTTTTATCTCAACCCACGAGTTTTCTCACTTTTACTCTTCTGATTCTCTCCTCCATCCCACCTGGGGTGAGCGAGTGAGCGGCTGTGTGTTGCTTAGTTGCTGGATGGGGTTAAACCACGACATTGCGCTTCCTAGTTTTTAAGTTTTCTTTTCACATTGTGCATCCAAGATAAATATATGGAAAGCATGCTTTTAAAAAAATCCCAAAAGTCAACAAGCTATATATAAACGCTAACATCCTCACAACCCCAAAATCTTAAAATAAGAACAGTGTCCAGTGAGGTGGAAACTAACAAATTTTTAAGGAAAGCACTTCAGAAGCCCCAATTTTTATTTTTTAAGTATTTGGAGTTAATTGGGCCCCCTTGTTCATATCTAGTCTGCCTGGCTTTTTATTAGGTGATGACATGCAATGTTTTTCCACAGGACCCTGGCCTCATTCAGTGAATACAGTAGCTAGAAGAAAAGACAGTACTGAAAATCTGCACATTAACTGAATTACATATGGTCACAGCACAGATAACAACAGATTGCATTACAGTCCCCTGCGAGGTATGTCGTACAATCCCCACAGACTGTGAACTTACAGAACAGAACTTTTGAATTAGGAGCATTACAAACTTTATAGTGTTCAACCAGAGATTCCTAAAATTCATTTATCACAGTACCTAGCCTTATATAATACTTCAATTTTCTGGGGAAGCTGTATTCATCTGCCTTAAGTAGGTGACGCATCTTTCCTTTCTTGTAGCGTATTGCCCCATTCACTACCTGTCTTAAAGTTTCTACAACAAATGAAAGCAAGTTTTCAAAGACCCATCTTCTTTGCTGCACAGCCTTTGTACTCTTCCAGTCCAGTAGAAAGGACCATTCAATTCTGAGATCATATAATTTAAAACTATACCAAAATGTGTATGTCCAAGGGAGCTCAGCTGACATGTTCTAGGCAACCTTAATTCTTCACCTTCCTAGCTTTGCAGTACTTGTTTGTAACTCTAACAACATGCTTCAGGACAGCTTTCTGAGCTTGGTTTAATTTCCAGCTCTTTTAAAGACAGTAACCGTTGAAAAGGAGAAGCTCTGCCTTGTTCAGTACAGACACCCAGAGTCTCCCTCAAAACTTGGCCACCTCTCCTTCTCATCCGAGCTGTACCATTGCCAATCCTAGGGACATGTGCCACCACCCCCATCACACCCCTTGTCATCAGGCTCAGTCTCCTATTTCTGATCTCAGTCCTGTTTCCCTGCCTCTTTAGAGTAACTGCTTCGTTCTCATCAACTTCATTATACGATATATTGCTCCCTCCCCTCAACCAGAATCCCATTTCCCATTAGCTTCCAGCTCTCACATACCAGCTTTCCTTTTAATCTCAGCATCATCTCTCAGCTTTCTGTCCCCTTCGCAGATCTGTTAGCTCTTCCGTACTGCTTTTCACCTTCCAATGTTCTTCCCACTGCTTTACTGTCCCACTCAAGCCTCCTGTGTTTGCCTCTTGGCCCAGAAATTTTCAGATTTATTCTCAACAACCAACTCCCTATCTTTTCCGTATTTCCTTTCCTGGTTCCTACACAGTCTTTGTGATTAGTATGCCATAGTCATGGCTGCTACGCTTTGTGCTGAACTCACTTCCAATGATGAGCGTTAAAGAGATCTGTACAAGGGCTAATGAGCAGGAACAATTTCAGGATCCCAGAAGGACTTGGGCAGAAGACAAGCCAAACCAGCACTGCTGTCTGTGCAGAAGCAGAATTTTAGGCACTTAAATCCCTCGCTACTGAAAAAGATAGACACCTATATATTTAGATGTCAAGGCAGCTGTATGAAGGCTTTGTTGAATGTAGGTACTTCAGTCTTGATGTTAGATTAACACCATCTACTCTTTTAAATTCTTTTTAAAAAAATCATTCTACAAAGAACCCAAATAAAGTTAGATAGTCTAAATCTCAATCTAAACTCATTCTACATTTCAGTTAATACAGAGGTACTAGTACTTCCCTAAGCCATTCTTTCTGAAGACAAAACAGCCCTTGATTCAGTCAAATATATTAAGTATTGGGGGGAGGAGAGAGGAATGTTTTTTAATTAAGAACAGGGTTTTCTTGGCATTGTTTACCAAGGAGAAGTGTGCTTATCTTTATTCCACTGGAAGGAAATAGATGATAGCACACCTTCACCTATTTTTGCCAGAAAGTACAAACCAACCAAAGACATCTTCCTGACTTGTCTCAAACAGCCCCCCTTTTTGTGGAGGAGGGGCTTAAGGGGGTTAAGGCTGAATTTAAGATGATTTTATACGGTTGGGAGAGGTTGATTCCACCAAGATGTAAAATAATAAAGCAAATTAAAAGGCATCTGATTTATTGCATACGTCCTATTTTTAGAATAGTTTCAATATTTGGCTTGGTAACAATAGTTTGTATCAATGGAATATGAACTAAATCAACACAAACAGAAGTCAGAATTATATAATAAATTCAAATAAGATGAGAATTTTATTGAGAATATTCTTCCCACATGTGAATACACAAAAATAGTTCTTTGGATTACCTCATAATATCACCCTTATTTGTAACAGGCATCTTTTGAAAAGAAGAGGTAACACAGACCTTAATATAGATTAGGTGATCTCAGCTTCTTGGTATCAATGAAAACTAACAGCTAGCCGTAGGATTGTTCCTAACATGGATTTACATATCAGTATCCTAAACCTGTCAGCTCTCCCAATAATCTGCCTTTCTACCTATTTTTTTCTTTTCCCATATTTTAGACGTTCTCCTATCTCACACAACTCCTCCTCTTCCATTCATCTCCCTACGTGTGTTCCTTCCTCCTCCCCGTAATTTCCTCAGTGAAATACAACCCAAGTTTCAAATAATGAAGAATGCAGTCATCTTTCTGCACAGTATAATCACTACTTTGGGGGCACAACCCACATGTGCTGCAAATGCTGCAGGAGCTTTTCCTTAGCTTTAATACAATTCATGACTGGTGTATCAGAGAGGTGAATGTGAAAGAAAATACTAAATTGGTGTAAGTGAAAACTTTAGATTAATTTTTCACGATATTTTTGCAATTAGGTTCCTAAGATTTATAATCTTGTTTGGTGTAACCTGTGTGTTGATTGCCCAGAAGACAGAAGTTCTGGAAAAATAAAAATCTTGAAGGGTCACACTGGATTTAAAACTGGATCTGTTGTTAATTGTCATCCTCAGCTTATTCTCAGTATTATTCCCTCTTCTTCCAGCCCCACCTCATTCAAATACACACTGTGTCACATTTTCACGGCACACTTAACATGCCATTTTGCTTCACATGCGGGTAAATTTCTCTGTCCTTAAGCTTTGCGTTTCCTTCCCAAGGATAGCATTTGCACTATTTCTAAATAGTGCAAAAGGTCACATAGCTTTTCTTCATTTTTTTCCTCTGAGACACTATACTTTCCCTTCTCATGATGATAAAACAGTAGTCACATCACTCGTTTTCTCTAACAGAGCAGCAGATCCAGGCTCCTCATGCAACCCCATCCCTTCAGGGTGACAACAGAACAGTGGTCTCAGATCTCTCTTTGTCCTACCTTTGTCCTCTGCTGCCATCCAAAATCCTACTCCTCCCAAACAACTAATGAGGTCTGTTCCCAAATCCCTCAATGTGCCACACACTGAAATACTCAGTAGGCTGACCGGTGCATGTGTGTGTTTGCGTGCGCGTGTGAAAGAGCAGGAATGCTCACTCAGGAGGGGAAGGGAGGCAGCCTCTCTTCAGGGTGAAATTTTCACATACAGCCTGCGAGGTTAAGCTCTAGGATTCTCACAGCCTTTAATAAAACCTGTGCAACTGAATCTCGTTCTCAATTTAAAAATCTCAACCTCCACTGAAATGATGTAGATTCAGTGAAGAAAGCACATATCCCTCCTATGCTGCTACTGTACTACTGAGTGGCCATTTAGTAAGAGCATACTTTACAGATGAATGATTCAGTGCTAGAAGGTGTCTGCTAAAGAGGAATTTCTATTACACCTTGATTCTTCCAATATTGAAATCAAAAAGAAAAAAATAACTCTCTGATTTATCCAAAATAAAGACAGTAGACTGAAGTTACTTTTTGTATTTAAGTAACAAATGATGGATAATATTTACGTACGCCAGAACAAGGCAGCCTTTCAACAAACGTTTTGTGTGTCCGATATATAAAAACTAAGTATAAAGGCAATATTATCAATGAACGTACCATTTACAAACAAATCACTCATTACTTTGTTGAGGAACGTTCGCAGTGTTCCACTGTGTTAAATACGCTTTAATGCTGAAAGTGGTATCTAATTATCTTTATTTGACCCCAAATCCAACAGGGAAATAAAAATATTCAAAATACTTGCATCTTGCTGATAAGCACTCAACATTAAAAGGTACCTGTCAGGATAATGTAAGATAGTATTTATTCTTACTTCTTCTGAAGAGGCCTCAAAAAGTTACACCAATATATTTAATGTTGTACTAGCTCTCGTTCTTCAGTTTGGTATACTGCCTGCTGGTGTTAAAGGTAGAATGAGATTCAGTCATCAGTACGGCCTGACCCTGCAAATCCACCACTGTCACATCCCATGGAGGAAGCAGGGCTGTTAATATGAATTACACCCTTGGAACTAGGCTTCAAAACCTACATAATCCAATGGCTGCAACTCATACAGAAGCCAATTATCACTGGTGATCCTAGACATTTTTCAAAAGTTGGCACTCTCAGTCTCTCCTGTTCATCAGCATTGTTAGTTAGGGTAACAGTAACATAAATGTCTGTGACTATTACTAGTAGATTGATGTTGAATTAAAAAAAAAAAAAACCAAAAACCCAAAAAAAACACACACTGGTAAACTGACCAAAAAGACATAAAATGAATTTTAGTATTTCCCTCCACTCACTTTAGGGAACCCTTCTTCTCTGTTTATTTTCTCTTCCTGCTCCGCAAGCTCCTGGCATCCCTCATACCACAGTGTTTACATTCTAGTTTCCATCACCAGTGACATGAAAAAGACGCTTCGTTCACCCACACATAGCTCCTTGCCAGAAAGGTCAAGAGGACCTTTTACAAACGAAGGTCCATCATTTGCCCCCACAAATGTCCTGTACGAAGCCAAGAATTGCCCCATCCTGTGCTACTGGCTGTATCCAACAGCCTCACCTCATCACATCAACAAGTGCCTGTGCCTCCCAAGGACCCGCACAACTGAAGGAAAATAACGATTCTTACCATCTAATGGTTTCCCAGCACGGAAAATTTACCAGTATAACGGTGACAGAATCCTACACTGCACTGGTTTTAATCTTCCATGAAGGGGACTGGGGTGGGTTTTTTTTTTTGTAATAAATAGTGCTTTGGCTTAACAACCTTCATCACCTCGAAACATCTTTCTTACTAGAATAAGAGGATTTTAGTGTTACAGCTATAGCAGTTATAGTCTGGCTGATGCTAGTTAACTTTCTCACACAGCCGAGTCCTAGAACTTTTCAGCAAACAAGTGATCTGGGTTTATACTTTGTACAGCCTAAAGCCAATACAGTTAACATTTCTTTGATCCTTGAGCTTCACACTTCAGAGAGCTGCAGGAGAGAGGAAGTGCTGGAGGCCTGGTAGTTTCAGGAACCATTAATTATAGGAACTCATCATGAAGGGCATTGCTAGAAGTTCGCTTCAGACCATCTGAAGGTATTAGAGATAATCCAATGGTTTAAATATAAACAGCGCAGTTGCTGTCACACAGCTGTCCATGAAAGACAAGGTCTCCGTGCTTTTTTTTCTTCCCAGACTGACGATCTGTAAGGTGTTGAACAGGAAAGAAGTTTACCACAGTATAAGCCCCTTCCATTAAAATGTATTCCCTAACATGTTTTTCATGTTTGATCTCAAAGTAAATTATAAATCACATCCATTTTTTAACTGTCTACTATTCTACAAATATTATGGCTAAAATTTTTGAAAGACTGGCTATTAAATTTAGTCAGCAAAGTTAAAAAGTATATGTTCATGCACTCAACTCATTTTCGAAACAGAATTCATCCTAACTGGCAGTTACAGTCTTTTTATGGGAAAAATCAAAAGTGACACTCAACTGGCCCGCATTATAAAATTCATGAGCTATTTAAAATCATTTGTCTCCTTTTCAAATAATATGTATAAAACCACATGGCAAGTTATTGGTAGAAGCAGGAATAATATCTTACTTAGCTCACTTTCGTAAGTGTTCTCCGCTGCCTAACAATGTGTTTTATAAATATTCAGGTCTATATTATAGTGGTTCCCTATAAGAATCAATTTTTTATTATGACCACAGCCTCCTAAAGCACAGAGCCCTTTTCATAGTCAGCTGAATGTTTGGTGGCACAATATGGCCTGAGCCTAAAAAATCCAATAATGTAAGAAGTTAGATTTTACTTTCTAATCTGGCCCTCCAATGAAACGGTGAAAAGAAACTTTCTCTTTAAATCCTGTCCAGAATAAAATCTAGAAAGCTGTAGCCCATCCTTTACCAGCTGCTGTTTCACTTACTAATTTAAGAACACCACTTCCTCCTGTTGCACACTTACCAGGAAGCAGCTAAGCCATGAATGTGTTATAAACACTACATGTCTCTCAGGCTGCGCGACCTTCTGAAAAACAAGACAACCTAATGGAAGCACTGCTCTTTATCATCCTCTACTTCCTGACCACATTCTGGTTACTTAATTCAATACCAAAGTTAGAGCCTGTGAAACAATTTCACATCTCATTTTCCTTCCGTATTTCCCCTTTCAGTCTGAGGTCTTTGATGACATGCTGACTTCCCTGGAAGTCCACTTTCTCACAGAAATGCTGCAAATGCAAAGGCAGAGCGATAACCAAACTGCAAGGCATCGCTTACTGAAAACAATCCTTCTGGGGCATAGGAGAAGACAAATACATACATTCTTCAGACAACATGACAAAAAGACTTCTCCGCACCAAACAGCAAAGTTTGAGTAGCAGAAAGAATGCAACACCTCGTCTGGATCACCAACACGGCACTTCAGTGTGTGCCTCTGCATCGTTCAGAGACATGGGATGGTCCCTTTGGGATGGATGTGCAACCGCAGGCAACCACGCGATGAATGTTCAGTTCTGAAGTTTCCATAGTATATCCGCTCCATGTGCCCTAAACCCACAAAATGCTTCTCAATACCCTACAAAAGGCAAAACAGCCGTAGGAAAGGCTGTAATTATAGAGTCCCATAGAGGGAGAGACGGAGCTTGGGGACACTGTCTATATCCTATGTCTTCACAATAGCTGTGTATTTTTTTAACAATTGCCAAGTAACAACTTCTCCTAAACGATCACAGGAAGTGGACCATGCATCACACAACAAAAGGGGATAAAAAGACCTATTTTATCCTCTGTTTCCCCAGAGGGAGCCACCCATTCCTGATCCTAGATCTTTTAATTGGTTCCATGGTGAATGTGAGAAGATGGGGGGTAGAAGAGGGGACAAGTAGAATAAGTAGTTATTAAAGGGTTTCGGAGAAGAGCAGAAAAAACATACTTCTTATCCACAAGCAGCCACTGGAAATGCTGAAGCACATTGTTAGTGCCAAATAAATACAATGAAACCAAAGAATTTCAGCCTCTCTTCAGACCTCTTAGAGACCTCAATACTTCAAATCCAAAGACTCATCTCATAACTTAATTTTCTATAGTCATTCCAGAATAAAATCTCCTGTGCAGCTTACTAAATTCAGGCTTAAAACTGTTCAGGTTCTTTGCCCCACTGTCCCGTTCAGAAGAAATGGTGAGGAAAGTTCTTATAATTTCTTGTCTAAATACATTCAGGACTAATTTATAATATCAATACCAGAAAAATTGGTTATACTTTAGCTGAAACAGTTCTTCATTGCCGTTGTTTACTCATAAATTGATTTACAAAGAATAACTTCATCCCTTTTCAACCTTCATTTGTCTAAGCTAAACAACAAAAGCTTTCTAATTCGCCCTTTGAAAGATAAATACTCTGTAACTCTGATCAGCCTAGTAGTCTGTCTTTGCACCTGTTCCAATTTAAGTCCATCTTTTCACTGTAAGGGAAGAGCATTGGACACAATATTCCAAATGAGGTCTCAGGAAGGCTTTGTGAAACGCTATTAGCATCTCTCCCTCTCTCTACAAAAATATCATGTCTAATGCATCGTAGAGACATATTTGCCTTTTTCACAGCTGCATCATACTGGTGGCTTAGGGCCATCTTAGTGGCATTATCACAGCACTTTACCTAATTCAGACTGCTACAACCATTAAATCATCTACACAACATCCTATGATGTTAACAGATGTTCTTCTCATTTTAAATATTTGCATATCGAGATAAAGACTAGCATGCCCTGTCTGAGAGCAGACACTGGGGGCTCTCAGAGCTGAATTAGCAACTGAGACTCTCTGATTCTTAATCCTAAATATACACCTCCGAACACTAGCAGCAAACAGATGAACTACACAGTGCACAGTAACAAGGCTACTCCTGTTACTCCACGCCCAATGTTTGTGCCTGCACTCCAAAGCCATTTCTAAATGGATGGTTATAGATGGCTACTTCTCTACCATGTAATTGCATTAGCCTGCCAGGGAGCCACACAGAAGATACCCAGAAAGGCCAAACCTCCACCCACCTTGACATGGGGGTGACCTCCCCACTGCTTGCTCTCATCATCATGTCCTCAGCTGCCGCTGAAAGTGCCTTTTTGTGGTGATCCCATCTAGATAAGCCTCTAGGTGTTAGGCCACCTCCTCCCACACATACTTGCTCTTAGTTGCCAGAGCAAAAGCTGCTCAGTTATAACCACTTCTACCAAAGCTCATGTTTACACTGATATATTCTCCTGAAAAATGTTTTCAGGATTCTGAATTTATAATTTGAATGCTCTTCTTCTTCTAAAATTCAGATCATACTGAAAATGACAGCTCACATAAAAATAAAATCTAAAAATGCAGGCATACAAATTCAAAGAATAATGATGGACAAAGGAGCTCACTGGTACCAAGCAAATAGCTTGGCAGTTCCTACACAAGGGTACATTGTAGCTACTCACATCACAGTGTTAATTTCACAGTCGCAATCAAATACTCCTAAGGCTACTCCTATCTTTGTGAAAAGTTTGCCTGGACCATGAACATCACTAGAACTAGACAGAACATGAATTACTTTCCCTTAAAGCTCAGGATCTCTTAATTGCCTTAGAAATGCCATACATGTTTTGCAGTCACATTCCAAAAAAATACACTTTCTTCCAAGCAACACGGGAGTCTTTTTTCTGTAAATAAAGCAAGCATTCTAGTCAAGCAACACACTACCACTTCTTCTCAGAAAATAAATATCCTAGTTATACTTAACTTGGCTTCTCTTTTTTGCCCATTATCACATGTATACCTTAACCATTTCCCATTTAGGTCTGTAGTACGAGCTGTCCTCCACAGATGAATGTATTACTGGTAAGGGAAAAAGCTCTCAAATATCTAAGGCAGGTGGGATGACTTCTGCTAGTACCTCGTGGTGTAAAAGTCAGTGTCAGTTAACAGTGCTGCGCTAAAATGAAAGAGAGTAGCTGTGAAAAGCCTCGAGCGTTACCTCATAGAAATTGTAGACTAATATAACTCACAACATCACTTCTACAGATTAAATATATATACACTTTCTAGATAATTATGTTTTCAGAGTACTTTCATGCATCACTGAAGGAAGGTATGGACCAGAAACAACTGAATTGACATGACCTAGCATGTTACTGCTGGTCAGCCAAGCTGAGTAGCTTACAACAAGGGGTAGATACTCTTCACAGTTAGCTAACTGCCCAGCAATGGGGAAAAAAAAGACTCCAAGGTGGTTTAAGTGCATGTATTTTACTTTACAACTGAAGGGATGAAAAAGCCAACGTGCAGCCAGTTATGCCAAGCCTCATGATGACCCATCTCATACACAGCTGCGTTTTATTAATCTGCAGTATTAATCAGCATTTTATTAATCTGCAGTAGTACAATTTACCCTGGGCTGTAAAGATGGTTTTCTGTCCTCTGTGCCACATGCACTCATTAGCTAGATGTGAATGTATCGGTTTGGCCCTTTTGGTTTTGATAATGGAAAAGGTTATGCTTCACAGAAATTGTAGATAAAAATCAGGCACAATTCTGGTTAAGTTCTTGGTCTATGCCACATGGAATATAAAATACACACACTTTTGACTGAGTGCACGCTTGACTTTTTCTGACAAAAAGTAATTTGAAAACCAGGACAACCATCTCCTGATGTTTGCACTTGGGATCTACGTAAATAGTATTTATATATTAAAATTTCAGAGTCCATAAATCTGGTAAAACAGAAGTGTATTTTTTTTATTTCTAACATGGAATCTCCATGCAGCAAAGCGGCATGATTTCAAGAAGATTTCAAAAGTTACTTTTATTTGAATACAAATGCATGTACCTCTTGTAAAGTTCTACCAGCATAATCCACTCACATTCCTAGCTGGAAAATACATATGCCAAGATACATTTGCAAATAAGGCATACAGTTTGCATGTAAACAAATACATACTGAAATCTTTGTATACATGGTAAAAGGAACGTTGCAGTTTGCAAGCAAAAATGAGCAGGCAGTGTTTCAAATTGACAATGTGGTACAGAGTTATCAGGAAGGACAAGAATTAAAGTGATTTACAGTAAATTACCCGTACAGGCCAGGGATGATACACAGCTACAAGACTAAATTAAGGAAGTTTGCACTGCTGCCTTATGGTGCTTGATCTTTCAATTAATGTCTCAAGAATACTGCATTATCTATATCTGAGCACTGTTTGGATTTGATGTTAGAATGAAAGAAAGGGTTTTTTTAAATCACAACACACTTGAACCGATTCAATTATCATCAATACTTCCATTTCTAGTCACTAAGTCCCACTCATCCCTTCTGACTGACCTCACCACTTTACCTTTTAATCTTTAGAATCTTATATATCAAAACTATCAGCGTAAGAAAAAAATAAAGCATAGGCCCAACACAGAGCCTGTGCCTACGTCAAAGAGCCTAACTCCCTTCAAATTCATGCAAATGTCAGGTGGGATAATAACCTGCAAACCAGAAACAATACAGTGTCATTAATGGCCATAAAAAGGAAACAAGAAACTACAGGAGGAGCACTCCAAAATTTTACAAGTGCTATTTTACGAGGTTTGCTAGGGACATCACTTCAGTGATACTTTTGGCTTGAGTCTCCTAACTTTGATCAATCTACAGTAAATTTAAATTTGTTCAGAAGATCAAAAGCAAAACCCGCAAGATCAGAATTACTTCCTTCAGTTTATTGTCTTACATTTTGCATCAAAGCAACAGCACAGGCAGTTAAGATTTCCTAAAACTACTCATGCCACACATACCCGTTGAAGTTCTCCATACGGAATAATCAGCTGGCCACTCAGACACTGAGCAGTGGACTATAAACTAGGTCTCCCATCTATTTTAGGACATTCATGACATCCCAGTGAAAATACTCAGTATTACCAATTAAATTAATATCGCAGGTGGTGTTTGGCAAGGTTGCCCACATTCAGAGTTTGAAACCAAAGCATGCTGAACCTCTACACCATGTAGATCTAGCCACTTAGGAACGCATTACAGATGAGTATATGGAAATTATATTTTCCTGAAAGTACAGTGAAGTTTCCACAGAATAGTACCTGATATTTAACAGACAAATTTGGATGTTGAGATACAAAGTTACAGCTTTGTTGAACGATCAGTAGAAATATTTGCATAAATTAGAAACTGAGTAACTCCTAATAGGAATAACTCCTAAATAGCTGCCAATGTAGTTCCAGCCAAATGATGCAATATTTTTTGTTAGTGCATGAGAGACAGGGTATTAAACTAGGCTAATCTAACGAAAAGCAGAAAGTATCAGTGTGGAAAAATAAACATTTTTAAAAGACAATTTTGTATTATTGATGCAGGACCTACTGATGAAGAAATAAAATAATTTTTAAAAGGTAATTTCATAGAAACTTTAATCTATGTATATTTTATTTAATAGACTCCTGTGGTGCATGTCAGACTGAACAGCCCAGTCAAGACCTCTGAAAATTAGTCTAGACATGAGAAGAGGCATACTCTGCATAGTAAGAAAGACTTCTGAAAGCCTTTGAAAAGAAATGCTTTAGAGAATTCTTATTGTTTCTGGTAAGGCACATAGGAGTGCTTTCTCCTGACGTAATTCTTTATACAAAGATAAAACAGATTTTAAAGCATAACTGTCGGACATCTTCACACTTCTGAGAGCCAACGATTCTGCTCATGGATTTCTTACTACATGCAAATAAGTCACTATTCACCTCAGCAATCTCCGTGTCAGTAAAAATGCTTATCTGAGCGAGTTTCATGCATGCTGTGGTGTTTGCAGGATTAGGTTTTTGGTTTGCGGTTACATGACATATGGGTCAAACATCTATTCAAAAAAACACCGGCCAGAAAAGGTTATGTTATCTTGTTACAGCAACAGAAAAAGGATGCAAGATACTAGTTATTTACTTCAGGACCTCTATGACTCCCTGATGACCAAGCATGCTAATGGCAGTCTACATCACAATTATCCTAAACATCAATATACAACAATAAAACAACCAATATAATCTGAAAGAACTACAATTTAGTGCAATTAACACTAAAGCATCTCTTACAGTATTAAGTTCCCTGAAAACATCAGTAAATAACTTAAGATAGTTACACACAGAAGAGCTTTAAAAAGGAGAGATTTCTAATTTCCCTGAAATGTCGCCTGCACTAGAGACTACTGGCCAGACGCCACTCTGAGTCAATTCCACCCAATCTCAGATACTATGCTAGAACACTAACATAGTCACAAAAGACAGGAAAAAAAACAAGTCAATGTATTGTTTTCAGGAAAATCCTGTTGAGATTGGGAAAGGCAAACGTGAAAAAAAGAGAGCAGAAACTCCAAATTACTTCACTGCAGGATACCCACATTCATTTCAACATACGGAGAACACTGAAATTTTTCAAGGGAAACTTCCTGAAGTAAAAGCAATTACCAATGATACGATGCTTATTTCATTAAAATGTCTTCTTTTAAAACCTTTGAATATTTTTAGTGCATTGTTTTTAATAATTTTTTTTCAGCTTTGGATTCCCATCTTCTAAGTTTCCTCCTCTCAAAGACGCAGAGAAAAGAGAAAGTAAGAAAAATGCTTAGAAACAGAGCAAGATAGAAATTTTAATCAAGGGTTTAAAATTTCTATCCTATTAAGTCGCAAGGAAATTAGATTTTTTTTTCCTATCTTCAACTGTTTTATCCTTTGCAGGAAGTATTTTTGCATGTTGTCAAAACAGCCCTTATCAAAATATTTGCAGTCTAACAGTCATATTGACCCCATCCAGTTTGAAGGAGAGAATGGGTGAGTTGACTTGTGTGCAACACACAAGCAGAGACCCTAACTATGCCTGCAGAAAGCAAACCAAAGAAAGAAACCCCCTTATTAAAGTGGTGGTATTACCATGTGACATTATAGTCGCAACTATAAGCAGTTTCAAAATAACAAGGGGATCTTCTTCACCTCAAAGAGTGCCTGTATTGTGGTTAAGATCTTACTGGGCAAGTAGAAACAGAGAATTCCCCATGATCTCTGATGCTCAGCTTTCCACACGTTTTGATCAGTACTGCATCAAAGTCTATGTCAGCTAAATCCCTCTCCAGAGCTGCTGCAGAACTCCACTGACTTCAGGTTTCACCTTTTCCTACTGTGGCCCTGATTTATAGAGGACGTTCTCGCAAAAAGCCACAGTTTCTCCAGTGACCTACTTTGACAGCAGGTGGTTGAGCCCTGCAAGACATTGTCTGCCATTCATTACTTATTGGCTCTTCAGAACAACAGAAGTACAGCCGGGGAGATTATTGGGAGAGAAAATGCAGGCTCAGTCAGTGGTCAAGAATTAAGAGTCAACAGTTTACTAAGAAAGGCAACCTCCCAGAAAAAGGACTGAGATTTTGAACATTATATATGAAATGAGTACTGCTTTACATATTGCAGCACCATTGTTTATCAAGACATAGTATATACTTATACGGGACCAGTTTAATCCCAAATGGAAAGGGAAAAAGGGAAATACGAGGTACCTGTAAACATCATTAATACTCAGGGCGGCAGACATAGTGATTACAGACTTTGAAAAAGCAATAGGGATTCTGGCCAAAAGACCTATCCTGACACAAAAGCTCTTCTTTTCATATCAGGCCACGTTAAGAGCATATCTTTGTCTTAAAGCAACATAAATATTGCATGTGCATTCCTATATTTAGCCATCCCATGCACTATTGATTAAAAGCAGACAGATATTAAGTGTATAAGAGAATAATTTTCTTGACCATAACATAAAAACAAACCAAAACAAGCCACGTGGAGAAGAGGAGGAAATAAGTTTTCCTCTTCCAGTCATTTAATCCTTTGTCTCCTCTTTTCCTAGTACAAGCCCTGACATAGGATCTCAAATGTTGTGGTAATTAATTATATACCAAGGGTTCAGGCAATCTTGGAAACTGAAACACACACGAGGTTTTTCCACCGATCTTCTCTAACTAGCAACTCTTGATGGACCAACAGCACACAATTTCAGAATGGTGAGAGCCTACAATATACACACGATACACTGAAGTGATGCACGAACACCAGAATTGCTAGCCCTCCAGGGCAGAAACTAAAATATGGCCTGATCCTGACATGGAGTTCAAATAACAGATAATGGACAGATTTCTAAGGCAAGTAGGCAGCTGAAAACTCTTCTTGCTGCAGGACAACGCTGTTAAAGCCCGGGAATGCTCACCTTGAACAAAACTGACAAGCAGCCTTCTCCCACCCCAGGCATTGCCCAGCAGCAGGGATGGGAGTATATGAAAGCCAGGGCAGAAATCCCCCAGGCTGCTAATCTTTTGCTACATTGCACTAAGAAACATATCCTAGGGGTATAAATTAGAGTAAACTTTAGGCTGCCGTGAGTTCCAATAACTAAAAAAACTGCACAAGAGGAGTTTGCTGCCTGAAGTCGTGACTCTCCACGTGGTACATCTGCTCCTCCAGCTAGGCATGCCCCAGCAGCAGGAAAGCACCTTGCATCTATCACACTCATTTTAAAGGGGAGATTAGAGACAAAAAAAAATAATTGAATGATGCTCATTATGAACAACTATTGCTTTGAACATCTGTATTCAAACTACTGAAATTTACATTAAAAAATAAAGGTAACATTTTTTTTTTTTGGAAGCTCAACAAGTGAAGAAGTAGCATGTCTCCCAACTTTAATCTTCAGTTTCACTACATGACACTTGGAAGTTCTGATTTAATTGCAAAATATGCAGCTGTCAAATCTGTTTTCAGAAACTGCTGGAAGCTTGCTTGTGTACAGAGGGCAACCTATCTTAGATCCCTCAATGGAGCAAAAACAATTCTTCATTTACTTGCTTCTTCGTACTTCTCTGATTTTCACTTTGCTAGTGCTGGCCCAGCATAGGGATGTTTTGCTTATTCTGGGGTGTCGGCACTGTTGCCACATCACATATAAGTCCCCTTTGGGCCAACAACCCATAGAGGCAAATGCAGCTACACAGCAATTGCTGTGCCAAAGCATTCCCTACCTCAAGATCTCTCTACAGCTCCGAGGGCTAGGTTAGGTTAAGTATTCCCATACCTCTGTCAGTGAGCAGCAGCAGGTAGGTGCTTGTCCATACATCACTCATAGTGGGGGCCAACCACACTCACAAAAGTTCCAGCACTTTCACCAGTTTCCTCAGCGTGGAAATCAAGGTGAAAGAGCTGGTGCATGTTTCGTTCCCATCTAATACAGGTCAGGAGGTAGCTGGTATATGAACCCGGCTTGGAAACACTCCTGGGTCCACTGTCTTATTGCAGGAATTTCCTTCCTTTATAGTTCATGCTTGTGTGCTCTGTTTACTCATACTTTCACTCCTGTTTCCTCCATAAATATGCATCTTTTTTTGTGTCTAACTACTTAATCATCTCTTTTAGTTCATTACCTTGGTCTCCTGTTCCTTGCCAACAGGAATGATTACTCCTGCCCAGTGTTCTTAGCTTTCATCACAAGCCTAAATTTCAAGTAAGCATCACCGAAGTATATTTGATTTGCTGAAGAAATGGTCCTTTTCGGTCACTGAATTCAATCTCTCCTGTCAGAGGCATCCACATCATATATTTACTTTCCTACACTGATCAGCTGTGTCACTACTGATGATAAGAAGCCAAAATCTGAAATGGGGGGTGGGGGAGGTGGCGGGGTGCGAGTTTTTTTTTTTAAAAAAAAAAACAAACCAACACTTTTATTTTCAAGATTTTCATCTAGAGATGACTGAAAATGCATTGTGTCTAAAGGCATCTGATATTAGGTCATAGAGCTCTCTACACTGTCTCCATCTCAGTGTCTCACTGTCAGTAGCAACAAGAGCTTCACCAGACAAAAATATTGAGAAATGTCAAGAAACATCTCAGAGTGGAGACTGTCAAAAGAACTCTATTAATGAAGGTTGCTCGCATGAGAGTAAAGCTGTAAGGTATTCAGCAGCCAGGACAGAAGGAGAAAAAAACACATACATTCTCCGAACACTTCCCAGTCAGAAACACCAATTAAAACTATTTCGTAAATGCAAATGGATCTACACCATAAACTCTTAGAAGCAAGTATTACTAGCAAAGATCTAATCCAATTGTCAGCAGTAACAAAATATACATATATGCTGCACATTTTCAATTCATCAGACACAAAAGTGAATTTTATAGCCCACCAAATAATAAAAAGCAGGTAGCAGCCATGTAGTTGAAAATGGAAGATATACAGAGGCTTAACAGACATGGATTTGAATTTGTCTAGAAAAGTATTTCCCTTGCGTTTTCACAACTGTTTCTTTTGAGAGATGATAAATATTTAAATACCATTAACAAAAAGCTATTATTTAACTGACAGTTATGAAATCATACTCTGAATGTAAACTCTTTGAGACAAAATAATTCTGTCCTAGTATGGCAAATGCTCAGTTACTAGTGAACACACAGAGCAACAGCAGAGCACTTCACACTCAGCAAAGTTTGGAATAGTATCATTCTGTTTCAGTACGAATCTAGAAACAAAAAATGGGATATTTAACAAGCTATGCAGGATTTATTACCTTTGAGATGTTACTCTAATTTGCAAGATATAATCAGGTTTCCAAGGAACAATGCTAAAATGTAATAAAGGATCCAGATCTGATTCCTTAGCAACTCCCTCCATTTAATCATAATAACAAGATAAATACATTTTACCAAAAATGAAAAGATGGACTAGGCAGATAGGAAACAAATCAGTTAAGTACAGACATCAGAAACTAAACTATGAGATGGCATACAAATCCTGTGGTTGACAGAGATAAATCTGTCAGATAAATTCAGAAGAATTAGAACCGACACTAAAACTAAGGCTTGAGCAGAAGCTAGTACCAGTGCACAACAGGAAGACTGAAGGAGAGATGTTTCAGACTTGTCTCTGCTTTGAAAATCCCCTAGCTTTATTGATTTGTGTCACCACTTCATCATCATTTATAAAAAAGCCTATTTCAGAAAATACTATGTTCCTATAAACTGGGATTTTGAGAACTGATATTATTTGCATTGCCTGACAGTGCATTCTGAAAAATAACAATATTCCAGTGTTCCTGTGAAATATCACACATATCAAGTTAAAAGGAGACCTTACATAACATACAATAAGCAAATGCAGTACTTGCTGTGAACACAAACTTACTTTCTAGCAAGGGATGACAGTATAGTTTTCCTGTAGCTCAAAATAAGGCACTCCCTCCTTATCAAATAAGGGTCATATTTGCTGTGTCAGAAGCGCTAAGAAAATCGGGAGTAATACACAAATTAATTGTTAATGAAATTATTTGTCAGCCTGTTGCACTTTCTTCCTTCTCCAGAGAGCGACAAGGCCAGACAGTCCTGGACAGCTGCTGCTGCTGCTGGTGCCAAAGAGGTGTTCCTCCGCTCTCTGCAGACCACCGAAAGGAACCACCCTCCAGCCACCCCTTTGCCCACTGAGCCTGCACAACAGTAGCACACACATCAGCCAGTCCTCGCTCCCTCTCACACATGAAGTGTAACTAACTATTCCTCTATGACTTGGAGAGCAAGAGGGCAAAAATTAACAAAGCAAGGAAGTTACCAACAAATTACGCTAAGTCAAAAAGGTCTTTCTTGCAGTATGCTTCACCGTCACAAGGAATACAGTACAGTGGCTACCATAGTTACTAACTCACTTTGTCATTCAATAACGCCCTGTAACGCCTAAGGATGAAGACGTAGAAGATTAAACATCTATAACAGTTCCTCTCAATACAGTCTGGTCATCAAGGGAGATGAAGGGAAGGGAATTTAAGAAAAGCCCATTAATAATTATTCAGCAAAAGGGGAAAACCATCAACGTATGCAAAAAAAGAGTGAAAACCTAGATGTTTATATTGATACACCTGATGTGATTACAAATGA